>NC_049247.1:24923157-25541971 GCF_011100685.1 Canis lupus familiaris
ATTTCTCGGCAACACCTCCTGGGCCAGGGGGCTGTCCTCCCTGCCCACCCCCACCCCAGGGTAGTCCCAGGCCCCCACATGTGCGTGACATCTCCCAGGGTCAGCTTCCTGGGACTGAGCAGAAAGCCACCTCCAGCCACCTTTTCTAGCCCTTGAAATACAAAGGCCTCTAAGTCCTGGATCCTTCCCACACCCCATCCTGAAGGCACAGGCTGCCCCCAGCCCCACCCTCGCCCCGCTCCTCCTGCCACACTATATCTGGTGTAGACCAAGGGACCAGACCCAGTAAGTAAGGTCCCCTCCAACCTCGGGCTGCGAAGAACTTGTGCAGTGATTCGTGCAGTGTTTTTCTTCCCTGCTAGATGGCAGGGCCCAGCCTAGGGGGTCAGCACCTTATCCCCATGCCCACCAAGCACTCTCGCTCCACTAGAGAAAGAAGAAACCTGCTTAACATTTTCTAGATGAGACAGTGTGTCTGACCAGAACACAAAAGAAAGAGTGTGGAATTCGGGAGCCGGATTAACACCTGGCTGGGAAGGTCAATACCCCCTCCAACAGTCAGACTGCCTCAGAAGGCTCAGTCTTCTGCTCTAGACTACTGATCAAGAGTAGGAAGTTAGGGAGTAACTTCCTAACTTCCTCTGACCACTGAGAATTTGGTTTCTAAAGCAACATCTGGAACAGGAAGAAAGGGCCTTTTGGCTTGTGAAGAGATGGGCAGCTGAGCACAGGCAGCCTGGAACAGGACATGGTGCTGTGCAAAGGCCCCCACACCTGTCCTCATCTGGATCCACCCCAGCAAGTGACAAGCTACAAAACTGGGATGCCGCAGCATGGAGAAGGCCAGAAGACAATTAAGGTCCCTCCTCATGGACTTCTAGAATACTGGACACCCACAATGCAGAGTAGGAACAGGGCAGCAGCACTATGTAGAGTTCCAGCCCTCTGGGGTTCGGGTTCCAGGACATAGCTGGTGAATATCTGACATAGGCTACACTTCAAAGTCTCCTAGCCTGGGCCCACTGCATTCTCTGAGCCTTCGTGAGACTTAAGATCCATTCTTACCCCAGAGCTCCAAGCAAACACACTGTGACAAGGATAAAAATGAGTTAAAGCGAAGGAAGTTAACACAGAATCCAGGTAACACTAAATTCCAGAACCAGAGAGATCCTGGAGGACCATTCTAACTTCCTCAAAGCTGCCAGTGTTTCCAGATCAGGCTCAGTCCAAGTTACCCTAAAGAGAGAAAAACAAAAGCCCAGGTTCTGATTTGCTGAGCAGCCTGTGAAGCACCAATGCTCTTCCTGTAAAATGAGCAACAGGGCCCCTGCACATCTACCAGAGTTCCTTTATAACCATTCTAAGCCTCTCAGGCAGATTGGTGTTTAGAAAACTCATAAATTCAGGATCCCTGGGTGGCTCAGTGGTTGAGCATCTGTCTTAGCCCCAGGGCGTGATCCTGGAGTCCTAGGATCCAGTCCCGCATGGGGCTCCCTACAGGGAGCCTGCTTCTCCCTCTGCCTGTGTCTCTGCCTCTCTCTCTGTTTCTCATGAATAAATAAATAAAATATTTTTTAAAAAAAAAAAGAAAACTCATAAACCAGCCCTAAGTCTGTCTTGACATCAGCCTTCTAACCTGGCTTCCACCACGTATGTTTCAGTAAGGAAATGCCTTCTAGATTCCAGACAATAGTTAAAAATGACCTCTGGGAAAAACAAAAGCCCTTT
This sequence comes from Canis lupus familiaris, assembly GCF_011100685.1. NCBI lineage: Eukaryota > Metazoa > Chordata > Mammalia > Carnivora > Canidae > Canis > Canis lupus. Next base: position 24,924,886 of record NC_049247.1, read on the forward strand.
GGTAAGTTTACATTCCCACCCTCAATCTGGTCCCATCTTACTGGGACGCCCCTGTGTGGGAGTGCCACCTAGCGCCACTTCAAGGCTCTGCAGGCCCCAGGCCATTTGGCCACCAGCATCTGTGAAGGGGCATCCCAGGACAGTGAAGCCACTGTAGCTCCCTGCTGAAGGGATTTCAGGCACTACTGTGCCAGGGGATGAAGGTAACGGTGGGGCAAGGGTGGCAGGTGCTGTCTGCTAATTCCCATTCCCTGGGGGCCAGAAGAGGCCTCCTGAGGAAGACTGGTGATGGCTGGTGTCTCATGGCTGGCACAAGAAGCCATGGGCAAGTTAGCCTCTCAAAAGTCCGGGCAAGGAGCCAGAACAAGCATGACTTGCCCTCAGGAGATTTCCTCATCTGAAAGCTTCTCCCAGCCCTTGCCAAATTCCCCCCTCAAATCTATGCATGTTTGTTAGTCCCACCAACAGCTCCTGGAAGACGGGTCCTGGAGGAGGGGTGGTCTGCAGCATGATAAAGGAAACAAAGTGATCTTTGGCAGAAGAGCCTAGCAGAAAGCTCCACACAGGGCCCTGAAGGTGGAGGATCCAGTCCAGCCACCCTGGACTCCTTCCAGCCCCAGAGCTCAGCTTTGTCTTGTTCCTCATCTTCTTCGGGCAGAGTCCTGGCTCTCCCACACACTGGCTGCCCAAAACCTTGGGAGGCAAGTTGTTCCCGAGAGGTGAAGGATACAAAGAGCTGTCCTGGGCTGGAGAAGGCAGGGAAGAGGTAAAGGCCCGAGGAGGGGGGCCTGGGGCTGGCTGCACTCCGGCAGAGCCTGAGTGACCTGGAGGAGTGGCTGCCACAGCTCCTCGCGGGGAGGGGCCCTGAGGCCCCTGAGATACCCTCCTGCCCTTGAACGAGCCCAAGATCCTCTGAGGACAGAGCTGGGCTGTAAACTATACCTGAGCGGGCGAGAGGGATCTACTTCACTGCCAACTTGACTGTGCCCACTTCAACATCCACATTTCCTCAACACCTCTTAGGTAAGAAGTAAAACAGTCTAGGCATACCTTGGAGATATTGCTGGTTTGGTTTCAGCCTACTGCAATAAAGCAAATACCGCAATAAAGCAAGTCAAATGAACTTTTGGATTTCCCAGTGGATGTCAAAGTTATGTTTTACATTTATACCATATATTAATATATTAAACACGCAACAGCATTGTGTCTAAAAAGCAATGTACACGGGCACCTGGGTGGCTCACCACATTGGGCTCCCGGCTCAGTGAGGAGCCTACTTCTCCGTCTCCCTCTGACTCTCCCACCCCGGCTCATGCTCTCTCTTTCCCTCAAATAAATAAATAAATAAAATCTTAAAAACAACAAAAAAGCAATGTATGTAATTTAAAAATATGGCTAAAAAATGTTAGCCACCATCTGAGCTTTTAGCAACTTGTAGTCACTGATCACTGTAACAAATATAATAATGAAAACATTTGAAATATTGCAAGAATTACCAAAATATGACACAAAGTGAGCAAATGCTGTTGGAAAAATGGCATTGACAGACTTGCTAGACTCAGGGTTGCCACCAACCTTCTATTTGTAAAAAGAACCCAATTATGTTTGAAGTGCAATAAAGCAAAATGCAAAAATGAGGTGTGCCTGTACGTACTGAATCTCTACTCCCTGCCAGCATGGGATGAGGTATCTACACATACATCTTTCTCATTTAATAACCTTATGAGGGAGTTAATAGCAGCCTGTTTACAGATGAGAAGAATAAAGCTATAGTAATTATATAAAGTTGTAAAAAGTGCAGAACATGTTCAATACTGTTCAGGGTCCCAGACACCATAGCACAGAGGAGCATGCCAAGTGCAGGCCAATGGGGCTGCAGGTGGGTGGGCAGGACACAGGGACAATGGGCACAGGACAATGTGTGGGCACAGGCTGATCTGTCCTCATTCCTTTTCACAAACTGGAATGCAGCACCATACATTTTTTTATGGTTCTAAACTAAGGCTGGAAATAAGAAAGCAGTGCTAATGCAGGGCATGAGCGTTTATACGCACCCAGCTGCTCCTGACTGAGGCCTATTGTCTACGCTGCGGGTCCCTGAACACCTCCTTGCCACAAGCCCCATGGCCAGTCCGAAAATGAACAACAAAACTAAGCTGTTGTTATGCTTAAATACAAACTGCAGTATTTAGAATTGAAGTTTCATAATGACTGCAATGTACTTTCAAACATTTCAGAGAAAAATAAAAAATATATATACACATACACAGAGATAAAGTAGATATGATAAAGGTGTGTATGTGGGTATAACTTTATTCTCTCAACTTTCCTACTCTGTTCTAAAGTGTTCACATTATAAGAGTTGGAAGAGTTTGCTTTAAACTACAGAAAACACTTAAAATTCTGTTACTGGGTAGAAAAACCCAAGACCACATTCCACATGCAGAGCTTCTACTGCTCTTAGTGAGACAGTACAGCCAGGCCCATTCTCAGCATCCTCTGCTGCTGCTTCACACTGAGGACCTCAGGACTGAACCACTTACTTGCTGCCCACTCAGCCCAGGTATATTCATCACCCTCAAGTGCCTGGCTCCATGCTGGGTGCTGGTGCTGGGTGCTGGTGTTCAAGGCGAGAGCCCTTTGCACGTAACAGAAGAGGCCAGATGCCAATCATGGCTCGCTCTGCAGCCATCAGTCCATCCCTCTCTGTGGAGTCACTTCAGAGGCTAGCAGGAAGAGGGACAGGAGGATTGCTTCCTCCCCAATGGGCCCATCATTTCCATCAGGCCAGCTTTCCCACCATATGCATCTTTGTTCTTAGGTCCAATAGTCAAGGAAAAAAGGACACCTTGGAAATGCTAGACCAAGGAGTCTATCACCAGATGTCAACCTGCATGGAACTCAAATCACCTTAGGTGTTCACAGGAAACCCTGGAGGTGGCAGGCTGCACAGCTACGCACTCCTCCCCACCCCACACCCCCACACCTGACATCCGATGTTACCTGGTAACTTTAGGTTTATAGGTGTGACACACCTTCCACCCCTCTTGTTAAGAAGTGCCTATGAAGGTTTTGGTTCCCTTTTTGACAACGAGGACAAAAGAACAATGAGGACATAAAAACGCGTATCCACAATCACAACTGCGACACAAACTCAGAATACATGACAGCTCCAGGCACACCTGGTTGGCTTCTATCCTCTATGCTGTTCACTCAAAGCCAGCTCTCTGCGGAGATCCGTGTCAACCACCCTCCTTTCAAGGCCAAACATCAGACCTGCACAGCCTAACTGAACAGGCACTCTGACCACAAACCCAGAGCTTTTCCAGGACATCATGGGTTCTTGAAAAGAAACTCCTGGAAGCAGCTCTCCTCCAGGCTCTCTGACCACCTCAGCTCCTGCTCTAAGGGCAGGGAGTCTTCGTGGTTTGACAAGGCTGGGAGCCCTGTTTCTGGAGGAGCATGGATTCCTTGTTCCATGCCATTCAGTGTAAATGTTAAATTTACAAATACTCTGAGCCAAGATAAACATAGAACAAATGTGAAAAATGCTGAAGTGGACTTGCATTTAAGAAAAGCAAGTTACAAACTGAATTAAGGTACCAGGGTCTAGCTGTTCCCTATTTTTTCTACAGCTCTATGTGAAGAGAGCTACTCCACCTCTCCATCCGCTCAAGTCAGAAATCATGAGTCATTTCCCATTTCCCCCCAACCAATCCCTCAGTGCATCCTGTCCACTCTCCCCTCAAAATACACCCAGAATCAAGCCCTTCCCCCACTCCCAGCTCCCACTCTGACCCAAGCCACCACCTTCCCTTGCTGGGATACTATCAGATCCTCCCTCAGCCCCCCTGCCTCCACCCAAGCCTTCCCGCAATGTATTTCCTCAGCAGCCAGAGCAACCAGATCAGAACATGCATCATTCAACCCTCACTCAGAGAACAGGCCCAGAGTGATACAGTCCTCCAGGGCTTGTACTGCTCTGCCCTCTGCACCTCCAGTCACAAAGGCTCTTGCTCTTCTTCAACAGTAACAAGTATACTGTCCATCTCAAGACTCTGCCTGGACTGCTCTCCTCTCAGATGCCCCTTGGCTCACCCTTCTTGCTCCTTCAGTCGCCATTCAGGGGACACTAAGCAACACACCTTCAACACACCTACTACCTACCTACCAACCTACTTCCTTTCTTCTCTCCCTCCCAACCTACTTCCTTTCTTCCCTCCTTTCCTCCTTCCCTCCCTCCCTCCCTTCCTCCCTTCCTTCCCTGAAAGCCTCAGACCAAGCATGGCTCTACCCAACCCAGATATCTGTGCCCACTACCTGTCTGAGCCTTCTACATGGCATTTGAACCACTGGACATGTCCATGTGTCCATTTGTTTCTTATTTGTCTCACTCACTAATAAGGGAAGATCTGAGGACAGAAGCTCTGGTTCTACTCACTAGTGTATCTCCAGTATCTCAATAAGGCTTAGTGTATAGATGGAACACAAAAATATGTTGAATGAATGAGTGATTTCAAAGGGAATCATGTTCATCTATGACAACTTCTGTTTTGCTAATACCCAATGTGGTTCATATACTCAACAATGCCAACTACAAATAAGCACAATAATTTTAGAAGCCACACACATACCACAATCCATGGTAGGCATCCAGAGAGAGCAATTCTATACATAGGCATTTGCCCTAATGAAAAAGCTTATGTGTGAGGATGTGCTCTACAACATTATTCATAATGGCAAAATCTACCAGTGCACCACAATCCACTGTGAAAATACTTAAGATTCTTTCATGCCACCTTGCAAAATCATCCCATATAGCAATGCATATAAGGCAAAAAGGTATAACACAAAACAGGTGTATCTACTTACAGAGAGACAAAAAGTGAATGTATGAAAAATAAAGCCCAAGGTTATGCACTCATAGTCATATGGTGGGAAGGAGAGGGGATCATGACTGTCCTGTTTTTCAACATTCTCTCATAGTGTTATATCATCTCTGTCATTTTTTAAAAAGATTTATTTATTCATGAAAAACACAGGGAGAGAGGCAGAGACACAGGCAGAGGGAGAAGCAGGCTCCATGCAGGGAGCCCGACATGGGACTCGATCCCAGGTCTCCAGGATCACAGCCTGTGCTGAAGGTGGCGCTAAACCACTGAGCCACCCGGCCTGCCCTCATCTCTGTCATTTAAAAGAGGAGAGATGAGAGATGGTGAGATGGTGAGATGAAGATTGGTGAGATGTGGAGAAACCATAATCCTTCTGTATCGCTAGTGTAAATGTAAAATGGTACAGCCACTGTGGGAAAGTCTGGCAGTCCTTCTGAAAGTGAAACACTTATGACCATATGATCCAGCAATTCTACTCCTAGGTATATACCCAAAAGAACTGAAAGCAATGACTCAAGCAGATACTTGTATACCAGTGTTCACAGCAACACTATTCACAAAAGCCAACTACCCAGTGGATATGACCAAGTATGGATAAATAAAATGTGGTACAAATCCATACAATGCAGTATTATTCAACCTTAAAAAGAAATGAAACTCCAACAGATGCTACAATACAGTTAACTCTTGAAAAACATAGGGCAAATGTATGATTCCACTGACATGAAATACCCAGAATAGGCATATATGAAATACCCAGAAACAGTGGTGATTAAGGGCTGCAGAGGTGGGGGGCAGGAGAAAAAAACAGTATTGTATAATGGGTACAAAGTTTCTGCTTGGGACAATGAAAACGTTCTAGAAATAGTGGTAATGGAATGTACTTAATGCCACTGAATTGTGTACATTTAAAAGTGATTAAAATGGGAAATTTTATGTCAATCTCCCACCAAAATTCGTATGTTGAAGTCCTAACTCTCAAAGGGAAGGTGACTGGAGATGGGGCCTTTGGAAGATAATTAGGTCATGGGGGTAGAGACCTTCTGATTTGATTAGTGCCCTTATAAGAAGAGACAGGCGAGAGCTTATTCCCTCTCTCTCTCTCTGGCATGTGAGGACACAGTCTACAAGGAAGAGGGCTCTCATCAGAACCTGACTATACTAACCACCCTGATCTCAGACTTTCCAGCATCCAGAACTGGGACACAGTAAATTTCTTCTATTTAAGCCACCCCTGTCCATGGTATTTTGTTACAGCAGGCTGAGCTAAGACAGTCCATTTTATCAAAAGTGAGAAAAGAGAAAGAATCTTTTCTTTCTCAAAAAAAGAGAAAGAATAAAGAGACCGAGACTGTGGGTAAATACACAACACAAAAATATTCTGGAATGGTTTCTGTGAGGAGAGGAAGAGAGGGTACCGTTAGAACAAACAGCAAAATGACTCAGAAGAAGCTGATGAGAAGGGAGAGATGCCAGAGGGGGTTTGAGGAGAGCACATGGACCAACACAAAGACAGACACATACACAGAGGGTAGAGGCAATGAGGATACATGGTGTACAACAGGAGCAACATGAGGAGTAAGGGTGGTCCCCATATCCCTCTCCTTTAGCTGCGCTCCCCAGAAATCATGGATCATCAGTTTCACGTTAATATGACCTTGATCTCTCCTTTCCTCCCAAATACTTCTCTCAGCCAGTGAGGAAAGTGAAGTCCCTGTTACACATGTAAGGGACTTGCTGGATGGCTGCAGCATAGGGAATGGGGCTCTAGCTGAGCTCAAAGTACAGGAGCAGAGGGCAGCCGATGCCTTATCACCCCAACAAAGGGGCAGAAGGGCAGCCGGTGCCTTATCACCCCAACAAAGGGGCAGAAGAGCCTTAAATGGTGGTAACAGCTTCTATAAGCAGTCATTCCTGAAATATAAATGTGATATTGTGATTTGTAAAAAATATATATTTGGTCATTCATTTGAGCAAAACATATTTGTTAATAACAATTGGTCATGGTTCCTGGCTCATAGCTCCCCAAACCTGTGGAATTTCCTGAGTGACAAGAACAATGGAAGCATCTTTTGTTATACCATGTAGTCTTTTGTCCTCAGCTCCTAAAATCAGTTCAGAGCCATAAAGGTAAAATGGGTGTCCTGTTATTCATAAAATTCCCTTTCTATCACTACTGGGTTTATGTTAACAAGGTGACTTTGGGAAATCCTGTAAGGATAGGGAACCAACAACTAAAGAGGGGGGAACTTTCAGTTGCAACCCCTGACCTGGGAGAGGGGTGGGGAACTGGATGTGGAATCAATCACCATTCGCCAATGGTTTAATTAATCATTCATGTGTATGTAATGAAACTTCCATAAAAACCCAAAAAGATGAGGTTCTGACTGCTTCCAGGTTGGGGAACCAGAAGACTTCCATGTGCCACTGGGCAGAGCCCCAAACTCCATGAGAACTGAAGCTCCTTTGCGTGGGACTTCACCCCAGGTATCTCTGTATCTGGCTGTTGATTGGTTATCCTTTAATATCCTTTGTGATAAACTGGTAATCTATCAAGTAAAATGTTTCTCTAAGCCCTGTGAGCTGCTCAGCAAATTAGGTGACCCTCTTTTTTTTTTTTTTCTTAAAGACTTTATTTATTCATAGAGACACACAGAGAGAGAGAGAGAGAGGGAGGCAAAGACACAGGCAGAGGGAGAAACAGGCACCATGCAAAGAGCCTGACGTGGGACTTGATCCAGGGTCTCCAGGATCACGCCCTGGGCTGCAGGCGGCACTAAACCGCTGCGCCACTGGGGCTGCCCAAATTAGGTGAACCTAAGAAGGCAGCGGAAACCTCTGATTTACAGCCATTCAACCAAAAACATCAGGACTAGGAAGCCTGGGAGGCTCAGTGACTGAGCATCTGCCTTTGGCTCAGGTCATGATCCCCAGGTCCTGGGAACGAGTCCCACATTGGGATCCCCACAGGGAGCCTGCTTCTCCCTCTGCTATGTCTCTGCCTCTCTGTATCTCTCATGAAAGGAAGGAAGGAAGGAAGGAAGGAAGGAAGGAAGGAAGGAAGGAAGGAAGGAAGGAAGGGAGGGAGGGAGGGAGGGAGGGAGGGAGGGAGGGAGGGAGGGAGGGAGGGAGGAAGGAAGGAAGGGAGGGAGGGAGGGAGGAAGGGAGGACCACCAAGACTTGCAATTGCCATCCAAAGGTGGTTAGGGTAGCAGTGTTGTAGGACTGCGTTCTTAAGCTGTAACTCAAAAAAAAAAAAAAGCTATAACTCAAGGAGGGGGTGGTTGGAACCTCCAATCTATAGCTAGTCGGTCAGAAGCACAGGTGACAACTTTTGATGGCATCTGAAGGTGGAGGGTGGGGCAGAACAGACAAGAGTCTTGTAGGACTTGAGCCCTTAACCTGTAAAATCTGATGCGATCTCTAGGCAGATAGTGTCAGAACTGAGTTGAACTGTAGGACACCTGGTTGGTGTCAAGAGAACTGCTTGTTGGTGTAGGGAGATACAATCCCCCATCCACAATCACATATGTTGGAATTGGTTCTAGAACCCTTTAATGATAAAACAGACCCCTCCAAATGTCCCTGCTGAAATGAGTTTTGCTTATTTGTAATGAAACCAAAGTTACTATGTCAATAAATAGCTAGGTTCTCTAAGGTGGAGAAAGGAGGGAGCTATCCAGAGAACTTCATAAATCTACAGAGGGGTCTGGAATCCCTGGCTGAGGATTAAGCAATGTGTGTATCTAGGGTTAAATTCCATGAGACACAAAAAATGATCAGAGAGCTATAAGGCAAATGATTCCCAGAGCTCACACAAGACAGGAGACACTTGCATTTCAACCAGCTAGATGGAAAGTACTCACTAAATACTCCGGAGATTAGGAGATAGCCCAGAAGGGTCATACTTTAGTATACGCAGTAGGGCTAGACTAGTCCAGAGTAAAGGCTATGTATCCTAACAAAGCATCAAAACAAGCCTAAAAGGATCAAAGTGATCCACAAATCAGTTAACTACCTTCTAAAATAAAATCTATCAGTGTTTGATGGAAAACAACAAAATCGAGCATTTGACAAAGTAAAACTCACAATGTATAGTACTGAATCAAAATTACTACACACGTAAAGAAGGAACAACCAAGAAGGGGGGAAAATATCAGCCAGTAGAAGGAGACCCAGAAATAACACAAGATGATGAAATCAGGAGAAAAGGACTTTGAGACATCTATATAAACAAGCACAATAAGCTCAAGGACTTGTAGGAAAACGAGCATAATGAGAAAAACAGAAGACATAAAAAAGAACCACTTCTAAAATGAAAAGTGGTATATCTAAAATGAATTTTTCTACCAAAAAGCTTCTAGAATAAGTGAATTTAATTTAGCAAGATCACAAATTCTCACATATTGCTAATGGGAATATAAAGTGGTTCAATTACTTTCAAAATAGTTTTTTAATTTCTTATGAAGTTAAATATATATACTTCCCTATGACCAAATAATTGTACTTTTAGGTATTTACACAAGGGAAATGAAAAAAAGATGCCCATATAACATGTATGCACAATAGTCAAAAGCTGCAACCCACCCAAATGTCCACAAATAGTCAAAAGCTGCAAACCACCCAAATGTCCACCAACAGAAGAATTAAAAACAATTTGGGTGATAGTCACCCAATAAGAAACTAGTTAGCAATAAAAATGAATGAAATCCCAAAAAATGCAATAACATGGATGAATCTCCACTTCATGCTATGAAATAAACCACATATTAAAGTATATTCCATTTATTAAAACTTCTTAAAAGACAAATCTAATCCATGGTGACAGAAAGCAGATGAGTGATTGTCTTGGAACCATGAGTGGATACTGACTACAAAGGGGTACAATGTTCTCTATTTCAAGTATGGTAGTGATTACACAGTATATACATTTATCAAAAAAACCAATGAAATGACACATATATGAATGGCACAGAACAGAGCGTCCAGAAATAAACCCACCTTTACACAGTCAATTAATCTACAATAAAGGAGATAATAAACAATGGAGAAAGACCATCTCTTTAAATAGTGCTGAGAAAACTAGACAGCCTCATGCAAAAGAATGAAATCGGCCCATTTCATTATACCATATACAAAAATAAACTCAAAATAAATAAATCCTACAAGTAAGACCTAAATCCATAAAACTCCTAAAAGAAAACACAGGCAGTAAACTCTTAAATGTTAGTCTCAGCAATATTTTTTTTTAATCTGTCTCCTCAGGCCAGGGCAACAAAAGCAAAATTAAACTGGGACTACATCAAACTAAAAAGCTTTTGCATAGCAAAAGGAACCATCAACAAAAAAGAAAAGGCAACCTACTGAATGGGAGAAGATATTTGCAAATGATATTCCTGGTAAATACATAAAGAATCCCTACGACTCAACACCAAAAAAAAAAAAAAAAAAAAAAAATCAACCAATTAAAAACTGGTCAGAAATCAAGATCATTAGTCATCAGGGAAATGCACATCAAAACCACATGAGATATCATCGCCTCACACCTGCCAGAATGGCTAGTATCAAAACAACAAGAAATAAATGTTAGCAAGGATGTGGAGAAAAGGGAACCCTCATGCACTGTGAAATGTAGAAATGTAAATTGGTGCAGCCACTGTAAAAAACAGTATGAGGATTCCTCAAAAAGTTAAAAATAGAACTACCAGGGCACCTGGGTGGCTCAGTAGCTGAGTGTCTATCTTTGGCTCAGGTCACGATCCCGGGATCCTGGGATTGAGTCCCACCTCAGTCTCCCCCACATGGAGGTGCTTCTCCCTCTGCCTATGTCTCTCTCTCTCTCTCTCATGAATAAATTTAAAAATAATAAATACATACATACATACATAGCTACCATACAACCCAGAAATTCCAACCCTGGGTATTTATCTGAAGAAAACAAAAAACACTAATTCAACAAGATATATGCATCCCCATGTTCACTGTAGCAGTATTTATAATACCTAAGATATGAAAGCCATCTAATTGTCCACAGACAAATGAATGGATAAAGATGTAGTATATACACACAGTGGAATATTATTATTCAGCCACAAAACAGAGTGAAACTCTCGCCATTGTGACAACATGGATGGGCATGCAAGGTATTATATTAAGAGAAATAGAGACAATATCATACAATTTCATTTATATGTAGAATCTAAAACACAAAGGAAAGGAAAACAGAAACAGACTCATAAATACAGAGAACAAAGTAGTGTTTATCAGGGGGCAGGAGGCTTGGGGGATAGGTGCAATAGGTGAAGGGATTTAAGAGGTGTAACAATTAGGGATGCCTGGGTGGCTCAGTGGTTGAGCATCTGCCTTTGGCTCAGGGCATGATCCTGGGTCCTGGGTTCGAGTTCCACATGGGGCTCCCCACAGGGAGCCTGCTTCTCCCTCTGCCTATGTCTCTGCCTCTCTCTGTGTCTCTCATGAATAAATAAAAAAAGTTTAATATTAAATAAGTCAGGTACAGCAGAAAGAACAGTCAATAATTTTCTATGGTGACAGATGGTAACTTATTAGGCACTTATTTTGGAATATACATAAATGTCAAAGCATGCTATATGTACAACACTAATATAATATTTTATGCCAACTATATTTTAAAAGCAACAATGAGGGCAGCCCCGGTGGCACAGCAGTTTAGCGCCGCCTGCAACCCAGGGCGTGATCCTGGAGACCCTGGATCAAGCCCCGCGTCGAGCTCTCTGTATGGTGCCTGCTTCTCCCTTGTCTGTGTCTCTGCCTGTCTCTCTCTCTCTCTCTCTCTCTCTCTCTCTCTGTGTCTCTATGAATAAATAAATAAATAATCTTTAAAAATAAAAATAAAAGCAACAATGAACTGTATATTTAAAAAGGGTATGTTTTACTGTATGGAAATAATACCTCACTAAGCGGACTTTAAAAATTAAAGCATTATTTACAGTGGCCAAGACATGGAAACAACCTAAGTGTCCAACAGATAAACAAGTTGTATGTGTGTGATACATATACACATGCACAGGACATATATACATACATACATACAATAGAATATTATTCAGACAGAAAAAAATGAGGAAATCCTACACTTGCAACAACATGGATGTACTCCAAAGGCATTATGCTAAGTGAATTAAGTCACGCAGAGAAAGACAAATACTGTATGATTTATTTATATGTAGAATCTAAGAAAAACAAAAACAAATAAAAGTTAAAAAAAAAAAAGAAAGAAAAGAAAAAAGAAAAAGAAAAAGAAAAAACCAAACTCAGAGGAAAAGAGATCAGACTATATAGAGTAAGGGGAGAAAGGGAACTAGAAGGACAAAAGGTACAAATTTTCAGTTATAAAAGAAATAAGTACTAGAGATGGAATGTACAATATGATGCCAATAGCTAGCACTGCTGTCTATCACATAGGAAAATAAGAGAGGTAATTCTAAGAGTTCTCATGATAGGAGAAAATTTTCCTTTTCCTTTCTTTTTAAAATCCTATCTATTAAAAAAAAAAAAATCCTATCTATAGGGATACCCAGGTGGCTCAGTGGTTAAGTGCCTGCCTTCGGCTCATGAGTATGATCCCAGGGTTCTGGGATCAAGTCCCACATTGGGCTCCCTACAGGGAGCCTGCTTCTTCCTTTGCTTATGTCTCTGCCTCTCTCTGTGTCTCTCATGAATAAAAAAATAAAATATTTTAAAAATTAAATTAAAATTAAAAAAAATCCTATCTATAGAGATGACGGATGCTAGCTGAATCTATTCTGGTAATCATTTCAAAATATATGTAAATCAAACCATCATGCTGTATACCTTAAACTTACATAGTGAAGTATATCAATTATTTTTCAGTAAAACTGAAAAAAATTAAATCAGTTTTGAATAGCCAAAAAATATGTAAGTAGAGTGAGACATTCTGGAAAGACATACTAATGTTAAAAATGCTTGCTTGCTTTGGGAGAGTGCAGATGGGATTAGTAGGTGAGGCAGAGTGGAAGACTTTTTTATGTAAACCCTTCTTCATTAGTATTTGAATTTTTACATGATTGTGTTTCATTAAAAAAATTTAAAACTATCTCATTAAAAATAAAAATTAACAATACATATTCCTAAACACCCAAAAGCCCAGAAGGTTAGTTCCTCAAAATATGAACTGTGGTTTCCTGTGCATTGTCGGATCCTGGGTCATCACTGTTTCGTCTTCCTATTTTGCAATGCTTTCTGGTTTTCAAAAAATGAGCATTGCCTGGGCGGCTCAGAGGTTGAGCATCTTGTCTGCTTTGGCTCAAGGCGTGATCCTGGAGTCCTGGGATTGAGTCCCGCATTGGGCTCCCCATAGGGAGCCTGCTTCTCCCTCTGCCTATGTCTCTGCCTCTCTCTCTGTCTCTCACGAATAAATAAATAAAATCTTTTAAAAATAAATAAATAAAAATTAAAAATAAAAATGAGCATTTATCTGTATAAGAAGACAAATAACAAAGCTATTTCTACACTGAGGAAAGTGATGCCATATATAAAGAGAAAAAGAGTGGAGCTGCTGGAACCTGGATGCCTCTCAACAGGCTACTTCTTACTTTGCTGCTAGTTACAGAACTCCCTTCATAGGTTTCATTTCTACTCAGCCAACTGCATGAGCTTTTTTCCCTAACATGAAAAGAACATGACTCTTAGAGCAAAGAACTTAAAAATATTTTCTTAAATGTATAAAAAAACAGAAATCAGGAAGATGAAACAGCTCACCCAGTGCCACAGCTGAGCTCAAGTCTCCTCACACCATGTCCCACACCCACCTGCCCGATGCCCCTCTGCAAGAGCTGTGCCCTCTCCCCACACCCAGAGTAGAACTTGCAGTGAGTAAAAGTGGCACAGATTTTGGAGTTATGGTTTCTTCTATACTGTTGGGAAGCGAGGAGAAGGGAGAAGGCAGAAGACAAGGCAAGACAACACAAGGCAAGGCGGGAGAAAGAAAGGTAGGAAGGAAGGGAGGAAGGACTGACAGACTTAAATTGAAATAAGGGAAGATATGGGCATAAATCCTTAGCCCCAGGGGCTCATCTCGGCACAACTACCAATCTGTCCTCTCTTGAGCTCTTGAGATGCCAGACTTGACTGAGGGATATGAAGAGATTATATTCCAGCAAAATCACCAGTAGAATTTTCATTTGCCCCTTAAAAACACAGCCCTGACAGAAACCTTACAGCTCATCTGCCCATGGTTCCTAAATCTGGCTTATCAGAATCACCAAAGGGACTTTTTAAAAACAAAGATCTTGAGCCTTGCCCAAACTTTCTAAATCTCCAAGGGTGAGACCAAAGAATCCATAGTTTTTAAAGCTCCCCAACAATTCTGATGATCAACCAGATTGGGGTACTCTCATTTTTCCTGAGATGGACAGTGATTCGGTGGGGGCAGGGGTGGGACTGGGATCCAGCCTGCAACTGCCAATCAGCACTCTCCCTTCTCCTGACCTGCTGCCCCTCCTGAAATCCTACAATGTCTACTCAGAATCCAGACCATATCCCTTTCATAAAGTGAAATGCTGGCATCCTGCCTATAAATCCAGCAGTCCTGTGGCCATTTTACTCAAGCAAAAGAAAAATATCTAACTTAAACCCGGCTCTTAACCAGTAGAGGCTTCTGATTTCACGCTGAACTAGGCCACTCTGATCCAGTGTTCTATTACTATCCAGGCCCTAGAGTTTATAAGCCAATCAACCCCATCCTCTTTACAAACCATCATCTTTCAGGTATTGACTCATACAAGGCAGTAATCCTAATTATACAAATGGTGAATGCTAAATACTACTGACATTAGTCTTTTATGATTTTGGAAATCACAGATTTCTTCCAAATGTAGATTCTTTTGGAGACCTTTGAAATTGGTGGGAGTGTGCTGAAAGCATTGATGGGCTTAATACAATGGAAATTTAACGGACTTATATCTTATTTGGAGTCATTTTCCCCATCCTGAATTTAATGAATAAAAGAAATTTGACATGGGATGCCTGGGTGGCTCAGCGATTGAGCATCTGCCTTTTGGCTCAGGGCGTGATCCCAGGTCCTGGGATTGAGTCCCACATTGGACTCCCAGCAGAGAGCCTGCTTCTCCCTCTGCCTATGTCTCTGCCTCTCTCTCTCTGTGTCTCTCATGAATAAATAAAATATTTTTTTAAAAAAGAAAGAAAGAAATTTAACACATTAAAAAAATAAAAAAATAAAAAAAGTATGACTCACATACTACACAATTATCCTTCACCAAAAGGATTTTGTCATATACTACCAGAAGACAGAAGGCTTTTTTTTCTCTTGCTCTGACATAGGCTATTATAAAGCCCAAGGCATATGAAAAGGCTAAAAAAGGGCAGATATATATGGGCAAGCAAAAAGGGATTTCTTCGGGTAACAGTCACATCTGGATCTTTATGGCCAGCTGACTAAATCAGTTTTACAGGACTACTGGAAATCAGATGAAATCTTTACACTGGATTCTACTGGAGGAAGAGGGTCAAAACCAAAATCCAAAACAAGTCTTTGGGAGGAAGCCTATAATGTAGCACATAATGCCAATGCCAACAAATATTCCTAGATATACTATGCTAAAGCTAGAAGGAATCTCAGATGGGTTCCAATCCAACCGGCTTTTTAATTGTTTATGCTATTTATAGCATAGTCACACACAGAAGACCAGATGGCAAGTGACAGGTTCAAGGTCACAAGGCTCCTAAAGAACATGGTTAGGACTTGCCTTCAGGACCCACATGCTCTGGCCACTGGATTCAGCTGAGCGAGATTACCAATATGGAGAGGCTCATGAGGAAACCCAAACACATCATTCCAAATGCCATAAAGTCTCTACTTTCACCACCACCCCTTTTTCCCAGGCTATCAGATCTACTGATATTTCACACTTCTCCTTTGTTAAATTATGGCTGAAAAGAAGGCATTTTTAACTTTACACCTTAATATTCAATTTCAACATTTACTGAATGTCTACTCTAAGTTAGGTATCATCCTGGGCCCCTGGAGGGCAACTGAGTAACAGAGCTCATTGTACGTCATAACATGGTTCAACAACATTAAAGCCTGCCTCTACTGTGTGGCCCTGTTGTGGGGGTAGCATTTTGAGCAATAGCAATAAAAGAATTTGATTATTTCAGTCTGGTTCCTGGTAAGAACTCATCCACATCACAAAAGTCCGACAGTTTCAGCTTATTAGAGCAGTACATGAACGAGTAGGATACCAGCCCCAACAAAAGGCATGAACTCTGAGGATTTTAATAGCAGATAACTTCTCAGAGCCCTTGGGGAAATCAAGGGTAGGTCTGGATGCAGAAGGGAAGCCCAACATAATGCCAAAGACATAACATCTGTGTCTGGCCAAAAACCCACAGGAGACATGAGCTCCAAAAAAGCACATTTCACTTTTTCAAACATTTCAACTTTGGGGCAATTTAAAAAATGACAGATTAATTGTGCTAAATGAGAACTCAAGGTGGTTCCACTTTGGTCCTACCTCCCAGTGACCAGCAAGTTTGGGTGGAATCTCCAACCCCAGCTTCTCCAGCTCTCGCTCCCTGTACTTCTCATACTGCCGGTAACCTGCATAGCCACTGCCTGTCACCAACAATATGGGCAGGGGCCGTAGCAGGAACAAGGTGCGGGCAGAGGCAGTGTGGACTCTTCTGGCATCTGTAACAAAAAACAGAACATTTTGAAACTGGGAGAAGGGACAGGGATGGATCATACAAGCAGCACTAAAACAAGACCCAGGATATGTCAGTGCACCTCCAAAGTCCTCATTAAAGGTTACTGGACCCTGAAGGGGTTTGACAGGTGGCTGCAACCTTGAGTCACTATTAAGACCCTTCTGGGGGAAAAAAAAAATAAAAAAAAAAAAAGACCCTCTGTTTTCAAATTCTACCAATAAGTAAGAGACAAGCATCTTTCCTATCAAATTATAATGCACCTCAACTGCCACCATAGCCAGAGAATTTAAGATGAAAACACTGAATCACAAAGAGGTCAAGTAACTAATCAAGGTTGCCCAGCTGGCTACCACCCGGTCCAGGATAAGAAGTCAGGGACCATTTCTCATTCAGGACTCTCTAATCTTACTTTTACAATCCAGGCCCAATTCTGACTAGACACTAGTATTCTCAAATGCAAACTCCCATAAGCTCTTACAATTCAATAATAAAGAAGACAACCCAATTTAAAAATATACAAAGGGGGGGCGTCTGAGTGGCTCAGTCGGTTAAGCATCTGACTCTTGATATCGGCTTAGATCATCATGTCGGGCTCCGTGCTCAGCAGAGGCTCTAAGGATTATCTCTCCCTCTCTCTCTCCCTCCCTGGTTCATGCTCGCTCTCATGCTCTCTCTCTCTCTCTCTCTAAAATAAATAAATAAATCTTTAAAAATTAATAAATAAATAAGATATACAAAGGATCTGAATAGACATTTCTCTAAAGAAGATACAGAAATGGCCAATGAGCACACAGAAAGATGCTCAACATCTATTATGGGTTGAACTGTGTCCCACCCCCCCTCCAAATTCATATGCTGAGTCCTAACTCCCAGTAATACAGAATGTGACCTTACTTGGATATAGGGTCTCTAGAAAGGTAAACAAGATAAAATATGGTCATCATGGTAGGCCCGAATCTGATATAACTGGTATCTTTACAAAAAAGGAAAATTTGGAGACAGACATGATCATAAAGAGAATGCTGTGTGAAGATGAAGGCAGAGATCAGGATGATGCTTCTACAAGCCAAAGAAGCCAAAGATTGCCAGCAAACCATTAGAAGCTAGACCAGAGATATGGAACAGATTCTCCCTCACAACCCTCAGAAGGAAGCAACACTGTGACATCTTGATCTCAGACCTCTAATCTCCAGAATTTGAGTAAGTTTCTACTACTTAAGCCACTCGGTGGTACTTTGTTAGAGAAGCCATAGCAAACCAATACAACATTGTTAGTAATCAGGGAGATCCAAATCAAAACCACAGTGAGATAAAAAAAAAAAAAAAAAAAAAACCACAGTGAGATACCACTTCACACTCACTACAATGGTTATAATCAAAAAGACAACTAGGTGTTGGCAAGGATATAAAGAAAGTAGACACTCATGCACTGCTTAAGGGATTGAAAAATGGGACAGCCACTTTGAAAAAGTTTGAATGGCAAATTCCTCAAAATGTTAAACATAAAATTACCATTATGATCCAGCAACTCTGCTACTAAGGATATTCCTGAGAGAAATGAAAACTACATCTACACAAAAACTTGTACAAGAATGTTCAATAGCGGTCAAAAAGTAGAAACAACCTAAATGTCCATCAACAGGTGAATGGATATATAAAATGCTGTATATCCATACAATGGAGTATTATTTGATAATACAAAGGAATGAAGAACCTTGAAAACATTATGTGAAAGAAGCCAGCCACAAAAGGCTGCATATTGTAAGATTTCATTCACATGAAGTGTCCAGTATAGGAAACATACTACAGACACATAGATTAGTGGTTGCCAGGGGCAAGGGGTAGGGAGAAATGGGGAGTGATGGTTTAATGAGTCAAGTGTTGTTACTGGCTTGGGGAGGGAGCGTGGGGAAAGAGTGAAAATGTTCTAAAATTTAATAGTGGTGATGGTTGCACAACTCTGAATATACTACAAACCACTGAACTGCACTTTAAAAAGATGAATTTTGGGACGCCTGGGTAGCTCAGTGGTTGAGCATCTGCCTTTGGCTCAGGGCGTGATCCTAGGATCTGGGATCAAGTCCCACATCAGGCTCCCTGCATGGAGCCTGCTTCTCCCTCTGCCTGTATCTCTACTTCTCTCTGTGTGTGTCTCTCATGAATAAATAAATAAAATCTTTAAAAAAAAATAAAAAAATAAAAAAATAAAAAAAAATAAAAATAAAAAGATGAATTTTATGGTATGCAGATTACATCTCAATAATGCTGTTATTAAAATCTGAAGAGCTGGGCAGCCCGGGTGGCTCAGCAGTTTAGCACCACCTTCAGTCCAGGACATGACCCATGTCGGGCTCCCTGCATGGAGCCTGCTTCTCCCTCTGCCTGTGCCTCTGCCTCTCTCTCTGTGTGTCTCTCATGAATAAATAAATAAAATCTTAAAAAAAAAAAAAATCTCAAGAGCTAAATTAAAAAAAAAGGTTAAATTCCCAGTAGCCTATACTAAACCAAAGTATACCCTTCTTACTGCATCTTGACTTCCAATGGGAGGAAACCTTCCTTTTTTTTTTTTTTTTTTCTTTTTTATGGCGGGGGGAGGAAACCTTCCTGTTCCCAACATCACTATCCCCCTACCACATTTTGGCTGTTGCTGTTTCTTCTTTTAATGAGCAAGTATGGATGTCACTAATCTCTCCCATCTTCTAATTATTCCTAATGAACTCTTACTATTTCACAACTAAATATTATACCTCTGACCAAGAAAGACTGACCAAAAAGCAAATTTTTTTTCCACTTTCTGAAATATTTGCTGACAAGAGATCTGTTGTACCCTCCTCACTGCAGTGAGCCACTATCCTAGACTGACTAGTCACACTCTACTGAATGCTGTCTGCTACACTAGCCCCTTCTTCAGTTATATCTCTCACCTTCTCAAAGGCTTACTTTGCCTCTCCAAAAAGTAGTAAGTAGAGAGAGCCCTCCACTACTGACCACCCCTCTGCTGGGCTTATCACTTTATAAATACACAGCTTCTCTGCAGATCCAAGACCATGGCTCAATTTCTGAGGGCGCCTCCCTTCTATCCTTCATGTGATTCCTACATGCTCCAGGATGCAAATCCTAACTAAATAAGTAGCACCCAGATGTGCTATTAACTACCATAATAAACATTTGGTTTTTGCTCTCTTTAACCAATTTATTTTACTTCCAAGGTACTCTCACTAAACAATTCAAAATGCCTTCTGGTATGATCGAATAAAAAGGATATCTAGATAAAGATGACAGAAGATTTTTGTACGGATTTAAATGGCTGCTTACAAAACCAAAAAAGTTCATAATCTACAATTTTGATGAGGGTATGGGGAACTGATGTACTCACGAGCACTTTCTGCTCATATGCATGTAAGCTGGGACAACCTCTCTGAAGAACAATTTGGCCTAAATACCAACTTGTAAAATACATAACTCTTTTGATCCAGCAATTCCAGCTCTATAAATCTGTCCTAAAGCTATGCCAAGATATGTTACCACAGAAATGTCTATAGTACAAAAAGCCTAGAGACAAACTTAAATGTCCAACACCAAATGGCATTCAACAGAACACTATGCAGCCAATAAAAATGATGAGGTAATAATCATTAGCACTTCAGTGATAACTACATGCCAGACACTCTAAGCACCCCACAGATATAAAATCATTTAATTCTAATAACAATCCTGTGAAATAGGAGCTGTTTATCCCAGTATACCAAGAAGCAAACTGAAGCACAGAGAGGGCAGCACCACCTTTAATTGCTACTTACTTGTATAGAAGGCTCTGACAGGAAGCTTCCTTAAGGGCTGTAGGAAATGGCTCATGGTAGTGTTCTCACAGTGAAGGAGGCTACAATTAAGCAAAAAGAACTATTAAGCATTTATCTTAAAATAATTTTTTTTAAAGTAGGCTCCACACCCACGTGGGGCCTGAACTCAAAACCCTAAGGATAAAGACCTGGGCTGAGATCAAGAGTCAACCACTTAGCCAAATAAGCCACTCCAGCACCCCTATCTTAAAAAAAAAAAAAAAATTAAGATTTTTTTTTTTTAATTAATTAACTTACGTATTTGAGAGAGAAAAAAAGAGAGCAGGAACATGGGGAGGAGTCCCTTTCCCACTTGTGCTCTCTCTCCCTCTCCAATAAAATTTTTTTAAAAATTACTAAAAAAATACGATGGGGTGCCCGAGTGTCAGTCGGTTAAGTGGCTGACTTTGGCTTGGGTCATGATCCCAGGGTCCTGGGATCAAGCCCTACATCAGGCTCCCCACTCATGTTCTCTCTCAAATAAATAAAATCTTTAAAAATATTTTTAAAATGTGCATCAATTGGCAAAACTTGGACATAATGTATAAATTCAGTAATAGTCTTATATCAGTGTTAATTTCTTAGTTTTGACCACTGTACTGTGGTTGTGTGAGAAAATGATCTTGTGGGAAAAAGGCTGAAATAGTTCATAGTAAAGGGGTATGTTTGTAATTTTCTCTCAAGTGTTTCAGAAAAAAAATACACATAAAGAGAGGAGAGGGAGAGGAAGGGAGAATGGTAAAGCAAATATAGTCGACATTTGGGGAATCTTCGTAAAGGGTATTTGGGAATTCTATTATTTTTATAACTTTTCTGTAAGTCTGAAACGATTTCACAATAAAGTCATTTTTCTTAATGAAGCCCAAGATCATAATAGCCAGTACTCTTACTCAAAGCCACATGTTTCTATACCACAAAAGAACTGTATGCAGTCTTGTAAACATCTAGCCCCTACTGGTTAAAGAATTTTTTTTTTTTTTTTTTTTTTTTTAATTTATGATAGTCACACAGAGAGAGAGAGAGGCAGAGACACAGGCAGAGGGAGAAGCAGGCTCCATGCACCGGGAGCCCGACGTGGGACTCGATCCCGGGTCTCCAGGATCGCGCCCTGGGCCAAAGGCAGGCGCCAAACCGCTGCACCACCCAGGGATCCCTGGTTAAAGAATCTAATACTGGCAGCTGAAATTTTAAATTTTAAATGTTTGACCTGGAAAAAAAAATGACACAAACAAACCACATGGAACTATTCTAATTTACGTCAAGACACCTGATATAGAATTTTTTTTTTTAAGAAATAAGAACATCATTTTTTTTTAAGATTTTATTTAAGGGCACCTAGGTGGCTCAGTGCTTGAGCATCCACCTTTGGCTCAGGTCATGATCCTGGCATAGAGTCCTGCATTGGGCTCCCCGCAGGGAGCCTGCCCCTCTGCCTGTGTCTCTGCCTCTCTATGTGTCTCTCTCATGAATGAATAAATAAATAAATAATTTTTTAAAAAAGATTTTATTTATTTATTCATGAAAGACAGAGAGAGAGAAAGAGAGAGAGAGAGAGGCAGAGACATAGGCAGAGGGAGAAGCAGGCTCCATGCAGGGAGCCTGACATGGTACCCGATCCCGGGACTCCAGGATCATGCCCTGGGCCGAAGGCAGATGCTAAACCGCTGAGCCACCCAGGGATTCCCCAAAATATTTTTAAAAATAAATAAAAATAAAGGTTTTATTTATTTGACAGAGAGAACACAAGCAGGAGGAGCAGCAGAGGGAGAAGGAAAAGCAGACTCCCTGCTAAGCTGGGAGCCCAATGTGGGGCTCAGTCCTAGGACCTCAGGATCATGACCTGAGCCAAAGGCAGATGCTTAACTGACTGAGCTACCCAGGCATCCTTGATTTGGAATATTTTAATTCTTCTTTGTGGTTACTTCGCTATTCTGTCAAGATACTTTGACAGCCTTCTCAGAAAAAAACAACCAATGACTTTTACAGCTTTCCATTCTAAGAAAACATTATTTCTGATTTTAGTTTGTTTCTGTGTTTCACCTTCAACCAGGGAAGGACATCTTCCCAGAGGCAGTAAGAAAGGACTGCCAGAAAGGAAAGCATTTATGAACTTTTACTTAATAACTGGATCTCTCCTAATCAAAGAGCAAACATCTCTTTCAATTCAGATAGCATTTTGGTTTCCCCAAATTTTGTGTTTTGTTTTGTTTTTTTAAGATTTTATTTGTTCATAAGAGACAGAAAGAGAGAGGCAGAGACATAGGCTGAGGGAGAAGCAGGCTCCAGACAGGGAGCCTGATACAGGACTGGATCCCAGGACCCCAGGATCACAACCTGAGCAGAAGGCAGAGACTCAACCACTGACCCACCCCCCTGGGCCCCTCCCCAAATTTCGACCTAAAATCTTAAGTAAAGGGACTATGTACTTGTCAGTAAGTGTTTCTGTTTTTACTAGAGCCCTTTATGATAGAAGCAATAATTTAATAAAACTGTCTACATTGCTACTTTTGTGGAAAATAGAACTGCATTTATGACCTTCATGCAATAATATTTACTTTCATGGATATTTAGTAGTTACACCTTACACAGATACCCTGCAAACAAGATCAGATTTAGGCATCTTCATTTTTTTTTTTTAAACTTGAAATTGACTAAAAAACACCCTCACAGCACAGTGCTAATAGGGCTAATGTGATGAATCTGATTCTCTGATTGGCAAGTCAGGTCTGTATGGTGAAAAAGTATGGGACCATGATAATCACCCCACTAAGGCCAGAGAGACATACAGCTATTAACACAAAGAGGGTAATGTTTCAGTATATGAATGTTCTTTCAGCACTGAACAATGCTCATCTCTTAGACTGGAAACTCCCACTATAAAAGCTAAAAGCCTCCAACCCTGCTTTCCAAACAGAATTAGAACAAGAAATATAAAAACTGACTAAAGGTACATTGTTGTGCTCTGTACACTGCTGTATTATGTCTTCCAGAATGAATGCTGAACCCAACTAAAAGAATGCTTGCAAACTTTTGAATAAGGCTTTTTTCCCCTTTGGCTGGGGGAGGTATGAATGAGAGATAATTGTCTATCCACTGCAACCAGACACATAGCACTCAGGTGGTTTCTCTTGCATGTGGGTCTTCCCCCTTTGGCCACCCTGTCCCAGAACAGATTGCTTGGCTTTCTTGTATACCACTGTAGCCCCAACTCCTAGAAAAAAATGCCGGCAAATGCATCATTACACCAACTTGTCTTTTACTACTGGATCACTTCTATCTTCATATAAATGCTGTACTTTCTCCAATCTTACATAAACACTGTCTACCATGTATCCTCCTCCAGCTTCCACACTACTTTTCTTTCTCTCCTTCATAATAAGCTCACTGTCAACCATAAAAATCCTAGAAGAGAACACATGCAGCAACTTTGTTCTAGATAGGCCCTCTGAGGTGAGGGAAACAAAAGCAGAAATAAACTACTGAGACTACATCAAAATAAAAAACTTCTGCACAGCAGAGGAAACAATCAACAAAACTAAAAGGCAACCTATAGAATGGGAGAAGATATTTGCAAATAACATATCCAATAAAGGGTTGCTATCCAAAATATATAAACTTATAAAACTCAACACTCAACAAATAATCCAAATAAAAAATGGGCAGAAGATATCAGCAGACATTTCTCCAAGAGGATATCCAGACGGCCAAAGTCATATGAAAAGGCCCTCATCGTTTGTCATCAGGAAATGCAAATCAAACCTATAATGCAGTATCACCTCACACCTATCAGGATGGCTAAAATCAACACAAGAAACAGGTGTTGGCGGGGATCCCTGGGTGGCGCAGCGGTTTGGCGCCTGCCTTTGGCCCAGGGCGCGATCCTCGAGACCCGGGATCGAATCCCACGTCAGGCTCCCGGTGCATGGAGCCTGCTTCTCCCTCTGCCTGTGTCTCTGCCTCTCTGCCTCTCTCTCTCTCTCTCTCTCTCTCTCTCTCTCTGTGACTATCGTAAATAAATAAAAATTAAAAAAAAAAAAGAAAGAGAAAAGATACAGGTGTTGGCAAGGTTGTAAAGAAAAAGGAATCTCTTGCACTGTTGGTGGAATGCAAACTGGTGTAGCCACTGTGGAAAACCATATGGAGGTTCCTTAAAAAGTTAAAAATAAAACTTATGATCTAGTAATCACACTACTGGATATTTACCCGAAGATTACAAAAACACTAATTCAGAGAGATACATTACCTCCATGTTTATAGCAGGATTATTTACAATAGCCAAGATATAGAAGCAGCCCAAATATCTATCTACTGATTAATCGGTAAAGATGATGTGGTGTGGGGATGCCTGGGTGGCTCAGTGGTTGAGCGTCTGCCTTTGGTCAGGGCATGATCCTGGAGTTCTGGGACTGAGTCCCACATTGGGCTTCCTGCATGAAACCTGCTTCTCCCTCTGCCTATGTCTCTGTGTCTCTCATGAATTAAAAAAAAATAAAATCTTTAAAAAAAAAAAAGATGTGGTATGTGTATACATAGATACATACATATAAATATATGGATAATGTATACACATACACACACACATATACATATAGTGGAATATTATTCAGCCATAAAAAAGAATGAAATCTTGCCACTTGCAATGACATGAATGGAGCTAGAGGGTTATGAAATGTTAAGTGAAATAAGTCAGAGAAAGACAAATAACAAATGATTTCACTCATATGTGGAATTTAAGAACCAAAACAAATGAGAAGAAGGCAAAAAAGAAAGAGACAAACCAAGAAAGAATTTCCTAGAACTATAGAGAACAAACTGATAGTCATCAGAGGGGAGGTGGGTAGAGGAATGGGTTAAAAAGGTGACAGGGATTAAGGAGTGTAGTTGTGAAGAGCACTGTGTGTTATATGGAATTGTTGAATCACTATATTATACCTCTTTTTTTTTTTTAAGATTTTTTTTTTTTAAGATTTTATTTATAGGGCAGCTGGGTGGCTCAGCGGTTTAGCGCTGCCTTCAGCCCAGGGCCTGATCCTGGAGATCCAGGGTCGAGTCTTATATTGGGATCACTGTATGGAGCCTGCTTCTCCCTCTGCCTCTCTTTCTCTCTCTCTCTTTCTCTCTCTCTCTGTGTGACTATCATAAATAAATTAAAAAAATTAAAAAAAATAAAATAAAATCTTTTAAAAAAGGAAAATTAAGGCAATATCCATGTACTTTAAAAAAAAATTTTTTTTAAGATTTTATTTATTTATTCATGAGAGACACACAGAGAGAGGCAGAGACACAGGCAGAGGAAGAAGCAGGCTCCTTGCAGGGAGCCTGATGTGGGACTCAATCCCTGAACTGGGATCATGCCCTGAGCCAAAGGCAGGCACCCAACTGCTGAGCCACCCAGGCGTCCTGGGTGTCCCAACAGGCACACACGGATGGGTCAGTGGTTGAGTGTCTGCCTTTGGCTCGGGGCGTGATCCTGGAGTCCCAGAATCGAGTTCCACACTGGGCTCCCTTCATGGAGCCTGCTTCTCCCTCTGACTATGTCTCTGCCTCTCTCTGTGTGTCTCATGAATAAATAAAAAAAATCTTAAAAAAAAAAAAAAAAACTGGAAGTTTGTACCTCTTGATCTTCTCACCCTTCCTCCTTCCTGAAACATTCCCCTCATGTGGCTTCTGGGACCCTGATTTTCCTCCTAGCTCTCTGGTCTCTCCCCTAACTTCAAACTGTTGCCATGCCCAAGGTTCGGATCTCTTCACCGAATACGTGCTCTTCCTAGAGTTGCTCATCCAGTCCCCAGCCTTTATTTATTTTTATTTTAATTCCAATATAGTTTCAGTTGTACAGTTGTACAGTTGTTCAGTTTCAGGTGTACACTATAGTGATTCAACAATCCATAAATCACCCAGTACTCATCACAAATGCATGGCTTAATTCCCATCACCCATTTCACCCATTTCACTCCCCCAGTCACCTATCTTTAAATAGCCACACCTGATGATTCCCTCACTACTCTTTCAGAGATGTCCAGATCCATTATTTTCAACTGGCTACTCAACATCCCTACTCTGCATCATCTCAAACTGAGTTTGTCCAAAACACGATTCGCCTTCAACCTGCTCTTCCCCATAGAGGAATCCATCTGTGGTGAGACTAGTCAGATATTTATCAAATCTACTTCATCTTCTCCCTGGACACCCAAAAACGTGGTGTTTCCCAACCTCCTTTGCAGTAGGGTGTGACCAAAAAACTGCATTCTAACCAATGTGAAAGCCATTCAGGTTTCCCAGGCATCCACACCCAGGCTTTCCCCTTCAGCCTGTTCTCAGCAGACAAACATGAAGAACTTGGAGAGCCATGTGCTAAAGACAGCAGGAGCATCCTTGCATTACTGTTGCCCAATCAGGAGCACCCACTGGGACTTTAGAAAATCAAGACATAAATTTTTACTGTGTTGTCACTGAGATCCTGGGGTTTACCTGTTACCATAGCAGCATTACTATAATACATCATCTCAGCAAAAGGTACCACCCTCCAGACAGCTACACAAATCAAAACCCTAAGACCCATTCTCATAGAAGTCTCTTCTTTCTCACTATCCATATTCAGTCCACTAGCAAGACAGGAAGACTCTTCCTTTAAAATATATCTTTATCTGCCTAGGGGCACCTGGCTGGCTCAGTTGGAAGAGCATGCAACTTGTTCTCAGGGTCGTGAGTTCAGGCTAAGTGTAGAGATTTTTTAATTAAATAAATAAATAAACTTAAAATATGTATACGTGTATCTTTATCTGCCTATTTCTTGTTGCCATCACGCCCCAGCCCAAAACACCAGATTCTCTTAACAGATGACTGTGAAGGCCTGTTCTCCAGTTTTCACTCTTGGCCCTCTATATTCTACTCACTGCAAAACAGCCAGAATGATCTTTTCAAAACAAAAAAAAAAACCAGACCCTATATACTGGTCCTTGCTGGATTCTCAAATATCCTGCTGCTTTCCCTCTCTTCCTTATTCATTCCTGTTGACACTTCTAGTACCTACCACACCTTTGCCACTTTCCACACCTTTGCATTTGATGTTTGTTCTACTAGGCACACCCTGCTATGTGGCTCACTCCCTTATCAGCCAGTTCTCTGTGAAGAGTTTTCCTCCTCAGTTTGGCTCTCCTGAATACCATATGTCCAAGAGTTACCCCTCTCAAGCACTAACCCTTTAATTACCTTATTTTTTTTAAAGATTTTTATTTATTCATTCATGAGAGACACAGAGAGAGAGAGAGAGGCAAAGACACAAGCAGAGGGAGAAGGAGAAGCAGGCTCCATGCAGGGAACCCAACGTGGGACTCGATCCCGGGACTCCAGGATCAGGCCCTAGGCTGAAGACAGGGGCTAAACTGCTGAGCCACCCAGCGATCCCCACCTTATTTTTTTTCATACCACTTCTCGCTACCTGGAATGAACAGATTACATATGTATGTGTACATATATGCATATATATACATGTATATTTGTGTATCCACTTGTTTACTGTCCATATTCCTTGATGAACATAGGGGTTTGTATGCCTTCTCACTGAACTCCAATCTCAATGGTGAGATTAAGCCCCAGAGAGATGAACGGATAAATTCAACCAGATGTCTATTCTAGGTGGTGACTCATGTGGGCATCCTGTAAGCAGGTGATTAAAGCCTATTAGTGAGCACACAAGTCTGACAGTATGGCTCATTGCCACTCACTAGCAGTATGACTTTAGAAACGTAATTAATTCTCAGCCTCAATTTCTCCACCTGTAAAAACAGGATCTACCTCATTAAGATTATGTGAGACAATCATGAAAAACTGGTACCTAGTTACATATTACTATTATTTAAAGTAACAGAGTTTATATTCAGCTGGCACAGGCTGGAACGCCTGTATCAATTATCTATGACTAGGGGCACTTGGCTGGCTCAGTCAGTGGAGCATGTGACTTGTGGTCTCAGAGTCGTGAGTTTGTACCCTAAGATGGGGGTATAGATTATTTATTTATATATATATATATATATATATATATATATATATATATATATGTATTTATTTATTTATAGATTACTTAAAAAAAAAGTTGTCTATAACCAATGTCCATGCTGATTGGTCTATGCCCATCATTATATAAAATAACATTATCTCTGGTGGTGAATGCTTTAACTGTGGTCTTTCTATCTCCCCTGCTTTCTGAAGCTATGAAAAGCTCTCCTGAAAAGCAACTGGCAGATCTGAAGAAGGCCTTATTCCACATTCTATCTTGCATAAGTGTGGAGTGTTTTCTCTTTCTTCTACTAAACCACAAAGTTCTTTAAACACAAAGCTGATTCCAAATGCTGTATCCTTTAACTCCTCTCCTCCCTCCCTTCCTCCATGGTCCCTGGCACTGTGGTTTGCAGTTGGAATGAATGTCATAAATACTTCTGAAAGTCTTGCATAAGCAACTTCTCCCTAGGTACTAAGTCTACACTTACATGAACCTAAGAATCATCTGGGGCACTTTCCGTCCCAACCTACTACACCAACTAAATCTGAATTTGGCAGCAAGGTGGGGATATACCTGGGAATCTCAATTTCTAATAAACATCCACCCTATTATTTTATCAAGTTTGGAAAACATGGTCATTAATTATCACCCAAAATATTGCTTTCTCTTTGTTCTGTCACCTGCCACACATCACCCAGTTACTGAAAACTCCCCTCCAATATGAGGCTTTCATTTATATGTTTCACAGACATGCTTTACTTAAAACTTAAGAAAATGTTGTCTGTTTTTTGTGTGTATCAATATATGATACCTTTGAAATTAGGGGTTCTTATTGTGCCCAAATCCTCATTCCTTCCAACCACTACACCTAAATCCAGCCTCATTTATCTCCATTGATACTAAAGTAGGAGTCCCTGTTTCCAGCCCCCTTTTTAATGACAAGTGAGTGAGTACATCCTCTACATCATCATTAAAAAAAAATATCTGAAGAGTGTCATTTTTGTGAAAATATCAGAGAGGATGACAAAACATGAGAGACTCCTAACTCTGGGAAATGAACAAGGGGTGGTGGAAGGGGAGATGGGCGGGGGGTTGGGATGACTGGGTGACGGGCACTGAGGGGGGCACTTGGCGGGATGAGCACTGGGTGTTATGCTGTATGCTGGCAAATTGAACTCCAACAAAAAAAAATTTTTTAAAAAGAGTGTCATTTTTTAGTCTTTCTAACTGACACAGTTTAAGTAAATTCACAGCTGACTCATACACAGCACAGCTGGTATTAACATCAGAGAACCAGAGACCCCTCAGTCCAAATCCTAACCGTTACCCCACACTGATGAGCCCTCTTCTGAGAGAACTACACCATTTCTGAAGAGTCCATGATAAGGGAGAAAAGCTTTCATGGTAAGGCCAATCAGTTTCTGTTCCCTCTCAGCCCAAATCCAGTGCCCTTTGACTTCCCAAAATTACAATGACAGGTCACCACCTCTGACCACAGAGCAAGTTTTGGTTAACGCTGACAAAATTAACCCTGCCAGAAAAACAAAGATCACCACGCATTTCTCAAACCCTCGCCCTTTGAAATGACACCAAGCAGCAGACTCTGAGTCATATCTACCAACATTTTAATCCATTTTCTGAGAGTCTAGATGCTCCCAAGGTATTTCCGAATTAAATGCCCTCATGGTGGGCAGCCTGGGGGGAAGGTCCTTGCGTGACAGAGGTAGCCTACTCGAGGTCCTGGCTCTACTAACGGGCTGGGTAACCCTAAGCAAGTCCCTCACACTCTCAAGGCCTCAATTTCGCCAATTCCAAAAACAGCTGGATTTAGATGACCCCTCATGTCTCTTCCAACAAGAGTTGGGAGCCAGTCCCCAAAATAACCAAACTCTAATTCCTTATGGACTATTTGCGATTACCGAATCCAACCTCTTCGCTTCAAAGATCAAGAATCCGAAAGGAAAGCCCCTGACTCCCAGTTCCAAGCTCTTCCCACATCTCACCGCCCTTCCAGGAACACCACCCCCGAAAGAGGCGTGCAGTCCAACCTCGACTCTACCGGGGGACAAGCAGCTGATTCTATCTGCTTTGTTCGTTTGGGTTGTTGGGGTTTTTTGTTGTTGCTGCTTGTCCCCTCTGCACTTCCACCTACATGGAAAGGGCAACGCGAGAGCGCTTAAGCCAGATCCTAAATAAACCCAGACCTCCCTACGCGCCGGCAGGCACACCAGCTCCTGAGCTCTAGGTGAAGGTGGATGGCTCTGCCTTCACTCGCCCCCTCCTCAGGTCGAGCCCGCAAAAAAACAAACGATTTCTTCCTCCCGGCGGCCCAGGCCGCCTCCCACCTTTAGACAGCCTCCCCAGGTAGCTATACCTGCTCCGCCACGGCGTGACCCCGCGTAGCAACCTCAGACACCGCCACCCCACGGACGCCGCCATCTTGTCTCCTCCTTCTTGGCGGACCACGCCCCCTTCTCACACTCGTGGCGCATGCGTGTGACGTTGACGAGCATCGAGCTCACGGGACCAATGAGGAACGCGGTGGGCTGTGGGCGGAGACGGCTAAGCCCCGCCCCATCGATGCTCCCCGCCCCATCAGCCCGGCCGTCTGGGAGCCTCCAGGGCCAGGTGAGGTAGGTCTGCCTCGTGCGAAGTCAGGGCCTGGGTGGAGCGTAGCCACTCTTCCTTCTTCCCTGTGGCGTGCGTTTCCTCGTGCGCCTGAAAAATGAGTCACCCAGGATCCAAGAATATATCAGCTTGGATGGAGAAGCTAAGGCCAGCCACGACTGGGATACCATTTATTCTGGGCTTTCTAAGCGCCAGGCTCCATTCTGAGCTCTTTGCCTGTATGGTGTGTCGTTCTTATTTTCCCAAACTGGGGAAATACAGCTCCACTTTTTCCAACCCCAGTCTGCTAATCATAGTTGTCTTCACCAGATATTTGATACAAGAGGGATATATTGCCTGGTGCCTGCAGTTATTTCTGTGTGGTTATTTAAGCTCAACTAGTGTACAACCAGCCCCTCCAAGAAACCTAAGGTTTCCTGTTGGAGGGGAGGCACCTCCTTCAATGGGCCTTTAAAGTATGGGGAGGGGGAGAGTATAGAATTGGTTTTACTGTTCAACTAAGACTAATAACTCAAAAGGAGTGGGTGGGGTTATTTAAAAATAAAGTGCATTCGGGGGATCCCTGGGTGGCGCAGCGGTTTAGCGCCTGCCTTTGGCCCAGGGCGCGATCCTGGAGACCCGGGATAGATAGATAGATAGATAGATAGATAGATAGATAGATAGATAGATAGATAGATAGATAGATAGATAAATAAATAAATAAATGCATTCGGGAAAACTGAAATATCCTCATGCAAAAGAATACGGTGGACGCTAACCTTATACCATGTATAAAAAGTAACTAAAATGAATTAAAGACCTAAACTTAAGAATTAAAACTATAAAACTCTTTTTTTAAAGATTTTATTTATTTATTTATTTGTTTGTTTGTTTGTTTGAGAGAGCAAGAGAGGGGCACCTGGGGTGGCTCAGTAGGTTAAGTAAGCATCTGCCTTCTACTCAGGTGGTAATCCTGGGGTCCTGGAATCAGCCCTCCCTCCCTCTGCTCCCCACTCCCATCAGAAGTGCGGCTGCTTTTCTCTGCACCTCCCCCCTTTCTCATGCTCCCTCTCCTCTCTCTCTCTCAAATAAATGAATAAAATCTTTTTTAAAAAAAAAAGAGACCACGGGGCAGCCCTGGTGGCGCAGACTGCAGCCCTGGTTTAGCGCCGCCTGCAGCCCAGGGCGTGATCCTGGAGACCCTGGATGGAGTCCCACGTAAGGCTCTCTGTATGATACCTGCTTCTCCCTCTGCCTGTGTCTCTGCCTCTCTCTCTCTCTCTCTCTCTCTCTCTCTCTCTGTCTCTCACGAGTAAATAAATAAAATCTTAAAAAAAAAATAAATAAATAAAAAGAGACCACGGAAGGCGGGGGGAGGGGGCAGAGGGAAAGGGAGAAGCCGACTCCCTGCTGAGCAGGGAACCCCCCACAAGGGGTTCCACTCTGGGCTCATCCCAGGCCCCTGGGATCAAGATCTGAACCCAAGATAACCCTTTAATTGACTAAGCCACTCAGGCACCCCAAACTATAAAACTCAAAAAAAATATAAGGGAAACCTTCATGACTTTGGACTCGGCAACGATTTTTTGAGTGTAACATCAAAAC
Organism: Canis lupus familiaris; assembly: GCF_011100685.1. NCBI lineage: Eukaryota > Metazoa > Chordata > Mammalia > Carnivora > Canidae > Canis > Canis lupus. Next base: position 24,957,558 of record NC_049247.1, read on the forward strand.
ACAGGCAACAAGAACAAAATAATATCAATTGAACTTCATCAAAATTAAACTTTTGTCTGCGGCCAATTAAGCCGACTGTGCTCTTTCTCCATGGGGGCCCAGTGTGCCATGGCTGCAAACAGTAGCCTCCTTGGTAGTGTATGCAGCCTGTTGATTGTATGGGTTGCCCTAAGGGACCTTGGAGACAGCCCTTTGTGGTCGACTTTGAGGTCTGACATAAGGCTATCTCCAATCTAGGCTGCAGACAGGTATGCGAGGTGCCTTTGGGAAGCCCCAGGGCACAGTAGCCAGGGTCCACATTGGCCAAGTCATCATGTCCATCCGTACCAAGCTACAGAACAAGGAGCATGTGATTGAGGCCCTATGCAGGGCCAAGTTCAAGTTCCCTGGCCGCCAGAAGATCCACATCTCCAAGAAGTGGGGCTTTACTAAGTTTAATGCGGACGAATTTGAAGATATGGTGGCCGAAAAGCGGCTCATCCCAGATGGCTGTGGGGTCAAATACATCCCTAATCGTGGCCCCTTGGACAAATGGAGGGCTCTCCACTCATGAGAACCTTGCACCACCCGAACCTTACTCATGCCCACCAATAAATCCTGCTTCCTGTCAAAAAAAAAAAAAAAAAATTAAACTTTTGTGCACCGAAGGACACTATCAAGAGAATTCAAAGACAACCCACAAAAAGCAAGAAAATATTTGTAAATCCTAAATCTGATAAGCATCTAGTATCCAGAATATAAAAAGAACTCCTAAAACTTAATAAAAAAGGACAAAATAATGAGCAGACATTTCTCCAAGGAAGTCATACAAATGAATATAAGATGCTCAACCTCACTAGTGATTAGGGAAATGCACATCAAACCACAATGAGATACCAACTTCACATACATTAGAATGATTATAAATTTTTTAAAAGATTTGATTCATTTATTTGACAGAAAGAGAGAGAGCAAGCAGGGGGAGCAGCAGGCAAAGAGACAGGGAGAAGCTGACTGCCCAGTGAGCAAGGAGCCCAATGCAGATCTCGATCCCAGGACCCTGGGATCATGACCTGAGCCAAAGGCAGATGCTTAACCAACTGAGCCACCCAGGTACCCCCAATTTTTAAAAAAATGTTAAATAACAAGTGTGTGTAGGGATGTGGAAAACCTAGAATCATTGTGTATTGCTAATGGTAAGGTAAAATAGTACAGTTCCTATGGAAAATGATTTGGTGGTTCCTCAAAAAATTAAATATAGAATTATCATATGATCCAGGAATTTCACTCCTAGGTATATACCCAAAAGAACTGAAAGCAGGGACTCAGATAATTTGTACACCAATGTTCATAGCAGCATTATTCACAATAGCCAGAAAGTGGATTTATAGATGAATGAATAAACAAAATATGATATATCCATATAATGGAATTTTATTCAGCTATAAAAAGGGGTCAAGTGTCAATACATGCTACAACATCTATAAACTTTAAAAACATTATGGTAAGTAAAATTAGCCCCCCACAAAAAGACAAATATTGTATGATGCCATATGAAGTACCTAGAATAGGAAAATTTATAAACGGAAAGTAGAATAGAAATTACCAGAGGCTAGGAAGAGAAGAGATTGGGGAGTTAATGGGTACAGAGTTTCTGTTTTGGATGATAAAAAAAAGTTCTAGAATAGTGGCAATTGTTGTCTAACATTGTGAACATACTCAATGTCACTGAATTTTACACTTAAAAATGTTATGTATACTGTAGCAATTTTTTAAAAGTCAGTTGAGGGGTGCCTGGGTGGCTCAATTGGTTGGGCTCTGCCTGCAGCTGGGGTCATGACCTCAGAGTCCTGGGATAGAGTCCCACATCAGGCTTCCTGCATGGAGCTTGCTTCTCCTCTATCTGTGTCTCTGCCTCTGTGTGTGTGTGTCTCTCATGAATAAATAAATAAAATATTTAAAAATAAATTTAAAAAGAGTTTTTTCTAGGTATAACTCCTTTATCAGATACATGATTTGCAGATATTTTCTTCTATTCTGTGAATTGTCTTTTCATTTCTTGATGGTGTCTTTGAAATATGAAGTTTTTCATTTTGATAAAGTTCAATTTATCTACTTTTTCTTTTGTTGCTTATGTTTTTGATGTCATACCTAAGGATGATTCATCAAAACCAAGGTCGTGAAAATTTATATCTATATCTTCTTCTAGGAGTTTTATAGTTTAAGACCGATTCATTTTGAGTTAAGTTTTATACAAGGTGTGAGGTAAGGATCCAACTTCATTCTTTTGCCTGTGGCTGTTCATTTGTCCATTGACTGACTTCCTTAGCTTTTTTTTTTTTTTTTTTTTTTTGAGATTTTATCCATTTATTTGAATGAGAGAGAGAGAGAGCACAAGCCAGGGGAGAGGCAGAGGGATAAGCAGACTCCCCACTGAACAGGGAGCCCAATGCTGGGCTTTATCCCAGGACCCCTGGGATCATGACCAGAGCTGAAGGCAGACACCTGACCTACTTAGCCACCCAGGCACCTGATATTCATAGTTAAATCAACCTTGCATTGCTGGTCATAGTGTATTATCCTTTTTAATATATTGCTAGATTTAATTTGCTAATATTTTATTTAGATTTTTTGCATCTACATTGAGAGAGAGTAAACTATTATTCTTTCTCTCTTTCTTTCTTGCGCCTTTCTCTGGTTTTTGTTATCATAAATTAATGTGCACTTCTCTTTTTCAATTATCTGGAAAGTGTAAGATTGGTACTACCTCTTTCTTAAAATTTGGAAAAATTCATCAGCAAAGCTATATGTGTATGGAGGGAGATTCAATTATGGATTGAATAAGTTTAATAGATGTGGGGCACCTGGCTGGCTCAGTCAGTGGAGCATGCTACTCTTTTTTTTTTTTTTAAGATTTTTATTTAATCATCAATGAGAGACACAGAGAGAGAGAGAGGCAGAGACACAGGCAGGGGGGGAGAAGCAGGCTCCATGCAGGAAGCCCGATGTGGAACTCGATCCCGGGACTCCAGGATCACGCCCCTGGCCAAAGGCAAGCACTAAAACGCTGAGCCACCCAGGGATCCCTGCATGCTACTCTTAATCAAGGGGTTGTGTTTGAGCACCACGTTGGGTGTAGAGATTACTTAAAAATAAAATCTTAAAAAAAATTTAATAGATGTAATATTTGCTCAGGTTTTCTATTCTTGTGTCGGTCTGGTAAATTGTCTTTTCTTCTAGGAATTAATTCATTTAACCTAAAATTTCAATTAATTGACACAAATTTATTCCTAACATTCTTTTGTATTCTTTTTCATGTCTATAGGATTTTTAGTGATGTACTCATGTTCTTTCCTGACACTGGTGAATTTATGAATTCTCTCTTTTTTTCTCTTCTTGGTCATTCTCGCTAGAGGCTTAAAATGTTATTAATTTTTCAAAGGACACATTTTAATTTTGATTATTTACTCTATTATACATTCATTTTTCTTATTTTATTATTATCTACTGAGCTGTATTATTTCTTTCTACTTTCTTTGGGTTTAATGTACTGTTCTTTTCTAAATTTTTGAGAATACTTAGAGCATTTGTTTTTCAGTATTCTTTTCTAATATATGCATTTTATGTTTTTAAAAGATTTTATTTGTTTATTCATGAGAGGCAGAGACATGGGCAGAGGCAGAAGTAGGCTCTCCGCAGCAGCCTGATGCAGGACTCGATCCCAGACCCCGGGATCATGCCCTGAGTTAAAGGCAGACACTTAATTGCTGAGCCACCCAGGCGTCCCTAATATATGCATTTTAGGCTATTACTTATTTCTAAGTACAGGCTTAGCTATACCTTCTATTTTGAGCTACCATGTTTTCAATATTATTCTGTTCAAAATACTTTTCTTTAAAGATTTTATTTTTAAGTAATCTCTATACCCAACGTGAGGCTTGAACTCACAATCCCGATATCAAGAATCACATGCCCCATCCACTGAGCCAGTCGGGTGCCCCTAAAAGACTTTTTAAAAAATCGTTACTTTTTTAAATTGAAGAATGATTCACACATTACATTAGTTTCAGGAGTACAACACAATGATTTGATAATTCTATATGTATTAATCTCAATGTATTAAAGTACATTGTGGGGGCACCTGGCTGGCTCAATTGGTGAAGCATGTGACTCCATATCAGGGTTATAAGTTTGAGCCCCATGTTAGGTATAGGGATTACTTAAAATCTTATAAGAACTCATAAAGTAGGGGCAGCCCCGGTGGCACAGCGGTTTGGTGCCGCCTGCAGCCTGGGGTGTGATCCTGGAGACCTGGGATCGAGTCCCACATCGGGCTCCCTGCATGGAGCCTGCTTCTCCCTCTCCCTCTGCCTCTCTCTGTGTGTCTATGAATAAATAAATACAATCTTTAAAAAAAAGAATTCATAAAGTAAATTATGATTTATTCTTTGACCCTGAAGATAACCATGTATTGCTTAATTTAAAAAAGACTTTGGGGGGATCCCTGGGTGGCACAGCGGTTTGGCACCTGCCTTTGGCCCAGGGTGTGATCCTGGAGACCTGGGATCGAATCCCACATCGGGCTCCCGGTGCATGGAGCCTGCTTCTCCCTCTGCCTGTGTCTCTGCCTCTCTCTCTCTCTCTCTCTGTGACTATCATAAATAAAAAAATTTAAAAAAATAAAAAAAAATAAAAAAGACTTTGGGTTTATCTAGTTTTATTTTTATTTGTAACTGATATTTAACACAACTCCACTGTGTTCAGAGAATTTACTTGGAATTTCAATCCTTTGTATTTGTTGACATCTGCTTTGTGGCTCAAATATGGTTAACGTTTTTTTAAGATTTTATTTATTTATTTATTTATTTATTTTTATGATTTTATTTATTTATTCATGAGACAGAGAGAGAGAGAGAGAGAGAGAGAGGCAGAGACACAGGCAAAGGGAGAAGCAGGCTCCATGCAGGAGCCTGATGTGGGACTGGATACCAGGACTCCAGGATCACTCCCTGGGCCAAAGGCAGTCACTAAACTGCTGAGCCACCGAGGGATCCCCTATTTATTTATTTTAGAGAGAGAGAGAGAGAGAGAGAGAGCACATGAGCAGGGGGAGGAGCAGATGGAAGGAGAAAGCAGACCCTTCACTGAAAGCATAACTCGATGTGGAGCTTGATCCCACGACCCCAAGACCATGCCTGGAGCCGAAACCAAGAGTTGGCCACTCAACCAACTAAGCCACCCAGGTGGCCTGGTTAATTTTTAAAATCTCTCTCTCTCTCTTTTTTTTTAAAGATTTATTTATTTATTCAGAGAGAGAGAGGCAGAGACACAGGCAGAGGGAGAAGCAGGCTCCATGCAGGGAGCCCGACTTGGGACTTGATCCCAGTTCTCCAGGATCACAACCCGGGCTGCAGGCAGCGCTAAACCACTGTGCCACTGGGGCTGCCCTAAAATATATATCAATTAGGTTAAATTGATTAATACAGGTTTTCAGATTTTCTATAATCTACTAATTTTTGTTTACCTGTCCTATCAGTTGAGAGATGTTCATATCTCCAACTATAATATAGATTTGTCTATTTTTCTTTTTAGTTCCATCTATTTTTATTTAACGTTATTTCAATATTTATACAAATTCTAGATTGTTATATTTTCCTGCTGGGTTGGGCCCCCCCCTTTTTTTTTTACCATTATGAATGTTCCTATTTGTCTCTAGTAATGCTATTGCCTTGAAGTCTAACCACATCTGTTTTTTTTTTAATTTTTTGTTTATTTATGATAGTCATACAGAGAGAGAGAGGCAGAGACACAGGCAGAGGGAGAAACAGGCTCCATGCACCGGGAGCCCGACGTGGGATTCGATACCGGGTCTCCAGGATCGCGCCTTGGGCCAAAGGCAGGCGCCAAACCGCTGCACCACCCAGGGATCCCTAACCACATCTGTTATTAATACAGCTATGCTTTTTGCTTTTTGTTTGTTGTTTGCATAGTACAACTTTTTCATCATTAGGTCTTCAGACTCTGTGTGCCCTTGCATTTATAGTGTGTCTCTTTTTTTTTTTTTTAAGATTTTATTTATTTATTCATGGAGACACACAGAGAGAAAGGCAGAGACACAGGCAGAGGGAGAAGCAGGCTCCATGCAGGGAGCCCGATGTGGGACTCGATCCCGGATTCCAGGATCATGGCCTGAGCCAAAGGCAGAGGCTCAACCACTGAGCCACCCGGGCGCCCCTATAGTGTGTCTCTTATAAGCAGCATATTATTGGGTCTTGTTTTTTAACTTAGCCTGACAATATTTATCTTTCAATTGGATTTTTAGGCCATCAATTAAATTATCAAAAAATTGGATTTAAATAGACTTTCTTACATGTATTTTCTATTTGGCCAAATGTTCTATATTCTCTTTTTGCTCACCTACTTGTGGATGCATCAAGTTTCTTTAATAATTACTCTACTCTTTCCCTTTTGTTAACTGATAGTACCATTTCTGTACTAGTCTTTCAGTGGTTACCCTAGGAATTAAAACATATATGTTTGTCCTTTTTTGTTTAGATAAAATTCACACATACAGAAATACACAAGTCTTTTTTTTTTTTTAAGATTTTATTTATTTATTTATTTATGACACAGAGAGAGAGGCAGAGAGAGCCCAACATGGGACTCGATCCCGGGTCTCCAGGATCAGGCCCTGGGCTGAAGACGGCGCTATATCGCTGAGCCACCTGGGCTGCCCCACAAATCTTAAGTATAATTCAAGCCATACAACCGCTAAACCCAGGCAAGATATAGAACCTTACCATTATCCCAGAATGTTCCTTCAATCTCTTTCACACTATCTCTGCTATCCATCAGCAATCACTGTTCTGACTTTTAGCACTATGTTACTGCAGCCTGTTCTTGGATTCACAAAAAATGGAATCATTCTGGGGTGCCTGGCTGGCTCAGTCAGTAGAGCATATGACTTTTGATCTTCAGGTAGTGAATTCAAGCCCATGTTGTGATAGAGATTATTTTCAAAAATTTAAAAATTTTTCGGCGCCTGGGTGCCTCAGCAGTTGAGTGTTTGCATTTGGCTCAGGTCATGATCCTGGGGTCAAGGGATTGAGTCCCTCAGGGAGCCTGCTTCTCCCTCTGCCTGTGTTTCTGCCTCTCTCTCTGTGTCTCGTGAATAAATAAATAAATAAATAATTAATCTTTAAAAATAATAATAAAAGTAAAAAAATAAAAAAGCTTAAAAGTTTAAAAAAAAAATCTTGTTTAGGGCAGCCTGGGTGGCTCGGCAGTTTGGCGTCTGCCTTTGGCCCAGGTCGTGATCCTGGAGACCCAGGATCGAGTCCCGTGTCGGGCTACCTTCATGGAGTCTGCTTCTCCCTCTGCCTGTGTCTGTGCCTCTCTCTCTCTCTCTCTCTCTCTTTCTGTGTCTTTCATGAATAAATAAATAAAATCTTTTTAAAAAATCATATTTATTTATTCACGAGAGACACACACAGAGAGAGAGAAGTGGAAACACAGGCAGAGGGAGAAGCAGGACCCTCCTCATGCCCTGAGCCTAAGGCAGACGTTCAACCTCTGAACCACCTAGGTGTCCCCCTGCAAAATTTTTAAATGGAATCATTTAGAGTGTTTTCAACCTCTTCTGCTTAGAATAATGTTTTTGAGATGCAAGCATGTTATTTTTACTACCAAGTAATATTCCATTATACAAACACACCACAGTTTGTCCCCTCTCCTACTGATAGGCATTTGAGTTCTGGTTTGGAGTTATTATGAATAAGACTACTGAAACTTACTTGTACAAATACTTTTGCAAACAGAAATTTTCATTTTTCTTGGGACTGGAATTTCTGCATTGTAGGGTAAATAGATATTTTATTTTATAAGAACTTAACAAAAAGTTTTCCAAAGTGGTTGTATCATTTTACATTCCTACCATCAATTAGGAATGTTAGTTTGGTTGCTCCGTATTTTCACCAACATTAATTTTAACCACTCTAATGCATATGATGTGATATCTCTTTATGGTTTAAGTTGTATTATCCAGGAGATTAATAACATTGAGCACTTTTTTATGTGCTAACTGACCATTCATATATCTTTATTTGTGAAATGTCTGCTAAATCTTTTACCCATTAAAAAAATTAGGTTGGGGCACCAGGGTGGCTCAGTCAGTTAAGCATAGGACTCTTGATTTTGGCTCAGGTTGTGATCTCAGGGTTGTGACATGGAGCCCCACATAGGGCTCTGTACTCAGCAGAGTCTGCTTGTCCCTCTCCCTTCTCCTCTGCCCCTCCCCCTGCTCATTCTCTCTCTCTCTCTCTCTCTCAAATAAATAAATAAAATATTTAAGAAAATTAGCTTGTTTGAATTTTTGTTATTGAGTTTTCTGGGTTGTTTATATACTCTGGATATAAGCTCTTTGTTAGAGATATGTATTGCAAGTATTTCTTCTTGTATTATTAATGGAATCTCTTGATAAGCAGTTTTTAATTTTAATGGAGTTTAAGTGATTTTTTTTCTTTAATAGGTTTTTTTTTTTAATCCTAGGAAAGGCTATAAAGATATTCTCCCACATTTTTTTCTAGAAGTTTGCAGTTTTATTTTTTATATTTTGGTGTATGGCTTACCTCAAACTAATTTATATGTATGAAATTAGGTTCATTTTTCTATAAACTTATCAATTTTTTAGCACCAATGCTAAAAAGATTTTCCCTTCCCCTTTGAATTGCCTAGGCATCTTTGTCAAAATCAGCTGATCATACATAAGTGGGTCCATTTCTGGATTCCAATGATCTCCATTTGTTCCGTTGATCTGTCTTAATTACTGTTGCTTTAGTGTAAATCTTTTTTTTTTTTTTTTTTTAGTAAACTCTGCCCAACAGGGGGCTTGAGATCGAGTCACAGGTTCTACTGACTGAGCCAGCTGAGTACCCCTGTTTTGGCTTTTATAAGTTCTTCATTTCCACAAAAATGTTAGAATCAGTTTGGGAATTTCAACAACAAAAAGCCTGTTGAGACTTTTATTAGGATTGTGTTGAATCCAGAGATCAATTTGGTGAATAATATTGAGGCTCCCAATCCATGGACTTGACAAATCTCTCCACCTTTATTTTTCACCCTCAAAAGTATGGTAAAAAGTACAAGTTAGTACTTTTATTCATTCCTAGTCAATGCAAGCATCTTAGAACATTTAAAATTCCATTACCCATTTTTACCTTTTCTGTTAATGCTCTAATATACCTTTATTCCACTAGATTTTGTTTCATTTTTACAAGAATGTATATAGCAGCTATACTCATAAGGTTCCCAAACTAGAAACAACTCAAATGTCCATTACAAAAGCATTACATTGAGCAAAATAAGTCAGATACCATAGAGTAATACTGTCTGATTGCAAAGATACAAAATTCAAGAACAGACAAAACTAATATATAGGGATGGAATACTGAGTAGTTGCTACCCTGGGGGGCAGGAGTAATTAACTGGAAGGATGAATGAAGGAACTTTCTGGGGTGATAGAAATATCTGAGTGGTGGCTGGATACGTGTATACATTTGTTGAAACTCATCAAATGATAAATGTAATTCTTCAGTGGTTAAATTATAATTTAATCAACAAAATGAAAAAAATCTGGGAAAGCCAAAATCAAAGACAAAAATTACTAAACTAAGCTTGGCTAAAGAAATTTGCTCCATGAAAACCTCTCCTCATGTCTCTCATGAATAAATAAAAGAGGCGGAGACACAGGCAGAGGGAGAAGCAGGTCTCTTGCAGGGAGCCTGATGTGGGACTCGATCCCAGGACCCCAGGACCACAACCCAAGCTGAAGGCAGATGCTCAACCATTGAGCCACCCAAGCGTCCCAATAAATAAAATTTTTATTTTTAAAAAAGATTTTATTTATTTATTCATGAGAGACACAGAGAGAGGCAGAGACACAGGTAGAGGGAGAAGCAGGTTCCTCACAGGGAGCCCGATGCGGGACTCGATCCCCGAAATGGGATCACGCCCTGAGCCAAAGGCAGATGCTCAAACGCTGAGCCACCCAGGCATCCCAAATAAAATTTTTAAAAAGAAAGAAAGAGAAGAAAGAAAGAAGAAAGAAAGAAAGAAAGAAAGAAAGAAAGAAAGAAAGAAAGAAAGAAAGAAAGAAGGAAGGAAGGAAGGAAGGAAGAAAGAAGAAAGAAGAAAGAAGAAGAAAAGAAGAAAGAAAGAAGAAAGAAAGAAAGAAGAAAGAAAGAAAGAAGAAAGAAAGAAAGAAAGAAAGAAAGAAAGAAAGAAAGAAAGAAAGAAAAAATGCAGCCTCCTTAGAAGATTCACATTTACTTAAGTTGCATTTAGAGACAATCCCCAGTACAGTGTCTGCCTCTAAATAAATGCAGACAGCATGAAAGATGCTGACCAAGTAAAACTCTCCAAAAGTTCTGTTCTGTCTCCCAACTGTAAAACCTGGAGCATTACTGTAATTCTCATTGCCTGAGATGCCCATCTCAACAATGGGAAATCCAGATAAACAGGGTTCTCCATACTGCTGGGCCACTGCTGGAAACCAACTGTCCAACTAGTTATGTGGCCCTGGTTAAATGCCTTAAGCACCTTGAGTCTCCGTGACTTATCTGGACATTGGATATCACTAAGTGCATGGGATTGGAGGATGAAATGACACAGGACAATTTCAAAGCACCTGGTAGGTGTGAAGCATTCAACAGCTACCCGGCGTTCATTTCTTCCGAAATTTCCCTACTACCACTTGGGGGCAGAGTTAGCCTAGGATCTAAGAACCAATTTGCAATCCCCTGAGATTCAATTTTCTTTTAAGATTTTATTTATTTGAGAGAGCGAGCGAGCGAGATAGCGCGGGGGGGGGGGGGGGGAGGAGAAGTGAAATTCCACGCTGAGTGAGGAGCCTGACATGGGGTGGATCCCAGGACCCTGGGATCATGACCTGAGCAGAAGGCAGACACATAACCCACTGAGCTATCCAGATGACCCAAACAATTTGGAACTAAAAAATAAACTAACAGAAATTTATTTATTTTTAAAATATTTTATTTATTTATTCATGAAAGACAGAGAGAGAGAGAGGGGGGCAGAGACACAGGCAGAGGAAGAAGCAAGCTCCATGCAGGTTGCCTGATGTGGCACTCCATCCTGGGACTCCAGGATCACCGCCGGGGCAAAGGCAGACGCTAAACTGCTGAGCCACCCAGGGATCCCACTAACAGAAATTTAGGAAAAAAAAAAAAAAAAAGCAAACAACAACAGCAACCAAAGGAAAAAAAAAAATCTCAGTGTACTGGGCTCAGCAACAGAATAGGGGGGAGAGGCAAAAGTAGAAATTACCCAATCTGAAAGAAATGTACTATATCTTAATGGAAATTGTCTTGCCTATTCAGGCTGCTATAACAGACTAATTTATAAACAATAAAAATTTATTTTCTGCAGTTCTGGACAGTGGTTGAGTCCAAGATCAAGACGCCAGTTTGGTCAAGGTCAAGTGAAGCCTATCTTCTGGATTTTAGACTTCATCCTCACATGTTGGAAGAGGCTAGGGAACTCTCTGGAGCCTCTTTTATAAGGCACTAATCCCATTCATGAGGGCTCCACCCTCATAATTTAAGCAGATCCCCAAAGGCCCCCCATACCATCATCTTTAGGGGTTAGTATTTCAACATATGAATTTGGGAGGCCATATTCAGAGCATAGCAGAAATGTACCATTAGCTTGACTGTATCAATGTCAGTGCTGTTGTGATATTGCAGTTTTGCAAGATGTTACCATTGGGGAAAACTGGCTTACTCTGTATTATTTCTTGCAGAATGTGCATGTGAATCTACAATTATCTCGAAATCAAAATGTTTTATTTGGGTTACCTGAGTGGCTCAGTGATTGAGCATCTGCCTTTGGCTGAGTGTGATCCCGCGGTCCTGGGATCGAGTCCCACATCAGGCTTCTTGCAGGGAGCCTTCTTCTCCCTCTGCCCATGTCTCTGCCTCTCTCTCTGTGTATCTCTCATGAATACATAAATTCTTTAAATAAAAGTTTTATTAACAAAACTCTTGGGGATGGGGTGATGAGCACTAAGGAAGGCATATGATGAAATGAGCACTGTGTGTTATACTATATGTTGGCAAACTGAATTTAAATAAAATATATATATATATAAGATTTATTTATTTATGATAGACATAGAGAGAGAAAGGCAGAGACACAGGCAGAGGGAGAAGCAGGCTCCATGCCCGATGCGGGACTTGATCCCAAAACTCCAGGATTGCGCCCTGGGCCAAAGGCAGGCGCCAAACCGCTGAGCCACCCAGGGATCCCCTAAATAAAATATATTTTTAAAAAAATCTCATTCCAGGGGCGCCTGGCTGGCTTAGTCTCTTGATCTCAGGATTGTGAGTTTGATCCTTGATCTCAGGATTGTGAGTTCTATGTTGGGCATAGAGATTACTTAAAAAATAAATAATAAAAATAAAGACTAAAAAAAGATTTTCTTCTTTAAAAAAATATCTCATTCTGGACAGATTTGAGCTGCCTTCTGTCTCCTCATTCAGCTGCCCCTGGAATAAACCCTTTCTTTGATGAAGTTTTTAAAAATATCACTCTGGCTGCTGTGTAGAGTTGGATTGAGGGGAGCAAAAGTGGCTGTGGGTAGATCACTTTTGTTCAAGTCTTTCATCTTAATGAGGTCATATGACTTTCTAAGGTTTATGGGGTCAATAAGTTAAATGGCTGAGCTATTACACCCAGATTGTCCAACAATTTTTCAGGATGACTTTTTATGAATTCTATGCTTTCCAAAGAATACTGGGACAATGTGGGTTCTGAAGGGTAACAGATAGAACTCTGTTGCTGGTAACTGAATCCAGAGCTAAGGTGGAGGGCATGTGAGGAATGCCAAAGGCATTTAACTCCATTCAGTAAACACAAGTTTTGTTACATAGTTGCGGGAGCTTTAACATCTGAATGATTTGCAGAATGCAGTGGGAGGAAGAAATTCCAAGGGTCCTGGCTGAGATTTTCATTTTTGTGACTTTGAAGCTGGGGCCAAAAACACTGGCAAAAACTTGTTTGGCAAATCAGATTTTTTGATGTTCATAAGATTACTTCTCAGGTAGAGCAAGTTTTTGGCTATTTCTGTTCATAACTGTTATCAATTTTGTTTTCTTACATTCTGTGGTAGGTTGAATTATTACCCATTTATCCCAGTTCTTCATACCTCCCTGTATTACATTCATACTCTTTCCCTTGTGGTTTTGTGATTCTTCCCACTATGGGTGGAATATTTCCCCCTGCTCTGATGATCTTGAGGTTGATCATCTGACTTGCTTTGGTCATTGGAGCATGGAATGATGAGAAGAGCAGAGGCCTTAAATGTGCTTGTATGGTTTGGCTTGGTTCTTTTGCTCTGGGGAGCTATTGGTGCAAGAAGTGTGAGAGACACTTGGACCAGATTAGTACCCAAACTACAGCCAAGCCCAGCTGACCTGAAGTCCGAAGCAGGGCCACTGAACTGAGCCCACTCTAGATCAGCCAAGCCACAGGTGACCTATATAGATCCACAAGGATAGTAAATGCTCACTGTTGTTCTCCACTGAATTTAGGGTGGTTTGTTATGCAGCAGTATTGCAAGAATAGCTCACTAATACAACTAGGAATGCTCATCTAATTTAGATTTCATACATAGAATGTATTCTATTAAACTTTATATATTATTTTTATGATTTTTCTTTCCAAAGGAGTTCTTTCAAAATGTATAACTTGACCTTCCTCATTTTTTATTTCAGTCTAAATCTTGCTAAAAATCTTATTAACAATCCAAAATGGGCAGTTCTTTTTTTTTTTTTTTAAGATTTTATTTATTTATTCACGAGAATACACAGAGAGGAGAGAGAGAGAGAGGCAGAGACACAGGCAGAGGGAGAAGCAGGCTTCATGCAGGGAGCCTGACGTGGGACTTGATTCCATGTCTCCAGGATCACGCCCTGAGCTGTAGGCGACGCTAAACCGCTGAGCCACCGGGGCTGCCCTGGCCAGTTCTTTATAGGAAAGTTTCTTTTGAGTTTTGGAGTTGACAGATGTATCACTTATTTTATCATACCCACCTGGAGCATCACAGAGAAATGGGGCAATTTGCTTAATGAGGATGTAGTCTCTTATTTTGAAAGTTCCTTTTCTTCCAAGGCCAAGAAGAGATATCAAAACTTTGACATCTTTGTTCTAATGATGTGCATATGTTCATACTCTTTAATTGGAAAGTCCTTTTCCAAAAGAACCCAGTTTGGCATTGCCTTCCTGAAGCAGAGGTCTCAGATCATTCCAGCTCTCCTCCAGTAGACTGCACCATCTCTCTGAATCACTACTGGTGTAGAAATTCTCCAATTATGCTTCCATGATGGTCTACTCTACAACAATGGAAAGCAATGACCTGGGACACCTGGGTGGCTCAGCAGTTGAGCGTCTGCCTTTGGCTCAGGGTGTGATCCCGGGCCTGAGGACTGAGTCCCACATAGGGCTCCCTGCGAGGAGCCTGCTTCTCCCTCTGCCTGTGTCTTTGCCTCTCTCCCTGTGTCTCTCACGAATAAATAAATAAAATTTTTTTTTAAAAAAAGAAAGCAATGACCCATATCTATGTATATCAAGCTGAGTAGGTCTCAAAAATAAAATGTCAGTTGAAAATGACCTAGATGCTAAATGATGCATACTCAATATATGATCGGTGCACATATATTGAAAAACAAAAATACAGGGAGGCCTGGGTGGCTCAGTTGGTTTAGCATTGAACTCAGCTCAAGTCTTGGTCTCAGGATTGTGAGTTTGGGCCCTGTGGAGGCCGAGAAAAATTAAGGTCATTCCACCTCAAGTTTAGCATTAGCACAAGTACAGCCATCTTAGGTCCCTGGGAATAAGAGCTGAACTTTACAGGAAAAACTGCGAATTCCTAGGCAGGGAATCCCATATTGGAAAGCTCAGAATGCCCTCGGCAGAGAATCCCGTATCAGATCTTAAGAAACTCCCTCACCCTTTCCCCCATATTGGAATGGAAAAAATTCCTCCATCCCTTCTGAAGATCCCCTAGACCAGCCCATATAAAACCCAGCTGTAACCCACTTCGGGGTCCAAGTCCCTGCTCTGCTGTATGGAGTATACGTGGACCCAAGCTCGAGCTTGTAAATAAACCCTCACATACTTGCATCGGTGTTGGCTCCTTGATGGTTTCTCGGATTCGCAATCTTGGGCACAACAGGCCCCACACTGGGCTCCATGCTAGGTGTGGAGCCTACTTTAAAACAAAAAACAAAACAAAAAAAACAAAATACACATCCTTTCAATCTGCAGATGCTGGCAAGCAGGCATCATTCAAGTCTCTCCTCCTCCAGTGTGTCTGTTAGCCTCCAAAGATTCTGAACAGTTGCAAAGCTCTTCATGGGATCTTTAGAACAACTGATGAGTCTGAGGAGCCATTCTGAGCAATGGGGAATGATCACGGACTGTGTGGTAATGAGAGATCCAAGAGTGTTTGGAGATGAGGTGCTTCAGGGGCGAGTGGATTGGAGAGTTACGGGACCAAAAAGAAGATTCTCAAAAACCTGGTTCCCACTTACCTGTGAAAAAGATCTTGCATGAGTGGTTCAGTGGTTGAGCAGCTGCCTTCAGTTCAGGGTGTGATCCGGGGATCCCAGAATCAAGTTCCACATCAGGCTCCCTGCAGAGAGCCTGCTTCTTTCTCTGCCTATGTCTCTGCCTCTCTCTGTGTGTCTCTCATGAATAAATAAATAAAATCTTAAAAATAAACTTTTGTTGGTGGCATTAAAGTAAGATGCTGAAGAACATCACTTAGATTATTTTGAACAATATGGGAAAATTGAAGTCATTGAAATCATGGCTGACTGAGGCAGGAAGATAGGCTTGCTCTTGTGACCTTTGATGACTATGACTGCCTAGCCAAACTATCATTCAGAAATATCATGTTACGAATGGCCACAATTGTGAAGTGAGGAAAGCCCTATCTAAGCAAGAAATGGCTACTGCTTTGTCCAACCAGAGAAGTTGAAGTGATTCCAGAAATTTTGGTGGTGGTCATGGAAGTGGTTTTGATGGGAGTGACAACTTTTTTTTAAGATTTTTTTTTTAAGATTTTATTTATTATTCATGAGAGACACACAGAGTGAGAGAGAGAGAGGGGGGAGAGAGAGAGAGAGAAAGAGGAGAAAGAGAGAGAGAGGCAGAGGGAGAAGCAGGCTCCATGCAGGGAGCCCGATGCAGGACTTGATCCCAGGACCCTAGGATCACACCCCAAGCCAAAGGCAGGTGCCAAACTGCTGAGCCACCCAGGGATCCCCATGGAGTGAGTGGAATAGTGGTTGAGGGGACTTTGGTGGCAGCCATGGTGGTGGTTGCATATGGTGGCAGTGGGGATGGCTATAATGGATTTGGTAATGATGGAAGCCACTTAGGAGATGGCAGAAGCGGTAATGATTTTGGCCATTACAACCAATCGATCTTCAAATTGTGGACCCAGGGACACCTGGGTGGCTCAAAGGTTGAGCATCTACCTTTGACTCAGGTCGTGATCCCGGGGTCCTGGGATCGGGTCCCACGTCGGGCTCCCTGCATGGAGCCTGCTTCTCTCCCTCTATGTCTCTGCCTCTCTCTCTCTGTCTCTCTCATGAATAAATAAAGTCTAAAAAAAATAAATAGTGACTGAGCACCTGTGTGCCAGGAATATTGCAAGGAGCTGGGGATAGCAAATGAGACCTCACTCTCCTAAAGCTCTCTCTCCTAAAGGTCCCCCCAGGGACAGAGGGACCCTGGGGAGTAAGCAGGCAGTTCAGAGGGGGCGCAAGTGTATGGGCTGAGGAAGCATCTAAGAGGGTGCCTACCAGGGCAGTGGTAGGGGCACAGTGGGAAGGGTCTGGGAAAAGCCCCCAGACATCTGAAGAAGTAGAGGCATTCCAATGAAGGGGTGGGAGAAAGAATATTTCCAGCCAAGGTCACAGCTTTAATGCAAAAGTTTCAAGGCAAGAGGCAGCTTGGAGGATCTGGGAAACTAAAAAGAAATTCAGGGTGGTGGTGTTTCAGAGGGAAATGAGGCTGGAGAGGAAGCTGTGGGCAGAAATGTTGGGTTTGGTAACACAGTCTCATGGTCAGGAGTAGACTTGGGCTTTAAGCCTGGTTCCTTATCTACAAAATGGGGATTAAAATTATCTACTTTGAAAAAAAAAAAAAGATCTACTTTGGAATGCCTTGGTGGCTCAGTCGGTTGGGTGTCTGCCTTTGGCTTAAGTCATGATCCTGAGGTCCTGGGATTGAGTTCTGCATCAGGCTCCCTGCTCAGTGGGGATCCTTAATGAAGATCCCTCTGCCCCCTGCTTGTGCTCTCTTAAATAAATAAATCTTAAAAAAAATAAATAAATAAAACGATCTACTTCAAGATGCTATGAGAATTCAAGGAGGTAATATGCCCAAAATGCTGGGGCCTTGGGCAGGGCTCAGTGAATGTTAGTTACTATCTTTATTTGGGGGTAAGGAGAAAGCCATGGAGGGATTTTTAAGAGGTGGTTCTGACAAGTGCGAAATTGTGTTTTACAAAGACCTCTCTTAGGCAGGCAGCAGTAGGGGAAGGCAGTCCAACTCATCAACTGCTGCAATGCTTTGGGATATTTGCCTCTGTGCGTGCACTATTTCAGGGACCATTTCACCATCTTCAAGAGTCTGAGATTAAAAACGCAAAAGGCGGGATCCCTGGGTGGCGCAGCGGTTTGGCGCCTGCCTTTGGCCCAGGGCGCGATCCTGGAGACCCGGCATCGAATCCCACGTCGGGCTCCCGGTGCATGGAGCCTGCTTCTCCCTCGGCCTGTGTCTCTGCCTCTCTCTCTCTCTCTGTGACTATCATAAATAAATAAAAATTGAAAAAAAAAATAAATAAAATAAAAACGCAAAAGGGAGAAAAGTTCCCCAGAAATTGCTATGCATGGGAGTCTCTGTCTTCCAGCACCCCACACTTAAGTCCTTGGGCCAGAGATGCAGGCTCCAGGTTGGGGTGTATGTACCACCCCCCAGGTATGTGACTCCACCGCCTGCCGCCTCGGTTCTGGGTAATTCCTCAACCGACCCTTCCCACCTGTGAGCTACAGCCAATCAGAAGACACGAGGCCAGCTGTGGGTGTGACTTTCAGCCAGAGCTGGGTGGAGCAGGGGCCTAAGAAGAGACTAGTTCTTCCTCCTGTGGCTGGGCAGCTGCTGGCCACATCCTTTGAAGAGTAATTGAAAAGAGAACATCAGGGCCTTCACATATTCAGTCAGGGAATTTAAGAGGACTTCACCAGGTCTGTGCAGCAACAAGTTCTGTGAAAACAGCCATTTGTTCACCTGTGTTTACACAGCTCCTATCAAACATATGAGGCACTGTTTTAGGTGCTTCAGGAGCCAGGAGAGCCCAGAGGGAATAAAAGTCCTTGACCTCAAGGACCTTACATTACAGTGATGAAAATGTACAAAGTGGTAGTAAGTGCTGTAAAATATAAAGTATCACAAGGGTGATGTAGAATGGGAGGGCATACCCCATTAGGAAAGGTGATCTGGGGAAGCAAAGATCTAAGAGAACATGTGGAAATGTGGGACAACATTCTGGGGACTGGAGGCAGCAAATCAAGTGAATGTATCATAAGGTGGGAGCATGCGTGGTCTGTCCTAGGAACTGCAAAGGGCTTGTAAGTTTTTATTTAGATTGCTTCTAACTCCTCAGTGAAAAGGGAGAAGACATTGAAAGTTTGAGGTGTTATAACTCACCTATGACCTTGGAAGTTACTTAAAAATTAGGAATTTTCTAGAACACTTCTCAAGCAAAGTCCCAGAGGAACTGCAGAGATGAGGTCCCATCACTGCAAGAGGGCAGGACGCCACAGAGGATTCTTAAAGCTGCGTGGACCAGTCCTCTTATTCTCAGGAGGCCCTATCAACCCAAGATTCTAATGGGAGATGCTAAAGAAAGAACACTTAATAGATGATTAGCTTCTCCCTTCTAAACAAAGAAAATGTGTAGGAGAGTACGCTTCCCAAGTAGCTGTGAAACCTAACAGAAGCACAGCTGTGAGGCAGACTGCTCTCCAAATGTAAAAGACTACATGGGCGGAATTCTGTGTCGTAGAAACCCAAGAATTGGAAAAAGCCAAGAAGGGACACTGGGCATGGCTTTTCCTTTGGACAGAGGAAGAACACCCTCAGAAATCATGCTTCTTTCTGGGACAAGTCATTGTGGTGTTAGCCATGTTTTCAGTCATTCATTAGTTGCCAGTGGCTAAAGAGAGAGCTGAGAATGGACTCACAGCCTAACCTCACGCATAGCTAGGATGTGATACAAGGCAAGATCTCTTTTTTACAGTTAATGTACTTATTTATATTCTCTCCCTTGTAGTCTCATTAACAAGTCAAACTCTTATTCCAAATAGGTTAATAATTGAAACATACTTTTTTTAAAAGATTTTATTTTTTCATGAGACACACACACACAGAGAGAGAGAGAGAGAGAGAGAGAGAGAGAAGGCAGAGACACAGGCAGAGGGAGAAGCAGGCTCCACACAGGGAGCCCGATATGGGACTTGATCCCAGGACTCCAGGATCATGCCCTGAGCCGAAGGCAGGCGCTAAACCACTGAGCCACCCAGGGACCCCCTGAAACATACTTTGACTTGAATTTATAACTGCTTTCTTCCTCCTCTGCCAAATGAGAAAGCTAATGGGCACTATTTAAAAATCACACCTCAAATACTTGCTCAGGTACCCTACCCCACTTAAGTGGGTATGACTCAGATCTGAATGAATCTCAGTGTTCTCAAATACCAAATTCTCTCACATGAGATGATTTGCTACCACTGAGTAAATTTTATTTAAGATTTATTTATTTTAGGGAGAAAGAGAGCGAGTGCGAGGAGGAAGGGGCAGAGGCAGAGGGAAGCAGACTCCCTGCTGAGCATGGAGCCCCACACACGGTTTGATCCCACAACCCCAAGATCATGACCTGAGCCAAAACCAAGAGTCGGACACTCTACCAACTGTGTCACCCAGGCATCCCCACTGCGTAAAATTTTAAAGGTTCACTGCAGGCTCAGAAGGTCACCCAGAGGTGGAATCTTATGCATGTTCTGAGCACAGGACAGTCTTCAGAAAATGGTGAAACCTCACAACATTATAGGTAAAATTTTAACTTATTACCAAGCCACTAGAATAAAGGGGGTGCTTGGCTGGCTCAGCCTGTGACTCTTGATCTTGGGGTTTTAAATTCAAGCCCTGTCTTGGGTGTAGAAATTACTTAAAAATCTTTTTTAAAACATTTTTATTTATTAATTTTGAGAGAGAGCAAGTGAGCAGAGAGGCAGAGGGAGAGAGAGAATCTCACGTTGAGCACAGAGCTCCATGTGGGGCTCAATCTCACAACCCTGAGATCACAACCTGAGCTGAAATGAAGAGTCACACTTAACTGGCTGAGCCACCCAGGTGCCCCCCTTTTAAGAATAACAGTCTTGAGAATTATTTGAAAGATTTTCAAAAAAAATTTATTTTCATAAATTAACACACAGAACAGTGGGAATTTTAGAGTCACAAACTACCAAACAGAAAAGGAACTGCAGGGGCATCATGTATGCCAATGTTACCAAAAATGTACAAATTTCACTGAACTATTGACCATGATAATATATAAACACTTCAGGCAGCTATTTACTGGCCCAGACCAGCCCAAGGAGATGCTGAGGCCTCTCGCCAAGAATTCAAATCCAATTCAGCACCAGGGAGGGGCTCATGAAGACACACAAAGAACAAGCATCAAATCTGAGAATATGCTCTGCTAGATGGTGGGCTATATGGGGACCCTCACTTTATAATCAAATTGGCATCTGCTGCTCAATTTGTGGTTAGATGATAATATAAAACTTTGATTTTTGTAAAAGTAAGCCTTCCTCTGCAGCCAGCTTTTTACATTAGAAGTGCAGTTGTGGTCAGGAGCCCTTCCCTCGCATGAACCTGGGAAGGCTACTCCATACCTCTGGCCAATTTAGACTTTGGATACAGCCACCCACAATGTGGTATTTAAGAGGTCCTTTCCATGATACCAGGGGAAAAGCTTCCAGAAAAAACAAAACAAAACAAAACAAAACAAGGGAATTAAAGAAAGCACCAACTGCATACTTCTCCCTCAGGTGATGGGAGAAAAGCATCATTGACTAAAGTTGGTCTTTCGCGGATCTTAATGTACATGGTATTAGGAGATGGAATCCCACCCTGGGGATGAAGCACTGGCTGTGCGTTCCATTAGGCTGCACCAAAGCCCTGGCTCTGCTGCCCCCGTTCTGCACACTCCACACTGCTCTGGGTCTGGTGGGCAGGGAGTGAGCCCTGGGTGGGGGAAGGATCATGCCCAGATGGTAGGATCTGGAATTTACCTCAGGCTGGCTCTGGTGCCCACGCAAAAGACCCTTTCAGGCAAAACTGTGACAAAGTGTCATGATTTTCACAGCTCTTAAAGGAGCACTGAGTTTTGGGATTCACAGCATGAGTTTCTAAGCTCTTCAGGCTCCAAGTAAGGCAAACGCTACATGTCTTTCCACTGTACCTCCCTCAGCTGTAGCTCTTAGAGTAAGGTCAGTAAGAAAAAGTGGACATAATCTGCTTTAGGGGGTTGAGGTACATTTAAACTAATGGAAAAATGAAATTGGAAAGGTGACCAAAAGAGGAGAGATGGGGAAAGGGGGTGGAGAGCAGATGAAGGGCAAATGTAGCTACAAACTGAAATATGAAAAAACCCCACAAACCCATAGTTGAAGTTTCAGTGAAAAGCTGATGGGCAGAACCCTGATTGGACCTGAGATTTCTCCTCTCTTTCCCATAGTAAAAACACTATACCTCTGGAGTTGCGTCACAGCTGAGTAAATCATAGTTAATTTTAACTTCCCACCGCTTGGGGTGGGAAGTCCTCATACTCAGAAATTGTACCAGCCCCCAACCCAGAAGTAGACCTCCTGTAGCTCTGGGCAGGTGGTGTGCCAGCAGCCGACTAACACCTCCCATAGTGGGTAGCTTCCACAGGCTCCAAGGACCACAGATAGCGTTGCAGCTGGCCAGGCCAATGAAGAAAATGGATGCTAAGACAGGTGTGGCTGAGCGCGACTAGAACTTGAGGTTTCGACTTCAGGTAAGCAATTTCAAGTTTGCAGTGGGGGCCCCTTCTTAACTTTGGAGCAGGGGAAGGCCCCTAGTCAGAGGGCAGGGCAAGAATTTCAAGGAGAGGGAGGGCTGCCTCAGAGCTACTTCTCTCTGAGTGCCAGGACCAGGAAAGAGGCCCAGGCCTCTACTTCCTCCATCCCTCCAATGTTCCAAATCACTGCTCCTGGTTCTTGCAAGTGCCATGCCTATAAAGGGCAAACTTGAAATTGTATCTCTATAACAGTGGTGATGCCAAAGTTGTGCCCACTCAACTTCAGTATGCTGGATGACATGGCTGCCACATTGTTGACTTGTCTACACTGGCAACGGAGCTGGCAAGTAGGGCTCTGTTGATTTGGTTGGGAGTTTGCAAGCTGTCCAGCAGCACTCCCTAAAAACGTGTCGGAGGGTGCAATGGATTATTAATCCCACTTCCTTAGGCAAAAAGACAGAGAGAAGCATTTAGTGTCTGAGGACCCTGTCCCAGGAAGGGAGAGGTACTGAGGTGAAACACAGGTCGTGTCTATACAGTCTGGGCAAAGCGGATGTAGAACGACGGAATCTGGTTCACATCATTCGGAGCCAGTACAGAAATGTGGCTCTCTTCTAATGCTATTTGGCCATGGCCTTAGAAGCCTCCGTGGGTCACCAGGTGTGTACTTCACTTACTAAATGCTATGTCTGAGGCAGTGGGCCTAGAAGACAGATGTGGCACTTTTTTTTTTCCTTGCTCATGTCAGTTCTTCTGCTCCAGTGCGGCATAGACTGTCAACCTGCAAAGGAAAGGCACATAGAAACCCCCCGCCCCCACCCCATCTCCCCACCCACTCACAAATGGGGAGACAAAGGAACCCTAAGAGACACACTCTAGGACGGCACCACTCACTCTTCTCTAACAGACTGGCTTTGAAAATATCTCTGGAGTTCTGACAGTCCCCATGGGTGGATGCTTCCCAGCAGCAGCTCCTAGGAGAATGGGAAGAGGTGACCAGTGTCCTGAGGCTGGACGTAGCATCCCACTCACCAGCCAAGGAATGTTAATTCTCTGAATTTTTGTTTTGAAAGCAAGAGAGAAAGAAAGCTAAAACACAAGGGAAGGAGCTGGAGGGAAGCAGGGCAAGGGCACACAGGAGTTAAGTGGAAAAGGAATGACACATCTGGGTCTGGCTGACCCACACAGCATCCCTCTGCCCAGACTCCCACAGGCCCAGATGAAGGAACTCCGCTAACTCTGGCACTCTACAAAATTTCCAGTAGGTTTGACATAGGAGCCCCAAATATGATGGTGTCCTCAGAGAGGGCTGGCTGTGGAACTTCACGATCCCACTGCAAGGCTGCATTACTGGGTCTGAGCCACATCCTGTCTCACTCCTCACTCTTGAAGCAAGTTGCTCTGACAGCTGCAAACACTCTGGGTTGACCTTTATCACCGCCTGAGCTGTGGTACCCAACACTGTTATACTACCACTTCAGATAAAACCCTTTAAGACCACACCCAACATTCATATTTTTTAAATGATTGGGAGGAAAATCTGCTCTTACTTCCATTATTAAAATAAACATATCTATTTAGTGAGCAAGAATGAGAACCCAGATGAAAAAATACTCCCTCTAATGAGTTACACCAGAAGGTGAAGATGGAGAAGGGGCGCTTGAAACACATGATGGGAAAATGTCTCTTCATCGTCCCATACCATGCACTGATATACTGGGTCAAATGCCTGTCATATATTCAGAAGACATCTATTGTCTTTCTCCTTAATGTCTTAAAAAATTTTCTTTTGAAATCACATTTAAAGGCTCCAAACATGCAGCAATAAAAAATTAAAAAAAAAAATAAAAGGAAATAAAACAAATGAAAATAACACCACAACATTAAAAAGTGCAACTTACTTCAAATGGGGCCTGGACGGGCTCCTCTGGCACTAGTGACCCACAGTCACAAAGGGGAGAAAATGATGGGAAAAAGCCACACACACACACACACACGCACGCACACGCACACAGTTCTGGACAGACGGACTCAAAGGATTAGGAAACAACAGCTCATCTTTCCTCAACTACTGAAATGAGCCGGTGAGACCACACAAGACAGGACGCCAGGTCCCCCTCCCTAGGCCACGTCTCTAAATAATCTTGGTCTAGCACCACCGTAAACAACGCAGAACGTTCACACAGACGTGCAAATGCTGTGAGTCCTTGGAATCCTAGTGTTACTGAAGGTGTGCTGTGTCCTCCTCCTGTGGATGGCAAGTGGGGGGAGGAGGCCAGATGTCATTCAGGACCATTTCCAGGAGAAAGGGAGCATTCCTGAGGTTCAATACTCAGCAGTAGAAGTAGAGGACCCTCCTTCGCCATTTCCTAAAAAGGTTGCACCTTAAAATAGGTAAAAATCCATGGACTGCATTTTGAGTAGTTTGGGTGGTAGGGCAAAATTAGGCAACCTCTTCCAAGGAGCCTGGAAAATCTAAAATTGAGACCCTCCCAAACTGAATTGCTTCTCAACAATCAGATGATCGCTCCTGCTCCTCCTCTTCCTTGGCAAAAAAGGTCTCCAATTCCATTAGTTTCTGTATCAACAGAGCATCCAGCTCTCGACTCTGCAGAGCCGCCTTCTGGGCCCTGGTAAAGCTGCCTGCCACCTTGATCTTACCACGAGCTCTCCTCTTTCGTGGGACTGTAAAATCCTGAAATTCTAGAACTCGTTTTCTCTTCTGTTGACTGATTGAGATTAGCGTACCATTTCGTTCCTTGGGTTCCTCAAAGATGGTCTCCAAACACCTGAGGGTGGAGCACAAAAAAGAATCAACACACTGACTCACATGGTCCATCTCCCGGGCCACCAACCCTTTGGGTCAACCTGAAGGGGCTAAAACAACTGACGACTACTTACTCAACTGTTTCCTCTGGCCAGTATCTATCTTTTTAGTATGAAAAAGAAATATTTATAGATACGTAACATATGAACACAGTGAAAAACCTGCAACTGGACAAGTCTGAACTGAATTGAGACTTAAAGAATGAAATTCATCTGTATTTGGGTTTGGAATCATATCTGAAGATTGACAATTATTAGTCCTGAAGAAGACAGCGGACATATTTGCTAAAAACGTTAAGTACAAACTGAAATAAGACGTTTTCTGTACCTACCTAACTCAACACATGTTCCTGTCCCATCCTACCACCAGCCCCAGTTCAAATGCTAGGAAATAATATCAATTTGTGTTATTTCCAATAATTAAACATAAAATCCTTTCTGAAGTAAAAGGATTGGAAGTTGACATCCATCACTTCAGAAGCCTTCCCAGCCCCTATCAGTTCCTATTTATGAACCCACCTGTTTGCAGGAGGAGACTTATAATTCTTGTTGGTATAGATTTCTTCTAAACTAAATTCCTTTTTCTTTAACCTGAAAAGAGAACAGAATAAATTCCTAATGACTTCTTTTTTTTTTTTTTTTTTTAGATTTTATATATTTACGAGAGAGTGTAAGCATAAGCAGGGGGAGAAGCAGACTCCCTGCTGATCAGGGAGCCTGACACAGGGCTTGATCTCAGGACTCGGAGATCATGACCTGAGCCAAAGGCTGATGCTTAACCAACTGAGCCACCCAGATGGCCTTCTCCATGCTCTCTTAAGAGAGCTAAGACTGCCTTCCCAACTTGATGGGCTCGTTTCATTTTTCAGCCGTTCTGTAATGAATTTTAGATGTGTCTCTGGTACACAACACATACTGAATTTTCTTTCTAGGCTGCCAATTTTCAGCTTTATGAAATTTAGTCCATTTATACTTACTGGCAATTTATATCTATTACCATATTTTACAGCTTTTTTTAGTCCTACCTTTTCACTATTTTTCTTCTCCTTAACTGACTGCTTGCTTTCTCTCTTTTATCCTCCCCTTTAACGGCTTGGAAATCATACACTCCCCTTTTAGTGATTGGTAAGAATTTTGTAAGTATATTTAACTTGGAAACTGAAGCGCATCAATATTTTTACCCTTCTCCCAAAAACAGGTCCCTGGAACTCTGAATTCCCAATCAATATCATCTCAATTTATATGTTACTAGTGTTCTATTTTGTCTTTTTTAAAAAAAATATATTTGGTGATAGTAAATATATAATATATATTTTATATATTATATAATATATAAATGGCTTGGTGAAGAAACCAAGCCATTTGACCTGTGGCTTCCCCAGGCTAGACTTTTTTGATTACACCCACATAGTATCATTTAACTTGTTCCTCTGACTCAAACATTTAGGAAATTCTATTGGTTTTTCCTACAGATTGACAATTAGGTATAGAGGCATAATCAGATTTAGGTGTTTTGATAGGAAGATTTTTAGATGATGGTGTATACTTTCATCATGAGGATACCTGTCTTCCTGTAATATTAAAAGCCACTGAAGAACGCTGACTATATTTATTACTCCTTTAGGGTCATACATGGTAATAGTCTATAACTCCTTAGGTAGAATTCTTCTAAATTGAACCTTCATGCTCATGAATTACTTGGTAATCCTGAGGTACAATTTGCACAGGAAAAACAGATCATGCTTGTTTTTTTCCCTTTACTTACTGATTTCGAAAGTTAATTAATTGGTTCTCTAATCTCATCCAAATATGACCAATGCATTGTTTTAAAAGTGTCATTATAAACTATTGTATTTAAACATATTTCTTGTGCTTCAATCTACTGCCATTATTATTCCTTTTGATGCTCTGTTTCATCTGTGGCCAGTGAGAGTTCCAAATTGGTTCCTGAGTCTAGTAGTCTTTGAGAGCTTTAGCACTTTCTGGTAAGACAAGATGTTCTATATTCAGCTTTTTTTTTTTTTTTTTTTTAAGATTTTATTTATTTATTTATTTAAGAAAGAGATAGAACAGAGGGAAAGAAACTAAAATACGATGCCAGAGTTAACTGACATGCTCTGGGATGCCTAGGTGGCTCAGCGGTTGAATGTCTGCCTTCAGCCCAGGGCGTGATCCTAGAGTCCCAGGATTGAGTCCCACATGGCGCTCCCTGCATGGAGCCTGCTTCTCTCTCTGCCTATGTCTCTGCCTCTCTGTGTCTCTCATGAATAAATAAACAAAATCTTTAAAAAAAAATTTTTTTTTTAAACTGACATGCTCTGCAGACTTTATCTGAATGAGACAGGCTTAAGAAATGAGACAGAAACTTTGTGGTGATTTGCTCTTTTATAATAGTTAATGTAAAAGTTATGCTCTCTGAAAATAAGTTTCTACTGAGATAAGTGTGGTGACCTGGGATCCCTGGGTGGCGCAGTGGTTTAGCGCCTGCCTTTGGCCCAGGGCGTGATCCTGGAGACCTGGGATCGAATCCCACGTCGGGCTCCCAGTGCATGGAGCCTGCTTCTGTCTCTCCTTCTCTCTCTCTCTGTGTGACTATCATAAATAAATAAAAATTAAAAAAAAAAAAGTGTGGTGACCTGAAGCTATTATCTTCCACGTAGTAGCAAAAATGAATAAACAACAAATAAATTGAATATACTCATAAACGAATAAATAAAGAGGTGAATTTTATGCTCTATGAACCAAGACTCCTCAAAGACTGATTAAAGGTTTACAGCAGGAAATGTACAAAATGAGTAGGGATACCAGGATGGCTAAGTTGGTTAAGCGTCTGATTCTTGATTTCTGCTCAGGTCATCATCTCAGGGTTGTGAACTCAAGCCCCACATTGGGCTCCATGCTCAGCAGAGTCTGCTTGTTCCTCTCCCTCTTTAATATTCTCTTGTCAATTTGTAGAACCCTGGTGTGTTCGTGTGCATGCACATGTGTGTATGTATGTAAATCAGCCTTTTGAGATAGGAGTTTGTGGTTTCTTAAAATTTTACTGTTTTTCAGCTTTATTGGCATAAAACTGACAAAACTCTAAGATATTTAAGTGCACATCTTGAGGATCTGTTACACATATACACTGTGAAAGGACTCCTCCTGTCTGGTCAATTATAATTTTTTTTAAGTATTTATTTCACATAAAGGATGAATGGTAGAAGGAGAGGGAGAGAATCTTAAAATCCCTGCTGAGCATGGAGCTGGACATGGGGCTCAATCTCAGGACCCCAAGATCATGACCTGACCCAAAATCAGGAGTCGGATGCTTAACCAACTGAGCCACCCAAGTACCCCCAAGTTGTGTTTTGACTTTGTTTATGGTGTCTTTCTTTTTTCTAGCAGAAGTACTAGATTTTTATGAAATATATTTTCAGACTTTCATCTTACGGCAATGGATTTTGTATTCTAGTTAGCCACTCCAGTTAGAAATTTCCTATGGGCAGGGGCATCTGGCTGGCTCAGTCAGTGAAGCATGCAACTCTTGATCTTAGAGTCGTGAGTTCAAGCTCCATGTTGAGGGCAGAGTTTACAAAAAAAAAAAGTTCCTATGGTTTCCTCAACTATTTCTTTTTTTTTTTTTTTAAGATTTTATTTATTTATTCATCAGAGACAGAGAGAGAGAGAGAGAGAGAGAGAGAGAGAGAGAGAGAAAGAGAGAGAGGCAGAGGCAGAGGGAGAAGCAGGCTCCATGCAGGGAGCCCTACATGAGACTCAACTCCGAGTTTCCAGGATCACGCCCTGGGCTGAAGGTGGCGCTAAACCACTGAGCCAACTGGGCTGCCCTCCTCAACTATTTCTATGGTCTGATTTGTTTCCACCTAATTCTGATTTATTTGGAATTTCTTCTGGTAAAAGGCCTAAAATACAGATCCAACTTTCATTACTCTCATTTTTTGTTTTGTTAAAGATTTTATTTTTACATAATCTTTACATCTAACACAGGGCTTGAACTTACAACCCCCAAGTTCAGAGATCAAGAGTCACATGATCTATCCACTAAGCCAGCCAGGCGGCCCCCAATTTTCTCACTCTTAAAATGGTTACCCAGTTGCCCCAACAGCTCTTTACTGACTAGTCCATCTTTTTATCATTGATTGGAGGGGACACCTTTGTCACACACTAAATTTCCCTATGTATTTGTGTCTATTTCTGGCCTTTCTCTTTTACTTTACCAATTTGTATGTTTATGCTCTGGTACTACACTTTTCTATTTATTGAGACTTTACAATATACTGTAGTATCTCTTAGGATTAGTACCTCTCTTATTTCACTCCTTTTCTGAATTTTTCCCCCATCATTGGTGCAGGTTTGTTGGGATGTTAAGGAGAGGGCTAAGCCTAGCTATGTGGACAGAGCATGCAGTCCCTCAGTGCTCTGGCAACCCTAGCCTGGTGATCATGTCACATGTTTCCTGACATACATGGCACTCCAGGCCATCCTTGTATCCCAGCTTCCTAAGGACTGTTTCCTGTGGCCCTCCTGAAAGAAATACCACATGCTCCAGGCCTTACATCCACAGTAGCACCCCCACTCCCTTGCCTGCCTATCTCAGCTCGTCTGCACCAAAGTGGTTGCTATTTCCTGCTTGCCTAGCTCTAGCCTTTGCAACCCAGCCATCCAATGGGTTGCAATCATACCCTTTCCAACAAAGTCTAAATGCCAACCTAGGGAAGTGGCCGCCCTTCCAAGTTTGTCCTTCCTTGAGTATTTTCCCTCAGTCTTAGGGTACCCTTCAAAATTCTCTATACATCATGTTACTCTCTTATTATAATTTAACATTTTATATTAAAGTTCCCCTACTTAAAATACTGTGTAGTTTGTCTCCTGATTGTATCAACAGACACATGAACCCCCAAGACCTAAATAAGGTTGCTATTAAATACCCTAGACCAGGGCAGCCCGGGTGGCTCAGCGGTTTAGCGCAGCCTTCAGCCCAGGGCCTGATCCTGGAGACACAGGATCGAGTCCCACGTCGGGCTCCCTGCACAGAGCCTGCTTCTCCCTCTGCCTATGTCTCTGCCTCTCTCTCTCTGTGTCTGTCATGAATAAATAAATAAAATCTTAAAAAAAAAATAAAGGGCAGCCCCGGTGGCATAGCGGTTTAGCGCAGCCTGCAGCCCAGGGCGTGATCCTGGAGACCGGGGATCGAGTCCCACATCAGGCTCCCTGCATGGGGCCTGCTTCTCCCTCTGCCTGTGTCTCTGCCTCTCTCTCTCTCTCTCTCTCTCTCTCTCTCGCTCTGTGTCTCTCATGAATAAATAAAAAATAAAATCTAAAAAAAACAAAAAAATAAAAAATAAAAATAAAATAAAAAAATAAAAAAATAAATACCCTAGACCAGTGGTATTCACATTAGTGTACCAGAAGACATGCCACAGAGTACAAGAACACCCAGTTTTAGCAGAATCAATCTCCCAATCTTTAATTTCCTAAGTCATATGTTTGAGAAGCATCCTTAAATGTTCATGCAGATTTCTCCATTCCCACAAATTCTTGCAAAGCAGCACTTATCCATCCTGAATGCCACTTCAGTATATGAATCACATCACTGATCTTGCTGAGCCCTCTTCGGTAATTAATGAAATCACAGTAAACTTGTATTGGACTGGTCTTTCCCCATTACATACAGTTCCATTAAGAGAGGAGTGGCTTTAGAAATAGGGTACTTTGGCTGGTGTCCGAATATTCAGATTTCAGATATGCTGCAGAGTGGGTTTGTCAGGATGACTGTCTCATTTATTTCCTGATTGTAATCAAACAATGCTTCCTTAAGAAGGAGGTCCTACCTATGAAAGAGACTTTGAATACCAACATAGTATCTTCATGTATTTAACTGTACCCAATGTTTCTTCCAAACTATTCTCAATTTTCATTGATAGTCTGTTATCACTTAGAAAGTTCCACTCAAAAGTCAATTCTTTTTTAAAAAATAGAACTGAGGGGCACCTGGGTGGCTTAGTGGTTGAGCGTCTGCCTCCAGCTTAGGGCATGATCCTGGGGTCCTGGGATGGAGTCCCACATCGGGCTCCCTGTGAAAAGCCTGCTTCTCCCTCTGCCTATGTCTCTGCCTCTCTCCCTGTGTCTCTCATGAATAAATAAATAAAATCTTAAAAAAAAAAAAAGAATTGAAATGTTTACTAGAACTATCAAACATTTGAAGATAAAGTGTGCAAAACCCACAGACAACAATTTTAAGTAATTTCCTCCAGTTAGGGAATAAACTTTTATTTATTTATTTTTAAAGATTTATTTATTTATTCATGAGAGACAGAGAGAGAGCGAGGCACAGATCCAGGCAGAGAGAATAAGCAGGTTCCATGCAGGGAGCCTCACATGGGACTGGATCCCAGGTCTCCAGGATCACACCGTAGGCCGAAGGCGGTGTTAAACCGCTGAGCCACCTGGGCTGCCCAGGAATAAACTTTTAACAAATCACATAAAGAAATACTTAATCCAATTATTTAATCCTCATCTTACTTTGGTTTATAAAATGTTATAACTTCTCCTGTTAACAGCAAAAATTACATGATATTGCCATGCAAATTGGTTTCATAATACATCTGTATCTACATTAAACATTGAAGCAATTCTAAGATTTACATACATTACTAGATTTATTGGATTTTTTGCATGACTCTTAATTGTTCCTAAAAGTCCAATAACATTGTTTCATTCCTGTATGCATACACATTTACTGAAGTATTATCATGATTTCTACCATACTTCTCCCTTCCTAGTTTATTATTCTAGCTACACATTACATTGGTTTATTACAAATCCAATAATGAGAAACAGCATTACCATGTTGTTTTAATAAAGCAGTATTAAAATAAATTAATATTTGTTACATATGATTTTATTTTTTAATAAAGGAGGTTTTACTTATTTATTTTTAAGATTTTATTTATTTATTTATTCATGAGAGACAAGAGAAAGAGAGAGAGGCAGAGACCCAGGCAGAGGGAGAAGCAGGCTCCATGCAGGGAGCCCGACGTGGGACTCGATCCCGGGACTCCAGGATCAAACCCTGGGCTGAAGGCAGCGCCAAACCGCTGAGCCACCCGGGCTGCCCAGATCAGCATACAAATTATTGGGCATCTGACACTTACTGGTCAGATCTTGTTGGTATGTTGCTCATACAATGAGATACTCACTGCTTCAATGCCTGGTAACAGAACTTATGTAAGTCAACACTTTTCTTTTCTTTTTTTTTTTCAAGATTTTATTTATTTATCCATATAGACACAGAGAGAGAGAGAGAGAGGCAGAGGCACAGGCAGAGGGAGAAGCAGGCTCCATGCAGGGAGCCCGACGTGGGACTCGATCCAGGGTCCCCAGGATCAAACCCCGGGCTGCAGGCGGGGCTAAACCGCTGCGCCACAGGGGCTCCCAGTCAACACTTTTCAATCCTTTGCTTTAAAAAAAAATTAGATGACAATCATTAAGTATAATTTGATATAACAGACCACTCTGTGCTTTTTTTGGCATATTACTTGAAAAAAGTTCAAATGATTGAATGTCATTACTATATTAAAACTCTACTCCCAAGTACTTACTTATATTAAAAACGTTTTTTAGAACTTTTATCTACATATATATGCAAGATAGAATACATTTAATTCTGAATCCTATTTCATTCTAGCAATAAGTACCATTCAACCTAGGATATCTGAAGTATTTAAAAATTTCTCTTGTAAAGACATACGGTAGGATGATCAATAAAAGAATTTATATTTTTATACCTTAGTATAAAAATATACTAAGACAAAAATTATGTGGGAAAATGGAATGTCAATTATGATCATAGTAATAGGTAATTAAGGCTCTTGTGTTGTGTGAAGCAATGTAATACACATTTTTTCCTCAACTGGACTGTACAGCAATCTTAAGTGTTGGGAATTCTTACTACACTTTACAGACATGCTCTTGAGGCTCAAAAATGTTCAATAACTTACCCTGGGTCTACTTTAGGGTCTACTATTAGGCTTCTATTTGCCAATGAGAAATGAAGGAATGAAATCCACCACAAGAAAACATAACTTTGGAGATCTGGATACTTTTTTATAAAATGTTTCTATTTTTATAGGGCGTCTGTGTAATATATAGTACACCAAATACATAATTTGGTAACTTGATTTTTCTTTCCACTTCCCTTTATAAGGTTAGTAATTATCTAACCTTATAAAAAATAAATGTTTAGAAACCAAGTTTTTAAAGGCCATGATATAGACCATAGCACGGATTGGGCATTTTCCTTAAAAGAAAAAAAAAAAAATCTTCTTCCCCTCATGACATTTATGTCCCTTGTCAATTCTGCACGCAGAATGCTGTAAGCATGGGCTATGGGGTTGGGTAAAACCTGTGTGAGACAGAAACCACCTGAGATGACCAATGCCATGGCCTACCATGGGTGTCTTAACCACTGGGCCTCAGCAACCTCATCTAAACCTAAGGCTGACAATGGTGCTGACCTCCCAGCACCATTGGGAGACGAAAAGACTATGTACGCAAAGGGACAGCACAATATCTGGCATAGTAAGTTTGATTAAAGTGATTGAGAATGCATCACAATATCCCTGGCATGTAAATCTCTGGTCACATTACCAATTAATTCTTTTGGATAAATTCCTAGAACTATAATAAATAGCTCAGAATATATGACCATTTAAAAGGTCATTATATTCTACCAAATGATTTTCCAAAAAAGCGACCCTATGTGTATTTGAGAAGGAGCTCACCTTTTGGGTCGAGGAAGGCCCATGGGGGTAAGGTTAGGGTCTGGCTTAGGAATGGTTTTCCGGATACGAATCTGTGAGACTTTCTTTGGCCTCTTCTCTGGCTCAGCCTATTTTTAAGGGTTAAGAAGAAAGATGGTAAAGTTATAAGACATTTTAAATACATAAAGTTCCTTGTCTTAACATGCTAAGATTGTGCTTTCTCAGCTTATAGATGACTCTAATGTGTAGTTTATGACAAAGTTCTACATATTCCTGCTGACAGCAACCATTCCCTTTATATTATTAGAAGAGAATCGTACATTCAACTCAGATAGTGAGATTAGTAATATGAAAGCTGTCTCTGTTGGAGACAGAGATTGCAAAATTGAAAAATACCATTGTTCACTCATCTTTGAATGCATGAAGCAGATCTTTGGTCCAACTCTCTAAATAATATTAAATGCTATCATCATGAAAAAAGGATCTAGAAAACAATGTAGATTATGAGACCCAGAGTAGCTTTCAGTGGCCAAGTAGAAAAACTCCTGCCTTGGCAATCTCCAGCACTCAACTAAAGCTAAGGTGATAAGCAAAGACACTCAGGGGCCTGTGTGCACCCATCATGTGATCTGTGGTCCTCAATGGACACTTCTAGTGCTGCCCCAACTCTATACCAGCACTTTACATTTACCTTCTTCTGTTCTGGAGGGCTGCTCTGTGGATGGGGGCATGCTGCTGCCACACTATCCAGCTCATCAAATTCAGGAACCTGGAACTCGGAGGCTGAAAGCAGGAGCTTGCTGACAGCTGAATCTGCTACCAAGCAAGACTTTGGTACCAAGGCAGGGAATGGAGGCTCCAGTCTAGCACCATGGAAAGAAAAACAGAGAAAGAAAATATGATACAGGTTTCACTTTCTACCTTGGCACATCCAACTTCTTAATATTAGACTAAGGTTGAAGATCTTCCCTTTTCCTAGCAATGACATTTCAAGTCAATCTGTTCTCTGGTTACTTCTGGACACAGCCTGTGTCTATATACGAAAATTACAAGGATGTGGTCAATGCATTTCTCATTGGTGTAGAGCAATTTTATAAAGAAAAATGTAAAAAGGTACAGACTTTTGGAGGGAAAAGGCATTTAGTAAAATGAACAAATGGACTGCTCAGATGAGATCAATCCCATTAAGGCAATGAAGCTGGCTCTATGAGCAAGAAATAGCTTGAGAGGGAACCGGTGGTACAATGAGCTGGCTAGTGATTTTGATTTTTTTTCAATAAATGATATTGATTACACATCCTTAGTTGCTACTTAGAATAAAACACATCTGAATCTTGGATCAGGTTTAGAAGGAGAACAAAGTGTCATAATCATGCTGTCCTTGACCCATGCCATCCGATAACATGCCCGCTCAGGTGCTGTGTTTGCTTGTACATTCACTCTTTTTCCACGCGTGCGCGCGCACACACACACACACACACACACTGCAAGCCCTTATGTTCCAGGTGCTGCTGGAGACTTACCTCATCTGATTGCCACTGGTGTTGTAAGTAGCTTCCAGGCCTGGAAGAGGCACATATGGTAACATGGTGTGGCTGAAGGGAAGCAAAAGTACGAAAGCAATAGGTTAGGGCAATGGACAATGGGAAAGTTTTGATGCCACTGCAGGTACTCAAAGGTTTTAATACCATTGATGGCACATGATATTCGATTAGACCTTAGAAAGACAAGAAATGTCAGTCACTCAGAAAGAAGAACTTCGCCTCACACAATCACAGAATTACATTTATGTGCCCATCACTGGAATGGAGAGAGGCTGATGGGAAGCTTATTTTCTAATATGTAGAGAAAGTAGACAAATAAAGAGAGGGTAGTAAAAGAAAGGAGGAGAACAGGGCAGCATGGGCTGCTCAGCGGTTTAGTGCCGCCTTCAGCCCAGCGCCTGATCCTGAAAACCGGGATCGAGTCCCATGTCAGGCTCCCTGCATAGAGCCTGCTTCTCACTCTGCCTGTGTCTCTGCCTCTCTCTCTCTCTCTCTCTCTCTCTGTATCTCACAAATAAATAAATAAAATCTTAAAAAAAAAAAAAGAGGGGAACAAGAATGATTTTGAGTCTTATATCTTCTAATCAGGTTGCTGAATATAAAAAAAACTTACATATAAAAAATCTTGCATTATTCATTTCTATGTTAATGCCATTAAAATAATATCTAATTTCCATACCCTTAGAGAAGACTATGAAGAAACCTTATTTCCTTTACAGCCAAGTTCCACATAAAACATGGTTATGGGGGCATCTGGGTGGCTCAGCATGTTGAGCGTCTGCCTTGGCTCAGGTTGTGATCCCAGGGTCCTGGGAACAAATACCACATCGAGCACCACATCAAGCTCCCTGCTCAGCAGGGATCCTACTTCTCCCTCTTCCTCTCCAGCACCCCCTGCTTGTGCTATCTCACACTCTATCAAATAAATAAATAAATAAAAATAAATAAATAAATAAAAACATGGTTATATAGGAAAAAAACCATTATCAGGGTTAGCACCTTTATAATTAAGCTTTTATTTTTATAGATGATGGAATGGTATTCATCACTTATAGATACATCAATATGATAGTGGAGAGCTTTTTGTGCCTCTCAAAGTAAAACCCTATCAGTTTCTACTGAATTTGGAACACAGTACAGGCTTAATTAGTGAGGCATATATACAAGAACCATAATACAATCCATCTCCTCTTATAAGTAGATTTGCTCAATGTCTAGAAAACATAGGTAATTCAGATTTTTAGAATGCTTAGCACTAACTCAGGATTCCCTGATGGGAACTCAAAGGAAAAAGGCAGGGTATATATTCCTGAAAAGGATTTGACCAAATCAGAAATCAAGGAGACCCTGATTAGCTGAACACTAATCTGATCTGGGTTAGAAAAACCCATGTGCCTCAGGCTCATCATCTATAAAAACAGCAAAAAAGAGGCCCATTCAACCTATATTAGAGACTGCTGAAGGTTCAAATAAGAAAACCCTTTGGGAGTGTCTGCTTGCCTCAGTCAGAAGTACAGGCAACTCTTGATCTTGGGGTCATGAGTTCAAGCCCTACATTAAGTGTGGATTAAATAAAATAAAAAAAAATAAAACTTAAAAAAAAAATCCTATGGAAACAATAAATTAACATTTGTTAAGTCCTGCTTTCTTGGGCTACCCAAAATTTATCATGCTTAATATTTCTAAGTATGTTTAGAAAAAGATCAAACTTCTAAACTCAAAGCCAAGGTGTATGATGTTAAGGCACTTCTAGAGCTAACGAGAAGGAAATATTCCTCAAAGTGCCCCCCCTCTGACATTCCACTTGAATTAAAATAAATAAAATAAAATGTTGGACATAGGAAGGAAAGGAGAGAAAAAATATTCTACTCTAGGAAACAGCAGTTAGGAGAGAAAAGTTCTGGATGGAGAAAAAAGGCCAAAAAGCCACACATCTTCAGAGGGTAAAGAATGAGCCTATATTCTAACCTCAGGCATGAATACAGGGTAGAGAAGGTAACACGATTTAAAGTGTCTGCATGTCAGACACTGAGCAAAGTGTGATTATGAGATTATAGAGGCATACTGACAAATTAGACAAAATAAAAGCAGTATACGACCATTCAAAACAATTTCACTAATTGCAGTGTATTTTTTGTAGCTGCATTGTAAGAATATCTATTACCTAACTATAGGACAAGTACTTATAAGGCATTCATCTTTCAATTTCAATCAGCCACATTCAGGTTCTGGGGTGTTTTTCTGAAACCTTTTTTATTTAGTTTTCTGCTAAGATGCTCAGGGAACTTTGTAGTATGCACAAGAGTTTTAGTGACACAGAATGATTCTGGATAAGAGATTGTACAGTTACACAAAGAACAAGGTCTCTCTCAGGCTATTTGTAATTTTAAGGCTTTGCTGGTGTTGAATTTTTAAACTGTAGCAATGATGAGGGCCAATTAAAGTTTTTTAGTTTCTGCTTTTTTGTTTATCAAATTCTTTTTCCTTTTATTTCTAATAAGGAGGTAAAATGAAAGGTGCCTAGGTGGCTCAGTCAGTTAAGTGGTCCATTCTCTATCTTGGCTCAGGTCATGACCTTAGGGTTGTGGAATCCAGCCCCATGTGGGTACCGTGCTCAGTGGGGAGTCTGCTTGAGATTCTCTTTCCAACTCCCCTTGCCTCTCCTCCTGTTCTCTCTAATAAATAAGTCTTTTTTTTTTTAAAGATTTTATTTTTTTATTCATGAGAGATAGAGACAGAGAGAGAGAGAGAGAGAGAGGCAGAGACACAGGCAGAGAGAGAGAAGCAGGCTCCATGCAGGGAGCCCAATATGGAACTCGATCCTGGGACTCCAGGATCATGCCCTGGGCCAAAAGCAGGAGCTAAACCGCTGAGCCACCCAGGCGTCCCAATAATGAAGTCTTAAAAAAAAAAAAAAAAGGTAAAATGATATTGGTGAAATTATTTTTATGTTTTAAAAGATTTTATCTATCTATCTATCTATCTATCTATCTATCTATCTATCTATCTGAGACAGAGAGAGAGAGAGAGAGAGAGAGGCAGAGACACAGGCAGAGGGAGAAGCAGGCCAGGCTCCATGCAGGGAGCCTGACGTGGAACTCGATCCCGGGTCTCCAGGAGCAGGCCCTGGGGTGAAGGTGGCGCTAAACCACTGAGCCACCTGGGCTGCCCTCGGTGAAATTATTTTTAACTATTCTAAGTGGTCAAACCACTCTTCTCCAGTTCACTTAAAATTCTAGCAACTGTACAACTATAGTATGTAAATGTCAATTTTTAAAAGATTTTTATTTATTCATGAGACATACAGAGAGACATACAGAGAGACATTCAGAGACATACAGAGGCTCTCCTACAGGGAGCCTGATGCTGGACTCAATCCCAGGACTCCAGGATCACGACCTGAGCCGAAGGCAGATGCTCAACCACTGAGCCACCCAGGCGCCCCTAAATGTCAATCTTTGAAGCCTCTCTGCTCCAGAGAGAAATCCAGAGGTTCATGAAGTAGATTTGGTGATACCTACATAATTGTTTATTTACTTAAGTATTTAAGTATCTTTTATACATCAAACACCAAATTAGATGCTGACTGTGTAATATTTTGTCAATAAGTTATAGTTACAAGCCATTGTTTGTCACTGTAAGTCTTTAACATGTAATGGTGTTTGTTTTTTACAAGGCGGGGACAAGGGTAGAAAAGAGATTTGAAAGATTTGACAGTTTGCAGAAGAATGACACGGATACAACAAAAAAATGGTAAAAATACAGAGGTAGATTCTGCAGGAAAATTAAAGAGGTCTACACTTAAGACTTATGGCTATATTTTCTCAGCAGAGATTTAAGGTAAACAGAAAACGCAGACACAAAATCTCTAAAGAGCCTTGCATTCCAGTCCTCAACTCTCCCCAGAGGTTGAAGCAAACATGGGACATTTGAAAAGAAGATGGATTTACCTGCTTATGGTGCTTAGAGCTGGCTGCCGCTTGCTGTGAGCGGAATGAAGAGTAGAGATTTCGAAGGGGCAGGCAGAAGGCCCATGCTGGCTCCAAATGGATAGCACTCGGCCCACCGAGTAGGGAAGAGAACAGAAGACCTTGTCTGCTATGGAGGCTGGAGATCTTAACCCTTTTAAGCCCTGTGTAAACTGGGTCATGAAGAACCTCTGCATGGTAGGCATGTGACTGGAGAAGTTCCGTTTTTTTGTCCAGATTCGGTAACATCCAGGAGAACAAAGTGCTAGAAGTGTGTGAAGGCCAAGGACAGAGCAGCCTGCTCTGGTCTGAACTATGGCAGTGCCTCCATAGTCCTGAAGAGGACCTGAAGGCTGTGAAGGAGCCTGGGCACCTGCCTGACCACGGAGGCCAGTATCTTCCCTGAATGTGGCCATCCCAGGGCAACCGTGAGACAAGAAGAAAGAAAAGGTCCACTTGGGAGGCTGAGACAGGCACCTGGGGGCCTCTCCTAAGGCGAGCCTGGCTGGAGCACAGTGCTCAGGAAAAGTCCTCGGAGACTCGGTCATGCACTCAGATCCCGATTTCATGTGAAAAGATACCGGGAAAATTTCAGAACCAAACAGCAGTGACGGCACCTTGTTGCTCAAATCTATGAAGCTCATTTTGATGGCTTCAAGCGAATAAAGTGTCAAGGGCTTACTGTTAAGCCTCTTGTCCCATCCACTAGCTGCCAAATATGGATTCAGCTGCATTAGATTGTATGAAAATCCATCCAGAAGTCTTTTGTATCTGTGCTGCTTATAGCTTTTAGTCACTGGAAGAAGTTCAGAGGAACACCGCCGATATCTTAGTTTCTGGGTCTTTGTGGCTGGGACCAGTTTGGAGGCAAGAATGGACAGCTTGTTGAGTAAGGCTGATTCTTTGGTAGGCTTCCTAACATTCAGGCTCCTCAAGGGATGGCACAGAGACGCCTTCTGCTTTGGTATGTGGCTCAATAAGCTTCTGGTTGGTACTGTTTCGGGTTCCAACTGTGCGGGTGCAGGCACAGCACGTGAACTGAGAAACCTGTGTGCTTTTGTGGGGATGGTTTCAGAGGAACTCTTTAAAATGGCCGAACTCCTGATTTTACTTATTTTTTTCCCCAGGTTGACTTGCTCCTGACAGGAAACTTTCTTACATGTTCGATGGGGCTGCTTCTTTAAGGGAAGCACTCTCTTCTGATGTGAAATGTTTCCAAAGGCACCATGTATTTCATCACACCCAGCACAGATGGGGTCTTGTGCTTTCTGAGGGGCACCATGAAGGTAAGGACCTGTGCACGACTCCATGTCCTTTTTAAATGGACGACACAAGCTTCCCTCCTCTGGATCTTCCAACTTCTGAAACTGTGCAGTAGTACCACCCTTGGCCAGCTTTGCTAGGGGGATTTCCTTCATCATGGTAGACTCACTTTTGCAATGCTTAGCTTGGTTCTTCTCTTGCAACTCATCTGACAACATATGAGATGAGGTGCATTGTTTTGGTGTCTTGTGTGCTTCTTTTTGATGTATATGTTCTTCATTCTGCAACATGTAGTCCAAAGCCCCCTGACTTTGCTGCTCTGCAACATCACCAAGCATCCTCTGGGATTTCAAGTGGGTCTGAGAAATCTCTCTTCCTTTGTTACCATGACCACCAGCTTCTCTGGTAATCATCTCCTCAGACTCTTCCATGACAGTTAAATGACCCGGGGGTCCCCTCTGATGTTCTTCAGTTTTTTCGCCTTTCAACTTAGTTTCTGTTTCCACTGTCAGAGGCAAATTTTGCACACCGATGTCTATTCTGACTTCTTCATTAGAATTACTCCCATCCCCTGGTGCTCCTTCCTTCGTCTCAAGCAGGACTGTGCGGTGCTCTATGCTTTCACAAAGCATTTCTTCTGGTTTATAAATATTTTCCAGGTCAGTTTCCTCACTATTAACATTCCTTTCTGAATTTTTGTGAGAAGACAGATACAAAGGCATTATCTCAGTGGTTTGCAGGCTCCCTGTGGAAATAGGGTTCTCATCTGGGCATTGAGAAGGCAGTAACTGTTTCAAGGAAATTCCAAAGGTATTTTCCTCCTTGTCAAACTCAGAATTTATTTCTGGTCTTGATCCTTCAATCGTTCCTTGTGTTTCTCTACGGGATGCTTCTTTAAGTTGCTTTTTATGATGAATATAATCTAAGGATACATTTACTCTATCCAATGTTCTTAAATTTAGTTCATGATCTGCAATAGACTCTATGTCATGCGCACAAGAGTCTGGACACACTTCCATTTCACAATCTTTTAATGACCTGTATACTTTCTCTTCACATGATTTTTTAATTTCCAGAGGCTCCCCTTTAGAGGAAGCAGCATCTGGAAAATCTGAGTCCTGGCCAATCATTCTGATAAATGCAGCATTTAGTTCTCCTCTTTGAGATTGAGTACTCACTGAGGTTTCCTGTAATGTCAGTCTGTCTTGCCTTGTACCACTGTCAAGAATACTAGATGCTCTTAAGTCCAACACACCTTCTGGAGACATATTACTACAATTTGTGTAGATGATGTCTACCATGCCATCTGTGGATGCCTCACAACCAGAAGTACATTCAGAGTCTCCTTTCAAATAGCCTTTCTTTGAACTACCACTGGACAATGGGTTGTTCCTGTCTGAACCAACTAGCAGTTCATTTTGGTTGTGGCTTATCTCTCTGTTAAGTTCTGTGACAGTCTCTCTTTTGTCACCACCTAGTATCTCCTTAGCTGGTTTATCTTCACTTCTGCATTCATCTGGTCTGTTTTGGTTAACCTGGCAGTCAAGGACTTCATCTGCTTTCTGATCAAGAGTTTCAAATGCTTGGCTCAAGTTTTTGAAACTGGGAAACATAATACTAGGAGACTGGTCCAACAATTTTTCAGGGCTTGGAATGTTTGCAAATAAGTTTAGTTCTGGTGTGGCACAGTCAGAGACATTATACTTGCAAAACACAGTCTCTTTAGGTACGTCCTGTTCCTTTCCTTCTAGCCTTTCCTCACTGAGCTGGGTGTGATTGGTGGTGGGAATGGTCTTGTCAGAAGCTTCACCATTTAACACGTCTGCTGCCATTTCGTTTCTCATCTTATTTTCTGGGAGGCTGCCTCTAGTTTCTCCCCTAGCAAGTTCACTGTCCTCCAATGTGTAACTCACTTTATGGGTGCTACTTTCTGTGGAGTCTTCTCTTCCTTGGGAATGGCGATTGCTGTGCTGAAATGCATCTTCACACGTAGTCATCAAAGAGTTCTCAACGTTTGGGATGATTCTGCTGGACTCAAAAGTAGCACAAGCAGAACACATGCTCTTTTCTTGTGCATTTTTACTTACATAATGACAGCTAGAGAGAACCTGAGATTGAGCACTTTGACATTCCATAGCAGAGACCTCTTGAAGCAAGCCTGCTGCTTCTTTCTTACTTGAGAGAAGTCTGGAATGTAGATCTACTATTCCAGAATCAGCCATTTCTTTCTTTGTTTCTAGGCTTCCTGTTTTGATGTTTAAGGTAGGGTTGCTTGAAGAGGCACCACAGGTTTTGTCACCTGATGGAGAGATGTCTTT
Source organism: Canis lupus familiaris (assembly GCF_011100685.1). NCBI lineage: Eukaryota > Metazoa > Chordata > Mammalia > Carnivora > Canidae > Canis > Canis lupus. The sequence continues at coordinate 25,000,413 of NC_049247.1, forward strand.
CATTTTTGTCTTCATGGAAATGGTTTGGGTATCAGCAATGACATCTACTCCATCCTCTAATGGAGGGTGATGGCTCTGTTGGGAATCCTCGCTTGTTGCTAAAGGCATCTCTTTATTAGCTGGCAACTTCAAGTGGTCTTGAGAATTAAGGGGCACTTGATTTAAAACACATTCACTTTCTATTTTGTTTACAACCAGTTCATTGGTGCAAGGAAGTTCATTCATCTCATAGGCAATGTTCCGTTCACCTAAATGTGAACTATCATCCTGGGCAGTCTGTATAGCTTGTTCTAACTCAGGTTTATAATCAAATTCTAGGGATGGTGGTAACTGAGCAACATCTTTCTTGGGTTTTGATACCTCATTCATAAGACTTATCTGGTCCTCATGCATTAAACTCACAAGGGATTTTCTTTCAGTCGGAAATTCATTGTGTAAAACTTCATTTAACTGGGTGTCATCTTCTAGATTTCTCTTGGAGCAGAATGAATTAGAGTCTTTACTATAAATCTTTTCAGTTACCATATTGGGCTCTATAGTGGTTGTCTGTTCTGGCTCTTCAATCTGCATTGAGGAGGAAAAACTGCTCTCTTCAGTGTGTCTGCCTGAATGGCTCATACCAGTAGAAGTTTCTCTATGGTCCTCATGGTTTGTCAAACCACCCTGAATGTCTAACGTGTTTTTCAGATCATTTTTTTTAAACATTACTTCTGTGGCTTCAGTGAACAATTGGGGCATTGAAGAACTAGAGCTGTCTGTATGGATACTGCCTTGAATGCAACAGTTACTATGGATATTCTCTTTGGAGGAGGCAACAGTCTCTTTTTCACCAGAACGATGACCACTAGCATCCTCTCTTGGTTGCCTGGCATTACCAAGAAAGAGTTCTCCTCTTTCACTCCTGCGGTTCAAAAACTGCTCATTTTCTTTTCTAGTAGCTATGTTCTTGCTTTGATCATCCCCATCAAAACAGGAATTGTCTGTCTTCTCAGCAGATCCCTTCAGCAAGCCATCACCTTCAAAACCACATGTTTCTAAGGATGGTGTTCTGGATTCTGGACCAGACAAACTTGATGAGAAATAGGAAATGTCAGAGTTTTCTTCTAAGGGTTCTATAACAATTACATTTCTTGTGGCTTTGGGACTGCCATGGGCAGAAATGTGTTTTTCATTATGGTGGCTGTGAATCTGTTGGTGATTGTCATCTGCTTCACAGACAAGGTTTAACTTACACACCTCTTCCTTCCCATTGTCCACTTTGGAAATGGCACTGCTCCCTGGTAACAATGACAACCAAGAAGGACAAGTTTTTAATTCTTCACATTCTTTTTCTTTAGAAGTTGCTTCTGTTATTCCAGGGTCCACAAAGGTTAAAGGCTCTAGGGAAACTAATGTGCTGGTTTCTGAAACCTCACCACTGGTCATGATTTTGTCTATCTCTGGGTATTCGCTGAACCCAGATGAGAGATCTTTACTCACATTGCCATTCTTGTGTCCTTCATTATAATCCGTCTTAGTCCCATTGACCTTCATACCTTGTACTTCTTCAGTAGATTTTAGCAGAGTTCCAGTTGTAAGTTGTACTTTTTCTTCTGCCCAAAAGAAATAAATCCAAATTAGTACACAATCATAAAAAAAAACCATGTGCTACACTTTAATGAATTTAATCATGTGACGAACAGCAACAAAAAAGAACCAACTCAAAAAGCGAATTGCAACTTAAAAGTAAGTGCACTGTACCATTGGTTTTGTTCTTTTATACAAAACATGATACCTCTGAACTAAAGTGTAATTGGTACAAACAGCTAATTTTGAACAACTGCCTTTCTTTAAGTGTTACCTACTTAAATGTACTTACTTAACTGGACAATTGAATATGGAGATATACATGTAATCCAGGGTCTTAAGAAGCTTCCATTGTAAAACATTAATAAAACAGACCCACAATACAACCCTTATAAGTTAGTCATAAATAAGTTATCTCTTTAAAAAGAACAATTTTACACAAAACCTATATAAAAGAGATAAATGTGTACGGTGAATATTAGTTTTGAAACAAATTACTTGTAGTAACTACTTCCCTAAAAGACCAGCCATAAGCTAATAATTATGAAGCTGAGTGACAGATATATGTAGGTTTAGTACATTTTCTACTTTTTAATAAATTTAAATTTTCTACTATGAAACATTAAAAAACAAAAAATATTTTTAAGCAGAATGTAAATGCAATTCATAAAGAAGTTTTACTGTACAGTGTCTCTTGAAATCCTAGGTAAAAGATGAAGTATAAAGAAGCTCCCTAAACTTGTTAATCTACAGAAAGTATTTTTATCCTTGCTCTTTTTGGAAAACACCAAGCTATATATATGCACATGTGTATATGTATATTTGGATGCCTACACACGTAACAAAATACCTGCACTAAACAGATAAAGCTAAATGTAAACCAACCTAAAGATCTAATTCTCACTAGAATATAAATTCCATGAGGGTAAGGATCATGATTGTCTTGATCTTTCTCCTTCCCTACTGCCCAGCATAAAACCCAGTATAAAATAGCACTCAACCAATGCTATCAATAGTGTTTTCTTAGAGCTTCTCTACCCATGTCTCAACTGGTACTAAGAGCAGCAATTCTGAGAGAAAAGAATGGCAACGCTGAAGGCAGGTGGGCTCTGTGATAGCACTTACCTCTCTGAGTAAGTTTCAGTTTCCGCCTTTGAAAAAGAGGGTATGAAGTACACTTACCTCAGTGCTACTTTGAGGATTAAATTAAATAATATATGTAAGACACCACCTGGTACAGTGCCTGCCATTTAAAGAAAAAGTGCTTTTCCTTTGCTCTGCTTTCTTTCTTATCTTACTGGACCTGAGAACAGTTAAAATGATAAACTTAATAACTATGCTAGGATAGGACACAGTGTTTAAAAATATCTAGAGTCAACAAATACTAGATGGATCAATGTGTACTGGATTCCACAAGCTTGCACAGATTTCAATTATTGACATAAGGCAGCCTTGAAATCCTAATGCCCCACAAAAAGCACATATCTTTTTGAAATTAGCTTACTAATTCATAGCAGACACATCATAGCAGACAATTCTATCTCATTCACAAATTTCTAAGCGCATTTAACCCAAATGGTTTAGTGAATCTTTTCACTGTACGCTATGGCATTCATTAAGCCATTCCTGTAAATTCTGGCCCTTTCCATTCTATTGCAGCACCATCCTAGTTGAATCCTTCATTTTATCTGCTCGGAAAACTTCAAAATTCTTCACCCATCCCCAAACTGTTGACTGTGCAAGTTATTCTACCCCAGAGTCTTTACCTGCTGGAAGAACACCGGTTTCTCAACTTAGCTGAGAATCTTAGGGAGGAAGCAGGGGAACAGTCATTTATCTCCTAGGTGGTGCAATGCCAAAGGCTGGGTGGGAAACAGGTTGTGTACACTGACTTTAAAATCTCAAAGAATTTTAAAGGAAAGTTTGAGGCAATTACATTTATTAGAAAGCATTCTAAAGGCTATGGAACACTGACCCAGGCCTCTTCTGTAATATGGGGACAAAGATGATACCCACTTTGCAGAACTTATAAAGACGAGTTAATACATGTAGAGCTCTTAGAAGTGCCAGAGTCCACATTTGGTTGGGGTTAGCCACTCCCTTGGGTTCCTACTCCCTTGCACAAATATCTCTATTAAAACCCCTGTGATAGTGTTTTCTCAGTTATTTGTTTAATATATCACCTCTGTGAGACTGGAGCACTGACCTTGGCACATAGCAGGTACATAAGAGATACTGTCTGAATGAAGAATGAGTAAGTTAGGGAAGTTGTTCAAAGTATTAGGTTTACTCCATCTAGCAACTCCACTTCTGGGTATATATCTAAAGGAAATGAAATCACTATTCTGAAAAGATATCTGCACTGTCATGTTCACTGTAGCATTATTTACAGAGGGTGAGACATGGAAACAACCCTAAGTATCCACTAATGAATGAATGGATAAAGAAAATGTGGTATATTAAAAAAAAAAAAAGTATTTAGGTATCCTAGAGGGTGGAACATATAACATACTCTGTGAAGTACAGGCCCATTTTCAGAAGTACAGGCATTTCATGACTTCAGCTGAAGGCCGTAGATTTGTTGTTTTATAATAACTGTTTAAAGAGTGCTTATATTTGCAGAAACTGACAAACTAATCCTAAAACTCAAATGAAGATGCAAGAGACATGTAACAGCCAAAATGATCTTGAAAAAGAACAAAGATGGTAGATTTACACTTTCTGATTTCAAAAACAAAGTTGCAGTAATATAGGCAGTGTGGCACTGGCAAAGGATAGATTTAATAAAGAGCAAAGGAATTAGAACTGAGAATCCATAAAGAAACTCTGACATTTATAGTTAGTCAACCGATTTTTGACAAAGGAACCAAGAAGAACAGCTTTTCAACTATTGGTACTGGGACAACTGGATATCCACATGTAAATAAATATATTTGGACTCTGTCTCACATCACACACACAAAATATTAAAAGCAGATCAGATAACTGAATGTAAGAGCTGAAACTATAAAACTCTTAGAAGAAAACACAAGAGTAAATCTTCATGATTTTGGTAATGATTTCTTAGCTAAGATATTGAAACACAGTGATAAAAAGAGTAAAAAGAAGACTGGTAAGTTGCATTTCATCAAAACTAAAATCTTGGGGAGCCTTGAATGGCTCAGTTGGTTAAGTGTTTGACTCTTGATTTCGGCTCAGGTCATGATCTCAAGGTCTTGAGATGGAGCCCCATGTTGGGCATGAAGGCTGCTTAGGATTCTGTCTGCCACTCTCCCTCCGCTCCACCCCCCCTACAAGACAACCCTACAAGCTATTGTCACCTCCTTAGCTTCCCTGACCACTGAACATTTGGCTTTCCAAATTACAAATGAATTAACAATGAAAAAGGATTCAACTCCTTAACTGGAGCTCATATATTGCTGGTAGGAATCCCAAAGGGTACAACCACTCTAGAAAACTTATAAACACATTTTCCAAATGATCCAGCAGTGTCATGCCTAGGTATTTGCCCAGGTGAAATCATAATTCATGTTCACGTTAAAACTTGTACACAAGTGTTCAATGCAGCTTTATTCATAACTGCCAAAACTGGAAACTCCAATTTCCCTCAAATGGGAAATAAACAAGCTATGATACAACTAGACAACAGAATATTCTTCAGCAATAAGAAGCAATGAAGTACTGATACACACAGCTGTATGGATGAATCTTAAATTCTATGCTAAAGAAGCATAGACTCAAAGGCTTCTCCTCTATGATTACATTTATAGGACATTTTGGAAAAAGTAAACTATAGGGACAGAAAAAAGATTGGTGGCTGCTAATAGCTGAGGCTGTCAAGAGGGATGCACCATAAAAGAAGCCTGTAAGAAATCACTGGAGTGATGGAAATGTTCTGTATCTTGACTGTGGTGAAGTTACATACACAACTGTGTTTGCTGAAACTCACACGGCTGTACAGACACAAAAAAGCGTAAATTTTATTTTATTATTTTATTTTTTAAGAGATTTTATTTATTTATTCATGAGAGACACAGAGTGAGAGAGGCGGAGACACAGGCAGAGGGAGAAGCAGGCTCCATGCAGGGAGCCTGACATGGGATTTGATCCTGGATCTCCAGGATCATGCCCTGGGCTGAAGGCGGTGCTAAACCGCTGGGCCACCTGGGCTGCCCCAAAAGCGTGAATTTTAGTGTAGTTAAGTTATACCTTAATTTAAGAGAAGTAAAAAAAAAAAAAATTCAGTTCCCAAAATGTCTACACTTCTTTCACATTGTCTATTAAATGGGTGTGGTACTGGCTGATAATTCAACTTTTCCCCCCTAAAATGTGAACTGTAGGAGGAAAATGACGTAAATAGGGAATATAAACAAGAAATATTCTTTCCAAGTTATATATATATTTAAAAATCAATAAACTGCAAGAGTCTAGATGCATACAAAGCATAAGGAGTTTATTAATGGGGTTCATTCCATCTACCCATAATGCTTAATTTATTCACATGACAGACATACAGGGTTTTAAAAGATCATTTCAACTTTAATTCTTTCAAATAATTCAAACTATATAGTTCCCAAACTTATATATTTTTTTCTCTCCTTGACGCTTTCACCTCTACATCAAAATGTATTCCCTCAAATGCTCTTCCGATTTCTTGTGACTCTCCTACTTCAGAGAATTCCCAAATGAGCCTTCATGGAGATTGCTACTGTGGGAATTAAGTCACAACCTTCCTAAACCAAGCCAGTTACAAGGAACTCTTGGGGAAAAAAAATACAATAGAAACAAACAAAAAAACTTTAATATAAAATATTAAACAGAATTATGGCGAAAAAGCCACAGCAGCAGAAAGGGAGAGACAGCAGTCAGTGCCTGACAGGAGGACATACTCCCTTTGTGAAATGGCCCCTCGACCAACACCCAACACTGCTCCCCCATGCCCAATTCTCATGGATCTGCCCTCACCAATAGAGAAATAAGGAACAATCTGTGAAATAGCATCCCACCAATTAAAGATGACTTTAATTAACACATTAACACAAATGCCCTTTTATTTTTTTTATTTTTAAAGACTTATTTATTTATTCATTCATTCATTCATTCATTCATTCATTCATAAGAGACACAAGAGAGAGAGGCAGAGACATAGGCAGAGGGAGAAGCAGGCTCTTTGTAGGGAGCCCGATGTGAAACTCAATCTCGGATCCCAGGATCACACCCTGAGCAGAAGGCAGATGCCCAACCGCTAAGCCACCCAGGCATCCCCACAAATGTCCTTTTAAAGTGTTAAGCTTGGGGCACCTGAGCCTTTGGCTCAGGGCATGATCCCTGGGTCCCGGGATCGAGTCTTGCAACGGGCTCCCTTCAGGGAGTCTGCTTCTCTCTCTGCCTATGTCTCTGCCTCTCTCTGTGTCTCTCATGAATAAATAAACTATGTTTAAAAAAAAAAAAAGTGTTAAGCTTGTTCTAATTTCACCTAACTGAGCCACAGCAGAAAGGACTGTAAAGAACCTTAAAATTCTGCATACTAAAATAAATAAATAAATAAATAAAAATAAAAATATCTGCATACTATGCTAACTTGGAAGTACTATGACTAGGACATTTATTTAGAGAAGGCAAAACAATACATCAAAGGGAGAGTGTGGTAGCCTTAGGTTCACTTGCTGAACACCTCAGCGCAGGGGAGCCAAATTCATTCCTCGGGAAATTTATAAATTATCACACGGCACTGGACCTTCCAGGTGCCTCCATTTAGAAAAAGCAAAACTGAATATAAATAAAACTATATAAGCAATTTGTGCAGCATTCAACAGAGCAGATACTTAAAGGTAGGAAGGACTTACTAGTTTTTATCAGGAAGATCTACATCTAATATGTGCAGGGCCAGGATCTGGGGCAGAGTGAAAATTCTGCAGCTGGGGCCCCCAGAGAGAGTGTAAAACTGTTTCCAAGAAACATTACTTACTTCTCAATTCTGTAGTAAATGAAAAGGTTGCCAGATGCTTGACCTTAACCCTGGCAAAGCGAGCTGAGATGCTGGCCAGACTACAGTAGAGCATGTGTATCTGTTTAATTGAAATCCAGGGCAGCAGCTTGTATGTTCAATTCTTTCAAGAACCTGCCTGTATAGAACCTTCCTTTCTGCCTTGGTATGATTGGTTGGGCGGAGCCTGTTCCCTTGTGCGCAACAAAGAGACACATTGGAAGGATCTTTGGAGACTGAATGGAAGAACATATCACAGTTAGGCACTAGGTCACTGCTGCTAAAAACTCTAGTAGAGCTCCTGTTTTCAAGTTCCTCCGTCTCAAACTGAGAACCGTGCACACACAGCTTTGGGCAAGAAAAGTAATTCGTTTTCCCAATTTAAGTCATTAAAGAAAAATGGTGGGGATCCCTGGGTGGCTCAGCAGTTTAACGTCTGCCTTTGGCCCAGGGCGTGATCCTGGAGTCCCGGGATTGAGTCCCAGGTCAGGCTCCCGGCATGGGCCTGCTTCTCCCTCCTCCTGTGTCTCTGCCTCTCTCTCTCTCTCTATGTCTATCATAAATAAATAAATCTTTAAAAAATAAATAAATAAAAAATAAAGAATGGTATTAGGATAGGAAGAAAAGTGCCACAAAGTAGTTTATCTGAAGATATTGAAAAATATCTTCTGAAAAGAAGAGCTCATCTTATCCATGTCCAATGCAGACCAGACTTTTAGGTAAACAGTAACAAAGTAAGTCTGAGAAGGCAGATTTCCTCATAGAAAATAACTGATTCTCCTGTTTTTGTTTGTGTTTTTTTTAAAAGATTTTTTTTTTTTTTAATTTTTATTTATTTATGATAGGCACAGAGAGAGAGAGAGGAGAGAGGCAGAGACACAGGCAGAGGGAGAAGCAGGCTCCACGCACCGGGAGCCTGACGTGGGATTCGATCCCGGGTCTCCAGGATCGCGCCCTGGGCCAAAGGCAGGCGCTAAACCGCTGTGCCACCCAGGGATCCCAAAAGATTCTTTTTTTTTTAAAGTAATCTCTACACTCAACATGGGGCTCAAACCTACAAACCCAAGATCAAGAATGCATGCTCTACCAACTGAGCCAGCCACGTACCTCCTTTTTTTCTCTATTAAATAATTTCTATGATCAACATGGGGCTCAAAAACTCATGACCCCAAGATCAAGAGTCACATGCTTTACCGACTGAGCCAGCCAGGCACCCCCTAATTCTCCTGTTTAACGGTCACTTCAGTTTTGTTTTTTCATTTTAAGATTTTATTTATTTATTCATGAGAGACAGAGAGAGAGAGAGGCAGAGACACAGGGAGAGAGAGAAGCAGGCTCCATGCAGGGAGCCCAATGTGGGACTTGATCCTGGGATCCTGCCCGGAGTCAAACGCAGATGCTCAACTGCTGAACCACCCAGGCCTCCCATCAGTTCAGTTGTTATATGAAATGTAGTTCAACAAATAGAACCAAACTTTATGCTAAGATGTGGGTGAAAATATACCAAAGACTCAATACAGCAATGCTGGAACCTTGCTGAGAAAATATTTTGGGGGGGAAAAGGAGCTAAAATGGTCCCAAGTAAGGTCCTAGGAACTGAGTGAGACATGTACAAAAGGACATTTCTCATCTTCAGAGTTTTAATCTATACTGGACAGTCAAGTCTTTGAGCCACAGAGGAAATATCTAGCAGCGGAAGCAGGGTGATAAACTGGGACAAGTGCCCTTTCTCTTAAGGACAATTTGTGCTTCCTTTTCTGTCTAGGCTGCCAAGAAGCAGAGAGTCAATTCTGATGTTTTATCACAGTAACAAAATGTTCATATAATTACACACACTTGCTCTATTTTCTGTTTTTTGTAGTTTTGATTACTCTATATTTTTAACCTTAATTACATAATATATACACATAATTCTCTCTAAAGTCACCTAAAATTATTTTCAGCCTGGGGAGAAAATCTTGGCTCAGCATTCTCTTTCTTTGGGTGTCAGTTTCCTCCTCAATCAATCAATCAATCAATCAAAAGGTGGTATCTCAGATGACTGTATCCATTTATTGTTCTGAGAAGCAAAACAAAGTAATGGAACTGAAACTGCTTCGACAATTTTTTTTTTTTTTTTAAGATTTTATTTATTTATTCATGAGAGACACAGAGAGAAAGAGAGGCAGAGACACAGGCAGAGGGAGAAGCAGGCTCCATGCAGGGAGCTCGACATGGGACTCGATCCCAGGTCTCCAGGATCACACCTGAGGCTGCAGGCGGCACTAAGCTGCTGCGCCACGCCACCAGGGCGCCCTGCTTTGACAATTCTCAAGGTGACCTGTAGTGAATGCTGCTTTCTCCCTTCCCTGCCCAGGGGAACAAAACCAGGATGCACTTCACAGTGCTGCACTGGACTGGGTCAATTCTTCCCCTTCCATGTTAACCTTTCCAAACAGGCAGTTTAGTTTAATAAAATCAAATAAAAGATTTCACACTAATAGGGATTCATTATATAGAAGGGGGAAGCAAATTATTGTCAAAACTAAGGCACTCCTTGGGGTAGCTGGCTGGCTCAATTGGAAGATCACATGACTCTTGATCTCAGGGTCGTGAGTTCGAGCCCCATACTGGGGGTATAGTTTATTCAAAACCAAACCAAACAAAACCAAACAAAAAACCCCCAAGAGAACCTAAGTCACTGCTTGATAATATTAGGTGTCTTCAAGTATGTCAATGGGTAATAGCAAGATTTTCCATAGTTAAGTCCATCTTGCAAGGCAGGGACTTGCAATCCCAATGCAAAACAGAAACTGTGAACTAAAATAATGAGTGTAATAAGTGGAAAAGGAAAAGACTAGAGAAAAATAAATACCTTTGCTCCTCAGACAATCTTCAGGGAGGCCCGTGCATAAATGTTCTTTGCTTGACTGCATCAGGAGGTCTTCCTGCAGAAAGAAAATCCAGTGGTCAGAGGGGATTCAGATACCTGAGCTCATGCAATTACCATCTGAGAAACTTGTTTATGACTCTTGGAAATTTGCTAGCAGCCACAAAGATTGGCAACTGAAGGAAACCTCAAATTTAAAGAAATCAATAAAAACTGACACTTCTCTAGAATTTGAGCTTGAAAAGCCAAGTTTCCTGAGGTCTAGACAATAACAGAGGCTTAAAATGCTGACCTGCAGCTCTAAACAAAAACCTATTAAATACCTTCTGAATCAAGAAACACGTTGCAATGTAACCTTAATTTCACCTGAAAGGAAATATCACCCAAACTAGGGATGCCTGGGTGGCTCAGCGGTTGAGTGTCTGCCTTTAGCTCAAGGTGTGATCCCAGAGTTCCAGGATCGAGTCCCACATCAGGTCCCTGCATGGAGCCTGCTTCTCCCTCTGCCTGTGTCTTTGCCTCTGTGTGTGTGTGTCTCATGAATAAATAAATCCTTAAGAAAAAAAAAAGATAACCAGTTTTCTCCTACAGAAGGAATTCAGAAAAATGGGAGAGGTCAGTGGCAGAATGTGCATCTAATGGCAGCAAATGGCTTCAAGCCCCAGGAGGGAAGGGCTTACCAACTAGGAGACATTGACAGACCTAAGATCCCTGCTTATGCTAAAGCTCTCCTTCTGAGTCACCTCTTTTCCCCAGCCCTAAGATTTAAGGGTTTTTTTTCACATTGATTTAATTGTTAAGTGAAAGATACTGACATGGTATGTTTCTAAATCTACAGATAGTAATACCATTACCACAACTTTTGATAATTTTTACAGCACTTTGAACAAACAAACCCAAAGCAAGCAAAAGTCATTTGGACCCTAAGCAAAGTTCTGTAGTAGAAACAGAACCCAGGACAGGGAGGGAAGATAAAAACAATGGCAAGAACAGGTGGATACAGGCAGAAATAAAACATTATCTTTGGAACTCAGAGCATAGACTATCATATGTGAAGCAGAACTATTCTTTCATTTCCTTAGTGTGGAATACTTTTGCAAAGCATGAACTTAAAAACAAGTATCTTCCAGATAACTTATGGTAACACTACCATGTTTGACAAAGAAGTATGAGTTCTAGCATGATGTCAGACTGAACTTATTTGTAAAGAAGAGAAAGCTCTTACTTACCATAGAAGGAATGATGGGATTATAAAATCACCACTGGGCGACCATCACAGTAATAATTATTTCAACCAAGAATCATCAATGGATGTTAAAACTAGTGGCTAAAAGTTTGAATGAGAAACAAAAATATTTACATAGTCTCAAAATCTCTCTCCACAGATACTTAATAATTCCATAGGGGAAAACAGTAACTTCAGAGTGGAGAAACCTAGCTGACTCCATCTGAACTAAGCAACCAACTTCACTTCCCAGGAACGAAGCACCCTAAAGCCATGTGCCTCCTGAGAGAACGCACCAAGCAACAACATCATTTCTGTGGAATTCTTGCTGCCAAAATGCATAATCAGAATCTAATCATGAGGAAACATCAGAGAAGTCCAAATTGAGGGAAATTCTACAAAATAAATGGCCTGTATTCTTCAAAAGTGTCAAGGTCATGGCTGAGGAATTGTTACATATTATTGGAGATTAAAGAGACGTGCCAACTGAATGCCACAAGTGATCCTAAGATTTTTCCTAGACCAAAAAAACCATTTTCTTTTCTTTTGCTACAAAAGACATCAATACAACAATTGCCCAAATTTGAATATGGTCTGTAGATTAAATAAATAAAAATGCGTCGATCAGTGTATTTTTGATCTGCTTTATTTTGATCAATATACTGTGGTCATGTAATAGAATGTCTTTGCTAGGAAATACACATTGAAGTATTTAGGCATCATGTCTGCAACTATACTCTCAAATTATTTTATTATTTTATTTTTTTACTCTCAAATTATTAAAAAAAAAGCAAATGTGGCAAAATGTTAAACTGAGGAATCTGCATGAAGGGTATTATAGGAATTCTTTGTACTATTTGTGCAACTTTTCTGTAAGTCTCAAATTATTTCAAAATTAGAGGCTATGGCAACATCTTTGTTTGTTGTTATTTGATCCTTTCTCCAAAATGATTCTTCTCTCGGTGTTCCAGTTCTCAGGGTGAACATCTGGGGTATGGCATTAGATGCTATTTAGAATTATTTTTTTCAGGTTAATACTTTATAAAAAAAAGGCAGAGTTCTGGAGTAAAAGATTATGGAATGAGGAGTCAGACAGGGCTCTGTTTCAACTTCAGGACTCCTACCTACTAGCTATACGCACTAAGAACAAGCTTAGTGGCTGTAAGAATGGGGACCATAGTAACACCTAGTAAGATGCCCTGTCAGCACTGGTGTTCCATAAAATAGAAGCTCCCATCATCCATTAGACCTTAGACACTTGTTATCCCCTTCTGTGAAAAAGGCCAAATAGGACTATCACCGATAGATCCTAGTATGTTATCCGGAGTGACTAAGCTTTTCTGGGTCTAAAAGGACCTCTGCAAATTGGGAGCTGAGCTCCAGTCAGCAACATACAGCTTCCATATAGTTCCTTCAGAATAAACTGTGATGAGCTTGTGCAACTAAACATATTGGCTTCTACCCTTGGAAGGGTTGCTAGAATTTTAGTTTTGCTCTACCTGCTACTCCAAGGTTCTTAGCTGAACACTCAAAATACCCTGGTGGAGTGCCAAGCCAACTGCTTCAGTCACATCCCCTTCTCCTTGGTTAGTCATGATATGTAGTAGGGAAGGAGAGAAGCAGAAGCTAGAAATAAGTGATTTCCCTCTCCCTCTGCCTTGCTGACTTTTCTTAAAAGGTTCTGAGTTAAGAACTCTTAAATGGCTGAAGACCCTATAAAGTTTGAAGTCTCAGATATGATCAGAAATTGACTGGGTTAAAAAGGAAACAGTGTGAGGCTGAGGTCAGATATGAGAGACTCCTGCCCCCCTCAATTACCACCACCACAGTAGTGGGTAATCTCCATATCAGGTAGGAACTCTACCAAGTCTGGGCCTCAAATGTAGATGAGAGAACAGAACAGCCCACCTACAAGCAGTGGACATGTAGCATAAATGATCCTGTAACTCCCCCAACCCCCTCGATATCAGCTAATCATATAATAAACAGTTGCAGAAATTTATCAATTTCTTTTTCCTATAGTACTTTATCAGCTAAATATTCTAGCTTTCAGGATTTTTAGAGGTAGAGTCCTAAATATTTCTTCTTCCACCTAGATTCTGCAAAATCTGTTTTGAATGAATCAACTTCCAAGATGAAAGTTCACATGGATCCTTCTTTCACCCATCAAGTGAGATAACTGTTATAGTTTATAATACTCTATTAGGTGCAAAAAGGAAGAAATGACACACAGAACAGTACAAATTAATCTTTCAAATCAACAGCAAACAGATTCTCTGCCTTGCACATTCAACATATCCTCCTCCTGCCAAGTGCTTTGAATCAAAATCAACTGTTTTTTTTTTTTTTTCAAAATCAACTTTTGATACTTCAAAGTTGTGGCAGATTTTAGAAAGGTCTTGAAAAACTGTTCTTACTCTTCACCTAAAATCTTATTTCCCGGGCAGCCCCAGTGGTGCAGCGGTTTAGTGCCGCCTGCAGCCCAGGGCGTGATCCTGGAGACCCTGGATTGAGTCCCACATCAGGCTCTCTGCATGGTGCCTGCTTCTCCCTCTGCCTGTGTCTCTGCCTCCCTCCCTCTCTCTCTCTCTCTGTCTCTATGAATAAATAAAAAATCTTAAAAAAAAAATCTTACTCCCCATTAAAAGCTGTATGTCCTGGAAAAGATGCAATTCTCTGATTTGTTGCTTTGAATCTAGTTTAGAGTAGGAGAACACAAATATCTAAAGGAAGGAAATGAATATACATCAGGTTATTCAGCTTTTATAAGTAGGCTAGTTACAATCTCCTCAGGGCCTGATTTATCTCTGAGCTGTGAGCCCTGCTTATAACCAAACTCCACTGAGCTCCTCCAAATTTGAGCTTCCTGAGCTGGAGGCAGAGGCAGATAAGTAAGGAAGGGCAGTGACTGCCTCGTCTTCAGATGGGGCTGTCTATACACTGGAGTGTACAAAGATAGGCTAACAATATGGCACAAATGAGATACTTCCTACAACCTGGCTTGTAGAAATAGCCATTTATGTTCATAGTAAAGAATACTCTAGGGCAGCCTGAGTGGCTCAGTGGTTTAGTGCTGCCTTCGACCTAGGGTGTGATCCTGGAGACCCAGGATCAAGTCCCACATTGGGCTCCCTGAATGGAGCCTGCTTCTCTCTCTGCCTGTGTCTCTGCCTCCCTCCCCCCCCACCCCCGCTCTCTCTCTCTCTCTGTCTCTCATTAATGAATAAATAAAATCTAAAAAAATAATACTTTGAAAATAAAAGAAACTTTCGTATCTCTAGATGGATCTTTGTTTCCTACCCTTGCATATTTAGAAAGGAACTGCTGTAGAACAGTAATTTTAAATCATCTTTACAGAGCTTAAAAAAGAATTTTCCTTCGTGTATTTCAATTCAGGGAAACAACTGGTAATTTTAAATAAGGCAGAGATCACCTTGGCTTGCAAAGGCATCTGATGATATTCCCCCACAATGATTATCTGAGAGCTGCTATAATAATTAGGAGAGTTCTTTTTTAAAAAAAAAAAAACTTTATTTATCCATGACAGACACAGAGAGATAAAGAGAGAGAGGCAGAGACACGAGCAGAGGGAGAAGCAGGCCCCATGCAGGGAGCCCGACATGGGATTTGATCCCAGGACTCCAGGATCACGCCCTGGGCTGAAGGCGGCGCTAAACCACTTAGCCACCCAGGCTGCCCAATTAGGAGAGTTCTATGTCTCAGTAACATGCCACTAGTGCTTTGGGCAATTGTCTGTCACTTTTAACAACAGGAGATGTCAGGGCAAACCATCACTGTGGGGATGACAGTACCCTGGCAGAACTGGAGAACAGGTTATGGCCACCAGTTTAACTACTAATAGCATGAAGTTCAGATTTTTTCCACCTTTAAATATTCCAAAGTGAATTCCTTCCACCACGATATCCCTTTAAGCAAATAGCAAGCTCCTATACACTACCGCAAATTTCATCTAAGACCACAGATTCTTAGGATAAGAAGTAAATAAGCTTAATGGGCATTTACTTCAATAGCCTTTAAGTGAAGTCACACAAATTGCACAAGAATGGGTCTGATTAGGACGTCTGGGTGGCTCAGTGGTTGAGCGTCTGCTTTTGGCTCAGGTCATGATCCCAGGATCTGGGATCAAGTCCCACACTGGGTTCCTCGTAGGGAGCCTGCTTCTCCCTCTGCCTATGTCTCTGCCTCTCTCTGTCTCTCATGAATAAATAAAATCTTAAAAAATATATATAATTGGGTCTGATGAACATGCCATTAAAAAACCAGTTTCTCCAACAGCATAATATGGTTCAAGTGATCAACAGCCATTGTGTGTCTTTACATAATGTCTTCTGTCCAGATAGCTTCAAGTATCGGTCAAAAATGTATACTGACTTTTCATGTACACAGCTAACAGATAATAGACAATCAGAACTTTTCTGTGTCTGTTTTGAGTACAAATAAAGTTTCAAATCCTGGAACCAAAGCTTTTATAACACATTCAACCTAGGCACATCAACTGCTGAGAGAAAAAGAAAAAGTAAAATAATAAACATCCTACAACTTATACCTAAGCACCAAGAAAAACAAACAGAAAATGAAGCATATGGAGGGGACAAAAACCCCACACTGTATAGTTTTCAATGTTAAATCATCTACATGGAATATCACATATCCATCTCTATCTTTTTTTAAAAGATTTTTAAAAAAATTATTAGAATGCACACAAGTGGGGGGAGGAGCAGAGGGAGAAGCAGACTCCTCGCGGAGCCAGGAGTCGAACTTGGGGCTTGATCCCAGGACTCTGAAACCATGACCTGAGCTGAAGGCAAACGCCTAATCAACTGAGCCACCCAGGCACCCTGTACCCATGTCTTATTCTTAAATAACATCAATCTGGTCCACAACTCGGCCTGTAACATCTGCATGCACCAGAGTTGTCGACCTTTGTCCCACAAGTGAGTTCAGAACTGAATTCTTTCTTTCACCATTCAGTCTGGCTCTTGCAGCTGTCCCCGCCACTGTGCCTGTTCTGATACCTTTCCCCTCCTTCCTTTTTCGCCTTTCTTCTCTCCTCCTCAATAACAGAGTGGTTCCCGATCAAAGCTCCAAATTATTAGTTATAAGCTTTTATGCCTTTTTGACATAATCATAAGGCAGGAAAGAATTATTTTTGCTGGCTTTCTTTTTAATGATTGAAGTATTTCATGATTGGAAGATTTAAAATTTTTTTAAGTGGATCCTTAAAAAAATGTCACAAAAGGACAAAGAATATAAAATTCCACTATGATGAAAGTCCCTAGTATAGACGGACTCTTAGACAGAAAGGAGAATTTTACCACCATAAAACAAGCAAAAAAAGTTAGCACCAACATTAAAAAGTTGCTTCATAACACATATTTTGTTGTTTTTTCTTTTGACAACAACAACAAAAATCTATAATTACTTTAAGTGAGATAAAGTGAATGAAATGAATATTTAACAAAATCTGTTTAAGTTTCATCAGAAACCATGATATAGGAAAGTACAAACTTCTAAAAATTGGCACAGTCCTTATCCTTGAACTGGGAAATTCACCAAGTAGATCGGACTCTGTTAAATTCATTCGTTTCATATGATGCATGCCCTGAAAGCCTGGGTCTTTCACAATTACAGCAAGTTCTTATTGCTGGAGTCAGGTTCTACTGAAGTCACTACCTTTCCTGTCATGATGGATTCTGGTCCAGAGAGAACATAGAGGAGTGGGTAAAGTAGAAATCTTTAGGTACTCTCCTGCAAACCAGAGCCAGTGCCCAACTATGGGTCTCTTTGCTGGTTTGAGATGCAGAACAGCTGGAGGAAAAGAACTTTATGGAAAGCTGCTCAAGCTATTAGAAATAAATCACAGAACCCTGGGATGGGAAAAGAACAGCACTCAGGTTGCTTGTCCAAACCAGAAACCCCTCTGCTATATTCCTGACATTCAGTCATTCAGTCTCTTCATAAACATCACTTCCCTACACAACCTATTTCTAGACTGGTGGAGATGTTAAAAAGTACCTTTTCTACTGACTTAAATTCTGTGTCCCTCAAGCAAAAAGGGTTTTTGGTTTTTGTTTTATCATTTTTACTATTATATAAAAAGTTTATATTATAAAGTTTTAAATGTTTTTAAACAATTTAGAGGTAATTTCTCTCAGATGTATAAAAAAGTCTGCAAATATTGTTCAAAAAATTTCCTGTAGTCTTCATCCAGCTTTCCTTTTTTTTTTTTTTTTTTTAAGATTTTTATTTATTCATTCATGAGAGACACAGAGAGAGGCAGAGACACAGGCAGAGGGAGAAGCAGGTTCCATGCAGGGAGCCTGATGTGGGACTCAATCCCGGGACTCCAGGATCATGACCTGGGCTGAAGGCAGCACTAAACTGCTGAGCCACCAGGGCTGCCCCATCCGCTTTCCTTAATGTTATCATCTTATACATAACCACAATAGAGTTATTAAGGTCAATAAACTATTGATACAATTCTAACTACAGAATTTACTCAAATCTTATTAAAGGCTTCCTTAAGTCCTTTTTCAGGACCTGTATCCAATGATGCATTTAGTAATCATGTTTCAAGTTCCCCCTTAAACTGAGATAGTTCCTCGAGGAGATATTCATCTTTTGTGACTTTGACACTTAAAAAGAAAGTCCCTTGATCTGGGTTTGATGTTTCATCATTAGATTCTGGTTATATTTGGGGGGCAGGAATCTCACAGAAATGATGCTGGTTCTTGGTCATTCCTCTTAAGAGGTACATGGTTTTGGGGTGTCTCACTCCTACGGAGGTGAACTTCCATCACTTGGTTCAGGTGGGGTCTGTCAGGTTTCTCTATGGTGGAGTGATTCTCTTTTGTATACCTTGTAATGATTCTGTTACTTTGTAATTATTTAATATTTTATATGAGACATATTTAGAGACAATGTAAATACTTGTTTTTCATTTAAACTTTTAGTCACGAGTTTTAACATCCATTGAGGATTCTTGATTGAGATGACTATTACTGTAATGGTTGCCAAATGGGAGATTTATTTCCATAATTCCATTTATGAATCAGAATTCTTTAAGAGCTTTCTTTTTTCAAGTTATTTATTCAATTATTTTATATCTGCATGGGCTCACGATACTTGCCTTATTTTATGGGTTGTAATTCATTATTATCTTATTTAAGCTCAAATTGGCCCAGTGTTAACCACTGGGAGCCCCTTCACATTGGCTCCTGTGTCCTTTTGATATGTCTCCATAATTTTCTGAGTGATTAACCACAAATTGTTCCAGGCTCATCTTGTATTTTTCCCTGTGCTAGACTCCAAAACATTTCCCCAAAAAGTCTTGGTTCCTTACATTGGAATATGTTATTTAGAAACCAAGAACTGGGTGCAAGGTGTGCTCACTGCTATAAGATGTCACTGCCTTTATACTCCACCTCACATTCCCATACATATATAGTATTTCTGTACCTATCTACATATATTAAAAACCAGAAGTTCATACTGCTATCTCCAATTCTATTTCCTCACCACTAGGACCAGTTCATTCTAGCCTCACCCCCGCCCTCACCTGTAATTTCTGCTAGTGAGAAACCTAGCTTGCTCTCATTATCCACCATATTTACCTATTTGCTCACTCCTAGAACACGCATACAGTAGTTTAGGAGTTGCTAAGCCACATCCCTGTGAAAAACAAATTTACTAAAATTTGGAGCACACGGGTGGCTCAGTTGATTAGGCGTCTAACTCTTGATTTTGGCTTAGGTCATGATCTCAGGATCAGGAGAGAGAGCCTCACGTCAGGCTCTGTGCTGCGTATGGAGCCTAGTTAAGATTCTCTTTCCCTCTTGCTCTGTCCCTCCCCCCCCCCCCTTCGCCCTGCATACGTGCTCACGCTCTTTCTCTCTCTCTCTCTCTCTCAAAAAAAAAAAAAATGTTTTGGGTTTATTGGATTTAGACTTAAAAGTCGAAATACTGTTTCCCAAAGCTATTTGGGTCACTTTTCTTCTTCATCCCCCCCTCCCTTAGTATGGTTTCATTATTCATTTGTTAAGAGTCATCCGTTGGAGTTTTTATTCAATTTTGGGTTCCCTCACAACCTGGTTGTCTAATTAGTTATTTTTTCAAGTAAAGCCTCAGAACTATACTCAGATGTATAGTTGTACCAAACATGTACTCAGAATAAGATGTACTCAGAGAAGTATACTTCCTCCTGTTCCTTCTATCCCATTCCCATGCTCTCTACCCTGCTCCCACTGGCTTCAAACCCATTCATTTCTGGTTTATCCTTCCTGTGTGTATGTATATGTGTGTGTTTTATACAAACGAGGAGATACTTGTATACTCATCTCCCCTACTTTCTTGAATGGGAGGATACAGTAGATGTTTACTTGCCCTTTGCTCTTTTCATTAACCAGTATATCCTAGTTTGAAGAAAAAAAGTTAACATAGTAAGCCTGTTATCCTTAGAAAGGCCTGCTTGCAAGGGTGGCCTGGGCTCATCTGGGAACTTAGATTTTGGGAGAGTTTCCAACATTTTCTAAGGATAAGAGTGGCTTGGTGCACCCATATGACAATGGTGTTTGTGTTGAACACCTGCTTTCCTTCTGGAAGTCTGGAATTTTGTTATGTGCCAGGCAGAGGATGCTCATATGACCAGCCCCTAGTAAAACCCCTGGGCTCTAACAAGCTTTCATGGTAGACATTTCATATGTGTTGTCATTGTTTGTTCTTGGAAAAGACTGTGTGTGTGTGTGGGGGAGGACTACCCTGGGAGAGGACTCTTGGAAGCTATAGCACCTGATATTTTCTGAACTTTGCACCATGCTTCTCCTTTGCTGATTGCTTTATACCCATTTGTTACAATTAATCTTAGCTACAAGTATGACCATGTGCTGAGTGAGTCCTATGAGTTCCAGTGAATCCCCAAACCTGGAGGTGGTCCTGAGGAGCCATGACACACCTGGAAATCACCCCATATCAGTACATGGAGATCCTCAATTCTTTATTACAGGAGCATAGTGCCCCATGTATGGATGCTCCATATACACACTACAGTTTATTCAGCCTCTTCTCTATATGTGGACATTTACATTGATTCTAACATTTTGCAATGCTACAAACAGTAACTTTGGGTATATGTATTTCTATAATTTGGAGGTGTATATTTGGGGTAGATTCCTAGAAATGAGAGTGCTGGGTCAACAGGTGAGAGCATATGCATTCTGGTTAGGTGTAGCCAAATTCCTCTTCTGAAAGGTTCTATCAGTATGCATTCCCACCAACAACATGTGAGAACACCTTTTTCCTCACAGCCTTGCCAATAAGATATGTTGCCATAATTTTTCATTTTCTCCAATCTGTTAAGTAAAAAGTGGTATTTTGATTGTTTAAAACTACATATCTCTAATTATAAGTGAGATTGACTACCTCTTCATGTGTTTAAGAATACACACATCAACACACACACACACACACACACACACACAAACATGAATCATCTATTCAAGTCTTTCCTTCATTTTTCTATTGGGTTTTCTTTTCTTTCTTTCTTTCTCTTTCTCTTTCTCTTTCTCTTTCTCTTCTTTCTTTCTTTCCTTTCTTTCTTTCTTTCTTTCTTTCTTTCTTTCTTTCTTTTCTTTTCTTTTCTTTTCTTTTCTTTTCTTTTCTTTTCTTTTCTTTTCTTTTCTTTTCTTTTCTTTTCTTTTCTTTTCTTTTCTTTTCTTTTCCTATTGGGTTTTCCATTCCTCAATCAAAGAGTTCTTTATATATCAGTGGGGAGCTGGTCTGCCTTGGTCAGTAGAGCATTCAACTCTTGATCTCAGAGTTGTAAGTTTGAACCCCATGTTGGGTATAAAAAATACTTAAAAATAAAATCTTAAAAAAAAAAAGAGAGGGAGAGCTCTTTATGGGGTGGCTGGGTGGCTCAGTTGGTTAAGTGTCTGTCTTTGGCTCAGGTCATAAAGCCAGGGTCCTAGGATTGAGCCCTGCTCAGCAGGGAGCCTGCTTCTTCCTCTCCTTCTGCCCCCTCCCTCTGCTCACACGTTCATTGCTCTCTTGCGCATGCTCTCTAATAAATAAACAAAATCTTTAAAAAAGGGAGTTCTTTACATATTAGAGAGGGAAGTCCTTTATCTGTGATATATATTGCAAAATATTCTCCTAATTCATCAACTGTTTTTGTCTGTTTGTTCTGCCAATCTAGCAAGAATTCTTATCTTGATATCCAAGGATGCCTAGGCTCTAAAAACCTTCTAAAATAGTGGTATCCTTTTCTGAGAGATCAGAAAAGCATTCATTCAGATTTTCAAAGGGTCCTGTGACCTGAGAATGACTGAGCTACATACACTATATCTTCTACAGAGCCTAACTGTGCCAAACAGAACCACTTCTGCTTGACAGCTCTCCAAATTATTGAAGGCTTCTCTTACTTGATTCTTCTTTTATAGGACACACCCTAGCAACTGGCCTCCAATGCTTATTTTCAGTTTTCTGTCATTAGTGCTAATTCTTTTTTTTTTTTTTTTTTTTTATGATAGTCACAGAGAGAGAGAGAGAAAGGCAGAGACACAGGGAGAAGCAGGCTCCATGCACCGGGAGCCTGATGTGGGACTCGATCCCGGGTCTACAGGATCGCGCCCTGGGCCAAAGGCAGGCGCTAAACCACTGCGCCACCCAGGGATCCCCCCCTTTTTTTTTTTTTTATGTGCTAATTCTTTATCATGAATGCATTTCTGGCTTTCTATACTCTGCCTACACATGATACGTGACACCAGGCTCAGCATGGGGAGGAGAGGACATGATCACTTTGGCCAGTGACCCCAACACTGACACATTCCTTGCTTCCCCTCTGCCCTCTCCACCTCCAGGGGCATCCTAAGCTAATCTGAGTGCTGGGGGGAGGAGAGAGGACTGTGAGTGTGATATTCTAGGTACACAACAGAGTATGTACTGTCTATGCCTGCTTTCATGCTACAAGGGCAGAGCTGAGTAGTTCTGACAGAGACCCTATGGCCACAGTAAAAAGTAATACTGGTCCAGGGACAGATCCTATATTTATTTTTATTTTTATTAATTTTTATTTATTTATTTATGATAGTCAGAGAGAGAGAGAGAGGCAAAGACACAGGCAGAGGGAGAAGCAGGCTCCATGCACCGGGAGCCCGACGTGGGATTCGATCCCGGGTCTCCAGGATCGCGCCCTGGGCCAAAGGCAGGCACCAAACCGCTGTGCCACCCAGGGATCCCGAGCCCACCATTTCAAGAAGAAACTTCTATCTAGATCTTGAATCTATTACTTCACTTATATTTTTAAGGGCAGATCATCATAGCATAAAATCTGTTATGTTACTTAATTACTTCTATCTAAAGATTAATCTATTCTTAACTATGGTCAACATATGAAGCCTACTAACAACAATCAATTGCCCTGTAACCTATGTAAACAAATGACATATTTACAAGGTGGGAAATAGAGCTTAGTCCGGAAAGCCCAGATAATATTAATTTATTTGTGGGTCTAGAGTGGGGGGTTGGCAAACTATAGACCACGGGTCAGTACCTTATAAAAAAGGTTTACTGAAATAGAGCCATTTATGTACTATCTATGCCTGCTTTCATGCTACAAGGGCAGAGCTGAGTAGTTCTGACAGAGACCCTATGGCCTACAAAGTCTAAAATATTTACAATATGGCCCTGTACAGAAAAAAAAGTTTGCTGAACCCTGGTCTAAGGCATCATCCGTAGGAGAAAGTAAGTTTTCTAGTGTACTTAGCAGGTATATTCCTTTAGGAATCTGGGTTCCTCGGGCTACCACAGCTCACTAATCATTAGTCCTACTTATGTAAACCGTATTAATTTCACACTTACAGAGACTGATTTCCCACATAGGCTTGCCTACAGGGAGAACACATACTGACCAGCCAGTGTGACCATTCCTACCAAGTAATGATTCCACTTTTCACTATGAATTAAAGAAATGGCTTTCTGACTTATACTTTAGTCTCTCATGAGGTAGATTATTAGCATGGGTCAGTCTTTTGGAGACAATAACCTCTAATATGCTTGAAAATAAAAGTTGTTTCTAGACCTACAAAATTAAGGACCAGCTCCTAAAATATGGAGGATCCTAAAATATGGAGATCCCTCTAGGGACCTATGAAGCCCTACCTGGGTTAGCAAAGTCCCTCAGAGATTTCTCTGTGATATGTCCCTCCATCCTATTCATGATGCTACCAAAACTTAAGGAATGAGTACCCATCATTTCTTTTTTTTTTTTTTTTCCCCATCATTTCTTAAAATCAGATGCAGAAATATCACATAGAAACTCAACATTCCACATACAGTAGCTGCTTCAGAGAAGTGACACTTTTTCATTAGATAAGCACTTTCTCTCAAGTGTCTCATGTGACACAAATGTTTTAAAACATCGTCAAAAGAAAATTAACATCAAAATCAACATTTTGGAAATGTTTCAAGAAAAAATCATAAGCTACCTGTCAGCATCTGTACTTTATCAAGTGAAGTGTTACTCTGGAAAGCTGTCATTCACACTCATCTGAATTGAGATCTCATGTCTTACCTGACTTAGGCTGATCTTTTCTTCAGCAGCTGTGGAATGTTGATGTGGGTCTTCCTTTGCTCCCTCACAGGGGTCTCTTACAATTTCCGCCTGGTCCCCTTGATCTCTGAAGACCTTTAGCTCCACGCTCTTGGTTTTCTCTTTCCTATCCAAGATCCCAGAAGCCACAGAACCTCCTGCTGTGGAGTCCACCAGCCCACACCGCCCAGGCTCACCCCCATGATCCAAGGTGCCAGAAGTTTCTTCACAACAACTTTCCGCACGAGTCCTCTGCAGCTCCAAGGGCACTGCCCTACTCTGACTTATAAGAGAGCTTGAGGCTCCAGGTTTTACATCTGGAATCACACTTGGCTCAGGGTCAGCATGAAGCTCTTTGGAGACACTCACAGGGAGTTCAGAGTATAATTCCTGTACCACGGCAGACATGGAGGAATCAAGTGGAACTGGCTGAGTCTCTACTCCGGATGACAGCATTAGGGCAGATGGAAGATTATGGAGTCAAGTCTTTTACATCAAACGGTTCACCCTGACACAAATCAAAGGAAGGGATAAAAGTTTAAAATCTTACAGGGTAGAAGAAAGCTGCTTCAGCTAAAACTGGCTAAAATAAGGTGAAAAAATTCCACCTCAAATGCTGGCAACATCTGGCACCAAACATCCTCCTTAAAGACTGTGAGTAGAAAAATAAATATCTTAAACCTTTAATAGACATTTGTCTAATCTCAACTCAAATACTGCCTTATAAACAATTCCAATTTAAACCTGGAGGGCCAGCAAATGTAGATGAGAATAAGACATGTCTAAGCACCCAAGGATAGAATTGATGTAAATTAGAAGATAAAGATGATTGTCTACTTGTTTTCAGGGCATGAACCTTGCCTATTCTGTTCATTGCTATTTCTCTACTGCCTGGGAGAGGTGCTTGTCATACAGAAGGTATTCAGTAAATACTTGCTGAATGAACATATACTGAGGGATTCTGAGGAATCTGATATACTGACTTTTCCTCAAGAAGAATTCTCTATGAAAGAAAGTATAGAGACAACAGAATTCCATTCCTTTACTGCTTACCAAACACTTGAGCTGTATCTATCCAGACTGGCACAAGACACTACTAAACCAGATCTTTAGCAGAATCCTCTCTGACTGATTCAGCATCTTGAGATTTTCCAAGCGCCTTCACAGATACAACATATTTGAATTTCACAACCCCGTGAACAAAGCAGAGCCACTATCACCATCCCACTACAGATCCTAACATAGGATCTGAAGAGGTAAAAGTGACCTGCCTAAAACATTACAGGGTTCTCCGAGGAGGGGGCAGGGGAAACCCAAGGGACTTTAACAGTGTTGGAAATGTTTCAATTCTTGCACCGGAGAGTGGAAACGGGTTATTTGCTAAAATACGTATGCTTGTGTAGTTCATAAAAAGACATTATTAAAGTTAACACACACATGCAAGCACACAGGAGCATGCATGCACACCCGCACACAGACACACATACAGCTAGGAAATAGTACATTTGGAACCAGGGTTTCATGATTGGTAATTTTTTCATTTTAGTCTACCAAGTGTGTGTAGTTTCCACAACAAAATCCACTTTGACTTAGCCAAGGTGGAAACTAGTTAACCAAATAAGATACTATATGCTTTCATTCTTGATACCTTCCCTAATCCTAACAAAAGGAGAGAAAACGTAAGCAATTTCTGGCAACTGAGTTCATAGCAAGGATTTATCTGAGGTATTGATGGCAAATCCCTTTGGCCAAAACATACACAGGAAAGGATATTTCAAAGAGACAGCAGATTTCTACTCCCTACCACTTACTAACATCCATCTTTACCAAAATAAACCTATTACATACAAGCAAAATCCATTGCTGGCTACCAAACTGTTTTGAGTTGTCTTACCTTCTCTCCACTGATCACATTCAGATTTCTGAGCAAGAGGGACTCTCCAATATACCATGTAAATTTTTACAATTCAGTTCCCCTGGACCCTGTTTCTATTCCTGCCCTGAATTTCTGGGGGAGTCTACACATGTCACTTAAACAAGACACTTGGCTCTGCCTCTAGGTTAAGAAGTAACCGCTCCTTGAATATTCCTGGGTTTAAAGACTGAAAGATTGTAATACTTCCTCCTTGCACAGAAGGTCCCATCTTTTGACCTGTGCTATCAAGACTGAAGCTGGGGGGCGGGGGGGAGAGGGGGCACCTAGGTGGCCAGTGGTTGAGCATCTCTGCCTTTGGTTCAGGTTGTGATCCTGGGGTCCTGGGATCAAGTCCCTCATCAGGCTCCCTTCAGGGAGCCTACTTCTCCCTCTGCCTATGTCTCTGCCTCTCTCTCCGTGTCTCTCATAAATAAATAAAAAAAAATCTTAAAAAAAAAAAAAAGAAAAAGAAAAAGACTGAAGCTGGGGGCTGAGGTGAGACAGATGACAGACAGGTCCTTTCATTTTGGGCCATTCTGTCTTTCTTCTGCTTTCCCAACCTGTGGTGGATTATTTACTTACTCACGTTCCTATGCTTTCATCTACTGGGTGTCCCTAATGTTTTGAAGGACTCCTCCCCAAACATAAAAGTATGTAACATCACACCACTAATTTAAATACTAGAAATTACAGGAAATCAGACTGCTAGTCCATTCAGTTTAAAGAACACAGGAGGGCTGATGGAAAAATTTTAATCCAAAAAAGCAGCAAGGGGGATCCCTGGGTGGCGCAGCGGTTTGGCGCCTGCCTTTGGCCCAGGGCGCGATCCTGGAGACCCGGGATCGAGTCCCACATCGGGCTCCCGGTGCATGGACCCTGCTTCTCCCTCTGCCTGTGTCTCTGCCTCTCTCTCTCTCTCTGTGACTATCATAAAAAAAAAAAAAAAAAAAAAAATTAAAAAAAAAAAAAAAAAAAAAAAAACAAAAAAAAACAAAAAAGCAGCAAGGAGGGCAGCCCTGGTGGCGCAGCGATTTGGCGCCGCCTGCAGCCTGTGGTGTGATCCTGGAGACCCGGAATCAAGTCCCACATCGGGCTCCCTGCATGGAGCCTGCTTCTCCCTCTCCCTGAGTCTCTGCCTCTCTCTCTCTGTGTGTCTATGAATAAATAAAATCTTAAAAAACAAAACAAAAAAAAGCAGCAAGGAGAAATAAACTGTTGTGTCCGGGAGTATGGTGATAATCAAATGAGACACTTTCATAAATGGTGCTCACAAAATGTATCATTTTTGGGGCTACAATCCTCCCCTTTTTCCTCTAGCTCCTGGATATTTTTAGGAGCACCTTTATTTATTTTTTTAAAGGTTTTATTTATTTATTCATGAGAGACACAGAGAGAGAGAGAGGCAGAGATATAAGCAGAGGGAGAAGCAGGCTCCTCGCAGGGAGCCCAATGTGGGACTTGTTTCCAATACGGGATCACGCCCTAAGCCCAAGGCAGACAGATGCTCAACCAGTGAGCCACCCAGGTGTCCCTTTAGGGGACCTTTAAAGTTTAGGCCACTTAGTGTGTGTGTTAATAGCTGAAGTAGAATTGCTACTGCACACCAAAAAAAGGGGAGGAGGTGCCCAATTTTCATTTGGTTCAGTTTCCCTTTCCCAACAACAGACCCAATCTAGTTTTTGGTTATCACCACATACAGACCGGAAGAATAAGTGCAGGAAAGGATACTGTCAAACAGCAGGTTTGTTGATGGAGATAGGCTCCCTGGCTCTCTATTATCACATATGCAAGAGGTCCTCTTGCTTGCCTGCACAAAAGTGTGAGCATTCTCAAAAGTTTAATCCTTGACACACCTCCCCATTCCAGGCTTCACTTTTTTGATGACCTCACCTCTTTTATAACCTTTCTACTATGCAGATGACTCAAAACTATCCCTTTAAGTATAGGTGACCACATGAGCCAACAATTCTACTACTAGGTATACATGCACAAAAACTAGTACCCAAATGTTTGTTAGCAGCACTATTCACAACAGCCAAAAAGTAGAAACAGCTTACATGCCCATGAACTGATGAATGGATAAACAAAGTGGTATATCCATACAATAGTATATTACTTGGCTGTAAAAAAGGATGAAATACTGATCTGATACAACGTGGGTGAACCTTGAAGACATTATGGTAAATAAGATACCCAGTCACAACGAATCATATATTATAAGAACTCATTTATAGAAAACAACCAGAGGAGGCAAATCTAAGGAGTCAGAAAGCGAATTACTGGTTGCTCAGTGAGAGATGGGAAAACTGGAAGTGACTGCTAACAGAGTTTCTTTTGGGGGCAATAAAAATGTTCTAAAATTGATTGTTGATATGGTTACAAAACTCTGTGACTAGGCTAAAAACCAATGAATTATATAAGTTGATGAATTGTATGACATGTAAATTATATCTGAAAGCTGATTTAAAACAAAAACAAAAATAAAAATATCTGTCCCCAGCCACCATCTCTTCTCAAATTCCTGACCAATATTTCATTTATAAGGAAGGTACCCCTCCCAAACTTAACATATCTATGATGGAACCCATTTAACCCGATGAATAATTGAGTCTTACTACATACAAACAGCTATGAGAAACGAAGATGAGTAAGATGTTCTCAGTAAACTTACATGTTTATTTTTTATCATGTTGCCTCTCTTGGTAACAACACTCCCATTATTCTAGGGCTCAGACTTGAACATCTAGACAGAACTATATCTGACCTTCTACTTGTCACATTAGCACTTGCAGTCCATGGACTCAACTCCTACGGTATCTCTAACAAATCACACCCCTTTCCATCCCCATGGTCCCAATTCAAGATTTGTTCCAAACACAGGACCATGGACAAAAACATATTTGCTAAACAGATCTGTATCATGAAGAGGCAATACCGATAATCACATAGAATGGTTCAAAATATTCTTCAAGGAATACAGTGCCATTACATTTCCTATGCATCTACACTGTAAACTGGCATTGGCCAAAACAGAATTTTAAAGCTTTGGTTCCCCTGAAATAACATCCAATTTACAAAAGCCAAACACCACAAAGCTATCATCTCTTGAAACCTGTTTGTTAAAGATATCGTTCTAAGAATTTTCAACCTATGAAACAACTAAGCACACTGGCCATTGAAGCAAAGCAGACTTCTCTCCTTTTCTCCTTGCCCCATCCTGGGTCCTCAAGTTTCTGAGCAGTATCTGAAGTTGAGTCACCCAGAATAGGTGAGTGTCTCGCTGGAACCATGAGAGTTGAAGTATATTTAGATGCAAGCTTAGAGTAGCAGATTAAAATTATTCTCAGCTCACTAGCCTGTACCACCAAACTCTTATTTTAGCCATCTATCAAAATACTGGTAATACCACAGACTGCAGGATCAGAACAAAATTTTAACAAGATATTCAAGTTCTTTAAAACTTAATTTCTAAATACACTGGAACAATTAAAAATGGTGTAGGGGATCCCTGGTGGCTCAGTGGTTTAGAGCCTGCCTTCAGCCCAGGGCATGATCCTGGAGTCCCGGGATCAAGCCCCACATCAGGCTCCCTGCATGGAACCTGCTCCTCCCTCTGCCTGTGTCTCTGCCCCTCTCTCTCTCTGTGTCTCTTATGAATAAATAAATAAAATCTTTAAAGCATAATAAAATAAAATAAAATAAAATAAAATAAAATAAAAATGGTGTAAAGAAACAGAACTCTACAATACAAAGAAAGCTCTCTGGGATAGTTTATCAAACTAAACATCAGAACTCTTATTTTGGTAAAATATGCACATAGGAAAACTGAAAAAATATTATCAAATATTATATTAAAAGTATATTAACAGTATTACCCTGGGTGATAGGATCACAAACAACTTATATGTTGCAGTTTTTTTTTTGTGTGTGTGTGTGTTTTACAATAAGTGTGTGTTACTTCTGTTAAAACACTTTTTAAACATTATTTCCCAAGATCCAAATAGGAATAAAGAATAACCAGTAAGTGTATTATCCCTTTACTTTATCAATATCTTTCTAATCAGTTCTCTGCCTCAACCATAAAAGTTTTTACAGTAGAGTGTTAAGTAAACTTGAAGAGGAAACAGTGAATAACACATGTTCATAAAATGAAGGCAGGGATTTATAGCTTAATTCTTACTAATGACTTATAACCAACCTACTGGGTGAGGATACTAGGTAATTATCTAGTTTGAGGTATAAGCAAAAAATAAATCATAGATTCAAACAACTCTTACCAGCTGCTACTGGCTTGTCATCCTTACTGTGACACAAATGAGAATTAGATTGTTTAGGGAATGGACTTATTCCTGTAAAAAGCTCATATTTATACGGAGTATGCAATAAAGTTACCCCAATAAAAGAAGAAATTCTTTTGAATTTAGAACAATCATCTCAAAACCTGTGTATGTCAAATGCAACAGCAGTGCTGGGAAGCAATCTAGTTGCTGGTCTCCAAACTAGGAGATCAGGGTCCCCATCCTGCAGGCTATACGGCCTTGAATGTGTCACTTAACTTTCCTGGGCTTGTTTTTCACACGTAAAATGAACAAATAAAACAAAGTAACCTCAAAGGGTCCTGCCACCCATAAAAATCCCGTGACTCTAAATGATAACTTTTCTATTTCGCTTTGTTCCTCAAAGTACTTCTATAGATACCAACAATGGTGGTAGAGTTCTAACTAAGCCCCACTGCACGTACTCATGGCATAGGAAGTAATTTAAGGAACACTTTACACACAAAAAAGATGGAAAGCTTTTTCATAGAGGCAGCGTTAATTCCTATCCCACCAAATAACAAAAACATGAAAAGAAGAAAATAAACTACCGGTGAAAGATTAACACTGCAACTCTCAATCTCATTAGAATACATTTCATAATACTAAAATTCTGACAATGTGGCCCTTTCAGTTAACATTCCCTAAAACAAAAAGTTCTGGGGGGTACAAAGTTTACAGCAGTAAGTAAAACGTAGAAAAGAGGAATCAAACAAAGAAAACAGCAGAGGAGAAAACCATGTGCCCAATAATCCCCAGTCTGAGGGTCTCCCCTCCCTTTAATTCCAATGCAAAAGGGCTGCTCAAAACGAAGAAGGGAAGAAGGGTTGGGTTAGTAACACCCCGGCGCTGCCACGCTTGTGTCAAAGGACAATACTCACAATATCGATCAGGCCCTCAGAAGTTCACAACACTCCTTTCACCTTGAGAAAGGGGCTTTCTTTTCCAAGACTCGGACACTGTAGCCAATGCCTCCATGAGGGCATTCGGAGAAGGGGCCTCTTCTTGAGGGACAGAGAAAGAAGAATCTTTTAACAAGATCTCTAGACAAACAGAAAGTCGGGAAGGGAAGTCTATATACTACACAGGGCCCAGCTCTTCAACATGGAGTGTGCAGGAAATTTCAAAAGCATCAAGCACTGTTTCCCTTTCCCTTCCTTTATTAGCATGCAGAAAAAGGATCCCTCTGTCTCCACATGGGGAGTGAAACAGCGAAAATGCTCCTAATGTCTGACAAAGGCTTTCTGCATAAAAGATTTTCATTTCTTTTTCAAAGGAAGAGGAGAAGGAAACCATCTGTGCCACTCTAAATACACTACAGGAAAGAGTCTTCTTCTCAAAGGTAGAGAGTCTTATTTTTCTTGGGAGAGAAAGAGAGAAAAGAAGTTAGAAGCTCCAGAGGAGGGGGGAGGTGTGCAGATAAGCAGGAAGCTTTTTAATCGCTACAGCAGGTAGGGGGAGTGGGAGAGGACATCTCTAACCACTCAGGAAGAAGTGATAGCTTCTGTGGACAAAGGGAAGGCTGCCTTTTAGTAGCAGTTCCCCCTCCCTCTCGAGTACAGACCTGTTTCCAAAAACAAAGTCTTTTCTCCTGATTATTCGGAGACCCTCTTTGTTCATGGGGAGCATGGAAGAACCTAAACGGAGTAGAAATGCCTCTTTCTCCACCCCAGGGTGGGGGGAAAGTCTCCTTTACTAGTGAGAAAGGCTGGGGCTGAACACCTGTGATGTGGGGGTGGGGGACGGGAAGAGGCCTGCAAGGAGAAATCTGCGTCTCTATGGGAAGACATTAGTTTGCTTTCTTCAATAACAACGACAACAAATTAAGTATCGATGGCAGCAACAATGTACCAAATGCTTTACTATGCCCTAAGCACTTACACAAATTCTCCCTTAGTCCTCAAGACGACGCTCTACAAAGAGCAAAATTAGAGAACCCAAGTTAGAGATGGGGGGGGAGGGGTGATCGGGACTCAGAAAGGTCCAACAACCAACCAAGGTCACAAAGATGGGGAAATGGGGACGTAGACTTGCCACTACCATATTCCAGACGCCATGCTCTTCACTGTGCAAGGGGAAGGAGCTCACTGCACACCCAGAGACCTGAGGGAAGAGAAGGCGAGGCCCCCTCGATGGACGTGATGGGAGGCGGGGGGCTGCGGGGAGCGGGGAGCGGGGAGCCGGACTTCTAACACTAACTACCAAGTCAATTCAGGGTCTATCTCTTTGTATCTAGGAGTAAAGGTGAAAAATAAAAGGAAGAAGGTACGTCTCTCTTTTACAGGGAAGGAAGGCACCCCTCACCCCCACCCCGCCCCAACACCTGCAGGCAAGTTGAGGCTCGCCACTCCGTCTGGGGGGGCGCTGGCCATATCCGGGGGCTATCTACCACCCCGCCTACTGAGATAAGTTGAGAATCCCACCCCACCCCCCCCACCCCGCACCCGGGGAGCGGACACTGCGCCGCTGACAAACGCACAGGCGCGGGGGAAGAGCGTGCGCCCACGACAAGGGGCGGCGCCCTCCCCGAAGTTGGGGGTCCCCCGCCGTAGGGAGGTGGAAGAGGAGTATCTCTCCCCCGTCGGAGCCACGACTCGGAGGAGCTGCCGCCCCCCCCCCCCCCCACCCGGCGACGCGGGGCCTGGTCCCCTCCCTCTCCCCGGGTTGTTCGCCGCCCGCAGAGCAGCCTCCGTTCCCTTCGGCGCCCCAAGAGGCGGGGAGGGGGGGGCGGCCCGGGGACCCCTCAGCCTGCAGCGCCCGGCGGAGGGTCCCCTCAGGGTGCGGCGGGGCGGCAGCGCCCGAAGCCTTCCCGCCCCCGGCCTCTTACCCTGGGGCCTGCTCCGCGGCCCGCGCTCGCCCCGCCAGCCCGGCCTCTGCAGCCGCAGCCCCGTCGCCGCCAAAGCTACCTGAGCCTACCGAGCCGAGAGAGCCCGGGGGCGCTCCAGCCGCCACCGCCTCTTCGTCTCTATGGTCTTCTTCCTCCTTGCTGCCCCCCCTCCCAACCCCACCCCGCACTTCCTCATCCGGGGCCCGAGCAAGCCATGCGGGCTCGCCCAAGTCCCGCCCCCGAGCGGCGCGCGCGCAATCCGAGGGGCGGCTCTTCCCGCGGCAGACCTCGCGTCCTGGGCCGCCTCTAGCCGCCCGCTCTGCCTCGCCCCTGCAGCCTGGCTTCTTAAAGGGGAACACACCTTTTGCACAGGCGCCTACCGAACCGCTGCTACCACCCCAGTCCGGGCCACTGTCTTTTCTGGTGCGAATGGCTGCAGTTCTAGGGGACTCTCTGGCAGCTCAGGAGATCTTTTTATAACTTGAATCAGTGTGTTAATCGTGATAGTCCCCTGCTCCTTTTTTTTTTTTTTTTTAAGATTTTATTTATTTATTAATGAGAGACGGAGAGAGAGGCAGAGAGACACAGGCAGAGGGAGCCGGACGTGGGACTCGATCCCGGGTCCCAGCATCAGGCACTGGGCTGAAGGCGGCGCTAAACCTCCGAGCCACCCGCGCTGCCCCTCCCCTGCTCCTTTTAATCACACTGAGCACTAAATCTAAATGGGACCTCTGCCTCCAGTCCTGCATGGCATCTTGTTTTAATTTCTTCAAGGCTTAAACACTGGCTGAAATTGTCACGTTGCGTCTCTTTATTGATTCGTTTATCATCTGTCCTTTCCCATGCTTGTTCATCATTCTGCGGTCAGCACCTAGCACGGTGTTGGGCACAAGCAGAAACATTTGAAGGAAGGAAAAGATTTATTCAAAAGGGAATCAAAGGAGCCCCTGGGTGGCTCAGTCGGTTAAGTGTCCAACTCTTTTTTTTTCTTCTTTTTCTTCTTCTTCTTTTAAAGATTTTGTTTATTCATGTGAGACAGAGAGGCAGAGACATAAGGCAGAGGGAGAAGCAGGCTCCATGCAGGGAGCCCAAAGTGGGACTCGATTCCCGGACTCCAGGATCATGCCCTGAGCTGAAGGCAGATGCTTAACCACTGAGCAACCCAGGCATCCTGTAAGTGTCCAACTCTTGATTTGGGCTCAGGTCATGATCTCAGAGTCATGATCACAAGATCCAGCCCTGAATTGAGCCCCATGTGGGGCTCTGAGCTTGGGGGGGAGTCAGCTTGAGATTCTCTCTTCTTCTCCTTTTGCCCCTTCCTCCTGCTTGCGCATGCACGTGCACTCTCTCTCAGATAAATAAATCTTTTAAAAAGGGGAGGAGGAATTAAGGAAGTTTAGGGAATGGAGTGAACTTGATCCAAATCATATAGCCCTGTGTTAAACAGAAATCTGTTGCTTTTTGGATCTTATGAACCTGGCTGACTATAGAATTAGAGATTTGGAGGTTTATGGGAGATTTTAATTCTCTCTTGTCTGACCAGGATATCTTTGAGCCAGTCAAGATGTGGACCATTTTGGCCAAGATAGTGTTTTCCTTACTTTTGGTTAAGGCTGGAGATCTATAAACCCAAATGCCAACCCTATTATTTTACAGCCTGTGAGTCCATAGATCATCTGTATATGTGTACAATTCATATATAGGCTACTACAGATGTTTTGGGGATGATTTAGCTAGAAATTTACTTCAAAACATTTCTACTTTTACAGCATCCAACATTGTCCAGTACTTTCTCAGGCAACTACGGACCTAGAGAAGGGGATCTGAGAAACCCACTATTACTGGTTTTTCTGTTTGCCTCAGGTTCTAATATGACATTGCAGCACTATTATTGATCTTAAATTTATTTCATTTTATTTTAAAAGATTTATTTATTTATTTAAGGGGGAAGGGCAGAGGGAAAGAGAGTCCTCAAGCAGACTCCCTGCTGAGTGTAGAGCCTGACATGGGGCTCAATCCCAGGCTCCTGAGATCATGACCTGAGCTGAAATTAAGAATCAGTCACCCAACTGAGTCACCCAGAGGCCTTGATCTTGTCTTTATTGTAAAATGTGACATTTTGTTAATAGTATTTTTTCTATTAATTTTTACTTTTAAAAATTATATTAAATGCTGTTTCTCTTGCTCCCAGAAGTTTTTTTCACACCTCCTTAACATTTTGTGCCCTAAGGCAAGTGTCTCAGTAGCCTGACCCGCCTCACCCTAGTCCCAACTCTGCTCCTACCTCTTATAGTAGGCACAAAGAGGTCCAAA
This sequence comes from Canis lupus familiaris, assembly GCF_011100685.1. Lineage (NCBI taxonomy): Eukaryota > Metazoa > Chordata > Mammalia > Carnivora > Canidae > Canis > Canis lupus. The sequence goes on from NC_049247.1 coordinate 25,036,037, forward strand.
AGAAGCAGCATATATATCAATCCCCTGAAAGTCGAGGAGAGTCAATTTCCAGATAATTCCATGCTTTTGGTTAGTCAATAATTCTCCTCATTTATATATACCATTTAAAATTCTTTTAATTTGAAAGACTGGGGCGCCTGGGTGGCTAACTGGGTTAAGTGTCTGGTGCACCTGGGTGGCTCAGTGGTTGAATGTCTGCCTTTGGCTTGGGTCGTGGTCTCAGGGTCCTGGTCCCAGGGTCCTGGGATCGAGTCTCACATTGGCTTCCCCATGAGGAGCCTGCTTCTCTCTCTGCCTATGTCTCTATGTCTCTCTGTGTGTCTTTCATGAATAAATAATTAAAATCTTAAGAAAAAAAAAAGTCTGCTTTTGGCTTAGGTCATGGTGCCAGGGTCCTGGGATGAGACCTGAGTTGGGCTCCCTGCTCAGTGGGGATTCTGCTTCTCCCTCACTCTCTGCTCCCTGTACTCCCATGTGCTCTCTCTCATTATCTCTCTCTCTCTCAAATAAATTAACTAATTAAAAAAATAATTTGAAAGACCTAATGTAACATGTCTCTCATTTCATTTGGACCTCAAACACCTGTGAGGAAGGAAATACATGTGCTTTTTTTTTTTTTAAAGATTTTGAATTTATTTATTCATGATAGACATAGAGAGAGAGAGAGAGGCAGAGACACAGGCAGAGGGAGAAGCAGGCTCCATGCCAGGAGCCTGACGCGGAACTTGATCCTAGGACTCCAGGATCACGCTCTGGGCCAAAGGCAGGCACTGAACCGCTGAGCCACCCAGGGATCCCCTACATGTGCTTTTTAAAAAATATTTTATTTATTTGACACAGAGAGAGCAGAAGTAGACAGAGTGTCAGGCAGAGGGAGAGGGAGAAGCAGGCTCCCCACTGAGCAGAGAGCTCCATGCAGGGCTCATGACCTAAGCTGGACAGCTGCTTAACCGACTGAGCCACCCAGGTGCCCCAGAAATACATGTACTTTTAATTTCCATCGGACAAGGTAGAAAATTGAGAAAAGAGAAGAATTTGGTGCAAAGCCACACTGCCAAAAACAGGCTATTGTGCAGGTAGTTGTAGCACAGCAGTCTTAGAATCAAGGATCCCCTAGACTAGATCCCAAGTCCAGGAACTAACCATTTTAGCCTTCCCTAACTCTAACCAGCCATTGAGTTTTTTAAAAGTTCAAAACCTGTCAATATTTTTTACATGTTTTTTGCCAAATTAAAACATGAAATATTGCCATTTTTTGAGATAGGACACCAATTATGGAGATGCCTGGGTGGCTCAGAGGTTGAGCTTCTGCCTTTGGCTCAGGGTGTGATCCCAGTCCCAGGAGAGAGTCCTGCATCAGGCTTCCTGCATGGAGCCTGCTTCTTCCTTCCTTCCTTCCTTCCTTCCTTTCTTCCTTCCTTCCTTCCTTCCTTCCTTCCTCCCTCCCTCCCTCCCTCCCTCCCTTCCTTCTTTTTTTTTAGATTTTATTTTTTAGGGATCCCTGGGTGGCGCAGCGGTTTAGCACCTGCCTTTGGTCCGGGGCGCGATCCTGGAGACCTGGGATCAAATCCCACATCGGGCTCCCGGTGCATGGAGCCTGCTTCTCCCTCTACCTATGTCTCTGCCCCTCTCTCTCTCTCTCTGTGTGTGTGGCTATCATAAATAAATTTAAAAAAAAAAGATTTTATTTTTTATTCGAGAGAGAGAGAGAGAGAGAGGCAGAGGGAGAAGCAGGCTCCATGCAGGGAGCCTGATGCGTGACTCCATCCCAGGACTCCAGGATGATGCCCTGGGCCAAAGGCAGGCACCAAACCGCTGAGCCACCCAGGGATCCCCTCTGCTTCTCCTTCTGCCTGTGTCTCTGCCTCTCTCCGTGTGTGTCTTTCATAAATAAATAAAATCTTAAAACAACAGGACATCAATTATGAACATCTCTCAGGAGATGGAATCAAATTTCCTTGAGGGCGAAGGAGAGAGAATTCCTCTTTAGGCCCTCTGGGTTGAAAGGACTTTTCCACTAGCTACTGCTGCTACCAAAACAGTCAGGAGTATCCGAATCCGTGCCTTGCATTAGAAACATTACAATGTAAAGTTAACATGTTATCCCTGAAAGTTTTCGCAACAGTTGCAGTCCACTTGATTACATGTTTTTATTCATAAAAAATTACAATTACTGTATAGTTCTTTAACTTTTGAATCCTTAAGGAAGCTCCTGTCTTGCCCACCTCCCACCCACCTTTGCCCACTCCTGTCTCCCTTGCGGTATGCGATGCTTTTTTTCTTTAAACATTCAGAAATTTCCCACAAAGCGTTAAGTCCATTAGTTGGAGCTGGCAACTTGTCAGGAGCCGTTGGGGAGTTTCAGGCACAGGCCGCACAGCTCTGATTTTCTCCTTGACAGCAGAACGATGTCCTGACCAAGAGCGGCTTGGGCTGAGTTCCTGGGTGTGAGGAGGATGCTGGTTAAAAGCTCAACCTTCAGAGCCAAGTTGGACTCAACTGGGTCAGGATCCGTCCTTGCTTCCTTCTGAGGAGTTCCGTGTCCCCGGCCTGTCTACCTGTTTGTGAAGTACAACAGTATCTGCCACCTAATAGGGATGCGACCATTCCCTAAGGAAGTCTGTGAAAGCTATGCCAGCTAGTAGTATTAATAACTAGGGAGGCACGGAATTCATCTGGGGTTTAGAGGGATTTGAAAAGCAGTCCTCGCCCTCAAAGTGAGTACTTTACAGCAGGGTCCATCGCACTAAACCGCAAGTGCTCAGCGCTTTGCATTTTACAAAAAGTTCTTCCAGAAACGATACGGTGCTTCTCAGTCGCCCCAGGAGGCCAGGCGAGCGGCCACAGCGCGGTTCCGAGACCCAGAGAGGCTCGCCCGAGCTCCCCCTGTTGGCGGCTCGGCAGGTCGGAAACGAAGCTCTTGGGTGTGGATGTGAGAAGGTCTGTGCGGAGACGGATTTCCTCCGCTGCGCGGTCCGCCGTCGCGCCAGCGGGCGGGGAGCGCCGCCGACAGCCGGAGCCCCGGGCCACACGCGACGCCCCGCCCCCGGCGCGGGCCCCGGATGGGGAAGTGGCGCGGCCACCGAGACGAGGCGGAGGCCCGGCCAGAGCGGCCCGGGGCCGGGGGGCGGGAAGGGGGCGGGGCCCCGGGGCGGAGCCACCGGAGCTGCGCGGGTTCTCAGGTGAGCGCTCTGCGGCCGGGGCGGGCCGGCAGGCGCCTGGAGCTCGGGCTCGGAAGCCGCGCGGGCCGTGGGGGCGTCGGCGGGGGGCGTCCCGGGGAGGCGCCGGGGGCCTCGGGAGGCTCGACCCTCGGAGCCCCGGCCTGAAGAGGGAAGGGGCTCCGGAGCTGTGGGTGAGTGGCGCTGCTCACCGGGCCCCGGGCGTGTGGAGCCCGAGGGAGGGGGTGGTGGCCCAGGTTCGAGTCCTGCCCTGGCTCCGCCTCCCGCGGTGTGGTCTTAGGCAGGCCCCCGTGCCTCTCTGAGCCGTAGTGGCCCCCGCTCAGCAGCGAGAGTGGGAAGGCGGAACCGCCGAGAGTTTGTACGGATGGACGTCCAGGGCACCAACCCCTGCCCTCCTCCTGTTTATGCTCTCCCTAAAGCGGGACGGCGGGGAGTGCCTCAGTGTCCGAGTGACCTTGGGCAAGTCCCTTGCTCTGGCCCACTTTTCCCTCTTCCGCAAAATGAGTGCGCTAACCTCTTTCAAGATCTCTTTAGTATTTGGGTGTTAGCTTGGATAGAGACGAAGTAGTGAGTGCCCAATTCTGTACAAGTTTTCCCTGGAGGTTGGCATGCACCCTGACCCGAATTCCCCTTAGTTCACAGATTCTGTTTTTGTTGTTGTTGTTTGTTTGTTTTTGTTTGTTTTGTTTTTTTTGTTTGTTTTTGTTTTTCCTCCAACCCTCCTTGTAATCCAAGCAGTGGTTGCATCCAAGGGCTGGTGCGACCCTCTCATCTGAACAATACCGGTATATACTCACTGGTCTGAAATCAAAGAACAGTCGCAAGGAAAAGTCTGACATTCTAGCTTCTTTGTGTTTCAGTGACAGAGAGGCAAGATGACTTCTCTCCCCCAAGCGTGGAACAGCTGAAGGAAACAACAGTACAAGATGAGAACAACAAAAGTCTACAAACTTGTCATCCACAAGAAGGGCTTTGGGGGCAGTGGTCAGTATTGATTGGTCTTTGGGCGTTATGTAAGTTGGCTGAGGTCCTTGTTGTATGACACACTGACTTGTGTGACACACTGACTTGTGTGACAGTAGAGGCTACAGGCAACTTAACTGAGTGAAGCAGCAGGTATGATACGATTGCAGGGAGGGCAGTGGCACCAGAGAGCACAGGCCCCTTCTAAAAGCATTTGTATTCTGACTTTTAAGGGACATTGTCAATGTTGCCAGTCTACTACCCTTCGTTTATTTGTATTTTATATTACATATTTACTGCATATGTTTTTTTTTTTAAATATTTTATTTACTTATTCATGAGAAACACACACACACAGAGGCAGAGACATAGGCAGAGGGAGAAACAGGCTCCATGCAGGGAGCCCGATGTGGGACTCGATCCCGGGATTCCAGGATCGTGCCCTGGGCTGAGGGCAGGCGTCAAACCGCTGAGCCATCCAGGTATCCTACTGCATATGTTTTATAAAATCCTAGTCTGCACTGGCTTGGCAGCTAAAAGAAATTTATGAGAGCAGTTGTACATACACATTAGACAGGTATGATCAAAATATGAACCTTTGCCTGGCTCAGAGGCTTAGTGAGGAAGGACAGGACAAAGCATATTGTTCTGTACTAAACCAGATTTTTCAGCTCTGCCTCTTTCCCTGTGACCTCAGGCAAGCCCCTCATTTACCTTATCTACAACTTCAAGCACAGTAGAACATTTTCTCTGTTTTTCTTAGCACCTGAGTGTATAAATCTGCAGAATAGGATGGCAATTAGTAGTATAATTTTTTTCCCTTTTTGTAAAGGAGTAATTTTCTTTTCTGTCCTGACAACCTTATTTGCTTCAGAAGTTGGAATTAACAACACAATGAATCTTTTTAAAATTGTATTTTACTACATGTTTGTTCTTGTGTATGTATGTGTATGTCTCTGAAGGGCAAAGACTCCCCAAAAGGGGAAACACTAGTTTCTGTATGATAGAGTTTGTGAGGATTGAGTAAGATGATGTATGTAAAGTATTTAGTAGAGTACCAGGCTCAGTGCCACTCAGTAAATGTAACCATTATAATTACCAGGACAAGGATACACCAGGCATTGCTATATTTAAAACACAATTTCTGCTAAAATGCACAGTCTGTTAATACTAGACTTTGTATGTGGTTGATGCTGCCTAAACATTTGTGGAGTAGAACTGAACAGACAACAGAAATAACTTTTGACAGAGGGAAGGATACAAGGATAAAGTATATACAGTGTATATACAATGTATGCAAGTCTACTTTTTCATGTGTATGAAACAAAGTCAGGTAGGTCCTATGCTCAGTCTCTTACAGGACTATAAATAAAAACACATCAAACAAAATTAGGTACATATCTGTGATATATATATGAAGATTATGAATATGACAAGGTCCCTTGTCCCTAAGGAGTTTTTTTTTTTTTTTTTTTTAAGATTTTTATTTATTTCACAGCACAAGCAGGCAGAGTGGCAGGAGAAGGAGAAGGAGAAGCAGGCTCCCTTTTGAGCAGGGAGCCTGATGTGGGGCTTGATCCCTGGGCTCTGGGATTATGACCTGGGCTGAAGAGAGACACTTAACTGACTGAGCCACCCAGGTGCCCCCTAAGGAGCTTTTAGCCTGATGAGACAGACATCCAAGAAAGGAAATGATAAAATGAAACGGTGGAATTTGTTCTCAGGGATTTTAATTCAGACTATGAAAGGTAGGGCAATGCATCACAGAGGATTTGACATAAAACTGTCAATGAAAGCAATATACCAAATAAAATTTGGGATTAACCCAGTGCTTTGCTTTATTAGGCTGAATTTTTGTTGGGTTTGATTATATTTGAAATTTAGATATATTTACTTGTCATGTTTTAGCATAATTAAAGGCCATATCTTTTCCTCAAAATTAAAACAGAAAAAAAAAGTCACTCCATTTTGGGGTGCCTGGGTGGCTCAGTTGGTTAAGCATCTGTCTTCGGCTCAGATCATGATCCCAGGGTCCTGGAATCAAACCCCATGTCGTGCTCCCTGGTCAGCAGGGAGTCTGCTTCTCCCTCTGCCCCTCCCCTGCTTGTGCTGTCTCAAATAAATACATAAATTATTTTTTTACATAAATTATTTTTTAAGATTTTATTTATTTGTTTGAGATAGAGATAGTGAGAGAGAGCATGAGTGGGGAGGAAAGGGAGAAGCAAGCTCCCTGCTGAGTAGGGAGCCTGACATGGGGCTCAATCCCAGGACCCTGGGATCATGATCTGAGCCAAAAGCAGATGCTTAGCCAACTGAACCACCCAGGTGCCCTGATAAATAAAATCTTAAAAAAAAAAAAAAAAAATCACTCCTTCATTATGATTCTGAGTTTGTTATATGTGAGTTTTTCCCAACTCCAGTAAGGGTGGGTAGGGTTATATAAACATATGAAGCTATGTCCTCCCTGTATTTTAAGAGTCTCATTGGACCCTAATGTGAACTGATATCCAAAGTTTTTCCCTGATCAAGTGTTGCATTTCAAAATCTAGGTCATTTTACTTGGCTTGTGGTTTTTGTTTTGTTTTGTTTTATGACATATGAGAGGTGGTGGGCTTTAGGCGGAAGAAACCTTGGACTAGTTATCAGTCCTGCCTCTACTGTTATTAGCTGTTTATCCTTAGGCAAGTCACTTTATCACCTAGGTCATTTCTTCACTTCTGTTAGATCCAAAGATTTATTGTGAGCATCTTTGGAAATTCTTTGAACACTGTAGAAGTATAAGGAATTGTGCTCCATTTGTGAGACTCAAACTATTTTGTTCCTGGTATATGCTAGGTATATGATAATTTGAGGAAGTAAAGTGTTAATCATGAAGGTTTAATTTCCAGAGAGCAAGGGGCTTCTTTTTCCCTGTGATCAGTGGGATGGTAGTAGAAATAGCGTGGGCTCTGAAGACAAAGTTCCCTGAACCACTGCCCCACTCAGCTACTTGCTAGCTTTGTGCCCCTGTGTGAATGCTTTAGTTCATCTGAATTGCGATTTAAAATTGAACCTCATCCTCGAGATGGGGTGCTAATACCAACCTCATGAGGTCACGAGGACCTAACATGAGAATGTATGTACCATAGCCTGTCGCCCAAGTGAGTCTCTTTTCTGCTTGAGATTACTGAATTGTCTTTCAGATGATGAGCTAGTCATGAACCCTAAAGTGTTTCCTCACATCAAGCTTGGAGACATTGTGGAGATTGCTCACCCCAATGATGAATACAGGTAAACATCTCATTAGAATCAAGGGAACTACCAGGGCAGCGTCCTGTTTCAAATATTTTGTTTAAGGGGCTTGCAAGGCAGGATAGCCTTTATGTAAAACTGTTCCTAGCCCTCTAGGTTTTAATAAACGAATAATCTTTTTAAAAGCTTATTCTTTTTGTTTTTAAAATCAAGATGACAACTCTTTGAAAAATTGTGTAGCATTTATCTATTTCCTGGAGGACAAGTGGAGAGTTTCTTTGTTTCTAAGAGAACTCCCCTCCCCGACTTGTTGTGCTATAGGTAACAATATGTCCACAGGGATCTGTTTGCCTTTTGTGGGGGGGTGAAGAAAGTTGGTTAATTACCACTTATGGCATCCTATCTCTTTGTTGGTTTCTCCCCCAGCCCTCTGCTTTTGCAGGTCAAGTCACTTAAGGAAGATCTACAGAAAGGTAGGAATTCCATTTCTCTTCTCTACTGTTTTATTTTCACACTTAGAGAAACTGTTCCAGAAACTGTAAGGAGCGTCTCTTCATAATTTCAGGGAATGAGGACATAGTACTTCTTTCTTTGTCAAATTGTGTTCCCCTAAAAAAGATTGTCAGATATCAAAACTGCAAAGGAATCTCATTTGTCAGCATCCTGAGGGCACTGAAGAAAAACCATCTTTATTGTCAGAAGCAAAGTTAACCTGAACAGGTGAAGCTTTATACTTAACTCAAAAAAAAAAAAAAAAAAAAAAAAAAGGAAAAGAAAAAGAAAAGAAGAAAAATTATTGGCAAAGCATGCTTTCCTAAATACTGTTTTTTTTTTTTTTTTTTTCACAAGATGTTTGTTAAGTACCTACTCTGGGTGAGGGAGGATAAAGAAACATTTCATGATTACCTATCACAAATGCAAGGCACTGTACTGGGAGCTTTTTGTAATGTCTCTTTCTTTTTATCTTCCCACACAACTCTTGACTGTGGGAGGGAACTTAGTCTCAGCAAGGTGAATTGGCTTTCCTGACGTCAGGAGTTGAGAAGCCAGAACAGCCATTCTACTTACTCATTCTGGATCTGACCCTTTCTTTTTTTTTTTTTTTTTTAATGACTGTACCATGCTGATCAAGGAACCAAAATGTTAATTGATAGCAAATAAGGTAATTCCTTAAATAGTGCTTAAAAGAAGAAAAAATCTGATTCGCTCTAAAGGATTATGATGTCCACAGCTTTTATAATTCAGTATGATGGGGAAGCATTTTATAAAACCCGAGTCCTAAGGGTTTCCTCCTTACTCTCACCACATTATCTCCTGCCATCTGGTATGTTTCTTACTTACCAGATGTAAGGGCCCATTGAAAAGTAACTCGGCTACTTTCATTCCAAATGAGAAATGATCTCCTTCCTCTTCTGAATTTTTACAGTTCTTTTTTATGTTGCTCCTTAATTTCTTTATTTTTCCTCTTTCTGTCTCTCTTATTTTTTAATTGCTGAAGGGTCAGGTCTTATTTCACCTGCTTGTTTCACCTAAAAAGCAGAGCATTCTAAGCTTTAAGATGCTGGAAGGCAGAGAGTGTTTCTTGCCCATGGTCAAAGATCATTGTGTTGCTTGTCAAATGACTGAGTGTTTATAGATTAGAATATATTTACCTGCTTTTTTCAGAATATGTTATCTGATCCAGATTTCTTTTCTTTCAGAAACTATTAGTGTGGACCAGACTGTGACTCAAGTGTTTCGACTAAGACCTTATCAAGATGTTTACGTGAATGTAGTAGACCCTAAGGTATGTCTTTGTTCTGGACTTGAATATCTTTGGGGAATGAGGTGTTTGTTCTTTTTTTAAGACTTTATTTATTTATTCATGAGAGAGAGAGAGAAAGAGACAGAGACACAGGCAGAGGGAGAAGCAGGACTCCCTGCTTCCAATGTGGGACTAGATCCAGGATCTCGGGATCATGCCCTGAGCTGAAGGCAGATGCTCAATCACTGAGCCACCCAGATTTTCTTTTGGGAATGATTAATACCATTCCTAAAAGATTAGGTCTCTAAGGAAATAATGAGTTATTGGGCAGCCCAGTGGCTCAGCGGTTTAGCGCCGCCTTCAGCTCAGGGCGTGATCCTGGAGACCCGGGATCAAGTCCCACGTTAGGCTCCCTGCATGGAGCCTGCTTCTCCCTCTGCCTGTGTCTCTGCCTCTCTCTCTCTCTCTGTCTCTCATGAATGAATATATAAAATCTTTAAAAATTTTTTTTAAAAATTAAAAAAAATAAAAATCTTTAAAAAAAAGAAAGAATGAGTTATTTAAGTATAGTGTTGAACTATTAAATATGTAGTCACACATAGGTCACTTAGATTCTAGGTATTCTCTAGGTTGCATTTAAAGCCCTCACCCTTTTTTTTTAAAAGCTTTCCTAAAAAATATATATACATATATATGTATGTATATGTCAAGGTCAGTGTGAAATTTTCTATTAAGATGCTATAATTTCTCTGTGTGTTCTCATTTCTTTTTTTTCTGGAATGAGAAATGATGCTATAATAGGTTAAAAATCATTGTCTAAAATATATTATTGACATTATCTGGGAAAATAAAGCACAGATTTCAATGTCCTGTGCATGTGCCAGAATTAAGACTAAATGCAGAATTATTTCTTTGGTACTCTTTGCACTTACTCATGATCCAGCTGCTGTAGCATCTGTTGTAGACTTATCATCTGTACTCAAAAGCCTTTTCTGGGAGGATGACGTGCTTTGTTAGTGTTGTGTTATCAGATATTCTTCCAGTAGTTTTCTTGTTTGCTTAAAGATTTCTTCATGCTGAGTGTACATTATCTTAAGACTATGAAGTGTGGCAGAGTAACACAGAGAGGTATGTTTGATTATCCCTTTTAGGATGTGACCCTTGACCTAGTGGAATTAACCTTTAAGGATCAATATATTGGCCGTGGGGATATGTGGCGATTAAAGAAAAGTTTGGTAAGATGTGATTAAAAAAAAGAAAGTATGTTACTTTTCCCATTATGTTGAATAATTTATGTTCCTTGTAGAGATTTAGTAGGGAGAGGGTATAAAATGATTTCTAATTCCAGTATCACAGATAATTATGGTAAACCCTTTGTGTATCTTCTTCCATTCTCTTTGTAGTTTTTTTTTTTCCTGAGCTTTGTTTTGCTTGTTTATAGGTTTTTACTCCACATTTTTTATTCGAATGGGAAATTGTTATTTTACAGTTGAATGGAACTTTAGCTTTCATATGTTCATGTCACCTCCCCATGGACAGGTATTTATTACCCTTAATTTATAGGTGTGAAAACTGCGATTGAGAGGACAGCGATTACCCAAGACTAAAAAATTATAGTCAGTGGTTGACACCAGGTTGACCCAGATCTTGTTGCTTCCCAGTTAGACTGCTTTTTGCTGTATTCTCCTCCCATTTTCCTGATTTATTTATTTTGAGTTAACATTTTCTACTTAAAATGATCTGTAAATTGTGACCTGGTGCTGAAAATTCTTCTTATTGGGCATTTTGAGCATGATAAAGCAACAAATTATAGGTAGAATTTCCATACAAGGAATATTTTAAGAAAAAAATGTTTGCTCATTTTTTATTGGATAGGGGAGGGCTCCATTCTAGAAAATGAGAGCTAAAATGAGAAATAAGTGTTCTGTAATTAAGTGAGTATGTAAATAAAGATATGTATGCAAACGTATGTGAAGATAAGTGTGTTAATGAAAGTGGGCACTTATTTTCCACTTGGTCTTTATTGTCTATACTTGTCACAGTCTTAAGAACCTACTGTTATTCCTGCCCCAGCAGGTTTGCTTATGGGGTAAATCTATTACTCCCATGTTAATTGAACCTTGGGTTGTTAGAAGAAATTAAAAAGGCAGGAGACTTTCTTTGTAACTTTTTATGGCCTTGATGTATTGTTGAATCTCATATTCTCTGTCTCTCTATCTTCCTTTAGGTCAGCACATGTGCCTATATCACTCAGAAGGTGGAATTTGCTGGCATCAGGTAGGTATTACATCACTATTGACTTCTCAACTAGTACCTGGGAGTAGGATCTAGTGCAGTAACTGGGCTATATATGGCATTTGAGGCATGGGATGTCCATATAATAAAATGCACTGAAGCTTAAAAGGTTAGATTGCTGTTGCTAAAACAAACCAAAAAACCCCAAAATCCACTATAGTAGATTTTTTTTTTAAAGATTTTATTTATGAGAAACATGGGGCTGGGGGTGGGGGGGTGGCAGAGACACAGGCAGAGGGAGAAGCAGGCTCCATGCAAGGAGCCTGATACAGGATTCGATCCCAGGTCTTCAGGATCACGCCCGGGCTGAAGGTGGCGCTAAACCGCTGAGCCACTAGGGCTACCCCTATAGTAGTTTTAAGGCGAGTGGAAGTTGCTGAAGCTGCATGGTATTCTGTAACAAAGGAGGTATAGCCTCATAATTTTAGAACTAGAAAAAGCTGGAGATAAATATAATTAATCAGACCTTTTCACTTCACAGATGAAGAAACAAACTTGTAGAGACAAAATGACTAGCACAGTAGTTCCTGATTTGCTGCCTTTTTAACCATATTGCACTGCCCTTGATTTATTTATTTTTTATTTTTTTATTTTTGCCCTTGATTTATTAAAATTACTCCTAAAATTCCGTTTATAAAGAAGAGAGTAAAATGAAAGTCCTTTTAATTCAAAAAGCACAATGTCCACAGAGTAAAGCCTTCAAACAGTGCAAAAAGGTATATAATGAAAATTCTTCTCCTTAGAAGAAAGTTTTTTTCCTGAAATTTATCATGTATAACACAAGCATGTTTACATTTGGTTAACTCACTTCTTTTTTTAAAAAAAGATTTTATTTATTTATTTTAGAGAGAGTGCCAACAAGTAGGGGAAGGGCCAGAGGGAGAGCGAGAGAGACTCTCAAGCAGATTCTGTGCTGAATGTGGATCCCAATGTGGGGCAAGATCCCAAGACAGAGACTAGGACCTGAGCTGGAATCAAGAGTCAGATACTCAACCAACTGAGCCACCCTGATGCCCCTGGTTGACTCACTTTTAATAGCACCAGGATTGACCAGTGGGTTCTGGTGAGGTAGTCTGGTCCACTAAAAGTTCCCTATCGACTTTTCACTTAATGGTTTCACCAATTGATAATTGTTGCAAGATGATGATATTCTAATTCGGTCATTTCTTCTACCTTTATTAGCCAGAATCCTGTCTGTAAAAAACATTTCATCAATTAGGGCTATTTGATTGGTCTGAACTACTGGTCCTAACGAGAAGAAAGGATAAAGGATTATTTTTTTTTTCCCAAAAAGGGGATAGTTCAAAAATTGGAAGGTCAAGAGTCTTAGCAAAAGATTTTAAAGCACAGCCCAAGAAGTGACTAAGCCTTGAGCAAAACAAGAAATGCAAACTAGATTCATGCTTTCCAGTATAACATAGTCTCTCTGAAGTGGTGGGCCAGGAGTCAGGAAACCTATAATCTACTCCTGCACTACCAGTGATTAGCAGGGTGAGTTGGACAGGTCAGGGGGACTCTGAGTCTACTCCTCTGCAAAATGAAATGGTTGGTTTAAAATCTTTTTCTGTAAAGGACCAGAGAGTAAATATTTTACACTTTGGGCCACATGGGTCTTAGGTCTCTGTTGCAAATTCTTCTTTTTTTTTTTTTTCTGACATTTAAAAATATAAAATCCATTCTAGCTGTTGGCCACATAAAAATAGGAGATGGGCTGGATTTGGCAGGCTATAGTTAGCTGAGCCCTTGTTTAGAAACCCACTCAGATACCTTTCATTCTTAAATTTCTTGTTTTTCTGTGCAAGTGCCCATATCCACATGGTGCCAGACATAGAAATGAAAACCCTGATATAACATCAGGTTTAGACTTTAAAGATATGTCCTAATATTTTGCTCATTCATGGTTAAATGTAAACCACAGTCTTACTATTTCTCTGGAAGGCTTATTTATAGTCTGCCTACACGGGATCAAAAGTCACTTTCTTTCCTATAAGGAGGCATGCAAATTAAAAAAAGAAAGAAAGAGAAAAGATGCTGTGGACCTCACATAACAAAAGATAGTCATTATTTACATAAAGTCATAATTATTGAATTTTTCTGTAATTTAGCCTCTTTACCCAGTAATTTAGTTAATACTTAAGAATATATGAGAGTTTCATTACCTTGAAATCTTGCCTTTAAAACATCATTTTTCCTTCAAATATAAACATTTTGATTTTCTCTGAATAAATTCTCAAAATATTCTTCAAAATGTTTAGTGATGCCTGAATGGCTCAGCGGTTGAGCTCTGCTTTTGGCTCAGGACGTGATCCTGGAGTTCAGGATTGAGTCCCACAATGGGCTCCCTGAGGGGAGCCTGCTTCTTCCTCTGTTATGTCTCTGTCTCTCTCTCTGTGCCTCTCATGAATAAATAAATAAAATCTTAAAAAAAAAAGTTAAAAATAAACCCTGCAGTGTATTTTTTAAAATATTAAAATTTTAAAAATATTAAAATTTTAAAAGAAAAATATTGCACTAAAATCTTATCTCCTAAATAATAGCATTTTGTTTTTTTAAAACATAGAACTTAGAAACCTTGTTTATTTGATCTTATCGTGAAGAGATCTCATTTTTTTCCAGATAGAGTTTTGGGACTGCTGACTAGCTAAGGTTTCTTTTTTTACTTAAAAAAAAAATTTTTTTTCTGACTCACACTCCAGAGGGAGCAGCACTGAATAATTTCTGGCCCTGACTTCTCAGCTGTCCAGAAGAAGACAGACTTGTGTGGAGAGTCACAGTTAGAGCCCATTAATATACCCAGTTTGGGTATTTTCCTGCTAGATCTTCCATACCTCAGAGATCTTCTGGGATCTTCTCTGACTTGAGTCTGATTCTGCGGTGGCCATTCTCTTAAAATGTCTTTCCTAATTATAGAATTAGTACCAAGTACCACTTGTTTATCATGTACTAGATATTGGGCATATACTAAGTATTACTTACTCCAGGTAGGCAGTTTGCAAAATAGAATAAAGAAGCAGAAAAAATAAACAATATTTCTACTCAGAATCAGCCACTATTAACATTTTGACACAGTTCTGCCAAAATATTCTGTCTTCCTCTCTACCCTCCCCACTTTGACTTGAGATAATATAGTATACATGATTTTATATACTGTTAAAAAAAGAAAACCCAAAAACTCTATTTTCATTATTTGAAAAAAAAATAAGACATTTGGGTAATAGAGTATAAAGAAGAAAACTTGGGGCGCCTGGGTGGCTCAGCGGTTACGCATCTGCCTTCTCCTCAGGCCCTGATCCCAGCTCAGCAGGAAGTTTGCCTCTCCCTCTGCACAGCCACCCCTCCCCGCATGCTCACATACTCCCTCTCAAATAAACAAAATCTTTTTTAAAAAAGAAGAAAGCTGAGGTAGTCCTGGTGGCTTAGCAGTTTAGCGCCACCTGCAGCCCAGGGCGTGATCCTGGAGACCCGGGATCGAGTCCCACGTCGGGCTCCCTCCATGGAACCTACTTCTCCCTCTCTCCTCTCTCCTCTCTCCTCTCTCTCTTTCTCTCTCTCTCCTTCTCCCTCTCCTTCTCTCCCTGTCTCTAATAAATAAATAAAATCTTTAAAAAAAAAAAGAAGAAAACTTACAATGGAATATAAGCCAACTGTGTACAGATAACTACTATTAAATTTTAGTGTAACCTTTCAGTATTTTCTTTTCTTTTTTGAAATTTTTGAAAATTAAGTAACCTTCATGCCTAAAAAGTGGGGCCTGAACTTGCAACCCAGAGATGAAGAGTCACATGCTCTATCGTCTGAGTCAGGCACCCTTTTTATATATTTTTAAAATTATTCATAAATTATGCATACATGTATTTTTACTTAGATGATAGTGTGTACTATCTTGTATCCTTTGTTTCCACTTAAAAGCTTATAAGCATTTGTGAAGTTAAAACTCCTTGTAAACATGATTTTAATGGTGCCATGATATTCTGTTGTCTGGATACATAATAATTTACTTAGCTTGTCTGCCATTGTTGGACATTTAGGTTTATTCAAGGTGTGTTATGCAGATAACACTACAGGTATTATATTTTGCATTTATTTTAACTTTGTATTCACAGAATGATGAAATTTAGTTGTAAAGGGTAGTGGAGATCACTGACCCACAACAGCTTGCTCCATAGAAAAGGGAGGAGAAATGCCCTGCCCACACTCCTACATAAATCAAGGACTAGTACCCGCCAGGTTTCCTCCTTCATCCTCAGGGCTTGGCAGTGTGTCATTCTGCCTCTTTTTTTTTTTAAGATTTTATTTTTTATTCATGAGAGACAGAGAGGCAAAGACCTAGGCAGAGGGAGAAGCAGGCTCCCTGCGGGGAGCCTTATGTGGGACTCATTCCCAGGACCCCAGGATTACCACCTGAGCCAAAGGCAGATGCTCAACCACTGAGTCACCCAGGTGTCCCCCATTCTGCCTTTCATGCAGGGAGCCATGTGCACTCTTGGGCTTTGTCCTGAGGATGGATATTTTGAATCTGTCACTGGCAGTTTTTCTTCCCTTGAACCACCAGAAAAGAGAAGAGAAGCTACCTCAGGGCCATTCTCAGTTCCCATTTGGGTAAGGGCAGATTTTAGGTTTAGGAGCAAAGGTTAAGATGGCATTTTCTGTGTTTGTGTGTTTTATAAAGAACCATTTACGTTGGAATAATAACTGGTTTACAGTTCACCAAATCCTCTCATTTACAATATCTCATTGGATCTTCCCAAGAGCTGTAGAAGATGGATGGGGCAGGGTTCTTATTAACCACATTTACTGTTTTTTAAAAAACTGGCTCAGAAAGATTGTGGCTTGACCTCCACAGACAGTGGAGATGCTAATCTAAGCTCAGATTTTCTAACACTACTTTGTCTATACATACTAGCAGAAATTGGTACGTTAGTGTGGTAACAATGAGCTCATTTTAGAGGTCTGGATAATCTGGTATTTAGTGGCCTGTATGCAGAGTACTTTGTGCTAATAGAACTCAGAGATCATGGGAACATTGAATCCTTCCTTATGTTAAAGAAACAGAAGTCTCTTCTCAGGTAAGCTTGTTGGAGTTGTCCACTCACAGACACACTTGAGCAAAGGAGTACCAAGAGGTAGCACTTTTGGTGAAAGCAGAGCTGGGAAGCATATTTAAAAGCAAAACAAAATATGGGCTTGGTCCAGCTTTCTTCATTTTACAGACAGGAGGGAGGGCCAGCAAGGCTGACTGATTGTCCAGTGTTTCTCAGGTAGTCTGAGCTGTGACTCATGGTACACGGCATTTTCCTCGCTTTGATTTTATCTTTTCTTCTTTTTTATGAGGACTGATTGCTTAGGGCCAGGCAGGAATTTGCATTGGGGTTGCTAGAAGAGAAGGGCTTGAGTGGTTGGTTGAGGGATGATTACAAGGTCCTCAGATAACAGCTACCCCTCTCCAGGATAGCATTTTGTATTAATATTTACCATTGTTACAGTTCTTGCTAATATAAGTAGCCACTAATACTCTTAATACAAATAGCTGCTAGTACTCTTAACTCTAGAACCTTCTATCCCAGCACTGTCCCGAACAATTTCTCCACAGTATCTGGTTTAATTCTTAGGACAGCTCTATAAAGTAGATTTCATTATTTCCTTTTTTTAAGATAAGGGTGCTGGGCCTCAGAGTTATTTCCCTATGGCCATTCAGCTCCTTAAATGACCCTCAGAACTGAGATTCCTGCCGAGACTAGTTCCAGTCAAGGCTGGTCAGCTCAGAAGGCTCTGCTCTTTGAACTGTGCTATTCATTTTATGCCCTTAATACATTTCAGAAGAAAAGACATTAAGCCCCCAAAGTGTAATATCAAGTTGCCATGAGAATTTTTCCACAGAATAGCCTCCATTGAATAGGGACTCTGGCCCTACATTCCTCCTGACTGCTTGTCTTCTAATCCTGATATTAAGATGGATTTTGTTTCCGTTGAAACTCATCATATCAAAACTGGGATTAGCAAAATTGTTGTCAATCCTTCCTGTTTTTGTGACATGGACCCTTTGAGATTTGACAAAAACTGTAATTCTCTGCCTGGAAAACTTTGCACGGTTTCAGAGGATTCATGGATTTCCTGAAGCCCTTTCTGAGACTTGCGTGTTGCCTATGGACTCCCAGATTAAGAATGTCATACAAATTCAAAATTCAATACACTCTGAGAATTCTTTATGTTGTATAATCTGTTCATGACATTCTCTCTGGAAGGAAATCTATAACTGGGCAGGTCATTTTGGGATAAGTATCAGAGTACAGTGATCCACCCTGAAGTCATCCCTGTTTCTTTGTGTTTTATATAAGACTTGTAATAACTCTTGTGTGTGTGTTTTTCAGGGCACAGGCTGGTGAGCTGTGGGTCAAGAATGAGAAAGTCATGTGTGGTTATATCAGTGAAGATACCAGGGTGAGATTAATAAAATGCCTTTTGGTTTTGTTTCTTTTTTTTTTAAGATTTTATTTTTATTTATTTATTCATGAGAGACATAAGACATAGAGAAAGGCAGAGACACAGGAAGAGGGAGAAGCGGGCTTCTTGTCCATGCAAGGAGCCCGATGTGGGACTTGAACCCGTGAATCCGGGATCACGCCCTGAGCCAAAGGCAGATGCTCAACCGCTGAGCTACCCAGGCATCCTTTGGTTTTGTTTCTTCATATGATTACATCTGAGTCCTGAAACCAACAATAAGACAGAAAAAAAGCAAAAACTTGATAATCTCCTGATGGATACTATCCATCCAGGTAGATAATATTGTAATATTTGTCAAGGACTCTTGGAATTCTAATGTTTTACAGTTGGATCTCTATAGTTTGCAGTCGATCATTGTTTTCTTTTCTGAAAGAAGTCTGAACCATAGCTATAGTATCTAGCTTTCAGACTTCAATGCCTGCTGATGCATAGCAAAAGTTATTAAACTCAGGAGAAGAATTGCAGTTAGTAAATATCAACAGAAACCTTTGCAAAGGAATCCCCTCTTTGGCTCTATTCTGGTTGGAAAAATCCAAAATGAACAGCTGTAAACATTACCCATGCTGGTGAAACCACCTGTCTGTTTTTCCTTGTTCTAGTCCCCTGCTCCTTTGAGAGCAGTGGTTTGAACAGGGAGTGATCTGGTTTCCACAGGGGTTTTTTGGCAATGTCTGGAGACATTTTTGTGTGTCACAGCCAGGATTTTGTGAAGCATGTTGCTAAACGTGTTACAGAGTATAAGGAAAATCTCCAGAACAAAGAATTACTTGGTCCAAAATAGCAATAATGTGATGGGGGGGCTGTCTTACACATTATGGGACATTTAGCAGCATCCCTAGCTTCTGTACACTAGATATCAGTAGTACCCTGCAAGTCATGATAAATAGAAATGTCTCTAGACATTACCAAGTACCTCCTGGAGGAGCAAACTTGCCTCTAGTTGAGAACCATTTGCCTTTATAGGTAACCACTATCTCAATTCTTTTTTTGTATTTTTTCCTGTTTATGTAGTGTTAATATATATGTGTTTTATCTAAACAGTATGTTATTTGTTTCACTTATTTTTGAGCTTTATAAAAGTGAAAAAAATACATGTAGTCCATTTTAGTTAGCTTTTTTGTACCTGATACTATATATATGTATGTATATGTGTTTATTATTATTATTTTTAAAGAGTAATTTATTTGAGAAAGATCTAGTGCAGGTGTGTGAGTAGGGGAAGGAGCAGAGGGAAAGGGAGAGGAAAAGAATCTCAAGCAACTCCCACTGAGTGCAGAGTCTGATGCAGGGCTTAATCTTACAACACTGAGATCATGACCTGAGCTGAAATCAAAAGTCTGACACTTAACCAACTGAACCACCCAGGCGCCTCTCTCTCTATATATATTTAAAGATTTATTTATTTATTTATTTATTTGAGAGAGAGAGAGAGCAGCGGGGAGGAACAGAGGAAGAGGAAGAGTCCCAAGCAGACTCCGCCCCAAGCACAGAGTCCATCATATGGCTTGATCTCATGACTCAGATCATGACCCTAGCTGAAACCAAGAGTTGGACACTCAACTAACTGTGCCACCCAGGTGCCCCCCTATATATATATTTTTAATCTATAATTAGGAATATATGGGTCATAGGTAAGATAATGGCAAATTAGTTTTCAAAGTTTTTGGACCAGCCTATATCCCTAGTAGCAACATATAAAATCTCCTATTCTTTTCATTTTTTTCAACATTTGTTGTTAGATTTTTAAGGTTTTTGCAGCTCTAGTGGGCACATTTTTTTTTTTTTAATTTATTTATGAGAGATACACTCAGAGAAAGGCAGAGACACAGGCATAGGGAGAAGCAGGCTCCATGCAGGGAGCCTGATGTGGGATTTGATTCCGGGACTCCAGGATCACGCCCTGGGCCAAAGACAGACGCTAAACCGCTGAGCAACCCAGGGATCCCCAAACTGTTATTTTATAGTGATCTTATTTTGCTTTTCTAGAAATTCACTCTTAAGCATGATTTACAAAGACCATGATAATTTGACATGTGCTTACCTCTTCAACCTCATTTATAATGCAGAACATTATCCATGAACATCCTTCATTCTAGAGGGGAATTCAAAGTGGGGAATTCCCATTCAATGGGGATGCATGAGTGAACAGCACAGATGAGATCCCTCCTGGTAAAGAGCTTACACCCTAATGAGGAGACAGATATAAGCAGACACCCAGAGCTTGTATCTACACAGAGTAGATATAAGTTCATAAATGTAATTACAGATTATGATGAGTACTCCAAAGGAAATTAATTGGTTAATAAGAACGATTAACTGAAGGTGGCCTTAGTAAACAAATGAGATAAATTAAACATTCTTAGGGAAACAGAATGTTGTGATAGAGAATAACAGATCTTCTTTACAGAGGTGGACAGGGAGGCGTCTGAGAAAATGCCAGAAAGGTGAAATTTAGCCAGTATATGGAGGTTGAGGCAAAGAGCTTTTCCAGGTAGAGGAAACAATTGTGAGAGGCCAGTGTAGTAGAAGTATAGGAGATGAAAAGGGGAATGATGTCGGTGGGAACATGGACTGGTTGCAGCCAGTTCACGCAGGTCCTTGTAGCCAGTGTAGAATTTGTTCTAAAGACAATTGGAATCCATTGAAGAATTTTAAGTGGGGGAGTGATTCCCAAATTATGCATTCAAAAGATCATTTATTCATCCAGTTGGATCTTGTTGTTGTTATATAAGTTAACCTATTTATTATAGGCTAGTGATGTTTCAAATGGTGGAACTTCTACTGGTCTTTGAATTCCTTTCATCCACTTATGGCCCACTTCACTGTGATGGAAGAAGTGGTGGTAGGTCCAGGCACCACTAGCTACTGTTTCCATGCAAGAACCATAGTGTCAGATGCCCACAGCTCGTTTTTTTCATTAGTTTTGCCACAGAAGGAGCATGTGTACTTGGTGTGCTGCCTTTTTAAATTCCTTCTCCATCCTCCTGAGGGAGACACCATAACAGGTGCTGTATTTACCGATGATTCTGACCTTCATGATGTGTTTGGCCGTGTCACCATAAGCTAGGTCCAAGTTCAGAGAGCCATTCAGTTGGATTTTGTTGAACAACAACAAAAAAAAAACCCAAAGTAACAGTGGCAAATTGATGCTCCAAAGTAAACTTTTTCTCTCTGGTGAAAGAAGTCCATGGGAGGACCATTCCTGGCTGGTATGGCAGTTGTCACCAATTATTGGTGATCTAAGACTCATTTTGTCCTTCTGTTCTGCCTTCCTCAGGACTGGGCTTCTGTGGTATAGCTGGAACTGCTGTAACCACATTCATATTCTAAGTAGAGGAGAGAGGAAGGGAAGAAAGACAAGAGAGATACACCTTTCAGTGATGTCAGCTTCAGGATGTGACATTTCTGTTAACATCTTACTGGCCAGAATTTAGTCACATGTAGCTGCTCAGGAAGCTGAGAGGTTTAGTCTTTTGATTGGGTCCCTTGCCTCATGGAATAGAATCAGCTTCTCATTACTTAGGAAGAAAGGATGTGGCATAGACACCTGTAGTACTCTGGCTCTGTATAGTGCATTGTTTGTAGGGGCAAGGGTAGAAGCAGAGAAACAAGTTAGGAGGATAGAAACTGTGGCATAGACTAAGGTAGGAACTGTAGCAATGGAGAGATGTGGGCAGACTTGAGATACATTTTGGGGTAGAGTACACA
Source organism: Canis lupus familiaris (assembly GCF_011100685.1). Taxonomy (NCBI): domain Eukaryota; kingdom Metazoa; phylum Chordata; class Mammalia; order Carnivora; family Canidae; genus Canis; species Canis lupus. Next base: position 25,057,661 of record NC_049247.1, read on the forward strand.
AAACATACTGATAGATTGGATATGAGGAGTGAAGGAAAGAGTACTGATCAGGTTGATAGACAGATGGTGGTGTCATTTTTGAGGTGGGGTAGACTGGGGAGGAGATATTTGGGAGGAATAGGAATTGAAAAAAAATGTGAGATACCTGTTGGACTTCTGAGTGTAGAAACCTGGGGAGGTAGTGGAATCTGGAGCTCATTTCATCTCTTTTTTTAAAAAATTTATTTTTATTTATTTTTAAAAATATTTTATTTATTTACTCATGAGAGAGAGAGAGAGAGAGAAAGGCAGAGAGAGAGAGAGAGAGAGAGAGCGGCACAGACACAGAGAGAGAAGCAGGCTCCATGTAGGAAGCCTGACGTGGGACTCGATCCCAGGTCTCCAGGACCACGCCCTGGGCTGAAGGCAGGTGCTAAACCGCTGAGCCACCCAGGCTTCTCCATCATTTCATCTCTTTTCCCGTATGTTCCCTCGCTTTACCCTGTCCTGCCCTTGGAAACCATTTGCTATTCTTCAAACATGCCATATTCTCTCTTTCCTCCGTGTCTTTGCACATACTGCTCTCTCCTGCCTGGAGCATTAGGATCCTGCCTTCTCCCCTTACAAGCTACTCATCCATCCCTCTATACTAGTCTCAGGCTACTTTGCTTCTGGGAAGCCTTCCTGGTTCCTTGAGGTAGTCTGAGTGAAGGGCATGTATGATGTGAATTATAATTTAGAATTTATTAGACTGGGAGCTTATCAACTGGGATGTCTTAGTCCAAATTCTGCATTCATAATGAGGTTTTCTTGACTTTCCTGGGTAGCTTTACTGCCCTTTTCCTACGTTTCTTATGGGAACCTTCATGAAATGTTTGTATATGGTGCAGTCTTTTGCATGTCTTAATCCTCTGCCATAAGCTTCTAGAGGGTGGGGACAAGATCTTCTCTTCATGACTTATGATGCCAGGGATGAAGCTTGCTTTTAGAAGTCTCATGTCACAATCAAGAAAAATCTTTCATCATTGTTTTTTTTGGGGGGGGGGATGGTAAAAAATATATACAATATTTTATTTGTTTTTTAAGATTTTGTTTTTAAGTAATCTATACATCCAATGAGGGGCTCAAATTTACAACCCCAAGCTCAAAAGTCACAGGCTTTCCTGACTGAGCCAGCGAGGTCCCCCACCCTGTCTTAACATTTTATTTAATTTTACCTTACCTTATTTTTTAAAAAGATTTTATTTATTTATTCATGAGAAACAGAGAGAGAGAGAGAGAGAGGCAGAGACACAGGCAGAGGCAGAAGCAGGCTCCATGCAGGGAGCCTGATGTGGGACTCGATCTCAGGTCTCCAGGATGATATCCTGGGCCAAAGGCGGCGCTAAATCGCTAAGCCACCAGGCCTGCCCTATTTTACCTTATTTTATTTCATTTTATTTTTAGAGAGAGCCAGGGTGAGTTGGGGGAGTGGCTAAGTGAGGGGAGAGAGAGAATCTCAAGCAGGTTCCAAGCCCAGTGCAGAGCCCCATGAGGGGCTTGATCTTAAGACCCTGAGATCAGGACCTGAACTGAAATGAGGAGTCAGACACTTATTGGCTAAGACATTCAGGCACCCCTGTCTTAACCATTTTAAAGTGTATACAGTTCAGTAGGGTTAAGTACATTTTCATTTACATTGTTATGAAATGGATCTCCAGAACTTTTTTCACTTAGCACACCTGAAATTCCATTCTTCAATGCTTCTTAATGCAACTACGTTTTTGTTTATTTCAGGTGGTGTTCCGTTCTACGTCGGCTATGGTTTACATATTTATTCAGATGAGCTGTGAAATGTGGGATTTCGATATTTATGGTACTGTTCTTAAGTGCTGGTTGAAGCTCTCACTGGATAGACATTTCTGGTTTCCCCTAAGTTGGTATCATTTTATAGTAAGCTACTGACATTCTCTAAAAATGTGTCGTAAGATCTTTACAAATCGTCAATGCCAAAATAAATCGAAGGTAAATATTTTACATATATATATTTACATGGAGTTCCCGTAATGGAAAATCTGACTTCTCAGATCTTTAATCATTCTACATGTACAGGTTGGAAGGTCATAAAGTCACTCGATGCCTAGGAACCAATACTTTGTTTGATATCGTTCATTTCTCTTCCTATCACTCACAGAAATCTTCATGTTTGTCTTATTTTATTAGAGTTACTATGTAATGAGTAGAGGGCTGCTATGAGATGTGGTTACAGTGTCCAACACACCAGTCATATGTACATACAGTACATGTATTTCAAATTTGTGGTTAGCAAAATTACAAACTAATTTCTGTTATGGGTCATCAGGGTCACTCAAGAACAGCAGAAACTGCAACTGATAATTTGGTGAATGCCCAGGGTCATCTTCTAACCAACTTTAAGCATCACTGTGAAAATACGCACTTTTAGGGGTTAGATGGTTCTCTCATTCTGAAGTTAACACTGCATTTTTCAGTCATCAAAGTATTTTCAATCTTGGCTTTTACCTTAGAGTCACAGCGTCTACAGAGTGAAGCAAATATTAAATTTGGCTCAATTAGAAAGTCTAGAAAGTCTATAAACTACTTTTATACATCTGGCTTTTATGATCTTGTTTTAAGATATAGCAGAACCCACCTTGTCTTTGGTCCTATTCCTGCTACTTTACTGAGAGAAGATATTATAAACAAGAAATAAAGATAATCTTCACCCTCTTCTCATTGTTGCTTTTCAGGGGATCTATATTTTGAGAAAGCTGTGAATGGTTTCCTTGCTGATCTCTTTACCAAGTGGAAGGTATGTTTCTTATGCACTAAATCTCATTGTATAAATATTACTCATTGCAGATTTTAGAAATACACTATTTCTAGTAAGCTGCCTTTTTGTTTTTTAAGATTTTATTTATTTATTCATGAAAGACCCAGAGAAAGAGGCAGAGACATAGGCAGAGGGAGAAGCAGGCTCCTTGAGGGAGCCTGATGTGGGAGTTGAACTTGGGACCCCAGGATCACGCCCTGAGCCAAAGGCAGACCCTCAACCACTGAGCCACCCAGGCGTCCCTATTAACCTCTTTAGTTAAAGTATCTTAAGTAAAGCCTAAATTGATAAAACTCTGTATTTACATTGCTTTGACCACCTCAACATGATAAAGGTCATTTGTAGAAAACCCACAGCTGACATCAGACTAAATGGTGAAAGTCTGAAAATTTCCCCTTTAGGATTTAGGAACATGGTAAAGATGCCTGCTTTTACCGCTGGTATTCAGTGTTGTACTGGAACTTCTAGTGCACAACAACTAGGGAAGAAAAAGAAATAGAAGGCCTCTGTATTGGAAAAGAATACGTAAAACTATTTCAGTGCACAGATGAATTCTTATATGTAGAAAATCCTAAAAAAATCCACAAAGAACTGTTAGAGCTTATAAATGGATTTAGCAAAGTTGCAAGGTAAAAATCAACACACACAATCAGTGTTTCATCAGTGATGAACAGTCTGAACAGGAAATTTAAAAAAAAACAAATTTTAAAAAGGTAATTATTAAAAAAAAAATTCCATTTACAAGAGCATCAGAGAGAATCAAATACTTTGGAATATTTACCCAAGGAGGTGCATGATTTGCATACTAAAACCTATAAAACCTTGCTGAAATAGATTAACAAAGATATAAATAAATGAAAAACAACCCATGATCATAGATTGGAAGGCTTAATATTGTGAAAGTGGTAATGCTACTCAAAACAAACTATAGTTCAGTTCCTATCAAAATCCCAATGGCCTTTTTTTTTTTTTTTCACAGAAATGGAAAAACTGATTCTAAAATTTATGTGGAATTGCAAGGGATCCTGTATAGCCAAAACAACCTTGAGAAAGAATAGCAAAGTTGGAGGACTCTTACTTTCTAATTCCAGAACTTACTACAAAGCTAACATAGTCAAAACAGTGTTGTCCTGGCTTAGAGATAGATATATAAATCAATGGAATAGAGTTGAGAGTACAGAAATCACTCCATACATCCATGGTCAGTTGACTTTAGACAAGGATGTCAGGTCCATTCATGAGGGAAAGAATAGTCTCTTCAACAAATGGTTCTGAGTCAACAATTGAGTGTCCAAATGCAAAAGAATGAATTTGGACTCTCACTTCATAGCCATATACAAAAATTAACTCAAGGTGGGGTACCTGGGTGTCTCAGTTGGTTAAGCATCTGACTTGTGATTTTGGCCCAGGTCATGATCTTAGAGTTGTGATATGGAGCCCTGTGTTCAGCTCCCCACTCAGCAGGGAATCAACTTCTCTCCCTCTGCCCCTCACCTCGCTTGAATGCTCTTTGTCTCTCTTGAAAATAAATAAATAAATAAACAATAATCTATCTATCTTTTAAAAAATTAACTCAAGGTGGATCAAAGACCTAAATTGGAAAGCTATTTGAGGTCACATTATATGGTGGGAAAGAGCGTGGAGTTTGGGTAAAAACAGACTGAGTTTAAAATTACAATTCTACTCTGATTTGCTTTATTTTTCCTTTTTTTTTTTTTTTTTTTTTTAATCTTGGAGTAGTCAGTCTCTCTGGGCCCCTATTCCCTTTTCTGTAAAATGGAGGTAATAATAGTTCCTGCCTCACAAGATGTGCATCTATACATAATAAGGTCTCAATAGGATCCTGGTCTCAATTGAATCTAAGTCCCATCTTCCTTAGCAACACAGGAGCAATATCCTTCAACTCTGAAGGGTACAGAAGTAGAAATACAATGCTTGCCCCCAGAAAATTTACAGACCTGCTAGGGAGCTTGCATCTCCGTATTTGAAACAATAGCAAACCGTGTGTTTTAGGGGTTGGAATTTTATTTACCTTTGAATTTGGGCCTGGAAGGCTGAGGAAGGTTTGGATGGTTGGAAAGAAAGATGGAGAGGGTGTATCAGATGAACAGTTTGAGGAAAAAGATTTAGACAGGTGTGAGAGTGGGGTGTGGTCTTGGCACTTCACAGAGAGTTTATGTGGAGAATAATTAAGTAATGAGATGGATTAGAAGGATAGGGTCTCATCAAGACAGGTAGTTTGGACTTGACAGAAGTGTGGGAGTTATTAAAGATTCTCAAGCAAGAGACCAGTATGATCAAAGCCAGGGAGCATTTGAGGAAAGAAGAGTACAGCATCCAGGAGCAATTTGGTGAAGGGACATGCTGGAATTAAGCAGCCCAGCCCAGAGTCTTCTGCAGTTATGAGGCTTAACAGTGATCAGTTCTTTTTGACTGAGTACAGCACCTGAAGTTTGGTGAGTAGGGGCTGAATAATGATTACCTTGAACCACATAATGGCCATTTCAGTATTGGGACTGTGAAAACCTTCAGTTCAAGTCTGGCTGAGTTGCCCCTTAGATGTCCCCTAACCCAAGATTCTGTGAGTGGATATATGTAATTAGATGTAGGGGAGGGATTTGGGTTAGACTCAGTCATTAGTTTACAGGACTTCGTTCTTAGGATTTGTTTATATTTTAAAATCAAGATATTTATTTTATTTTAAGATTTTTTAAAAAACATTTATTCATGAGAGACAGAGAGAGAGAGAGGCAGAGACACAGGCAGAGGGAGAAGCAGGCTCCATGCAGGGAGCCCAATGCGGGACTCGATCCTGGGACTCCAGGATCACACCCTAGGCCGAAGGCAGGTGCCAAACCGCTGAGCCACCCAGGTGTCCCAAGATCTTGATTTTAAAGCAGGAGCTTGAAAATGAATGAAAATAACTTCCTATAACCACTCTATTGATTTAAGGATGTTTGGTGAAGGTTGTTTATTCTTTATACCTCCTATCTAATAAGTTAAAGCTAGAACTGTGGACAGCAGGATTGGATATGGGAGTTTATGAATTCATTTCAGAGCCCAAAATATAGTGATGATGGGAGTAATAGTAGTAGTAGTAGTAGTCCTAGTTAACATTTATTGAGTATTTTGCCATACTAGGTATCTTGATAAGTGTTTTATCCACATTCTCTCTCTTAATCCTCTTGCCCCTGTTATACAGAGAAAGTACAGCTTAAAGAGGTTGGATAACTTGCCCATGATTAACAGTATGTTAAAGCAGAATGAAGATTCTAATCTGGTGCCATCCGTTTACCGAGAGCTAGCCTGAGGTCATAACCTCTGTGCTGTCCTGTCTGTATTTTTATAACCCCAGGCCATATCACCTATTGAATGGTATCCTCATCATCACATGAGTTGAGAGGCTCATATGCCCACACCAGCCCGTTGTAAGGCATTTTTTTTTTCTATGTATCACTTATACCAAAAGCACATAAATTTGGAGTTGAGTTTGGAGCACTGGGTATCCACTACATTATTTGGTGGCTAATGAAGATCTGCTCTTTCCTAGCACTCTCCTCTTGGTGCTATGTGGCTTGTATTTAGGAATTTCTGTCCACTTATGATACATCCATGGGGGAAAGTAAGGTGGTGTAATGTACTTCATGTTGTATATATACCCTACGTGGTGAATGCTGAATTGTGTAGTCAGTGAGTATGGTGGGTTAGAAGTGGTCAGTGTAGGCTCTCATCTTCGAAGATCTGGGAGGAACTGAAACTGGGCTTGTTGGCTCACTGATGCAAGCCAGATTTCATGCCATCTGTAAACACCCTCTTTCCAGAACGTTGATCTCCAGACTGTATGGAAATGTTCATTCTCACTAGTCCCTATTCCAATCCAAAGGTACTTCAGTGCTTTGGCTTCGACTCCTGCTTATTTAAGCAGTTCCCAAGCCTCATTTTTTAACAGTGGTAGGATGTGGGGATGTATTTGAGTCTCACATCCACTAGCATGGATTCTCTTCTTGTTTCCTAAACTACTGTTGTGAAGAAATTTTTAAAACACCGTAAAGCAGGTATAAATACCATGATCCTTTGACCCTGCGGTGATCTAGTTCATGCTGAATCAAGAGCTAGGAGATAGTGACCCAATACTTATTGGTGATTTCCTGTTTTTAAAGCACTTTTGCATTCCGGGGACTATAGGTAACTTGTCCAAGTCACGTAGTGGTAAATTTCAGAGCCAGAACTCAATCCAGATCTTCTCATTCCAGCAGTGCTGTGTTCACTGAATTATGCAACCTATAATTATGTGACATCATCCAATATAGTGTGCTGCCACTGAGCCTCCTAAAATTGGGAATATTATGTTAATGTAGGCCCCTTCATCGTGAAGTGAATAAAATAAACATGAGCCTTTTTCTCTACTCATTCCTAGGAGAAGAACTGTAGTCATGAAGTGACAGTGGTCCTATTTTCTAGAACTTTTTATGATGCAAAATCTCTTGGTGAGTAAGTCTTTCTCTTATAGTTCTTTCTTATTAAGCTAGCCACCCATTCCTTATAACTTTCCCTTTGCAGTGCTCATCTTGCCCATGTTTTCTGTTATGAGCATAGGGTAAAATGGAAAATAGTCCATTAGTGGATGCATGAAGTCTGTGGCCCATGATTCATCTTAAAGCCAACCTGATACTTAATTTTATTCATTCATTCATTCATTCATTCATTCATTCGTTCATTTGTTCATGTGTTGCAAATTTTCAACCCAGAAGAGGGAGCAGAGAAACTGAATTTCTCTTCTCACTCTGATCTACGTGTGTTGTTTTCTTTTTCAGATGAATTTCCTGAAATAAACCGAGCCTCAATTCGACAGGATCACAAGGGACGGTACTATGAAGACTTTTATAAGTATGTTTGAGTGCTTTACTAGGCCTTTTTTTTCTTAGATTTCATTTATTATTTGAGAGAGAGCGCATGAGTGAGCACGAGCATTGGGGCAGAGAGAGAGGGAGAAGTAGGTTCTCAGCTGAGCAGGAAGCCAGATGTGATGTGATGTGATGCATCCACCCCAGAACCCCGGATTCATGACCTGGGCCAGAGTCTTATGCTTAGCTTAACTGCTTAACCGACTGAACCACCCAGGTGCTCTCTATTCATTTGTTTGTTTAGTTGTTTCTTTCCTAACTTAAAAATAAATTAACCTTTTCATTTTGGAATAATTCTGGGTTTATTGAGAAGTTGCAGAGATAGCCCAGAGAGAGAGAGAGTTCCCATATACCCTTTATTCAGTTTTCCTGATAACATTTCATAACTAAGGTGCATTTGTCAAAACTGCAAGATTAGCCCTGGTGTATTACCATTAACAAAATTTCAGGTGGTTCTCAGATTTCATCAGTTTTTCCACATTATGTTCCAGGATCTAATCCAGGATACACATTGCATTTAGACTTTCCAAACTTTGTTCTGTGAAAAATTTCAAACACCCAGAAAAGAAGAATAAATAATACGATGCATTCACATACCCAATACCTAGATTTAACAGTTATTATTATGCCTCATTTATTTTATCTGTTTTTGTTTGTTTCTTTGTTTCTTTGTTTTGCTTCATCTATTTTTTTTTTGGCTAGATTTTATTTTAGAGTAAATTCTAGATATTGTGACATGTTGTTCTTCTGCATATCTAAAAAATAGGAGCATTTTCACACATAACCACAATATCATGGTCACATTGAACAAAGGTAATTCTGTAATTTCCAATGTCTAATATTCAGATTTCATTAATGTCTCTGAAATAACTTATGTTTGATCTGCTTGTTAAATCTAAATCTAAAGCAGTGAGAGCCTTCCTTTTTGTCTCCAAACATTGGATATACTGAAGAATCTGAGTTAATAGTCCTGCCATACTTTTCCACACAGAGAGAGGCAGAGGCATAGGTAGAAGCAGGCTCCCCATGGGGAACCCGATGTGGGACTCAACACCAAGACCCTGGGATCATGACCCAAGCCAGAGGGGCAGACACTCAACCACTGAGCCACCCAGGTGTCCCTGTAGGTTTTAAATGGATTGTTTTATTCTTCACTGGGGTACCGAGATTTTATGTTTAAGTAAAAAGCAACTCCTTTGATATGAAGTACATTTCCTCACCTTACTACATGTTTAAGCCCTTAGAGACTGCTTTTCTCAAACATATAACTGTCTTATTGGTTCAGTCTTGCTGTCTCAGACTATTTCCTTCTGCAACAGAGGAAGAACCCTTTGCTAGTTTCCCTTGCTACCTCAGACGAAATCAGTGTCTCTCTGTTTTGCAGTAACAGTTTACTATGTGGGTTTAGTTTATGTCTCAGATGGCCAGTCTTCTCCCCTACCCCCAACCTGGAGCCTTAATCATATTTCTTTGTAGCTACTTCCTTCCTAAGTCTCATGCCAAATTTGGCACCAAATGCCAATTTGTATTTTTCTCCCTTCTCAATTTTATGATAGCATTCTTAGAGAATATATCTTTTATTCTTTTATGGTTATGTATATATTTTTAAAACTGATTGTGGATAAGCCACAAAGAGTCACAGAAGTTATGGAAACTTTTTAGGCAGTTTTTTGAGCAACTTTTTAACTTTTTATTTCAAAAAATTTTAAATTATTAGAAAGTTGAAAGAGGAATATAATGAATATCTATATACTTTTCACCTAGATTTATCAGTTGAATAGACATTGAATAGACATATGATATCTTATATTTCATTATCTATCTCCTAAGGCAAGGACATTGCAAAAGAATATCAGGTTTTGGGGCACCTGGGTGGCTCAGTGGTTGAGCGTCTGCCTTTGGTTTAGATCATGATCCCTGGGTCCTGGGAACAAGTCCCACATCTGGCTCCCCACAGGGAGCCTGCTTCTCCCTCTGCCTATATCTCTGCCTATCTCTCTGTGTCTCTCATGAATAAATAAATAAAATCTTTATTAAAAAAAAAAAGAATGTCAGATTTTGCCAATTGTCCTAATATTCTTTATTGAGATGTTTTTCCTGATCCAGATTTCTTTCTAAAGTCATGCATCATTTTTAGCTTAGATAATTGTTTTTACAATATGTTATTATAAAGTTTTCAAAGATAGAGACAAGTTGAATGAATTGTATAGTGATTACTTGTATACCTACCACCTGATGTTCCATAATTAACATTTTGCTATGCTGTTGACCCTTGAACAACATGGATTTGAACTGCATAGATCCACTTATACATGGATTCTTTTGATAGATACAATACAGTACTGTAAAGATATTTTCCTTATGATTGTCTTCTTTTTGAAAAAGATTTACTTATTTGAGAGAGAGAAAGAGAGCCTGTGCACACACACATGTGAGCAGAGAGAGGGAGAGAATCTCAAGCAGACTCCCTGTTGAGCACAGAATCGGATTCAGGGCTCGATCCCACAACCCTGAGATCATGACCTGAGCCAGAATCAAGACAGACACTCAGCTGACTAAGCCACTCAGGCACTCCTCCTTATGATTTTCTTTTCTTTTCTTTTTTTTTTTTTAAGATTTTATTTATTTATTTATTTGAGAACAGAGAGCACAAATGTGGAGTGGCAGGGGAGAGGGGCAAAGGAAGGGGGGGAGAAGCAGGCTCATCACTGAGCAAGGAGCTTGATGTGGTACTGAATCCCAGGACCCTGGGATCATAACCTGAGCTGAAGGCCGATGCTTAACTGACTGAGCCACCCAGGTGTCCCTTCTTACGATTTTCTTAATAACACTTTCTTTTGTCTAGCTCATTTTATTAAGAATATAGTATAAAATACTTATACAAAATATTTTAATGGACTGTTTATGTTATCAGTAAGGTTTCTGGTCAACAGACTATTAGTAAATGTTTTGGGGAGTCAAAACATATGCAGATTTTCAGTTGCACAGGGCAGGGTTATCAGTGTCCAATGTTGTTCAAGGGTCAGCTATATTTCCTTTATAACTTATCACATTACCGTTTTATATAATTTAAGAAATAATGCAACTTTATTGTAGAAATTTTGAAAAATCTATAGAAGAGCATAAGATAGAAAATAAGAGTATCTCCCTCTCCTATTCAGATGGTAATAAGATTATAATAGTTATCATTTGTATTCTGGACTTACTATGTATGGGACACTCACTATTCTAAGCACTTTAGTATCTTGGTTTCATTTAAATATCATAGTGTTCCTTGTGCTTATTGTTACCCCATTTTACAGATGTAGAAACTTGGACATAGAGTTTAAGTAACTTATCCAAAGTCCATGGAGGATTAAGTGATGGAATATGTACTTGACTCAGGTAGTCTGATTCAGACTTGGTGCTTTTGACCACTGCGTTCTTCAACCCCATACTGACCATACTTTAAATTATTTATGGATCTTCTTTTGGGTCCTGTATCCCTATGAGAATTTCATAAAAGTAATGGACCATTTCTTCCCCCAGCATCACCATTTATCCCTTCATGCTGTTAAATTCTTCATACCACTTCAGTGGATTCCTGGAACCTTTTTTAAAAATATTTTTTAAGATTTTATTTTTAAATACTCTCTACATGCAACATGGGGCTTGAACTGAGAGCCCTGAGATCAAGAGTTGCATGCTCTTCTGATTGAGCCAGCCAGGTTCTCCTGATGCCTGGAACCTGAGAACCTCTTTGGCTTAACAGTATATGAAGTTATTTCTACCTAATGAATATGAATGTATGAATTCATTTGAGTATAATTATGGACATATTAAAACAGATAGTATTAGGTTCTTGGGTGGCTCAGTCAGTTAAGTGTCTGCCTTTGGCTCAGGTTATGATCCCAGGGGCCTAGGATCAAGTCCTGCATCAGGCTCACAGCTCCACAGGGAGTCTGCTTCTCTTCTTGCCTCTCTCCTCATTCATTCTCTCTCACTCACTTTCTCTCTTGAATAAATAAATAAATCTTAAAAAACCCAGGTTGTATAAAGCATGAATGTATGAGTTATAAATATAGATTTACATGTGTATAGGACTATATAATTAATATATTAAAATTTTCCTCACGTCGTTAAAAAGTCACCCCTCAACATTTTTTAGATCAAAAGAAGCTTTGGTTGTGTTTCTCTTACTATAAAAACAATACAAGTTTATTTTAGGAAAAAATCACAAAGTATAGTTACGTAAATGATAATTCAAAACACCCTCAATTCCACCTTCCAGATGCAGTCACCATTACATGGCTGCATCAAACCCTATTCTCTGTTTATAGAGACAAAAAGTAATTTTCACAGAGGTGTGGTCACAGACTCCTATGCTTTTTTTTTTAAATTATTTTTTAAGATTTTATTTATTTATTCATGAGAGACACACATAGAGAGTCAGAGACATAGGTAGAGGGAGAAGCCGGCTCCCTACAGAGAGCTTGATGTAGGTCTCAATCCCAAGACACCAAGATCCACAACCTGAGCCAAAGGCAGACGCTCAACCACTCAGCCACTTCAGCGCCCCACTCTCATGCTTTTTTCACATGATGTTTTTTTTAAACCAGCATTTTTCACTTACTACATCGTAAATGCCATTCCATGTCAAATACTCTATTTCTACAGCATCGTTTTTATTCCTATGTAGACGTTACATTTGCTAACTAGTATTAGTTGTAACTAGACGTTACAACTGCTAACATTTGCTAACTAGTATTAGTTGTAACTAGACGTTACAACTGCTAACTAGTATTGAACACTGAAGTGATTTTCAACTTTTCACTATTGTCAAAAGTTCTAATGAATGGTCTTACAGTGTTTAAGCACAACCTTAGTGTAACCTTATAACCTTAGTTATAACCTTATAACTTAGCATAATTTTAAGGATAAGTTCCCAGAAATGGAGTTATTGGGTCAAAAATACTATATATCTGTTAAGCTTTTCATTTGTATAACCAAAATTGCCCTGCAAAACCACTGAAGTAAAAAATCCTATTTTCCCACTAGCAATGTTATTTCTCTGTCCTTGCCAACACTGAATACTATTCTCTTCCTTTTTTTGACCCGTTCCCAATTGGAATGGAAGAAAAGTTATCTCCTTGAGTCTTAATAGTCATTTTTTTTTATTACCAAGAGTAAATGTTTTCTCATGCTTTTTGGCCTTTGTATTTCTCTTTTGTGAATTATATATTCATCTTCTTAGCTAATTTTTTCATTTTTTCATTTTCTTTTTGTCTTTCCACTTGTCTGATGTTACAGTCCAAAGGGAAGTTCTTTTAGTACTGTGGTATGTTTCTTCAGATCTTTTTTTGTTTAGCACATTTTATTTTATTTTTTTAAGATTTTATTTTTTCTTAAGTAATCTCTGCACCCAAATGTGGGACTTCAAACCTATGACCTCAAAATCAAGGGTCACATGTTTTACTGACTAAGCCAGCCAGGTGGCCCTGTTTAGCCCATTTTAAAATTGGATGATTTTTTGGCTTGTTTTTTTTTTTTTTTTTTTAAGATTTTATTTATTTATTCATGAGAGAGGGAGAGAGAGAGATTGGCAGAGACACAGGCAGAGGGAAAAGCAGCCTCCATGCAGGGAGCCTGACATGGGACTCGACCCTGGGTCTCCAGGATCATACCCTGGGCTGAAGGCAGCGCTTAACCGCTGAGCCACCCAGGGTGCCTGCTTGTTTTGTTTTTAAAAAAATCAAATATACTTGGGTAGAGAGAATAGCATTGTGAACTTTCATATACCCATTACTCAAACAGTTATCAAAGAGGATCATTTCATTTTTTGATACCTATAGGATATTTTGTCATAGTCTGAAATTTTATCATAATTTAACTAATTCCTTGTTGGATATTTACTCTTTTTCTAATAAGAAAAAGATTTACTTATTTATTTTAGAGAATGCATAAGTGGGAGGTGCAGAGGGAGAGAGAATCTCAAACAGACTTTACGTTGAGTTTGGTGCTCAGTGCGAGGCTCAATCTCTCAACCCTCGGATTATGACCCTGAGATTACAACCTGAGCCAAAACTATGAGTCAGATGCTTAACCAGCTGTACTACCCAGGCACCCCAATCTTTTTCTAATTTTTAAATTCAACTATGTATCACTGTGATAGATATATAGTTAATGCATTCTTTATTGTTTTTTGCCTTTTTTTTTGAACAGTTTTGTGTTCATAGCAAAATTGAGAGAAGGTATAAGGATTTCCCATACACCCCTTTTACTTACACATACATAATGGCCTTCTCTCTGTTATCAACCACTTTTACCAGACAGATACATTTATTACAATTAATGAACCTACACAGATGTTTCATAGTCACTGAAAGTCCGTAGGTTTACCTTAAGGTTCACTCTTGGTATTGTACTTTCGGTGGGATTGAACAAATATATAATGCCATGTCTCCCATCATTAATATCTTACAGTGTATTTTCACTGCCCTAAAAATTCTCAATGTCCCACTTACTCTTTCCTTTCCCCCTATGACATGATGTGGAACATCTTTTCATGTACTTATTTGCCATGTATATCTTCTTTGATGAAGTGTCTGTTCAACTCTTCTGCCTATTTTTAAATTGGGTTTTTTTATTGTTGAATTTTTAAGAGTTATTTATGTATTTTGGATGACAGTCCTTTATTAAATATGCCTTGTCTTCTCATTCTCTTAACATTGTCTTTTCTAGAGCAGAAGTTTTTAAATTTTAATAAGGACTAGCTTATCAATTTCTTTCTTTCATGGATTGTGGCTTTGGTATTTAATCTAAAAAGTCATCATCCTACCCAGAGTCATTTAAGTTTTGTGCTATGTTAGCTTTTAGAAGTTTTACAATTTTACATTTTATAATTAGGTCTATGACCTATTTTGAATTGCTTTCTAAATTTTCTGCCAAAACCCAGGATCGAACCATATTTTTAGTTAATTTTTATGAAGAGCGTAAAGTCTGTGTCTAACTTTCTTTTTTTTCTTTTGCATGTGGATGTCCAGTTGTTCCAGCACCATTTGTTGAAAAGAATGTCTTTGTTCCATTATGTTGTCTTTGCTTCTTTGTCAAAGATCTGTTGATATATTTTAAGGATTCTGCTTCTGGGTCCTCTGATCTGTTGCATTAATCTGTTTGTCTGCTCTTTCACCACTGCCACCCTGTCTTGATTACTGTAGCTTCTTGAAGTTGAATAGTGTTAGTCCTCCAACTTTGTTCTTCTCTTTCAATATTGGGTTGGCTATTCTGGGTCCTATGTGTTTTTTCTTTTTTTCTTTTCTTTTCTTTCTTTTCTTTTCTTTTCTTTTCTTTTCTTTTCTTTTCTTTTCTTTTCTTTTCTTTTTTTTCTTTTCTTTCTTTTCATTTCTTTTCTTTTTTTCTTTTCTTTTCTTTCTTTCCTTTCCTTTTCTTTCTTTCTTCCTTCCTTCCTTTCTTTCTTTCTTTTTTTCTTTTCTTTTCTTTTAGATTTACTTATTTATTTTAGAGAGAGGGAGCGAGTGGGTGTGGGTGAGGGGGGAAGCAGAGGAAGGAGAGAGAGTCCTAAGCCGACTTAGCACTGAGCATGGAGCCCAATATGGGGCTTGATCTCAATATCCTGAGATCATGACCTGAGCTGAAACCAAGAGTCAGACACTTAATTGACAGGGGCCACCCAGATACCCCCTGTATATTTCTCCCCCCCCCCCCGTATATTTCTTTAGGATAAGTTCATAGCATTAAAATTACTAGATTAATGCAAATGTATATTTTTTCTTTAAATCTAAATTTTATTTTTAGTAGTACATCCACATGGTTCAAAAACTTTAAGGTTGAGGTCTGCAGTAAACTGATTCCCACCCATCACCCCCCCCCTTTATTTTAAGATTTTATTTTTATTTATTGTATTGTATTGTATTGTATTGTATTGTATTTTTTAAGATTTTATTTTTAAGTTATCTCTATCCCCAAAGTGGGGCTCAAACTTACAACCCTGAGGTCAAGAGTTGCAAGCCATACTGACTGAGCCAGCCAGGTGCCCCATTTTTACTTTATTTTATTTTAAGATTTTATTTTTAACTAATCTCTACACCTAACATGGGGTTCAAGCTCACAACCCTAGATCATGAGTCTCATGCTCAACTGAGTGAGCCAGCCAGGTACTTCTGCAGTCCCTTTCTACTAATCTAGTTCCCTGACCTAGATAGGTTTATTGTGTGTGTGTGTGTGTGTGTGTGTGTGTGTGTGTGTATACATATATATATATATTAACATACATATATGGGGTGCCTGGGTGGTTCAGTGGTTGAGCGTCTGCCTTTGGCTCAGGTCATGATCCTGGGGTCTTGGGATCGAGTACCGCATTAGGCTCCTTGCCGGGAACCTCTTTCTCCTTCTGCCTAGGTCTCTGGCTCTCTCTGTGTGTCTCTCATGAATAAATAAATAAAATCTAAAAAAAAAAAAAAACCCCAACCCATACATATAGATGTTTTCTTTTAGGCTTTTTATAGACCACCTAATTGTAATTCATTATGTGAAAATTTCATATTCCTACTCAATGCTAGGCATTAATATAATCTCATGGCAATTTTAAAATGCTTTCTTTTTTGTTTTCAGTCTATGTGACTGTTGATGTGATTACATTTCTTTGCTAATGTTTGTTACACACATTTGACTTTTATACTTATTATTATATGGTAAATTACCCTAATCTTGGGAATCCCATCTTCTCCTTTCCTTTGAAACCCTGTGAGTGGCCTGATGTATGTGATAGCTGTTTAGTATTTTATGACAATATTCCTTTCAGAGTGGTGGTGCAGAATGAGAGGAGAGAAGAGTGGACGTCACTCCTTGTGACCATTAAAAAACTCTTCATCCAGTATCCAGTGTTGGTACGACTGGAACAGGCAGGTACTGCATTCATATGATAGAAGGTATGGCAGGGAAAGGAAGTATAGGATGGAAGCTGGGAAATGAAGTAGGTTCCTTCCTACTTCTGGGCATAGTTTCTGCTTCTAGTCAGGTTTCTTTCTTTCTTTCTTTTTTTTTTTTAATCTAGTCAGGTTTCTATTTCCAGTTGGGTCCAGTTGTTCATTACATATGCAGTAAGTTCAATAATGTCCCTACTACAGGGTGGGAGGCCCTGCGGAGCCAGACACTTTCCACTTGGTTTTTAGAGTTCATCTTTCATGAGATACTTTTCCTTCTCTTGTGTCATTTGCTTCAGAGGGCTTTCCTCAAGGCGACAATTCTACCTCAGCACAAGGAAACTACCTAGAGGCCATCAATTTGTCATTCAATGGTGAGTAAGGGATGCCAACCATGGGAGCTGGCATCTTGCTTACCACATGGCTATGGACTTCTTTTTTACTAATGTCCAAAGATCCAGAACCAGTTGATGATCTCCTCACCTACCTACCCCAGAGATGAACTGAAAGCAGTAACTTCTGATTGGATGGTTATAATGGCCAACATTTAGCTCTTGGGTTTTTTGTTGGAAATTAATGTGCTATTCTCATCTGCTTCTCATGGTAACCTGAGAGTAAAGAGCTAGAGGGAATCTTCCTTGGACTGTTTAACTAAAAACCTTGTTCTTGCTATTTTCTACCCCATCTCTCAATTGCTTCTAAGTAATTAAATTTTTTTTTAATTATAAAAGGAACCTATGTTTCTAGAATTCAAATAATCAGAGCTATATTAAGTAAAAATGAAGATCTCCCCCCTCCCACTACTGTCAGTTCCCTTCCAAAATGGAACCTTGTTAACAGCATGGTATTGATTTCCTCTGAATGTTTGTCCCTGCATTAATGTGTTAGCTGATATGCTTTGTTTGCAAATAACAGAAACCTACTGAATTGGTTTACACAAAAAGAGAAATTTACTCTCAGGATGTAGACACCTGGCACGGCCACCAGGAAAGGCTTGAACATCATGCAGACGATGGTGGGGACCAAAGTGGCTCTAGGAACTGCAACAGCAGGTATTCCTAGAGCAGTATTCAGCTCCTAGCTCCGCTGTCAGCTCTCTACTCTCTGTTCAGAATTCTGTGTTCCCAGCGGAGTGATTGGCCTAGCTCTGGTTAGGCATCCCTCAGCACTGGCCAGTGGTAGAAGTGATGATGTGTGGTTACTTCACTGTGCGTATAACCTGCCCATGTATCTATAGACCCAGGTGCTGGGGATTTTAAAGCACATGGTCTTGTATTAGTAAATCTTTTTGTCATATTGGAATATCTTTGGTTTTCTAAAGTAAGGACTGTATAGGACAGAAATAAAAATTAACTTGCCAGATTTACAAAGTCTACTCTTTTAAATATTATCTTAAATTAATATTTGATTTTTGTAAATTTCAATGGAGACTCATTTATGTATTGTTTAAATTAACAACATGAAATTTGAGCATTTAAGGCTGCACAAGGCAAGTATTAGGCATCAATGAGAGGATGTTAACGAAGGCAACAGTAAGGTAGTCTTGTGTTCAAGCAGTTCTTTTTTTTATTTTTTATTTATTTATGATAGTCACACACACACAGAGAGAGAGGCAGAGACACAGGCAGAGGGAGAAGCAGGCTCCATGCACCGGGAGCCCGACGTGGGATTCGATCCCGGGTCTCCAGGATCGCTCCCTGGCCCAAAAGCAGGCGCCAAACCGCTGCGCCACCCAGGGATCCCCTCAAGCAGTTCTTAAAGTAGAAGGGAAGAGGCAGATATGCACATGACTAACTAGAATTCAGGCTATTCCTACAACAGAAACATGGGCAAAATACTCAGATCACAGAGAGGCTTGCCAGTGGCTGGTTTCTGAAAAGTTGTAACATCTTCATTCAAGAACTTTTGCTTCCTTTGAAGTGTTTGACAAGCACTACATCAACCGCAACTTTGACCGAACTGGGCAGATGTCTGTGGTGATCACGCCTGGGGTGGGTGTTTTTGAAGTGGACCGTCTACTTATGATCTTGACCAAGCAGCGGATGATAGATAATGGTAATGCTCCCTGGGCTGCACTGTCTCCAAGGGTTTAGAGCCTGACTTACTTTTAGAGCTCTGAGCTTTCCCTGGCTCTGTGTGTCAGAGATCCTGGGGATATGAATAATGTTAGGCAACAAAAAGAGTTCCATGATCAAATTGGTTTGGGAAATGCTGGGTCATACACAGTTTAGGCAGATTCCCTAATTGCAGGTTTTAATATGTTAGTGTATCTTGTCTATCTCTAATGGGCATAACAGGTGCTCAGAGTTTCACAAACATATATGACCCCAGAGAACTATTTTGGAAACCCGTGTGCCATCAGCCTGTCTTGGGGAGAACCATCAAATCATCTGATCCAGTCCTCCCTCCATGATGTGCTATGCTTCCCTATTTTGTACCCCTTGTCCCATTAAATTTATGCTTCAACAACAAGATGGAGTTGGAATGTAAATCCTGATTGCCAATAAAGCAGCTCCGTTAAACGATATGGATTGTTTTGCCTTTTTATTGAAATTACAAGGTTTCGTTTCCTTTCTGGCCTTGAAACTTTAGTAATGGAGTCCGGGGTTGTCTTTTTGACAAATCATGATCTACAAAGCAGTCAAAGGCTAATTGTCAAGCATTCAGTAATCGCAGGATGTGATGGGACCTGGTAAAGAGGAAATAGACAAAATGCATCTATTTACTGCTTTGCTGTGTAGGCGAATGAGGTTATAAATCATAGGATAGGAAGTCTGCTTTGACTCATACCCTGACCCAGTTTAATAGTATTGTTAATAGAGTGAGACACTTATTTCTGCTTCTTTCCACCCTCACCCCAAACTCTTTTTGTCTTTTTTTTAGGAATTGGTGTGGACTTGGTGTGCATGGGGGAGCAACCATTACATGCTGTCCCGCTGTTTAAGGTCATTAGATTTTGGATTGCTTAATAACGGCCAGTTTCTACTACTAGGGTGATCTTGAGAACACTTTATTTTTATTTATTTATTTATTTTCTTTTTTTTTGAGAACACTTTAAAACAGAAAAGTTGGAGCAGTTCCACATCCTGTTTGTTTCCTAGCTAATCTGTGTACTGGCTTTTTCTCTTCCAGCTGCATAATCGAAGTGCACCTCGTGATTCTCGTCTGGGCGATGACTATAATATTCCTCACTGGATAAACCACAGGTGGGTGTAATCTTGATTCCTGGTAGATGATAAGGGTTTTGAATAACTTCCTTGCCACTTTTTTCTTCACATTTGTTAAGTTCCAACTATTAAAGTCTTTTGTCAAGAAAACCAAAGTTCCAGCATTTGCTTAGAGCTTCTTTCTGTACATGCAAAACAGTGGCAGTAATATAAGAACAGTCTAAGAGTAAAAAAAAAAAAAAAAAAAAAGACCAATTTGAAGGTCTTATTTCTATTATTAGCTCCAGCTCCTATGATTCCCAACTCCCACAGACCATAGCAGAACAACATTGTGCCTGGCATTCTCCGTCTGTAGAAAAATCACTGTGCTCTTCTTCATGTGGGACAAGAGATAGGCCTCAGTGTTTCTTCTGATCAAAGCTCAGGGTGGTATCTCTTGTGCCTTTGTCAGTACCACTGCTTTATCCCATCCTTATCTTTTTTAATAACTGTGATAATCTTAATAGTATGTCTGCTTCTGATCTCTCTTTCAGTCCATCCTTTAGACCAGGGTTTCTCAACCTGGACACTACTGCCCTGTGCATTGTAGGATGTTGAGTAGCATCCCTGACCTCCACCCACTAAAAGCCAATAGCACTCACTCCAGGGTGACGACCAAAGTGTCTGCAGGAACTGTGGCTAAGTGAATTTTCCTATCAGAAAACCTGGAGGGATTTAAACGATTTCTTGGAAATTTGCTGGTAGAGCTCATAACCTCCTGGAAACTAACTGTGAGAACTAGATATTCTCAAACCTGCCAAAAGTGAAAAGCCTTGGGCTATTTCTTCTTTATAATGTTTTATGATTTTTATTTTTTTTAATTTTAGTTTTTAAAAGATTTTTATTTATTTGAGAGAGAGTGAGAGCAAGAGAGATCACAGAGGGAGAATGAGAAGCAGACTTACCACTGAGCAGGGAGCCTGGCGCAGGGTTCAATCCCAGGATCCTGAGATCATGACCTGAGCTGAAGGCAGACGCTAAATGGACTGAGCCACCTAGGCACCCCTGTTTTATGATTTTTAAAAATGCCTTTAGGCTTATGGAAAATGCCGTTGAAACCATTGGAAACTGGGGAGGAAAATCATTTAGACTTAAAAACAAAAAAAAATTAAAAATACAAAATGTCTGTTGCATTGCCACATGCCTCCTAGGTGGCAGGATCCTCCCTCATCCCTACATTGAGAATCAGTTTTTTAGACCAATGGTTTTCTTCTTTCCTTTCTAATTTTTTTCTTAAGCAACAGCCACCCTTGCCCCCTCCTTTTTTAGGTAAAAGTCTTACTTTTTTTTTTTTTTTTTAAAGATTTTATTTATTTATTCATGAGAGACACAGAGAGAAAGAGAGGCAGAGACACAAGCAGAGGGAGAAGCAGGCTCCTCACAGGGAGCCTGACTTGGGACTCAATCCCGGGTCTCCAGGGTCACACCCTAGGCTGAAGGCGGCACTAAACCTCTGAGCCACCCAGGCGTCCCAAGTAAAAGTCTTACTTGCAACCAAATATATAGTAGTGAAAAAGTCTTAGTGTTCCTCTGTGTCCTCAGTAGGCCCGGATATGGCACCAAGGGACCCTGGAGGTCTGGGACCAGTGTCTGTCAACCACTGCCATACCTGGTTACCAGAGTCATTTTATGAAAACTAAATCCTGTTGTTCTTTTTCTCTGATTCCTCCTGCTGGCTTGATGAAGACTAAAGTTTTTGATATCCGAGGCCTCCTCTTCCACCTCTTGCCTTCTTTTATTCTGCATAGCAGATGTACATATCTCACTCTTCTGAGCCTTTCTGCCTAGAGGGCCTCTCCACCTGCCCTCTTCTTCACAAATGCCTGTTATCCTCTAAGACCTGGGCCCGACATCTCTTTTGTGAGTCCTTCCTGTGCTGTCCTGGGTAGCCAATAGCCACTTTCTTGTTAGTGCTTCTAGAGCATTCTGCTTTACTCTGTGTTGTCTGTTTTAAGCTGACACTCCATGAGGGGCAGATGATCACTGGCTCATGCACTAAGCTTAAAAAGAATCTTCCGTTTTGTTTTCTGTTTAGTTGTAAATATTTTCTAGAGACCAGCTTGAAAATTCATCACAGATGTTGATTTCAGCCTTGAGGTTTTTCCTTTATCTTTGTTATGGGCCATAGTGTCCTCGTGTGGTGGTTGCTGCCGGTCAGCTGTAATCATTCATAGGTGAAGAACCAACAAGGAACAGTGGCCTGGCCAGCTGTAAGGTCACCCAGTACTCCTGTTCTGAGTATGCCTCTCTCAGGGAGCCCAGTGAGAGACTCTCAGGCTGGTCATCCGTGTTATTCCGTTTTGTGCATGTATATGTGACTCTTCAGTGATGTTCAGTTTTTTATGTTGTCATTGAATTGCTTGACGAAGTCACTTTAAGAAAAAGTGCTTGCTTCCTAAGAGGATGCCTTCAGGATCTTCTTTATCTTGTATTTTTGTTACTTACTATCATTTCAAAAACTGATTCAAGTAAAATAATACTTTGAACTTTTTTGTTTTCACTTAATTCAGAGCACAGTGTATCTTCTTTTTTGTCAGCTCTCTAATTAGTTTTGGATTTGTAATCTTTGAATAGACATTCAGATGCTTTGGCACATAAGAAAATAGCTACTGTTTAATTATACACCATATTTCGGGGTTTTATGTTTAGGAAATAATTAAAGGACAGAGTAGCTGTAGCACACAGAAATTATATATGAATTTAAGCACTGTAATTTCCTCGGATTTTAATTAATAATAACTTGAAGGTTTCCTGATTCATCACTTTATTTTACATCCCAAATTGGCTCTCTGATGGCATTTAAGATGGACAATAGATTCACACAGGTGGCTTCAGAATCTGAGAGCTGGGATGGCCTGAGGTCTGCTTTTCACTTCTCAGTGTGAGCCTTGTTTGCTTGAGCCACTCAGGGACAGGAGCAAAGAGGGCTCATGGCCTGAGATACATGGCTCCTCATAGGGGCCATTGTTCTCATCCTGTCCTCAAGCTTCTTCAGAAGCCTCTCACAAGGCCAGAGAGCTTACCTGAAGCATAATCAAATTGTCTTCATTGAAAAATTATCACTCTCAACGTATTATTGGCTAGTAATGAAAATAGATGCAAAAAAGTAAAATAATAGAGGATACGTAAGAGTTCTAAAACTGGAATGTGGGGGATATCACAGATGATACCTGGAGTCTGTTGTAGAGATCATAAAGACCCTCCAATCACACAGTATAGGTGAGGAACCTGAGTCCCAGAGAGATAAAGTGGCTTGCAAGAGTTGGACAGGGAGTTTAGGATGACTGGCTCAGCGGTTGGGCGCCTGCCTTTGGCTCAGGTCGTGATCCCAGGAAACGGGATCTAGTCTCGCATCAGGCTCCCTGTGAGGAGCCTGCTTCTCCCTCTGCCTGTGTCTCTGCCTCTCTCAATCTGTATCTCTCATGAATAAATAAATATATCTTAAAAAAAAAAGAGTTGGACAACAAGTTCATGGCAAGCTGACGCTCTTGGTTTAAACCATTTGAAATTGTGGTAGTAGACTGATTTTGACCTTCAAACAGCAACTTCATGTAGATAAATCTTTTTTTTTTTTTTTCATGTAGATAAATCTAATAGAAACCCATTCTTCTGGCTAACATCATTTTACCACTCAGATCTTTTTATTTTTATTTATTTACATATTTTTTCAAATTTTTATTTAAATTCTAGTTAGTTAACATATAGTGTAATATTGTTTTCTGGAGTAGAATTTAATGATTCACTTCTACTTACATCTTTCTTTCACATCTTTCTTCTCTACATGGCGATTTCCTTGGTACCACTCTTAGGGGTCAAGTGCCAGGGGCTGGTTGGACTCCAGGCCTGATTGCAGTTAATATTCTTATGTTCTTATGAACATAAAGTGTTGGTTACTAGGATTGCCCTACAGTCTACTGGTTAACTATAGATACTGTTTTTTTTTTTTTTTTTATGATCAGAGTTATGATGGAAGGTGTGGATTGGTTAGTATTCAAAACATCTTTCTCATAAATTAATTATAGATAAAAGAGAGTACAGAGACATGCCTGAGAAATGGAAAAGACTGTACAGCCTCTATTTTACATTCATTCAGTATATCCAGGGCCAAATCGGGTTTCCCAGTTTTCTTGTGTGCCTGACATTACTGCATTAATATACGATTTTCAAAGGGATAGGAATTTGATGGTTTGATTTCTGCCTTCCTTCCTTCCTTCCTTCCTTCCTTCCTTCCTTCCTTCCTTCCTTCCTTCCTTCCTTCTTTCCTTCCTTCCTTCCTTCCTTCCTTCCTTCCTTCCTTCCTTCCTTCCTTCCTTCCTTCCTTTCTTCCTTCCTTCCTTCCTTCCTTCCTGTAGGTTCCATGGCCAGTGTGGAACCCAGTATGGGGCTTGAACTCACAACCTGAGATTGAGACTTGAGCTGAGATCAAGAGCCAGATGCTCAACTGACTGAGCCACCCACACACCCCATCTTTTCTTGAGACCACTTTTTTCTTTCCTTGCCTGAGCTATTCTTGCTTACCAAATGCTCTTCAACCCATGACTGAAAAGGATCAAGGTGCAAAAGTATGATGTGAATAGAATTAATCCCTGCCACAAGGAGGAAATTCTCATCCAGTTAGGAATCAGGGTTAGTGTGAAACAGTTTATGGAAAATAAAAGAACAATGATTAAAACTGTATTTAATGTCTTATGGTAATTACAGAACAAGTTAGAATCAGAGGAATCAGTGAAACCTGAGATATAGGCAGTTACAAGAGGGCTAATCCACAGCTGGGGTTTTAACTGTCTTGAAGTTTAAAATGAAAGGGGCTTACATTAATGACCCTTTTTTCTTTCACAGTTTCTATACGTCCAAAAGTCAGCTCTTTTGTAACAGTTTCACCCCACGAATAAAACTGGCGGGAAAGAAGGTAGGTGTCACCAACCTACAGAGCCTTCAGAGACTGTTCCACACCAACATGGTTATTTTAATCCTGAGATATGCCCTTCTCCCCCATGGTCTTGAGTAAGTTTAAGAAATTTGACTTAGAACTTTATGATTTTCCACATTAGATACATCAATAATAAGGCAAACCTCAGACTTATGATGTGACTCATTGATTCAAATACTGGGACCTCTCAGATACCTTTGGGGACAAAGACATGGGCGTGCATTACAACTAAGGGGAAATAATGATGAAAAGAGCAAATCTTAGTAGTAATAAAAGAATTGCAAATTCAAACAAGAATAGAGATTATTGGGATCCCTGGGTGGCGCAGCGGTTTGGCGCCTGCCTTTGGCCCAGGGCGCGATCCTGGAGATCCGGGATCGGGTCCCACGTCGGGCTCCCGGTGCATGGAGCCTGCTTCTCCCTCTGCCTGTGTCTCTGCCTCTCTCTCTCTCTCTCTCTCACTATCATAAATAAATAAATTAAAAAAATAAATAAAGTCCACATTGCTTTAAAAAAAAAAAAAAAAGAATAGAGATTATTGGGGCACCTGGGTGGCTCAGTGGTTGAGCATCTATCTGCCTTTGGCTCAGGTTGTGATCCCAGGGTCCTGAGATTGAGTCCCATGTTGGGCTCCTTGCGGGCAGCTTGCTTCTCCCTCTGCCTGTATCTCTCCCTCTTTCTGTGTCTCTTATGAATAAATAAATAAAATCTTAAAAAAAAGAATAGAGGTTATTATTATTATTATTTAAAGATTTTATTTATTTATGAGAGACACAAAGAGGGAGGCAGAGACATAGGCAGAGGGAAAAGCAGGCTCCTTGCAGGGAGCCCAATATGGAACTTGAACCCTGGACCCGGGATCATGCCCTAAGCCAAAGGCAGATGCTCAACTGCTGAGCCACTGAAGCATCCCGAATAGAGATTATTTTTTGCTCACCAAATGGGCTTATTTTATTTTACTTTATTTTTTAAAGGTTTTTATTTTTAAGTAATTGCTACACCCAAAGTGGGGCTTGAACTTACAACCGTGAGATCAAGATTCGCATGCTTTACTGACTGAGCCAGCCAGGCACTCCTGCATACCAATTAGGCTTAAAATAATTCTACCAAGTCCTGGAAAAAGTGGTGACATTGGGGCTTAAGTACCTGGTTGATATACCATACTTGTGAAAAGCAGTTCAGCCATGTGTATGAAAAGCAGTGCAAATGTTCTTGCCACTTGATCAGATAATTCCATTTTTGACTATGTGGTCTAAGGAAAAACTTGAGGATATTGAATGGAAATAAGGTCTTGGTTCAGTACTATTTATAATAGTGAGAAGTTGAAAATAGCAGGGAAATCACTAAATAAACCATGAGCTATCCACTCAATGGAATATATTCACAGCCAATAAAAATGCCAGTTTTAAGAACTTTAAAAGGTGTTTTTTTTTTTTAATTTATTTATGATAGTCATCACAGAGAGAGAGAGAGAAAGAGAGAGAGGCAAAGACATAGGCAGAGGGAGAAGCAGGCTCCATGCAGGGAGCCTGACGTGGGATTCGATCCTGGGTCTCCAGGATCGCGCCCTGGGCCAAAGGCAGGCGCTAAACCGCTGCGCCACCCAGGGATCCCAAAAGGTGTTTTTTAAATAAAATTATTGCAATTTTTTTAAGGGTTTTATTTATTTATTCATGAGAGACACAGAGAAAGAGGCAGAGACACAGGCCAAGGGAGAAGCAGGCTCTCTGCAGGGAGCCCGATGTGGGACTCAATCCTAGCACTCTGGGATCACACCCTGAGCTGAAGGCAGACACTCAACCATTGAGCCACCGAGGTATCCCTAAAGGGTGTTTTTGATGTCGTATGAAGAGAAAAAGAGACTTAGGTATACAGGTGGCATAGCAGAGTAGACACTATCTACCTGTTTCTACCAGAGCTGAACTCTGAAAGGTGTCCCATTGTGGCTGAGTATCAGGACCATTTCTTCCTTTTTTGGGGGGTGAAGGATTAATTTTACTCTTTTAATAAGGAAAATATTAATTTTGAGGAATATGAGGACTCCTAAAATAAGCCATGTCTAATAGTAAAGTGCTAGAAGAGGCTCTGCCCAGAAAGGGCACCTCCTGCCCTCTGAGGTTTTATGCTTTCATCACAACCCTTCAGGGCAAAATGGGACACAGAGGAACTTTTCTGCAACATGATTATTTTATCTCTTTTTAAAGATTTATTTATTAGAGAGAAAGCATGCATGGTGCATGAGAGCAGTGGGAGGGGCAGAGAGCAAGGGAGAGAGAGAATCTCCAGCAGATTCCCCACTAAGCATGGAGCCCAATGCAGGGCTTGATCTTACAACCCTGAGATTATGATCTGAGCTGAAATCAAGAGTTGGATGCTTAAACAACTGACCCACCCAGGTGCCCTTGCAACATGATCATTTTAAAGAAGAAAGAATGAGTATTGTTATGAAAAGTTTAAAGGGTCTTGAGGGATCCCTGGGTGGCGCAGCGGTTTAGCGCCTGCCTTTGGCCCAGGGCGCGATCCTGGAGACCCGGGATCGAGTCCCACGTCGGGCTCCCGGTGCATGGAGCCTGCTTCTCCCTCTGCCTGTGTCTCTGCCTCTCTCTCTCTCTCTCTGACTATCATAAATAAATAAAAATTAAAAAAAAAAAAAAGGGTCTTGAGAAAGATTTCTTTGGAAAGGAGAAAAGCTCTTTCCATTTTCTCTCTACCTCTGTATGGCATTTCAGCAAATTGTGTGATTTACCAAATGCTGACCTCTTGCAGGTGTAGGCAGACCAGTGAGAGTACCGTGCTGAATGGAAGAAGTGTGCATGCAGGGTTTGGGGTCAGGTGGAAGCTAGCCATAGGACACACACACCAGTGACTGACCAAGAGCATGAAGGACTGGGCTTGGATTTTGGCTCTGCCACCTGCTAACTGTGTGACTTCAAGCGAGTCCCCTTTTCTCTCTAGAATTGAATATCCTCTCCTGTGAGGTGGGGTACATGCCTCCATTGGATAAGAGTTTTGAGGGTGAACAAGGTATGAGGTGGGCCTAGTAGGGCCCAACACAGAGGTAGATGGGTCTCAAGTGTTCCCTCCTTACAGTGAGGGCCTGCTCTCTGTCCTGGGGAGCATCCACCTACATATTGTGCCTTGTGATAAGTTCTATTCTGGCAGAGGAGGGAGTGATTAATTATCTATTTAATTTTACAGCCTGCCTCTGAGAAAGCAAAAAATGGCCGTGATACATGTGAGTATTTTTGAGACCTCCTTTCCTTACTTTTAGAAACAGTCTGCTAAGTCATGGCAACAAGATTATGTGGTGTTGCATAAGTATTTCACAGTCAAGTTGGATACTTGAGTTGCCTTTGGAAGGTCCCTTAACGACTATGTATTTTTTTTGTCCTGTCAGCTGCAAAATGGATGGTGACAAACCTTGTTTTTCCTTTCAATAGGTCAGTTGTAGGGATTGAGTAGAAAGTTTAAAGTACTAGCCATACTACATATTAGAATGATCTTTTTAAGTGGGGATCACATAAGAATGAAAAACTATCAAAACTTTTCCCTTTATTTAGTGCTATACTATTTTTTAAAGATTTTTTATTTATTTTGAGAGAGAGAGAGAGAGAGAGAGAGAGAGAGCAAGCGAGCAGGGGGAGGGGCAGTGGGAAAGGGAGAGACCATCTAAAATAGACTCCATGCTAAGCATGAAGCCCAATGTGGGGCTTGATCTCACAACTGTGAGATCATGAGCTAAGCCAAAATCAAGAGTCAGATGCTTAACTAACTGAGCCACCCAAGCGCCCCTAGTGCTATACTATTTTCTGTATAACTTTGACGTGTAAATCATTTACACATCAGATGAATGGGTTATTATCCCACTTTTCTTGGTGGGACATGATAGGGATCATCTGTGCCTTATGGATTTTGATGAAGGGCCTCTGAAAGTATCTGGTTGAAATGTGTTTTAATGATAATTCATGTGATTTATGCATTTCAGCTCTCGGGACTCCAAAAGAATCTGAGAACGCCCTTCCCATCCAAGTAGATTATGATGCCTATGATGCCCAAGTGTTCAGGCTGCCAGGCCCATCCCGGGCTCAGCGCCTCACCACCTGCAGGTTTTTGCCACATTCACTTTGGGGTGGATATAAAAATTGCTTGGGAAAAATCTGAGGGCCTGTAGGGACTTTCATGAGACCAACCTAAAAAATGTCTTCAATTAAAATTAGCCAAAGGAAAGCTATACCATATAAATCATTGGGGATTCTGTTTCCAGGTTCTCTGGCCCACCCATTTTCTTAGCTATATTTACAAGAAGTATTATTCCCAGATAAGGAGAATGTTCTGCTTTTTCTTTTTTGTTTTGTTTTGTTTTGTTTTCTGCTTTTTCTAACCAAGATGGACAGGACAAGTCACAGATTTTAGAATCTTCTCACTGGGCTGCCACTAATATGTATAGAATTCTAGGGCCCACGGTTTCTTTTGGATTTTTTATTCCCAGAGAACAAGAAACTTTTTTCTTTCTTTCTTTTTTCTTTCTTTCTTTCTCCCTCCCTCCCTCCCTTTCTCCCTATCTATATTAAAGATTTTATTTATTCATGAGACGCAGAGAGAGAGAGACAGAGGCAGAGACACAGACAGAGGGGAGAAGCAGGCTCCCTGCAAGGAGCCTGATGTGGCACTTGATCCTGTATCCTGGGATCATGCCCTGAGCCAAAGGCAGTCGCTCAACTGCTGAGCCACTCAGGCATCCCAAGACTTTTCTTTCTTTACTGGCGTTTCAAATTCACTACATGGTATTTTGGTCATACAATCGTCTTTAATTGTGATATGGTGAGATTTACCAATA
Source organism: Canis lupus familiaris (assembly GCF_011100685.1). Taxonomy (NCBI): domain Eukaryota; kingdom Metazoa; phylum Chordata; class Mammalia; order Carnivora; family Canidae; genus Canis; species Canis lupus. The sequence continues at coordinate 25,087,268 of NC_049247.1, forward strand.
TATTCATTTCTGATCTTATGTAAAAAAAGCCATCCTTAACCCAGGGCTTCCCTCCTCTGGTGGACCAAATACCACGAATCTATTTTCCAGATTTCTTAAATATGCAAGTTTATTTAAGCATGAGTGATTAGAAGAATATTCATCCCTTCATGTTGACAAATGAGCTTATAGTAGCCACATGATTGTCTTCTGTCCTTTTTCCTCATCCCATCCTAAGATGAAAACATAGAGCACACAGACAAAACATTTCCTAAATGTTGGAAACATTTAGTGCCGTTGAGTATAGCTCTCCCACACATAAATGCTGCTTAGAGGCTCAGTAGTGCTTTCTTTTTGAGTATTTAATAATGCTTTCATGGTTCAAGATCCTTAGTTTTCTTTCTTTAAAGATTTTATTTATTTTTTCATGAGAGATAGAGAGGCAGAGACATAGGCAGAGGGAGAAGCAGGCTCCTTGTGGGGAGGCCGATGCGAGACTTGATCCCAGGACCCCAGGATCATGCCCTGAGCCAAAAGCAGACGCTCAACCACTGAGACACGGGTACCCTGATTTTCTTTATTCTCTCTCTCTCTTTTTTTTTTTTTTTTAAGATTTTATTTATTTATTCATGAGAGACACAGAGAGAGAGAGAGAGAGAGAGAGAGAGGCAGAGACACAGGCAGAGGGAGAAGGAGGCTTCCTGCAAGGAGCCCGATGTGGGACTGGATCCCGGATCCCGGGATCACGCCCTGAGTGGAATGGCAGACACTCAACTGCTGAGCCACCCAGGCATCCCTGATTTTCTTTATTCTAATAAAAAATGGCAAGACCCGGTATTTCAGAGACCTAGGTTACGTGTTCCCTGAGGGAGCAGACCATATTTTAAACCGTGCTTTGCCCTCTGCATAGGACTGAGCATACACTGGTGTCCAAATAATCACTGTTGCAATAATGTACATGCAGTCAGCCCAGGGATCTATTTTTAAGGCTGTTTAAACTCTGATTTAAGACAAAATCCTTCCAGGTGGGAAGAGAACAGCTCTGATGCCAGAGGGGAAGCCCTATCTGTAGTTACTAACTTTTCTATTCTGAATTTTTGTCTCCCCATGGGGCTTCTCCCCTTTTAATCCTTCCTTTTTACTGCTTCCAGAGGTTTCCCCTTTAGGGAGTTTTATGTTTTAATAAAGGTATACTGTTTTTTAAACCTTTATTAAGGAAATGTTCAGACATGCTCAAATAGAGTAATGAAGAATGATCATGTCTTCTCAGTCTAATTTTATTACTTCCCACATTTTACATTTTGCTGGAGTATTCTAAAACAAATCCCTTTTTTTAAACCTGTAAATATTATAGTATATGTCTCTAACATAAGTTTTTTTTTAATACTTTATTTATTTGAGAGAGAACATGAGAGAGAGCATAAATGAGGGGAGAGACAGAGGCAGTGGGAAAGGGAGAGGGAGACTCTTCACTGAGCAGGAAGCCTGACACGGGACTCGATCCCAGGAGTCATTGGGCTTAGGTTCATGACCTAAGCCAAAGGCAGATGCTTCATTGACTGAGCTACCTAGGCACCCCAAGGATTTCTTTTTTTAAGATTTTATTTATTTATTTGACAGAGAGATAGAACACAAGCAGGGGCAACAGCAGGCAGAGGGAGAGGGAGAAGTGGACTCCTCACTGAGCAGAGAGCCCGATGTGGGGCTCGATCTGAGGACTCTGGGATCATGACCTGAAGCTAATGCAGACTGTTAACCAACTGAGCCACCCAGGCACCCTCTAACAAATAAGAATGAAAAATGAATTTCCACAAGTACCACAATTAACAGTAATTCTTTAATATCTTCTAATAGCCAGTCTATATTCAGATTTCCCAGTGGTTTCAAAAATGAGTTTTTACAGTTGGTTGATTTGGGATCTAAAAAAGATGGAGACATTGTATTTGGAATGGCTTTTTTCTGTGACAGTAGATTGCATCACTTTCTTCATTTGGCTGATTGTTGTGTCATAATGTTTAACTTGTGCTCTCTTCTCTGGATTTCCTGTAAGCTAGCAATTACCTCCAGAGGCTTGATTAGATTTAGGCTCAGTTTTTCATGTAGGAAGACTCCAAAGGTGGCACTGTGTACTTTTTCTTGCATTGTATCATATCTTGTTCATTTGCCCCAATTCAGTGATATGAGATGGATTGGTGGGATCAAGTAGGGTCAGATTGGAGCAGTCACTGCTTTATAGCTATGACCATGGGACTTGGGTCATTTGAGAACTGTCAGTTCTGACACAGTGTCTCAAGCTGGTCAGGGCAGAATTCCCACTCATAGATCACACTGGGCATTTTTGGTATTGATTTCCCAAGTAGCTTGGACTGGAGATGGGTTTTGGTCTTTTAGTTCTAGGTGGGGCAGCATCACTTGCTTGTTGGTAAATCATTGCCTCTCACCTGTCAGGTCTGTGCGAGAACGGGACAGTCACAATCGAAAGAGTGCCAGCTCCTGTGATGTCTCATCCAGCCCTTCCCTGCCCAGCCGTGCACTGCCCACTGAAGAAGTGAGGAGCCAGGCTTCTGACGACAGCTCCCTGGGCAGGAGTGCCAATATCCTGATGATCCCACACCCCCACCTGCACCAGTATGAAGTCAGCAGTTCCTTGGGCTATACCAGCACTCGAGGTCAGAGAGCCAAAGTATGAGCGTAGCTGGGGACTGGAATATTGTAAGGCAGTACAATCTATAGGCCTCTTGTTTACTGTTTCTCTGTTGGGGACAGCTCCCTTCCTGTAGCAGGGGATGGGGGGATGGTGTGGGGTATAAGTCCCACATCTTAATTATTTAATTATTTCCATGCCAATGCAATGAGAATAAGTCACCTGAGCTGTATGTATGTGCCTTTAGCACCTTTCTCCCCCTCACTATAACTGTATACCTTTCCTTATGTTAATGTAGAGTTCTTCTTAGGCCTAGAGTCAAAGGTGTTTGCTTATTTCCTTATCATTTCCATTTGTGCCATCCCTAAAAACAGCCTCAGTCCCATATTCCACTTTTAAGATTTCTCCTTACAGTTACCTTACCTACTAACCTGGCTTGCACTATAAGGAGCACAGGTGCTGCTTTTTCTGTATCTTATCCTGCCATGCAGCAGTACCTGCAGCTGGAGTCTACAGACCCCTACTGAGTTTTTAAAATACTTTTTATTTTGAAATAATTATAGATTCGTGGGAAGCTGCTATCAGACACGTGCACACACACAGGGAAGTCTATGTACCTTTCATTCATTTTCCCCATGGTGACATGTTGTGTAACTATAGACAACATCAAACCCAGAAACGGACATCGGTACAAACCATTCAAATTCACAAGCTTATTCAGATTTCACCAGTGTTACCTGTACTCATTTATGTATGTGTATTTCTATGCATTTGTTTGTTTTTAAGTAAGTACCATACCCAACGTGGATCTTGAACTCATGACTCCGAGATCAAGAGTCATATGCTCTACCAATTTAGTCAGCCAGGTGTCCCTATGCAGTTTTATTACATGTGTGTAGATTTATTTATTCATGATTATCACGATAATTAAGTTACCAAACTATTCCATCACCACAAGGCTCTCTTGTGCTACCCCTTTATAGCTACACACTCTCACTAATCTCCTTCTCTATAATTTTGTTAATTTCAAAGATATTATGTAAATGGAACCATACCCCTTCTGACTTTTGATCACTGACTTAGGAATGCTGTATACACCCAGCTGCCACCTCTTGCCCTCCTGGAAGGATTCCCAAAGGGTGAGGAGTGTTTTCTATGACCCAGGACATTGAAGGAGAAGCCATCAGCTCCAGCACCATATTATTCACTTATGCCAATGGCCTAGGAAAACTTGACTATAGAAAAAAGTTTGTTTTTTAACTGGCTCAGAATATAAAAAGGAAATGCTGAAAGAGAAAGGAGCAGACATTTAATTACATGACTCTAGTATATAACCTATATCACCTATCATTAATTAGTTTTAGCATTCAAAGGAATTTTAATACATTTGAAATTTCTAGGTTAGCTTTTCCCACTTTCCAAAAATTTCTAAGTTTGCATGACAATTACTCCCATTTTGCTGAAAATATTCTTAGGGTCTGTAACAAAAGCTGAACTTAAAAGTTAAGTCTTTCAAAATCCTTGTTACTCTAAAAGCCAGATCTCTGAGGAAATAACACTGTAGCTTTGAAAATAGCTTTCTTAAAAATTATCTGAATGGTAGAATTGATTTCGATGTCCTTTAGTGACATTTGGGAGTTTATTGGAAAAGCCAAAAAACAATTCACTGAAATATTGTAAGGCAGTACAATCTATAGGCCTCTTGTTTTCTGTTTCTCTGCTGTGTTTAGAGGGTCTTAGCAATTTGCCTACTCAATGTAACATAGAAAACATTTCCCCTTTCCTCTACACATATTTTTGACCCACTTTATCTCTTACTCCTATTTCTCAACCTTTTCAAAGCATGAACTGATCTTTTTTAATTGGGTTTTCACCTTTTATTTTCATGAGAACTAACTAGACCATATTCTTTTTTATTTGGTAAACCAGAGCATCAATTCATTAATTAACAAGTAAAAAATATAGCTTTCATGGAACTCTGAATGTTCTCTTCTTGCATGCAAATCAGCTTTGAGGAATTAACTATAACTGTATACCAGATTATTTGGTAGGCATTGGCTAAATATTGGTGGGCAAGACAGTTCCTTGATGCCATGGAATTTGCATCTGTTGGACTCACTTTCTAACGTGGGTGATTGCTTAGTGAACATGGGATGTACATCAGGGGAGCTGGTTACGGGTTTTAGCTCTTTGATCCTCTTAAGTTACATAGCCTGTGCCCTCCATCTCTATAATAGGGACCTGTCTGCCATTGCACAGGGGACAGGTTGAGTCTAAATATCATGCCACCTCCTTGCCTGGTCAACATTGGATACATTCACCTCTTCATACTTTTCTCCCAAGAATTTTTTTTTTTTTAAACACTGAGTCAGTGGGAGGGTATTCTGATCCACCCAATCATTAGGGCCCCAGACTCCTTCCATCTTGGGATGCCATGGTCATTACCACTAGCCTCCAAAGCTGGCATAGTAGCGGAGAGAGAATGGATATCATGAGTGGAGATAGCTTTTGTGTTCCAGGCTTTCAATTAGAACGTGTCACTTCTACCTATGTTCTGTTGGCTGGAACGAAGTTATTATTTTTATTTTATTTTATTCTATTTTATTTGATTCCAGTATAGTTAACATACAGTGTTATATTAGTTTCAGGTATATAATATAGTGATTCAGTAATTCCGTATATCACCTGGTACTCCTCACAAGTGCCCTCCTTCAACCCCATCACCCTCCACCTCCTTTCTGGTAACTATCAGTTTGATTTCTATAGTTAAGAGTCTATTTCTTGGTTTCTCTCTCTTTTTCTCCTTTGCTCATTTGTTTTGTTTCTTAAATTCCACATATGAGTGAAATCATAATCATATAGTTTTTGTGTTTCTCTGGCAGACTTATTTTGCTTAGTGTAATATTCTCTAGCTCCATCTATGTTATTGTAAATGGCAAGATTTCATTCTTTTTTATGGCTGAGTAATATACCATTGTATGTGTATACCACATCTTCTTTTCTATTTATCTATTGATGGATGTTTAGGCTGCTTCCATAATTTGGCTATTATAAATAATCCTGCCATAAACATAGAGGTGCATGTATCCCTTTGAATTAGTGTTTTTGTATTCTTTGGGTAAATCCCTGGTAGTATGAATACTAGATCATAAGGTAATTCTATTTTTAATTTTTTGAGGAACCTATCTGTACTCTTTTCCACGGTGGCTGCACCAGTTTGCATTCCTACCAACAGGGCAAGAAGTAGAATGAAGTTATTTGGCCCCAGCTCAAAGAGGCTGTAGTCTTGTGTGCCTACACATTGGCTGTCTCTGCCAGGGTCTGTCCTTCTAGTCACCAAATATCTATCTTTATTGTTCCTTCCGCATATAGAATATACCCACTCTGTCTCCCAGGGAAATAACTCAAGTCATTGTATCCAGGTCAAAGTGTAATGTCTCTAGGCTATGTTTTGTCCTCCTCATCAGGTATTGGTATGGCTTCACTGGGCCAGTAATTTAGGAACCAGAACCCCTTTCTCCCAAGTATTTATTTATTTAGCATGGGGGAGGGGCAGAAGGAAAAGGATTGAGAATCCCAAGCAGGCTCCACCCCCCAGTGCTGAGCCCCACAAGGGGCTCAATCTCACCACCCTGAGGTCATGACCTGAGCTGAAATTAAGAGTCTGGCGCTTAACTAACTGAACCACCCAGGTACTCCTCTCCCAAGTATTTAAAAAGTAAACCAAATGTTTCATTTCATTATAGTTTGGTGATTTTACTCATTTCTCTCACTTCCTAACATGTTTGATGTCCAAGATTCTAGTCAGCTTGGCTAATTGCCTGCCTAGTCCTGGTTTCACCGTGGATCTGTGCTTTCTCTTTGTGCCTCAACTCCACAATAACTGACAGATGTCCTGGAGAACATGATGGAGCCACCACAGCGAGACTCTAGCGCACCAGGGAGGTTCCATGTAGGCAGTGCGGAATCCATGCTGCATGTTCGACCCGGGGGATACACGCCCCAGCGGGCGCTCATTAACCCCTTTGCCCCCTCACGAATGCCCATGAAGCTCACATCCAACAGAAGACGCTGGATGCACACTTTTCCTGTGGGTAAGTTGGTTGCCCAGGAAAGCCTGGGCTGGGAATTGCTAGTCCTGGTCCTTGTCACTAACCAACCATGTGGCCTCAGTCAAGCATCTCAATTTCTCTGCATCTCCAGTCACCATCCATGAATTGGGGATAACCATGGCCACTCTGCTTACCCCAGGGGTTCTGAGGGTCCTTGAGGACACATTTGGAAAGGTCTTTGTAACTAATGAGCTGTGTAAAGCTAAGGGCTTCTCATTTTTGTTCCAAAAGGACTGTACTCTACTTTTTTAAGGCTAATGCCCCTCATTCTTTTTTTTTTTTTTTTTAATGCCCCTCATTCTTGTTCATTCCTTCCACTCCTAGCTCTAGCTCTTTCTAGATAGTGATATTATTGTCTTGGTTACACAGAAGTTATAGTACTTTGTCTTCTCTCAGGGGTCTCTGACAACTGGAAAAAGAAACATTTTATGAGAAATGAGTGAACTTTTTTTTTTTTTAGTTCAAATAAATTTTTAAAAAAGATAAAATAAGTGGGTTCTATTTTTTCTAATAAGATGCTATACAGAAATAAAAATGAACTACAACCACATCCAAACCTTTTAAATTTACAAACATAATGAAAGAAGCCCGACATAAAAGAGTACATTCTGTATGATTCCATTTAAATAAAGTTCAAAAGCAATCAAAACTTAAAAATTCAAATTCACTGTTTTTCCTAGCCCGTCCTTTTTGATCTGTGTTCTCTCCTACAGAGGATGACAGTAAGGTTTTATAAAGCTGTGGCTAAAATTAAACTTCAGCTTAATGGGTTCTGACTGGGCTGGGAAGGAACAGATGCATTAAACTACAGGATTTTTTCATGGAAGCAGTCCCACTGAATGCCTGCAAATATCTAGTTATTTCCTTTTCCACTTGCTTTTAGCGTTAAAAGTTAATTAAGTGAGAAATGAACCTGGTTGTTTGGGCTGTAATTGGGGGGGGTCACTCCCAAACTCCTTTTTGTCCCCCTTCTCCCTGCCATAATCAGTCACATGATTTATTTATTTCCGATGTCTCTTTCCCTATGTTGTTAATCCCCATGGACTCCCTTTGAGTTTTCTTATGAGAACCATTGATGTTTGTTGTGTGACGACCTCCAGCTCTTCTTGCTCCCAACCATCAGGTACACTTTACTGAAACAGGACTTCCCAGCTCCACTTCCTCTCTTTCCTCCTCCTGTCCGCCTGGCCTGCTCATAGCTGAGACCCTCCTTTGCCCAGCACCCCAACTTTGCATTTCCTCACTCACATCCTCAGAGGTTCTGTTCTTCCCCAAGCTTATCTGGTAATCTCCTGCTTATCTTTTGCCTCCTCTACATTTGGGATTTCACATACATTACTACTTCTGCCCAGGTGCCCTCTCCTTTAGTTTCTACTAACCTTGCTGAAACTCATGTCTGAAACTTCTCCTTTCCAGAAGCATTTTTTAGTAGACATCTAATTGTGATTTCTCTCCCACCCACCCCATGTCTTTTCTGTACTTGTTCATCCTCTGCTGCTTAGAGTCACAGTTGTCACCGTCTTATGTATTAACAGAATCACTGGCGTTTTACTTGTGTGTTCCTTGTCATTTTGTTTGTGGGGCCCCCTTCTGGGAGGGGTCCTCTACTCCTATATGTCAGTATTTCTCCTCAGCGTCTCAGTTTGACATGCATGAGGCAGAGGCTCCTAAAGTATTCTTAGACTGAACAAGGTGACAGATGTGAGGCCCCACAGGAGGATGAGCCCTGCCTGGAAGAGATGTCCTTTTGGGAAGCTGGGTCAGGCTACATGTGTAACATTCCCCTTGATGTGCTCTCCTCTCAGCCTCTCCCAGCAGCTGGACAGAAGTAAAGCTAAGTACAAGGCACTAGCTGTTGGGTGGGAATGACGCTCAGTGGATCTTTGTCTGGGTAGGACCATCCGGAGAGGCCATCCAGATCCATCACCAGACCCGACAGAATATGGCGGAGCTACAGGGCAGCGGGCAGAGGGACCCAGCTCACTCCTCTGCAGAGCTGCTGGAGTTAGCATATCAGGAAGCTGCTGGAAGGTGAGGATGTGTGTAGGGCTCCAGAAGGTACTTTGAGAAACTACCCAGCACCCAGCACCATGGCAGAAGAGTCTGCTGACTAAACATTTCTATTCATTAGAACTGAAGGGACAGTAAGAGATCGAGCCTTCCTTTGTCGGTGCTGTTGCTTTCACTGGGCCAAGTGCAAAGCAAGCAGCCTGACGCTGTTGCCACACGTGTTACCTGGGCCCTCCTTTAGCTTTAATTCCAAGCACACCTTGTAAAGCCTCAGACACAAGTTTCATCTAGACCTCAGCCAACAGTGAGAATGAGCGCGGAGATAGGTGGTTCATGTGTGTTTCAGGCAGTCTGGCTGTGACTTCTGTCATTTTGGTCACTGAGAAATTCCACTCTTGAGGTTAGAAGTTGTTTATACTAAAAGCAATGGAAATCAAGGCCTGTGTTTACAGAAACAACCCTCCCTTTTGAACCTGAGTTCTAAACGTGTTACAAGGCATCAAGAGAGTCCATGCAGGACTAAAGTCATATAAGCCTTGACAAACATGAGCTGGGGTTACAGCTGGCCTCCCTGTTGCTGTGATGCTTTAGGAAACACTTTGCAAAAGGCGGTCTTTGGCCTTTTTTTCAATCACCATGTCCCATGGGGTAGATGAGAGAAATGGGCAGAGGGTGACCATCTTTACCAGCTTAAGTTGGTATGTCTTTTCAGTTACCTCATATCCTCCTGTCTGTGTTAGCAGGGGGAAGCATGGGACATGGAGGGGTGGACAGCCCAGTATGGCAGTGGGAGAGCAGTTTTGGGGGGCAGGACAAGCAGGCCACTGGAGGCTGGAGCTGGCACACATAGCAAGCACTGCAGCCTGGTAGCCTCTGATGTTGCTCCTAGTTGTTGTCAGACTGTGTTATGTGGCCAGATAGGCGGTGCTGTTTTTGATGAAAAGTCCTGGGACCCAGGGTGAGCAGGATAAAAGAGGTGATGATTTGCATTAAGCCAGGTGGCTGGGCTCTGTTCTCTGCAGGCACAGCACTTCCCGCCAGCCTGGTGACAGCATGTCCTTCTTGAGCTTCAGTGGAACAGAAGAGCTTTCTGTCAGCCTGCTTAGCAACAGTGGTGCAGGTAACCAGCCCAAGAGGTAATGGAGTTGGGATGCTCAAAGGTGCAGGCGCACATCTAGAAAAGACATGGGGAACAGAAAAGGAGGGCCAAGTCTATTTTGGGATCATTTCAGCCACAATTTTGGGTGACCTATTTAGAAGCAGTGCTCTATAATGCATGGAATTATAAATGGCCTGTGTGCTATGTTTTTAGCTGAGAATGCATTGGTCAAGTCACATTCATCATTGGCCTGTCAGTGAGTCGTGACCAAGGGCCACTTATGAGTTTGGTGTTGAGGGTAACACCAGGGACAGCAAGAGTAGCCTCTGCTCTGGTGGAGTTCTTAGTTCTGTGAGTAGGGGGCTCACCCAGCAGCATAAAAACAATCAGGAGAAGCCCAGAGGGGGAATAATGTAGTTCTAGTTATGAGATTACAAAAGACAAGGGTGGCATTGGTGTTTTGAGAAGTGGGCACATACCTCACACTTGAAGGTATAGAATTTTGTTACCTAGAGAGTTACTAGGTAAGGGTTCTGGGTGGAGGCGGGGTGAGTATGAACTTATACAGGTTAGATTCTTTCTGGAAGCACGTATATTTCTACCCTATCATGCAATCATCCTGGGAAGGCATCTGGTATTAAATGTATGTTGCACATGGGGCGACTTAATGCCCAGAGGTGTAGAGATACTACATGAATCTCTCAAGCTCGTGGCCAGGTGTCTTGACTCGGACTGCTGGTCCTTGTTTTGACCACCCTGTTCAGAGTACCTTTAGGATGTGGGGGAGCAGGAGTTGGGATGAGTGAGGGTAGATTTTGGAAAGCCTCAAAAGACAGATACTGTCAGGATGACTGTGAAAATCATTAAAACTTCAGGGACAGAGTGGAAATGGGCCTGCTCTTCTATGTTTTAGTTTTCTATAACTAACTTGCTTTTCTAAAACTTAGCTTAAAGAAGGTGTAGTGAAAGTGAAGCTGTATGCAATTGGTTAATGAAGTATTCTTCCTTTCGTTGGTTGCTTCATCCAACAGTATTTCTAGAGGTCCTTGGCTAAGTCTTGAAAAGCAGTTGGTACTAAGAAAATCCCTAAGAGATTGTAATTGATTCATTTATTATTTATTCCCCCCTTCCTTTCTTTTCTCTCTCTCCCAGTTTCCTTCTTTCTTTTATTCTCTCTCTCTCTTTATTTATTTATTTATTTATTTATTTATTTATTTATTTATTTATTTATTTATTTTTTATTCTTTCTCTTTAAATGAGAAAAACAAATTGAATAACAATTTGGGGATAAGAAAGATACTTTTTATGCCTGCACCCAGGGTTCTGAAAATGTTACTTGTAGAGTACCTTCAGGATATCACAATAAAGATAATCTTTCCATTTTGTTAAACCAAGGGGCCATATTATAGGAACCCAGAGTCTGAACTTTCCAGGCTGTTTGGGGTGGAGTTGTACCAAGGAGGACTGCTCTGGGGCTCACAGGACTATAGCTTGAGCTAGTTTTACTGGTGACCTGAAGCAGGGGAGTTCTGGTTTCTAATGGTAACAGCACCAGGATTTACCTGAGTAGTCCTGGAGTGGTTCTGGGCCTGGGAGAGCTAAGGTAGACCAAGTGATTCCTCAGAAGATGAGTCTTTTGGAACTTTGAGATCTACTTTGAGGAAAATAAGGAGGTTTCAAAGAATCCTTATTTGGGGATGGTTGTGGAAGATCTTCTAATGACACCATCACGGAGTCCTCTGAGCCAAAGATTCCTGGGCACACATGTATGGGAAAAGCATTTGTTGCCACATGGATTCCTGGTTCAGCCTTCTCCATCTTGGACTTTTGCACCATAGATCCATATATCTGATGGGCCTCTCTGCTTGGATGACTCCTGAGTACCTCATCCTTAGTTCATTTACAATGAAAATCATGTCTAGTGGTTCTCACACCCACTTTCCCTCTTCTGTTGCCTCTTTCTTCAGACTCTGGCCTCTCCCCTCCATTCTCACTGGCACTGCTTTGGTTCATACCCCTGTCATTTCTGGCTAGGATTATGAAAACAACCTTCTAAGTGATCGTCCTGCTTCTGTTCCTGTCCCCTATGATTCATCTTCCATACTGTCACCAAGGTGATAGTTCCAAATGCAAATCTGATCAGCCCCTCTTTCCCATGTATAAAACTCTCCTGTGGTCCATGGCCTATAATGCTGGTCATTACCTGTCTCCTACCTGCCTTGTGTCCTCATTTGTCACCACTTCCACACATCACTGCATGGAGAAAGACTCAGACTGTAGACTCTTTGAATGTGAGTCCTGACTCCACTTCTAATGAGTAGTGAGGCCCTCGGGCCAGGTAACCTTTATGCGTCTTGCTATCATCATCTGTATCATTAAATGTGATAATCCACATAAGGTGCTTGGACCAGTGCCTGGTGTGCATGGGGTGTGCTCAATGCATGAGAGCTGCCATCGTTGAATACGTTATGAGAGGTGCATGTGTTACATTCCAGCCATTGCTTGGCTCCTCTGGAGATCTTTGTCCTCTTATTTCTTTGCATGGACTAGTCCCCTTGCAGGATACGCTTTTCCCCCTCTCTTCAACCCTCATTCTGCCTGGCAGACGTCAGCACAGTCTTTATGGTTCAAGCCCAACAATACCCTCTCTTTGAAGCCCTCGCTGGTGGTTCTCTCTCATACCCAGGCCTTCCCAGGAGATGGTAGGCATGTTTCCACAGAGCTCCATATGCATAACGCAATTGTACTACTTGGCATATCATGATCCCGCTGTTTGTTTCTATGTCTGTCTCTGCACTAGACTGAAAGAGCTTATCTTTATTCATCTTCTCCCCACAGTGTTTAGCACATTTATTGACAAATGAATTTGTGCTTCCACGACCAAGCTGCCATATGTGAGAAGCATTTGAGCAGCCCAGAAAATTATTCTCTTTAATTGGTATGCAAGTGCGCAATTACATAAATATGTTCTAGAATGTGTAGCTTCTTAGAAAAGTGGGCTCCTTGGATTCTTTTTCTAGTTAGGGTGAGAGAGTTAAGTAGGATCATCCTTACCTTTGCACAGTCCCTTTATGACCAGTAGCATGTATTTTCAAAGGGTCGGGGGTCATCAGGAGGTATATAAGCTATAGCATTGGGATCCCATAGGATTTGAAATCCCGTCTGTGATCTTGTGCTTCCTGATCAATTACGTTAGCTAGCCACAGAAAGAATTAGATAAAAATCATTCCAATTTTTATTATCCTGTACAATAACCAATAAATGTCAGATCTATCAGGATATATCTCGAATCTTTCCATATGTCATCACCCCCACCAGTCCTAGCCCTCTCCAAGGCACCTTCATCTTTTGCTTAGATTGTTACAGTATCCCACTGACTTGTTTCTCAGCTTCCTCCTTTTGCCCTTTCATAGTTTATTTCCAGCACAGCAATTCTGAGTGACCCTCTGAAAATAGAAGTCAGATCATGAAACTTCTGTGCTCAGAACCCTCTGGGGGCTTTCTGGTACACTCGGATTAAAAGCCAAAGGCGTTATAGTAGCTGACAGAACCCCCTGCCCTTTGTGACCCTTTGTTACTGTCAGACCTCATCTCCTGCTTTCCCCTCACGCATTAGTGAAGTGGTTTTCCAGCTGTCTTAGGCACACTGAATCTGAGATGCTTTCTCCTGCTCTCCCCTCTACTATTCCCTGGCACCGAAGAGCTTTATGGGTAAGGTCCACATGTCTGAGTTTGCCCAGGACAGTCGTCCTGGTTTGAATTAATTGTCCTGTATAATTATTAATAGTGTCTCCTTTCACTCTTGAAGGTGTCCTGGATTGGATGATAAATGCTATGGCCATCCTACCCATAGTTTGTTCTATTCCTTCCTTTAGGTCTTATCCAAGTTGCCGCTCTCTACCCTGGCACTCCCCATCCATCTTCCCTGCCTGTTATTTCCCCATTAGACCACCTATCCTACTAGATCTTTTAATTTTGTATTTTTTATTGTAAGCTCCAACAAGGCAAGGATTGTTTCACACATGGCTGTATCTTCAGAACTTAAAACAGTTCCTGGCACAGATCGGGTAGTTGAATGAATACTAACAGCTTTCTGAGGTTAGCTTTCCCTCCACTGAAGAATACTTTTCTTCCCTGTCTTATAATCTTGTTGAACAGTTAACTGGATTCCTTTTCTCAAATGCTTGGATAGTCTTTCTGCCTTGCTTGTGATTTTTTTTTAAGATTTTTATTTATTTATTCATGAGAGAAACACAGAGGGGGCGGGAGCAGAGGGAGAAGCAGGCTCCATGCAGGGAGCCCAATGTGGGACTCGATCCCGGGTCTCCAGGATCAGGCCCTGGCCTGAAGGCGGCGCCAAACCGCTGAGCCACCCGGGGCTGCCCACCTTGCTTGTTTTTTTTTTTTTTTAAAGATTTTATTTTTTTTATGATAGTCACAGAGAGAGAGAGAGAGAGAGGCAGAGACACAAGCAGAGGGAGAAGCAGGCTCCATGCACCGGGATCCCGACGTGGGATTCGATCCTGGGTCTCCAGGATCGTGTCCTGGGCCAAAGGCAGGCGCCAAACCGCTGCGCCACCCAGGGATCCCCCACCTTGCTTGTTTTTAAAGTGACTTTTCCTTTCAAGCCATCCTCAATCTTCATGGAATACAGTTTGCTTTCTTTAAACTCACTTTACTCTTATCCATTCCAGAAATGTTTATTGAACTGTAGGCAGTGTGCTAAGGCCTGAGAAGAAACAAAATGATTAAGACACTAGTTCTTCTCATCTCAGGGAGCTCTGGCTCACTGTTCAAGTGGAATTCTATTTGATACAGTTTTGTGCAGGGTAACAATGATGAAAGAGAAGCCCTCTTGTGGGGAGCTGGTTACTGTGTGGTTTGAACATGTGACCTCTGCTACATTGTGATATGATAGATGAGGGAGTGCCTCAGCCCAGTCCTTCATGGTCTTTAGAGTTTAGCATTCAACTTTTGCAGATGCTCAGGTTCATCGTCTGTGTAATTGGCATAAAGATCTTCACCTACTTACAGGATTGCTGTAAGGAGCAAAGGTAGATTGGGCTCCTTAAGGGCAAAATTGTCACAGTAGATTCTTATTTGGGGACAAAGTGGGGTTTAAATAAACAACTAGTTATCTTTTCATTCATTAAAAGAATAGAAAGGAAACAGAAGAACCTCATCTGTGACCTCACCTTCACCTCCTGGGCTTGACAGTTTGCACCATCTGCAGGCACTCAAGCGTGACTCAGATTTTCTTCTACCTTTGGACATGATTCATATGCGAGTCACGATTCACAGGAGTGGTGCCTCTGTGGGTTTCCCTCCTGGCCCTGAAGAATTTCATTTTGAGCATTGTCAGCTGGGGCTTCGTACCTGTACTCTTCACTTGTTTTTCACCATGCTGCCCAGCAGGGACCAGGTGGTTGATGAGATCAGGGAGATAGTTTTTTGTTTTGTTTCTTCAAGATTTTATTTATTTATTTGAGAGAGCGAGAGAGAAGAAGCAAAAGCAAGCACAGGCAGGTGGAGGGAGAGGGAGAGAGAGAATCTTAGGCAGGCTCCCCACTGAGCCAGAGCCTGATGTGAGGCTCAATCTCATTTGGTTGAGATCATGACTCGAGCCAAAATCAAGATTTGGATGTTCAACTGACTGAGCTAGCTAGTCATTCTAGCTGTACCCCGACATTCAGATTTCTTGACTGAACAAATGTCAAAAGACAAAACTAAGAAGGTGATTTTCAACATTGGTTCCTCAAGTTGAATGTCTAGCTTTGAAGATCTCCTCACAAATGTTAGGTTGGAGCAGAGCTGATTGACCATGAGGTCTCACCTTGTAGGGCATGTCATATGCCAATAGCCAGTCCATCTGACTGAAAATAAAATCTTAAAGGTAGAGCTGGTGGGAGCAGCACTTTGTTGGGCTTGAAACTGCAAGGAAACTGTATAAAGAGCCTTATAAGAGAGCATAAAATATTTATTTCTTTAAATATTTTTCATTGATGTTTTTTAAAAATAAAGTTTGTGTGTATGTGTGTGTGTGGCATAAAAGGCTGGTGGCTTTAAATGTGCTTTTGTTCTGTAGGGATGGCACAGTTCTGCTTTTGGCCTAAGAACCAGAGCTGCTCTGAGAATCCCTATTGACTTGCCTCTTTGAGCTCAAAGAATTGCCCACACATAAGTTGAACTATTCCTTTATTAGTTTAAGAATTTCAGTTCTTATAGACCCAGTTTGGATTTGAGTTTTCTTTAAAAAAAAAGAAAAAAGAAAGAAAAAAGAGGCTCTAATGACCAAATTTAGCATCTAAACCTGTGAGGTAATGTATTTAATAATTTCCTATTGCTCAGAATGCTTTGAGAATACCAGTTTTGTAATTTTAGGTTCTTAGGCTGAACAAGAAAATCCACCTCATTGCTTCTTAATAGCCATGCTTTGTGTTTGCATGAAGATGGATGTTGTCAACCAAGATAGCTTTTTTAGAAAATTTAGCTCCAAGTGGCTTTTGCTTGTTGACAAAGAACAGCTAACATTTTCAGTAGCTGAAAACTGGTGCCCCAGATAGAAAGTCAGGAAATGAAGCATCTGTAGAGTTGAGCAGAGTTTAAATGCAGTTTTCACCTATTTATTGTGTGATCTTCCCTAAGTTAATGAACTTCTCTGGGCTTCAGTATGTCTCTACAAAATAGTACCTACTTCATACTTACATCATACCAGGGGTTTGAATAAAATGAAACACTGTGTTTGTCTGACTTAATAAGTTGTACCTTCTTATTTTGATGACTATTAATAAAAAAAAGAAAAATCTAATGAAGGCAGTTCCAACAAAGAAGTTCTGAAATTGTTTTGGCCGAGTGACATCATCTTTTTAATTTTTAAAAAAATTATTAACTTTAAAATTTATATACAGTAGAAATCACTCTTTTTAGTGTACAGTTCTGTGACTTTTTAACAAATGCATATAGTCATCTACCAACAAACACATCAAGTTAGAGAACATCTCCATTATCCTCCAGATTCTGTTGTGTGGCCCCTTTGTACTCAACCCCACTCCCTGTCCCCAGGCAACCCACTGATATGTTCTATGTCCCTCTAGTTTTGTCTTGTCCCAGCATGTCATGTACATGGAATCATACAGTATGTAGCTTATTGAGTCTTGCTTCTTTTATTCAGCAAATAATGCATTTGAGATTCACCCCAAGTTGCTAAATGTTCATTACTTTTTATTGCTGAGTTGCATGCCATTGTATGAGTGAATTAATTTGTTTATCCCTTCACTAGTTGCAAAATATTTGGGGTGTTTCCAGGTTTTGGCAACTATGAATAAAGCCACCATAAACATTCACATAACAGATTTTTGTAAACATTGTTTTTTATTTCTCTTGAGTAAGTTCCTAGGCATAGAATTGCTGAGTCAGATGGTAAATATCTTTTTAATTTTTATTATTATTATTTTTTTAAAGATTTTATTTATTTATTTTTAGAGAGAGAGTGTGCCTTCCAGCAGGGGGAGGAGCAGAAGGGGAGGGAGAAGGAGAGGAAAAAGAATCTTTTTTTTAAAAAACATTTTATTTATTCATGAGAGACACATACAGAGAGAGGCATATACATAGGCAGAGGGAGAAGTAGGCTCCCTGCAGGGAGCCTGATGAGGGACCCACCCCGGATCCCAGGATCATGCCCTGAGCCCAAGGTAGACACCCAACCGCTGAGCCACCCAGGCATCCCAAGGGGAAAAGAATCTTAAGCAAACTCTGCACTGAGTGCAGAGCCTCTCTCGGGGCTCATTCTCATGACCCTGAGATCATGACCTGAGCTGAAACCCAAAAGTCTTATTATCAACCAACAGAGTCACCGAGGCACCTCATTATTATTATTTTTTAAAGTTTATTTATTTTAGTAATCTCTACACCCAACGTGGGACTCAAACTCACGACCCTGAGATCAAGAGTCACATGCTCCTCCAACAGAGCCAGCCAGGCACTCCTGTCTGTTTAACATTTTTTTTTTTTGGTCTGTTTGAACTTTTATTTATTTATTATTTATTATTTATTTATTTATTTATTTACTTATTTATTTATTTTTTAGAGATTTATTTATTCATTCATGATAGACAGAGAGACAGACACAGGCAGAGGGAGAAGCAGGCTCCATGATGGGAGCCCGACGCGGGACTCGATCCCGGGACTCCAGGATAGCACCCTGGGCCAAAGGCAGGCGCCAAACCTCTGAGCCACTCAGGGATCCCCCGGTCTGTTTGAACTTTTAAAGAAACCACAAAACTATTTTCCAAAGTAATGCACCATTCTGCATACCATCAATGGATAAGGTTTTCTTTCCATTGCTACACATTTGTATTCGCACTTCATGTGACTTGGCATTTTAGCTATTCTAAGAGGTCTGTTGAGATAAATTCCCTAATGGCTGAGGATTTGAGCATCTTTTTGTGTGTTTGCCTTCTGTACATGTTTGGTGAAGTGTTTAGATCTTAGGCCCTATTTCTCATCAGGTTGTTTGTGTTCTTATTCTTGAGTTTTGAGGTCTCTATATATTTCTGAGTCAAGTCCTTTGCCAGATAGGTGATTTGGAGATGCTTTCTCCCATGTCATGGCTTGTCTTTTCACAGATTCCACAAGGGATTTGTACATACTGATTCTTGTTATAAAAGATGCAGATGACACACAAGTATCTAGAATAAAAACTACAAGTTCTTGTTTACCTCTCACCATCTCCTCTAGCTTTCTTCTCGGAGATAGCCACTGTTGATAGTTGGGTGAGGATTTTTTCAATCATTTTTATAGTATCATAATTTTTTAGTAAATATATTTGTTTGGAAAGGGATGTTTAAATATTGACATGTATTTAAAAATTAGTTCTGTTACTTTTCAGGCAATAAGTCTCATTTCAAAGAGTCTTTATTTTTCCTTTCAGACCACCTATAGGGAAAATCATTGTTTTTCTCTTAAAGTGGTGAGTTTTGATGTGTCCTAGGTCTTATTCCAGAAAGCCATGATCTGGAGAAGAAAATTCCAGATGATAAGGATGATGATTGAAATAAACTTTAAGTGGGTCATTTTGTATTTGCTAAAGATTTCTCCAGTGAGTTGAAATGACTTTGAAATGTGTCTATTTTCTTAAAATAAGTGGTGGGTTGCTTTTTGCTGGTGTGTGTATGTGCGCATGTGTGCATAAGTATATGAAAGCTAACAGTCTCATTGGGCAAAGAATGATATTGATAACCTCAGAGTAAAGCTCATTCCCAAATTTTAGATTGCTCATTTTTCTTTGATTGACTCTTTTGTGCTGTTTGAGATGTTCACAGAATTTGTTCTTGGTTCACATTTTTATTTTTAGCTATAATTTTGGGTCTTTTCAACCATAACTGTCCAGAACTTTTTTCTGAAGAATGAGACTTATTAAAACAACCTGTTTTCATCTTTCCATAGGTATGAATCCTAGAACTCAGAATAAGGATTCTCTAGAGGACAGTGTTTCTACCTCTCCAGACCCAAGTAAGAGGGGACAGCTGATTAGGGTGGGGTCAGGGCAGGGGTGGTCAGAGCATGAGGAAGCAGGGGGAAACCCTGTGGGCAGTCCAAACATCTCTGGGGTACCAGAAGGCAATGTGGTAAGGGAAAACTCTTTCTCTGATGGAAAGTGAGAGGGGAGTGGCCAAATAACCTGTTCTGGAATGTGATTCAGGGCACCTGGGAAGGGTAGTGGACTTCCCTCCCATGAGGTCCTTTCTGCTGGTCCAGACCTGGGTTTAGCCCGTAAAGGCCTTGTGATGGCTCTGGGGAACAGAGGAATAAGAGGGACTGAAACTGTTTACATACCCATAGTTGAAATTGCTTGACTGGGCTGCATTTTTTTATTATCTTTATTTATTGAAATATCTGTACAGGAAGAGCACATCTAAATATCTACACTAGCAAATTACCAGAAAAAAATCCTACCACCTGGTAGACTTTATTTTACTTAGCTGTAACTGGCAGATTTGTATCATTGAGTCTGTTTCCCACTTATGATTACCTTAGTGATCTTTTTGCTACTACTTCAGGCCCCTTGTATTAGTCATTTTTAATAGTATCAAACACATTACATTCCAATTTGAATAATCATTTATTATTGGTAACCATTTAGGTAGTTTCTAGTTTCTTAGCAATAATACAGAATACAGGCATAATGTATGGTGCGGTGGTGTATCTTTTCTTTCCCTTCACATCCTTGGAATATATTTCCCCCAAAGTATGGTTGACAGATTATTTTCCAGAAGGCTGCCAGTAGTAAATAGATGAACCTATTTCTTCTGTACAGCTCTAGCACTAGGTTTTGTAATATCCATTTGTCATTGTTAATTTAATGGTTTTGATGTGGGTCCTCTGCAGAGGCCCTCTTTATAGGGCCTGAAGATATTGGAGTTAGAAAGAGGCCACAGCCTTTTCCCAGGGAAAGAACATGATTAAACTAAGAATTAGGAGCTTTTCTCACCGTGGTATTTTGGACCAGGCATTTGAATTCTCTGGGTACACACCAAGAGTGTTTATGATCCTGAGGGTCAGGAAGCTAATGAGAGCTAGAAAGATCTAAGAGGGCATAAAGATACAACTGTCTTCTGCTTGTGGGTTCCCACTGTGGTTTTGATTTGGTGTCTTCCTTCTGCTCCTGGTCCTAATGAAGAAATAGGAACAAGCTCACCCCTTCATCTGCCATCTAGGGAAATTGGGGTGATCAATTAGGCTCTTTTGGGTTGTGTTTTCAATTCTTGAATTGTTAATAAGTTATCAAGGCCTGTGTATTGTCAAACTCATAGCATCGGAGAGTGGAATGGTGGTTTCCAGGAGCGAGAGGGGAATTGGAAGTGGGCAGTTGCTAATCAGTGGTACAAAGTTCCAATTATGCATGATAAATTCTAGAGATCTGTACAGCACTATACCCAAGTTAACCGACACTGTGTTGTACACTTAAATGTTTAAGAGAGTAGTTCTCACATTGTGTTCTTCGCACCCTAAAATGGAATTCAAACACACAAACAAAATACCCTAGACTTGTGTAGACCATGGAGTTAGGCCTGTTGCAGATCAAAGCATCTTTCCCAAGGCAGTGGTGCTACATGAGGCATGTTTCCTACTGTGACTTAGCACACAGGTCTTTTTCTTGTGCTTTAACCCTGGGTTCAGTGGTACTCTGTTGTATTGGGTAGTGTGTGTGTCTTTGTCACCATATGGTGGAAAGATCCCTAAGCAGAGAGGCTTCTGATCAAGTTTCTGGGAGGTTCGGCTTGACCAGGTGTTTATAGGGGTTGATGATGTTGCAGTACCTGCACCAAGGAGGCCATGTGAGGGCTGATGAGACAACAGGGCTGTATCACACTGTAAGCCACATTAGCACTGTGCAAAAGATATAAAGTGTTTAAGGTGTCCCTTGCTTGAGACTCAGAGGCAAAGGCATGGAGTGTTTCTGCTTCATATTGCTCCCCTGTACAGAGATTCGAAAAATAATCTTTGCTTAAACTACTTACAGGGATAACTGCCCTATTACTTTGATTCAGTGATTCTCAACTGGGGAAGTATTTTGCTCCCTGGGGGACATGTGGCAATGACTGCAGACTTTTTTTTTTTTTTTTTTTTTTTTTTAAGATTTTATTTATTCATGAGAGACACAGAGAGAAGGCAGAGACATAGACAGAGGGAGAAGCAGACTCCTCACAGGACAGCCCAATGTGGGACTTGATTCTGGAACTCCGGGATCACACCCTGGGCCGAAGGCAGGCGCTCAAGCACTGAGCCATCCAGGTGTCCCCATTTTTGATTTTTACAACCAGGAGATGCCACATCTAGTAAATATAGTTCAGGGATGCTGTCCGACATCCTGTAATACAAAGGACATCCCTCCACAACAAAGGATTATCCAGTCTAAAATGTCAGTAGTGCCAAGATAGAGAAACACTGTTTTAACCAAAGAACAAGCAATTCAGGGCAGACCCATGTGATTGTGCCCACTTTGCTGATTGCAGCTTTCCTTTCTAGATCGTTAAAACTTTGTCTTTTGAGGTTCTGGCCTTGTAACTTCCCAGACATCCTTCTTTGATTTCTCCTCCTACCCTTTTGGATCTACGACTTATTTTTGCAATTCTGAAAGTATTCCTAAATTCTGCTACCATGTGCTGTTCACTCCAAAATCTGGCTTGAGCTCTTGGAATGTTGATTTGCTTCGACATGTAACTGCCTGCGCTGCCCTGCAGTAACCTCACTGGCATTGTGGCTGTAGCTTAAGATCAGCAGAAAATGAAAAGTATCAGCTGTGAATCCCATTTGCATGATGGGATTGGATAAGCACGTGCACTGCATTGTCTAACAAACTCTGTTTCTCTCTTTCTCCCTCCCCACCCCCTTTCTTCCTCTCCATCCCTTTCCTGGCAATTTGATCACCTTTCACTGTGAACTCCCCCACCGCCCACCCACGTCCCATACCTGCCCTGGTGACCACACGTACCTTTCTCCTCTGTTACACGAGGCAGTTCTGACACTGTCTGCTCCCCCTGTAGTGCCAGGCTTCTGTTGCACAGTTGGAGTGGACTGGAAGTCTCTCACTACTCCGGCGTGCCTCCCCCTCACCACCGACTACTTCCCCGACCGCCAGGGCCTGCAGAACGACTACACAGAGGGCTGTTACGATCTCCTTCCAGAAGCAGATATTGACAGGTCAGTGTCAGAGGAGGAGGGTTTCTGTATGTGTCAAAACACTGCATTTTCAAACCTGTCTTCCTTTTCTGTTTAGAGAATTTTATGAAGCCAAGAACTGTCCATTTTTTCTTTAGAGTTCTGTTGACATACCTTCTTTAACTTCTCCTTATTGTTGCTTTCTCATATTTTTCTGTTGCAGTTGTTCTGGACATACTAGATCTGATCTTCTTTTCTAAGATTAGCTATTTGTGCTATTCTAAGAATAGCTGTTAGCTATTACCTGACTTCTTCTGACTCTTTGAACTGATCATTTCTCCCAAAACTGGTTTATAGTTTGTTCGTTTATGAACCACCATAGAACGGTTATCAGGGCTGGCTTGTGGAATCAAAGCAAAACAGGATGGGAGTTTGGACTCTGAGTGTCACTCTGCCCTGGACCAGGCATATCCCATGTGAACAACCGTCTGTTTTCTCAGGAGGGATGAGGAGGGTGTGCAGATGACGGCCCAGCAGGTGTTTGAAGAGTTCATCTGCCAGCGTCTCATGCAGGGCTACCAAATCATAGTGCAGCCCAAGGCACAAAAATCCAACCCCGTCGTCCCACCCCCACTGAGCAGCAGCCCGCTCTATAGTCGAGGTGAGTTTTTTTCCTTGGACTTGTATTTTTTCTTTTCTACTAAATTTGTTTAAGTAGGTTCTTAAGATGATAGGGAATAGATAAATTGAGGAGTAATTATTTTGCAACAAATTTTGCAAACAAAATTTTTCTTTCTGAATTTTACTTACATGAAGAATAAAGTCTTCACTAGGCCCAGATTGATCTTAAATCCTCTTTAATCTACAGCTCCTCTTTTAGGAGGGGTATATGACCAAGCTCAGGAATGTTACAGCCTGACTTTAGCAAAACTTAGGAAAAGCAGGCAACTGAACCATGCATGAACTGTCAAAGTACATAGTGAATGTTTTAGACCTGATATTTATTTCTAGCATAGTACCTGGCACACAGCACGTTCTCAGATGTTACCTAAACGTGGAATTTATGCCTTTTCTCCTCTTGTTCTGGATTCATCTCCTCTTGTTTGTCAGTGAAGCTGAGCATGAACTCAGCAAGGATGAAGCAAGGATGGATCATCTGTGAGTGGTAGAGACTAATAAATGACAAAGACTCAGGCCGATTGAGTTACAGCTAGGCTCTGGAGAGCTCTTCTAAAATAAGTCTGGTAAATAAATAAATAAAATAAAAATAAAAATAAAAAAATAAAATAAAGTCAGGTAGAATAAAATGTGGGTGCCTAGAATTAGAAAGCAGTGATCACTTCCCAGAACAATCAGTGAGTAACCATTAGTCTCTGGCCTCCTCCTTGTAGCTCATGAGACTTCCCCACTCTCCTAAACTCCCAGCTCAAAACCTCAGATCATCTTTGGATCCATTAAAGTGCTTCGGGCCAGAGGATCAAAGAAGTGTGGATCTGTGAGGGGGAGCTTGGTGGTCCATCCAGTCTAGGCCTTGTTGCTTATGATGAAGCTTTGGACTCCTCTGTATGTTCTTTGAAAAGCCCATTATGATATTTATCACTCGTTGCCTTCTTTTCATGTTCTGCACTGAATAATAATCTTCCTGAGTGCCAGGACTATGTCAGTTTCATGTTTTTATCCTTTATAGTAGAAACCATTGTGCCTAGTGTACAACAATATGAGTTGATAAATATATGAATTCATTCATTCGTTCATTCAACAGTATTTTTTTCCTTTTTAATTTAAATCCAATTTGCCAACATAT
Organism: Canis lupus familiaris; assembly: GCF_011100685.1. Taxonomy (NCBI): domain Eukaryota; kingdom Metazoa; phylum Chordata; class Mammalia; order Carnivora; family Canidae; genus Canis; species Canis lupus. Next base: position 25,111,576 of record NC_049247.1, read on the forward strand.
GGTATAACACCCAGTACTTATCACATCACATGAATTCCCTAATGCCCTTCAATTCAACAGTATTTTTGGTGTTTTTTTTTTGTTTGTTTCTTTTAGATTTTATTTATTTATTCATGAGAAACAGAGAGAGAGGCAGAGACACAGGCAGAGGGAGAAGCAGGCTCCATTCAGGGAGCCTGACGTGGGACTCGATCCCAGATCTCCAGGATCATGCCCTGGGCCAAAGGTGGCGCTAAACCACTGAGCCACAGGTTGCCCTCAACAGTATTTTTGAAGCTCCTACTCTGTGGGGCATTTATAGCCCAGTGAGGAAAAATAACATTAGTCAGACTATGAAATATAATTCTTCATTGTGAAAATATTGTGAGGCAAAAATCAAAGGGCTATGAGGATATTTAATACAGGACTTGAACTGGTCTGGGTTAGGGATGGCTTTTGAGGAGGTCATGTTTAATGTGAGACCTAACCTCTGTGTAGGGGTTACTAGGAAGAGAAGTAGGTTGGGAGTGGTGAGCAGGAATAAGTAGGAAGAATATGCCAAGGAAGAGGGATTAGTATGTGCTTCTTCCCTGTGGCAAGAAGCTCTGTGATACTTTCTGGGCACCCAAAAGAAGATTGGTGGGGTGGAGCATAGGGAGTACAAAGATGTGTCTGGACATGTCAGCAGACCCAGACCTCACAGGGCCATGTGAAGGCTTTTGTTCTTTATCCCAAGAATAGTGGAATGAATTCACCTTTAGTATCAATGGCCCTATTCAGCCTTCCTACCTGTTTTTCTCTAGGATAACTGATCAGTGTCCCTTAGTGGTTCATAATTTCTCTGGCATCCAGTTCTGCTTTGGCTGATTCAGGAGCCTCATGTCATGGCTAGTTGGCCAGAATTCACTCACCTGACCATATCCTTTCTGGCTATTTTCTCCTTTGATAAATTTAATCCTTTTATTTCTGTAATAATAGAAATGGTATCTGGGATCCCTGGGTGGCGCAGCGGTTTAGCGCCTGCCTTTGGCCCAGGGCGCGATCCTGGAGACCCGGGATCGAATCCCATGTCGGGCTCCCAGTGCATGGAGCCTGCTTCTCCCTCTGCCTGTGTCTCTGCCTCTCTCTCTCTCTCTGTGACTATCATAAATAAATAAAAATAAAAAAAAAATAGAAATGGTATCATTGTTATAATTACTAGAAAAGTGACCATCATAAGTGAGATTTCAGGGTATCTGGGTGGTTCAGTCAGTTAAGCATCTACCTTATTATTTATTTTATTTTATTTATTTTATTTATTTATTTTTTTAAGCATCTACTTTAGACTCAGGTCATGATCACAGGGTCCTGGGATCCAGTCCTAGGATTAAGGCCCACCTCGGAGTCCCTGCCTAGTGGAGAGCCTCCTTCTCCCTTTCCCCCGCCACTCTCCTCACTTGTGCACATTCTCTTTCTGTCAAATAAATAAAGTAAAATCTTAAAAAAAAAAAAAATCTGTGAAATTGCATCTGATAGATTTGTTGACTCCTGGTTATGAGAGAGACTCGTTCTAATAGTGAACAAAACAGCATCAGCCCTGACTTCAAAGTTTATCATCTACTGGGTGAGACAGCTGTTGAACTAATAAACCACAGTATTTATTTGATTATAGATTGTAGAGTGCTGTGCAGTATTAATTTAGAGTGGGGTGTCAGTACTATGCTAGATGCTCATGAACATTATCCCATGACCTTGTTGTCTTCCTGCTAGCCAACAGGGGGTTGTTGTAAAAAAGAAGGAATGCAAGGATAGGGGGAAAGCTCTCTTTTTTTCTTTCCTCTTTTTTTTTTTTAAGATTTTATCTATTTATTCATGAGAGACACAGAGAGAGAGGCAGAGACATAGGCAGAGGGAGAACCAGGGAGCCAGATGCGGGACTTGATCCCAGGACCCCAGAATCACGACCTGAGCAAAGGTAGATGCTCAACGACTGAGCCACCCAGGCGCCCCTTTCTTTATTATTATTATTATTATTTTAAAAAGATTTTATTTATTCATGACAGAAAGAGAGGCAGAGATAGAGGTAGAGGGAGAAGCAGGCTCCATGCAGAGAGCCTGATGTGAGTCTCGATCCTGGGACTCTGGAATCACACCCTGAGCCAAAGGCAGATGCTCAGCCGCTGAGCCACCCAGGTGTCCCGCTTTATTTTTATTAAAGATTTTATTTATTTATTAGAGAGTTTGTGTGCATGAGTGGAGGGAAGGGCAGAGGAACAAACAGACTCCCTGCTTCATGTGAGGCTTCATCCCAGGACCCTGATATCATGACTTGGGCGAAAATCAGACACAAGTCCTTTTGCTAGTTGTAGAAAGAGAGACTCAGGGAGATTTGGCACCCAAGGTCACACCACTGGTAAATAAACGTTCTGAGGTTAAACCCGGGATCCTCTGAGTCAAAGCCTGGCCTCTTCTAGGGAGCCTGCCCTTTCCTCTCACCTAGGAAATTTCTGCATTCCCAACGAAGGTCCTTTCAACTTGTCCTGACAACTCCCATGCTGTCTATACTGTGTGACTGACTGTCTTTTAGAACCACACTAGGGGACTGTTTAACCTGCAGATCAAGAGAATCTTGTCTTGGCGGGATTGGCCATCAAGACACTATTTTAACTCTCTTGAAAGCTTATATTTTCTTGATTGCTCATAATTTCCCTCTTTCTTTTTGCTTTTTAATTTTTTAAAAAGATTTTATTTGAGAGGGAGAGAGAGCCAGAGAGAGAGCACAAGCACGAGTGGAGGGGAGGGGTAGAAGAAGAAGTAGCCCCCTGCCCCCCCGCCACTGAACAGGGAGCCTGATGGAGGGGCTCAATCCCAGGATCATGACCTGAGTGGAAGGCAAACGTTTAACTGCCCTGATTTCCCTCTTTCTTATGCACAACTCATTTCAACTAATATTTTTCAAATACCTGCTCTGGGCATGGCACCTTCTCAGGTGCTATGGAAAATTTAAAGACAAACAAGATTTAGGCCCTGGCCTCCTGGAACTTCCAGTTTGTCAGGGTTTGAGATAGACACATGTGGAGCCACATCCAGGGTGGAATTCAAACTGCTGATGAATCTGCTAGCTTTCTAGAGGAAGTGGCATTTGACAGTGACCTTAAATGACCCATAGGCTCTTGCTGGTGGCTTAGGAAGAGAAGGCAGAAAAAGCAACAGGAGCAAATGTTTGGAGAAGAGAGGACAGTAGTCCTTTAAAACTGAAGCAGGGTTATAGCAATGTGAGAGTCATGGAATTAAAGCTAGGTTAGCTGCCACCCTGGGGTGAGGACCTCAACTGCCAGGATGGCAGCTTGTGCTTGAGTGGAGTGGAGTAGAGTTCCATTTCAGTCTCAGAGTTGACTCTTGGCCTATTGACATCTAATCCAGAATTTCCCTTCTCAGAGGCTGAGGTATCAGGCTATTCATCTCTGAGTGTGTCTTCTGGATGCTATCAGCACTTCTGGGCTCTAATCTGCTGCTGGCTGGTTTAGTAACAGAAAATTCTGCCGACTTCAGGACTTTAAAAATTTTTTTTAACCAAAAATAAGCCTTTTCCATGAAACTGCCCCTCAAAAAAAGTTGCTTCTTTTGTTTCTCCTTTCCTGACTGTATATGGAAGAGAAGCTATTGCCTATTAAAGGAATGATCTTCAACCAGATGGTGGAAATGATCCCCCCCCCCCCCCCCCTTCTATTAGGCCTTGTGTCCCGAAACCGCCCTGAGGAGGAGGACCAATACTGGCTGAGTATGGGCAGAACGTTCCACAAAGTGACGCTGAAAGATAAGATGATCACAGTGACACGTTACCTTCCCAAGTGAGTCCTTGGAAATTTTGGGTTTTCAAATACTGGCCTGAATGGTGTCCACATACTAACTTCTGTTTATAATGCATACTGTACACATAGTGAATTATGTGACACATAATTAAAACCAAGATAGGTTGAGTGGTTGGTTTTTCTTTTCTTGGAATTCCTTTTGTTTTCAGGGTTATTTTACTATTGTAGCTCACCTGCCTCTAAAAGGGATTTAACTCAACTTATAATGGTTAGCCTGATCCTTAGCAAGCCAATTAAAGATAAAGAAAGGGAGGATGAAAGAATGACAAAGTTTAAAAACTGAGAAATTTCCGTTACCAGTCCCCTGGGATGGGTTGCTTACTGCACTTGAGGATTGAATGCCAAGGATGGTGCTAACTATATTGAGATGGAAGGGTCCAGAAGAACTGGGGGAGTGAGGGAGGGGAGTGATTCTATTTTGGACTTCTGGGCATGCCCTTTGTTTTTCAGGTACCCTTATGAATCTGCCCAGATCCACTACACCTACAGTCTCTGCCCTTCCCACTCAGACTCGGAGTTCGTCTCTTGTTGGGTGGAATTCTCCCATGAGCGGCTGGAGGAGTACAAGTGGAATTACTTAGATCAGTATATCTGTTCTGCTGGCTCTGAGGACTTCAGGTCAGAGGATGTGCTTTGGTTTTCCATCTGGCTACCTTGGATGTGCCTGAATTTTAACACACCTGTCTTTTTTTCTGATTACAAGATGATCTTTGTTTTAGAAAAAATGGAAGAACAAAAGCACATCTGCATTGGGTTAAAAAACTCAGTGATAAGGGAATCCCTGGGTGGCTCAGAGGTTTGGCGCCTGCCTTTGGCCCAGGGCATGATCCTGGAGTCCTGGGATCGAGTCCTGCGTTGGGCTCCCGGCATGGAGCCTGCTTCTCCCTCCTCCTGTGTCTCTGCCTCTTTCTCTCTCTCTCTCTGTCTGTCTATCATGAATAATAAATAAATAAATCTTAAAAAAAAAAACAACTCAGTGATGAGGTAGATGGTGGTGATGGTTGTACAACAATGTGAATGTACTTAATGGCATAGAATTGTACACTTAAGGATTGTTAAAGTGGTACATTTTGGGATCCCTGGGTGGCGCAGCGGTTTGGCGCCTGCCTTTGGCCCAGGGCGCGATCCTGGAGACCCGGGATCGAATCCCACATCGGGCTCCCGGTGCGTAGAGCCTGCTTCTCCCTCTGCCTATGTCTCTGCCTCTCTCTCTCTCTCTCTCTCTCTATCATTAAAAAAAATAATAATAAAGTGGTACATTTTGTTATGCATGTTTTGCCACAAAACGATGACAGAAACTTCAGTGATGAAGTGCTCTTTGATAGAATGTCAGTGTAGATCATGTTCTTTTTTTTTTTTTTTTTAATTTATTTATGATAGGCACACAGTGAGAGAGAGAGAGGCAGAGACACAGGCAGAGGGAGAAGCAGGCTCCATGCACCGGGAGCCCGATGTGGGATTCGATCCCGGGTCTCCAGGATCGCGCCCTGGGCCAAAGACAGGCGCCAAACCGCTGCGCCACCCAGGGATCCCTAGATCATGTTCTTAACCTTTTTCTTGACTACCTGTGGTGTCTCATTTTATTTTTAATTTCTGTGATTGTGATTTATGATTGTGATGATAAAAAGCCACAACCCCACTGGGTCTGGGTGCACAGAAGCATCCTGACATCTCTGGGATGGAAATTAAAAGCACCTTTTGTGGTCTTCTTCTAGATCTTGTGTTTCAAATGAAGCCATGAGATGTGGCATCAGATGAACATACTCAAGGGGAGATGGCCCTCACATACCAATTCCAAAGACAGGGTTGAAATGGAACCTTCATTGCAGATACTTTTTTTTTTTTTTTTTAAGATTTATTTATTTATTTGGGGGGGGGGCATGTGTGAGTTGAGAGGAGGGACAGAGGGAGAGGGAGAGAAATTAACTCCATACTGAACACAGAAGCCAACATAGGGCTCAATCTCATGATCTGAGTTGAAACCAAGAGTCAGACACTCAACCCACTGACCCACCCAGGTGCCCCGGGAGTGCTTTTATTATCTGCTTGTGCTAACCATCACCTCTTTTCTCCCTTTGGCCCTTCACAGCTTAATTGAGTCTCTGAAGTTCTGGAGGACCCGCTTCCTGCTGCTGCCAGCCTGTGTCACTGCCACTAAGCGCATCACAGAAGGGGAGGCCCACTGCGACATCTATGGGGACAGGCCTCGGGCAGACGAGGAGGAATGGCAGCTCTTGGATGGTTTTATCCGCTTCGTGGAGGGTTTGAACCGGATCCGCAGGCGACATCGCTCAGATCGCATGATGCGGGTAGGGCTCTATGGGCCCCTTGGGGTCTGGGCTTGGTCTCTTCCTGTCTCGGGGCCCTCTTTCTGGCCAGTTTATTTACTCTACAAGTGTCCACCATTTCTCTTAAATCCAAAACAGTGTGTTTTCCTCCAGTGAAGGGTGAGGGAAGGAGGGATAGGGTCACCAGGCAGCCAGTGGGCAGTGTTGTGTGGCACCTGAGGACACATAGCTCCTTCATGTTCTTCCCAGGTGAGACACCATGTCAAGCCAGCTGCTTCTCCTGGGTTACTGAGCAAAAGTCACTTGAGGGTAACAGCAGCAATACTTGCCTACTCTTATATCACTTTTAGAGTTTCCAGTACCATGGGCATTCATTCACATACTACCCAGTGAGGACACTGAGGATCATGGGGTTGGGATATGTCTGAGGACACCCATCTAATAAAGGACAGGTCTGGAATTCTGGGCATGTGTATGTACAGTTCTATGAATTTTAACAGATGTGTAGATTCATGTAACCACTATAGCTATCATCAGGATGTAGAGTATTTCCATTACTCCCCCAAAACCCCTTATGCTACCCTTTATAGTCACCTTTGCCCCCATCTGTAACCCCTGGCAGCCACTGGTCTGTTCTCTGTCACTATACTGTTGTCTTTTCCAAAAGTCATGTGCACAGAAACATATAATGTAATCTTTTGAGAAATTGCCTTCTTTCATTCAGTATAATGCCTCTGGGATTCATCCAAGTCTGAAATTCCTTTTCAGTGTGAATAGTATTGCATCACCAACTGATTTTTTAACCCCAAGTTCAGCATTCTTCCCTGCACACTGGCTACCCTTTGTACATAACTTTGCTGATGATTAAAAACATCTCAAAAAAAAAAAAAAAAAAAAAAGGGAAGAAAGAAAAAAAAGAAACATTTCCAAAAGACCTTGCATGGTGGAAAGAGCTTTGGTCTTGAAACCAGATGATTAGAACTTGACCTCCAGCTTCAGTGAGATTTGGGATAAGTCACTTAATTTCTCTGGGACTCAGTTTCTTCTTCCATGACTTAGGTAAAACATTATTTACTTCCTAGATCCATGGTAGAGTGGAATGATCTGTGGAATCCACCTCAAAGAGGCACTTTTGAGTCAACAGGCATTCAAACCTTCAGTTCAAGCAAAAAGCAGTTTTCAGGATTTACCAAATAAAAGGAGCCCATGTTGCTTGCCTCACTGAATTGGATTTCCAGAGCCTGAAGCACAACAGATGCAGCAGGCATGCTCTGAGGGAGCCCACTTGGGCTGATGGCCTTGTCTCCTTTTCTCTGCTTTAGAAAGGGACCGCCATGAAAGGTTTGCAGATGACTGGGCCCATTGCCACACACTCCCTTGAGTCGACCGGCCCCCCAGTTGGGAAGAAGGGAACCTCAGCTCTGTCCGCCCTGTTGGAGATGGAGGCCAGTCAGAAGTAAGTGCCTGCTTGGGGAAAGACTCATCCCCACCCCACCGGCTACAAAGGTTTTCAGTGCCTCACCTTGTGAGTGGGGGTGAAGTATGATTTCTGTCTGCAAGGAGTCTGAAATTAAGAAGATGTATGTATACATGAGCAGAAAGCTGGGTTAATACCCAGTAATTGCCAAATAACATGAAATATGCCAGAAATTATAAACTTGCAGTCTGGGGTTTAATTTGAACTACGGATACATTTGCTTTGGCCCACATAGTGGGGTTTCTTTGTTTGTTTATTTGGTTTTTTTAATAATTTTATTTTTTAGAGCAGTTGCGGGTTCAAAGCAAACTTGAGTGGAAGGAACAGATTTCCCATATATCCTGTCTCCATACCTGCATGGCATCCTCCATTGTCAACATCCCCACCAGAGTGGGACATTTGTTATAACTGATGAAGCTGCAGTGACAAATCACCATCACCCAGTGTCTCTAGTTTACATTACAAACTAGATGTGGTGTTGTACATTCTGTGGGTTTCAGACAAATTTATAGTGACATGTAGCTACCATTACAAAATAGTTTCAGTGCCCTAAAGACACAAAATATTTTTAAAATATCTGAGCCATATTTTTTTAGTTTGAAGATTTCAAATGCAAATTGGGATTTTATATGAATTTGTATGTGAGAAACTGTATAGTATACACAACATGGTATATATCATACATAAAATAATATATTACAGATAATACAACATAACACCATATTATAGATAATAGATAAAAATCCAGCCTTTCTAGAAATAGAATAGCCTCAGTTATAGTACTGGGTCCACATGCATACCCAGCCAGGTGAGGGCTGGTACTTTAGAATGGGCATATACTTTCTGGTTTATCAGAGAACCAGCATACCCTCTGGTCCTGGACTTGCATGTGACCTGGCCAGCTTCTCTAGGCATTTGTGTGGTCCCTTCATAAACAGTTAAGTGCTCCATTTCCCAGGACACTGGCGGGGTCATGTCTTGCCTGGGAGAGCAGTGACAGCATCCCAGGAGGTAGGATTTGAGTTGGCCTCACAGGAAAGGAAGCATCTATACAGAGGGGTGGGGGCAAGAAGGCACTTGGGCAAGAGGAAGAAATAACTTTATGTACAGGTGGCACCCACTCTGGGAGCCTTCACTGCCCCTTCATCCTCCCAGCCAACTCAGATTCTGCTTCCTAGCATTCTTGGCCAACATCCGTTAGAGCCCTTACCAGAATTTTACCAAGATTTACTCACATTCCCTGGACCTGCCTGTTTTCTGAGGACAGAGGCTGTGTGTTGTGCTTGGCACATAGGATGTGCACAATAAATAGTCATGAAATGACAGAGGAAGAGTCCCTGTACAGATGTTAGGGGAGGTTAGACCTTGTCTGTCTGGTGTGAGAGGTTGTGTCGTGCCCAGCAGGAACCTGTGTGCATCAGGCTTTCCAAAAGTAACATCAAATGAGCTTGAGGCATACTCAAGACAGGTGGAAAGCTGGATGCTAAGCTGTCCTTTTATGTTCTCACTGGAAGAGAGATCCTTTGCAAGTTTCTTTTTTTTTTTTTTTTTTAATGGAAAATTTCAAAACAGCTAAAGTTAACTAGGAGAATAAATCCCTGTTACTTATCATGCAGCTTCGATGATCATCAACTTATGGCCAATCTTATTTCATTCATATCCCACTTGCTCTCACCTTCCTTTTTATTCCTTATTAAATTTCAGCATCATATCTCTTCATCTATATTTCAGTATGTATCACTGAAAGAGAAGTACCCCTTTATTTTATTTTTTTTTAAGATTTTATTTATTTATTCATGAGAGACAGAAAGAGAGGCAGGCTCCAGGCAGGAAGCCCGATGTGGAACTCGATCGTGGGACTCCAGGATCACACCCTGAGTCAAAGGCAGATGCCCAACCACTGAACCACCAAGGCATCCCGAGAAGTACTCCTTTAAAAAAAAGTCCTAATACTGTCATTTATCTAAAGGGTTACAGCCATTTCTTAATATCATGAAATACCCAGTCAGTGTCTTTGGCAAGAAGTGTTTCTGGAGATGAGCCCCATGTACAGGAAGGCCCGGAAGATGGGCCTTAAGAGGTGGAGACCCTTGGTAGGCTCTTACTAGTCAGGCAAGAGGCCACAGAGGCAGAAAGAGGGTGATAATGAATGGAAAGAAAGGGACACACAGGAAGAGAAGGGAACCTGGCGGGGACACTATGGTGGTGCGGGGCAAATGAGAGGAAGAGAGCAGAGGTAGGTTAGGCTCCTTACTGAGGGCACTAGGTCCTCTTACCTTCATCTGATTGAGAGAAGAGCCCAGATCTCAGCCCAGCAGGTTCTCCCTGTAACTAATCACAGATCTTTCCTGCTGGAAAAAAGAACAAGGAACATATGTTGCTGGGAGGGGTGTGAAGCTGGGGGTGGGGGGATCTTATTTTAATTTGTCAGTGAGTCATCATTTAGTACGCTCCAAGGAGCCTCTTTCTGCTCAGACTAGAAGAGGAAGGATAGTTGGGGTGGTAGTGTCCCCCACCCCCCAGGCAAAGGGAGAGACTCTCAGCTAACCCCAAAGGGAGGCAGGACAGAAAGACCTGAGACTTAATCTCTCCTTACTCTCTTGGGTGCTCTTGGGTGACTTGCTACGTTTTCTCAATGTAGGAGGTAGAGCAGAGGGAGCCAGACCTTTATATAATATTTGCTCACACAGTGTTTTTTATTTGTGTGCTTTTCTTTTGCTTTTGGTGCACCAGGCAGATCTAGTTTTGTTTATCATGAAAAATAATGCTATGGTGATATGGAAAAGAATTTTTGAAATTTCACCTGTAGTCCTGCCATCTTACCATAAACTGTCAATTTCTTCTAGTTCTCATCTATTCTGTATCTGAAGTCATGTATGTTTAGTCAGGCTCTCAAGGAAGGGAGGTCCCAGTAGTCTCTGCCTTCTGCCAATTGTCTGCATGGCAGGGACCAGCCGGGGCAGCCGGTGCTGGCTCAGCTGCTCCAAACAGATGAGATAACCCGATGACAGCCAAGTCAGGGCAGAGACCACCAAAAGGCAGTTGTCACTGCTTCTGTGGAGGCTTGGCTGGCAACCCGGTTCCGGCAGAAGGCAGTGTGCCTCCGTGTATGTTTTCACATATACACGTATATAATATAACTGGTGGTTTTCTGGCAGGTCCCCTTCTTCTAAATTTTTTTAAATATTTTATTTATTTATTAATGAGAGACAGAGAGAGAGAGGGAGAAGCAGGCTCCATGCAGGGAGCCTGACATGGGACTCAATCCAGGGTCTCTAGGATCAGGCCCTTGGCTGAAGGCAACACTAAACCGCTGAGCCACCCAGGCTGCCCGGTCCCCTTCTTCTGAGCTATTAGACAAGGAGCCTCCAAGGGCAAGGACAGGGTCTTACTTGCCTCTGAATCCCTGGTTCCTAGTCCACAGATTATCACAAGCAAGGCAACTCAGTAAATGGGGATTGTCATGTGCATCTGACACTGGGGGTAACCAGGGCTTCCTGTCCCCGCAGCCTCGGAGAAGTACAAGAGAATGTCACAGTGTGCGTTTTGCGGATGAGGCTCAGAGGAAAATACATTTCGATGTGATAGAGACAGTGTGGTGTAGGGACATGGGAAAGAATTGAGCATTTGTTCTGCTTTTCCTATATGAATTACACCTCAGAGTAACCAAGTAATTGGGGTAGGGCAGTTTGTCTTTTTTCAGCACTGCAGCTACTAGGTATAGAAGGAATGATAGACTGTTACCATGTTTGATCTTTAATGAACTTGTAGATTTCACAGAGATAACCAGCGGTGACTAATATCACAGAGAGAGACCACCAGACCTTATAGGCCTCCAGATAGAAATATACAACACCACTTAAGAAGAAGAGTTCTTGCCTAAAATTGAACCTGAATCTGCTTAAGCCATTAGATATAACTTCCAGTTCCCAGGAAGTACAAGGCACAGAGGAACACAATAAACAGTAAAGGGAGAAAATCAGCACATCCAGACTCTGAATTTACAGGGCAAATGAGCTAATTTCTTTGACAAATAAATTGTAAAGATAAAGAGAAATGAAGAAGAACTTATGGCTGAAAAGAGAGCTGAGAGACATTAACTTACTGCAACGTAGGAACCTTCATTGAAACCTGTTTTGAACAAACTATACAAATAATTTTGGGGAGACAGTTGAGGAAATATTTGATATTAGAACATTTTTAAGTATATTGGAATTGTGGTTATGTTTTTTCTTTTCTTTTTTAAAGATTTTGTTTTATTTATTCATGAGAGGCAGAGAGAGAGAGAGAGAGGGAGGGAGGCAGAGACGTCGGCAGAGGGAGAAGCAGGCTCCATGAAGGGAGCCCGATGTGGGACTTGATCCCAGGACTCCAGGATCACGACCTGAGCCGAAGTTGGACACTCAACCGCTGAGCCACCTAGGCATCCCTGGTTATGTTTATTCAAGTTATTTTCTTTTGGGGATACAGTACATGCTGAAGTTCTTGTGAGTGAAATGATATGCATCAGTTTTGCTTCAAAATAATTGGGATGTGTAGGTAAGGGGTATAGATGAAACATGAAATTTTGGGGGAGTGCATTTGTAGGGATTCATTATCTTATCCTTTTTACTTTTGTCGGTGTTTGAAATTTTTCCATAATAAAAACTAGGGGGAAAAAAAGAGTATAACATGTTACCATGGAAACTGATTTTTAATCTCCGGTACAAGATTACTTGACAATCTGTAACAAACATGTCAGAATTTAAGAGTAGAGAAGTGACACAGACTAGGTTCTTGGGGGAGGCAGACAAGAGATGGAGTTTATTAAGGAGAGTCCTTGGGCTCAGCTTGTGTAGGAAGGAGGAGGAAGCAAGAATGGACAGAGGGAGAAGCCCAGGTGCAGTGCAGGCCCAATGACAGCCTTGGGCCACCTCATTCAAGCTCTAAAACTAGAACAGCCTTCAGAGATGAACCCAGTTGGACCGACATGGCCAGACCTGTACATCCCTTCATTGATCATTCCTTGTGCATGGGCAGCTGTGGGGGAGGGGGAGCAAGAGCTTGAACAAAGCTGCTCTGCACTTGGGGCTGTCCCTGAAGGGGCTGACAGCAGAGCCTGCTGGGCAATAGGCCCAGCTACTGTGGCAGCAAGGTCACAGCAGAGGTATCTGGGTGGTGCCTCACAGTGTCCACCACAAGAAGTCTTTGTTGCAATAATAATGAAGATTTAAGATTATAATGTGAGACTTCTGGAATCTACCAAATAAAAATTCAGTGATGTGTTGAAGCAACCTAATTTGGGGGAGCATTTAAGTTATACTAGCTCATAAATATCTTTAGTACAGGTAAAAGGAAAATAAACGTGGAAACATGCTTTTATGTACATTAGAACTGAGATGGGATAAAATATAAGAAAACCATAGTTTTCTTGGATTACGAAAGAGTGTCAGATTTGTGTGACTGAGAGGATATAAATGTGTGCGTTTGAAAAGTTAACATATAAACCTTCAAAATGTATGGAGAGTCAATTCCACATATAGTTTATGCCACATGTTAATGCAGCGCTAATTTTCAGAATGCTTCTACTGGTATATTTAATACAAACAGAACAAGTCTTCCCAGAGGATTAAAAAAATAATGACGTTCATGGATGGAGTCACTCCAACCTTGTCACTTGACCTTTCAAAGTAAAACCTTTCAAATCATCAGGTACTGCCATAGTGATTTTTAAATTGAGCTCTTTTCTTATTTATCTTGGGAGGACTGGTGATTGCTCAGGACAATGAATGTAATTAAGGGTATTGTGTTGGCCTGAAGGAGAAACAAAGCAGAAGTGTATGTTTCAGAGGTGACAACAGGACTGTCTTCATTTCATCTTGGCTAACATGGGCCCTTTACCAGGGGACTTTCAGCAAGCTACAGACCTGTGTTTTTCCATCTTTCAGGTGCCTAGGAGAACAGCAGGCAGCTGTGCACGGTGGCAAGAGCGCCTCCCAGCCAGCTGAGAGCAGCAGCGTTGCCATGACTCCCACCTACGTGGACAGCCCACGAAAGGTAAAGGGAGCCACTCCAGCAGAAAGCTGCCTGGTGCTCTCAGGGACCCAATGTGGAGGGGAAAATGAATAGCCGTTCTAATCTAGGGATGAGTGTGCTGAGGATTTCATGAATTCTACCCTGAGCCCTCTTAAGCATTATGATTTCTATAGAAGTAGTTTCTGCTTGCAGTTTTAAGGAAGTTAACTGCTAGATAAATGCAGATGCAACATAGTCAAATTAAACTATATTGGTCAAGTCCCAAGATCTGGCTCAAGCTGTGAAATTGGCCATCTGGTTTTCCTTCAGCCTCATCTTTGGCTCTCCTAGATGGGTGGTAGAAAGCTACTGGGGCAGCTCCTAAGAGAACTCACTCTTTGATAAAGAAATTCCCATGAGTTTGCTTAAACTACTGAGAAATGTAATCAAATGGAAGCATCCTGTGGGGGAAAAGATCAAAGCCTGAGGCCTCTGTATGGAATAGCAAGTACAGTAAAGGGGCCAAAACCTCCATAGGTCATGCTTTTTGTATCCTTTAAGACCAATAAACATGGCTCTGTCTACTTATTCAGGGAAATTCAGAATGTGAGATCATTCTGGTATGGGAGGGTGAGCTACTGTGCATTCTCTTATCTGGTCTTTATTGCTAGGAGATGGAAGAGATTCAGTAGATGTATTTTATTTTTCAAAACTGGCCAATTTGTATACTTGTCGGTCTTATCTATGTATTTGTTTATTTCACTTCCATATCTTGAAAATTTTCTAGTCAAGTATTTTTCAAAAACATGATTTTAAAAAAATACATATTTCATCATATGGATAGACCTTCATTTATGACTTACTTTTTTGTTAAGAATGTAGATTTCTGATTTTTAAAAAGAATTTTGGGTAATTATCCCATAAGTTTTTACTTATGGGATAGTTTTTACAGTTTTTACAGTTATTCTACACTATATCACAATTATAAATAATACAGCAAACATCCTTGCACATAATTATTTAAATATATCTCTTATTATATCTTCAGGATAAATTTATCCCATGAGGATGCAGGGATTAAAATCTGAGAAAGAGTGTCAACTGAGGCTGTAGGCAGCTTATGTATTCTATAAATTAGAAGTTGGCAGACCTAAATAAATATTTTAGACTTTGTTAGCCAAGAGGCAAGATCAAGGCTATTATGTAGGCACTTTTTTTTTTTTAAACATAAATACTTGTACATCCATTTTAAATTTTAAAAACCATCCTTAGCTCACAGACTACAATAAACCAGTAGCCAGATTTGGCCTGCAGGTTGCAGTTTGCTCACCCAGCCCTGGGAAATGACTTTAGGTACAGTCCCAAGGATAGTCTACATAAAGAATGATCTGTCAGTCAAGGAAGAATCTTTTCACATTTATATAAATCTCAGCAGTGGTTAGCACCTCTGCTTCTATATGTTCTAGCAGAGACGGGACACAGATGAAACAATGAGAGTACATAAACACCCTGTGTGTAGCCCACTAGCTGTTACCCATACTTATTGCCATCTTTGAGAATTAAAACCAATGCCTGGAACAGTACTGAGAACTTACGGAACCACAAGCACTAAGGTTAAAATGCACCAATGGCCAAATAGTAGATTGCCCTTTGGAACATTCTCATTTTCCAACTTAACACCAAAATCTACATGGATGGTTATCATTTGTAGTAGATGTAGATCCCCAAGTAAGTTGAGAGAAGCAAAGATTTTATGAGATGGCCCAAGGGAAGACCTGTGGGTGCCATACTCAGAAATGCCAGCAGTCTTCAGTCAGCGTCTTGTGTTGGATGTGGAGAGGGATCCCTGAAATTGCATCTCCAGAGCCACATGTATCCATGGTTTGTTACTTAAATTTGAAGTGGTTGATGGGAAATGGCAGCAGTATTGATAAAATGGACACCCACATATTTCAATGATTCTACTTTGAGAATTGAAGAAAAGTTGTAAGAAAGCAGACCTGCAGATGTATCAAGTGCCATTTCCAAATTTCAGTGATAATGCATAAAAAGTAAAAATATTTTGAAGGGACAAGAGGTTACTTCTTAAGAAAGATGAGAAAGGAAGGGTCTTCACGAAAGTCCTCTGTGTCATTTTTGTTTCAAATACATGACAGCTTATATTCCACAAGAATAAGGTTCAGAAAAAAAAAATTAAAAAAAAAAAAAGCATAGGGTTCAGAGATGAAGGCAGTTTGAGATCTCCCCACCCCTACCCCATGAGTGCATATGTTTCTGACACTATATATATCTCAACTTCTTGGTTATTTTGTTATACAACCAGTGGAGGAGAAGGTATTGCTGCTTCTGGATCCCCTGTTTGCTTAAAAAATTAAGCACCAACTTTTCCTGCAGTGAATCCTCTTCTCCCATCTGGCTGCCATATTTATTAACAGGCAGAACTGAAAACCTCAAACTTCTGTATCTCTCCAAGAGGGGTGCTGGTCACCCAGCCAGGCGGGAGGCCAGGAAGTGACCCCTGAAGGCTTTCCCCCAGCATCCCCACCAAGCGGCTTTGTGGCCTTTTCCTCTCCCTTGACATAGGTCTGAATAAAGTTCAGAGCTATGTGGGAGGGTGCAATATCCAAGCCAGGCTCTGATGAGCCCTGAGGGAGCTTGGACACACCTTCTGTCCCTGTGCTTGCTCCCACACAAATGAGACGTTCTGCCCAGGAAGGTGTGAGTTCCTGCTAATGCTTTGCATTTGGATACAGTCTTTCTGGGTGGATCTCTCTCTCTCTTTCTCTTTCTTTCTTTCTTTTATCCCTCCATTCCCCTCCCATGCCCTTATTTCTCTCCTTCCCTCCTTGTTTTTATTTTTTATTTTTTTCTTTCATACCCCTCTCCTTCCCAATGATTCACCATGGGTCCACATTCGTCCCTTCGCTCCTTTGCATTTGCTGCTGCTGCCACCGCTGCTTCCTCCTCCTCTGACTTCAGGACGGGGCCTTCTTTATGGAGTTTGTCCGCAGCCCTCGCACAGCGTCATCCGCCTTCTACCCACAGGTCAGTCAAACTCAGAGGGCTTTGCAGCCCACGCATGCCTGCCTCATCAGCAGAAGCCTTCTGCTTGGCTCTGAACAGATGGAATGGGGCTGAAATTGAGTTTGAAGGGCAGCTGAAATTGAATTTGGTCTCAGAGGTGTGCATTCCCTACCATGGGGTTGGTGGTGGCAGTGGGGGACGCGAATGATTAATGCAGGAGAGCAGATGATTACGTCAGCATTGACGCACGTGTTTCCTAAGTCTACCTGTCTGTTCCACGTAGTTGCCACTGATATCTGCCACATCAGCAGCATCTTCCCTGTTAGATGTTCTGTCCATATAATATAAGCAACATGAAATAGCTTTCTTAAGGACTGAACACTTAACTTTTTTCTTCTCAGTACAACCTCATATATTCATAGCAGTGTGGCAGGAAGTGGTGCAAACAGCAAACACTTATTAATAGGCATATGCTTTGTTGTAGGCTAATGGTAGATGACTGTGGGCAGCTCACCTCACCTCTGGACTTTCCTTAACTCATTTGTCAAATAAAAGGTTCAGACTAGAGGCTTCCACAGGCCTTCCAAACCTAGTCTTCAGTAGCTCTATGCCAAACATGTAGTATTCTCTCATTTCATCCTTACTATGTGGCCTATGAGTTAATTTATCCCAAGTTGACACTTGGAGAAATTGGAGGACAAAGAAGTTCTGCTTTACACTGTGCAGGGTAGAGCTGGGATTTAAATCCAGGACCAAAAGCCTTGACTCATGACCCCTGCTCAGTAACTGGCTTCTCCAATTCAGTAATTCTGATAGGTCCTAGGGAAAGAGAAACTGGAATCCTTGCCCTTTATCGAGGCCTCTAAATATATGAAGTTAACTTAGTTACAGAGATTTTAAGGAGTTAAGGTTAATGCAGAGTCAGGCGGACTAAGGTGGACAGAACTTGGGAGGTTCAAGGGCAAAAGGTTAAGGAATCTCTATTTGGCAAAAGTGAGAAAACCAACATTGATTGAGTCCTCACTCTGCCACTTAATGTGCAAAAGGCTTTGCACACAGTCTTCACAACAGTCTATGAAGTGTAGGTGTTATTACCCCATTTTCCAAGTGAAGAAACTGAGGCTTAGATGTGGTCAAAGGCACACAAATCATAAGTGGCTGAGCCCCTGCACCATTTAGCACACCATGCCTGGAGGCAAAGGGGGTGTTGAGTCTTGGAGTCTTCCCTTTCTTAAGAGGTCCGATGGTGCTGTGCCTGTCTGTGCAGGTCTTCAGAGGTCTGTACTTGCCTTTTCCCAGTGAGCTGTGTGACCCTGGGCAAATCTCTGTAGGATCTCTGAGGTCTAATCCAAGAATCTCTGATCTCTGAGCGTGGGAGACATGCTGCATTTTTGGTTTAAAACAAACTTACGGTAGACTTTTTAACCTTTTACTTTTTTTTTAAGATTCTTTTTTATTTCTTAAGATTGTATTTATTTATTCATGAGAGACACACACACACAGAGAGGTAGAGACATTGGCAGAGGAAGAAGCAGGATCCATGCAGGGATCCCGATGTGGGATTCAATCCCGGAACTCCAGGATCACGCCCTGAGTCTAAGGCAGACATGCTTAACCACTGAGCCACCCAGGCGTCCCTAACCTTTTACTTTCTAATAAGAAACTCTCTTGTAAAAAGTTTTGGACTTGGATTATAATTTAACATAAGAAGAATCCCTGGGTGGCTCAGCAGTTTAGCGCCTGCCTTTGGCCCAGGGTGTGATCCTGGAGTCCTGGGATCGAGTCCTGCATCAGGCTCCCTGCATGGAGTCTGCTTCTCCCTCTGCCTGTGTCTCTGCGCCCCCCCCCCCCGCCCCGTGTGTGTCTCAAATAAGTAAGTAAGTAAGTAAGTAAGTAAATAAATAAATAAATAAATAAATAAAAATCTTTTTTTTAAAAAAAGAATTTAACATAAGAAAAATTAGCAGAGCCATAAGATAATTGTTTTATAAATCCCGTAATTAAATAGTAGTCCACATAGCTTCAGGTGGAACAAAAGTGGACAAGTTCCCACAATTGGAAATCACATGTAAAAATGAGCTGTTAGGAGAGGCACACAAAGTTTATATTACCTACCAAGAGTATTGTTAAGCTTACACATAAATCAAAAAATTTTCTCTGCTCATATAAAGGGATCCTCTGTACTTACACAAAATGAAATTATGCTTTGTTTTTGTTTATTATTGTTGTGTTAAGATATACATAACATGGAATTTGCTGTGTTTGTTTTGTGTGTGTTTGTTTTCTAACACACTGCATGGTGTGTGGAATGGGACGATGGAGTCAGAGGGCTCCTTTCAGATTTCATTTTCAGCCCTATATCAGGGAGCTGCTTTAGGCATGTTAATTAACCTCCTGAAGTTTCCTCATTTGAAGGAAATAAAAATATCTTCCTTGTAGGGTAGTTTTGAGGATTAGAAAAAAAATGCATTTCTCAACAGACTTCAAGGGAATGAAATACCATAGAGCATATTTCTGTGCATCATGCAGTTAAGTAATGGGTCAAGGACAACTAGGTAACTAAAAGAGCCAGACATGTTTGGAAACTAAGTAACATACTTCTAATAATGCAGGAGGCAGGAATAATCTTGCATGTTGCATGGGATGTGGTGGCTAGATACTAGCTGGAATTAAGATAGGATCCCTACCGTGCCAGGTTTCTGTGTCCATTTCAGACATCTGATTATTAGAGCCTGCTCCCTATTCCTGCAGACTCTGCTTTCCACCCTAATTCCCAGACTAGGAAGCACAAAGAATGGGTCATGAGCTCCC
The DNA here is from genome assembly GCF_011100685.1 of Canis lupus familiaris. Lineage (NCBI taxonomy): Eukaryota > Metazoa > Chordata > Mammalia > Carnivora > Canidae > Canis > Canis lupus. The sequence goes on from NC_049247.1 coordinate 25,131,000, forward strand.
TTTTTTTTTTTTTTTAAGATTTTATTTATTTATTCATGAGCAACATAGAGAGAAAGGGGGCAGAGGGAGAAGCAGGCTCCCCATGGGGAACCTAATGGGGGACTCGATCCCAGGGCCCCATCATCACCACCTGAGCTGAAGGCAGACACTCAACCACTGAGCCACCCAGGCGTCCCTGGGTCATGAGCTTCTTAACAGAATGGGGCTACATGTTAAAAGACTGTTAGTGTGGAGGCTCTGGTGTCAGACTGGTTGTGAGCCTTTCAGCAACTGCACTAACCTCCCTGAACTTTGGACTTCTCATCTGTAGAATGGGGCTAATTGTGTTTTTTTTGTCAGATTGCTGTGAGAGGGAACTGAGATGAAACATCTGTGTGATTAGCTCAGACCCTGGCATGTAGTAAATTCTCCATACATGTACCTGTGTGGGGGAAAAGAGGGGGGAGAATAGGGGCTAGGGGGTACCAGGTGGTGAACCAGCTTGATTGGGCCAGTCAGCTGTTTTCCCTGAATGAGAGAGAGGGGAAGAGAGAGAGAGAGAGAGTGTGTGTGTGTGTGTGTGTGTGTATAAAAATGCACTGGGCCTGGGTGACCTCTCCTATGCCTCTTGTCTCTGAAAATCGGTGATGACCCTGTTGGACCTTGCAAAGTTAAGTCCTCCGGCCCTGACTGAGTCGCAAAGGTGATTTTTGCCCCTCACAACAGCTTTCTCCTGAGAAGGAGTTCCTTTTAGCCAAGGGTGAGGAGGGCATCACCCAGACTGGTTCTACTCAGGGAAGGAAGTGCCTGTAAAATTAAAACAGACAGCAGTGCACACAGGATTCCAGGTAACAGGGCAGTGTCTTGGAAAATAGTTTCATGTGCCACCAATTCATCATCCTAATGATAATGAACATGTCATTCTGATAACCAGAACAGAGCTACTCAGTTCTCTCTGTGCCCTGCTCTCTGGAAATCAATTTTTATCATCACAAACTGACACAAGAATTTGGAGGGCATGAGAAACCCTTGGTAATGAAATTTTCCTCAAAAGTCAGCCTGATGCCTCTAGTTTGCAGTTTGGAGCTTGAAGGAATATCATGGTCAAGGGGACCGGCTCCTGCCACCTGAGGCCTGAGCTGGTGTTAGGCTTTCTTCCCTCTCTCATCTCCTGACCCCCAGCCAGTGACTCTCACAAGCTGGCATGGCTCAGGGGCTCAGCCCAGCAAGGACTCACCTGCTTCTCTTCACTTCCATCACCACCACCCCACCCCTGGTCCCTGTGACCATTTCTCACTTTGGTCCTAAAGCAGTCTTCATCATGATCTCTGCTTCCATAATGGCCTTTGGCAGCCTGCATCCAGGGTTCACCTTTCCACAGTGTATTAGCTTGGGCTGCTATAATAAAACACCCTAGGGCAGCCCGGGTGGCTCAGCGGTTTAGCGCCACCTTCAGCCCAGGGCCTGATCCTGGAGACCTGGATTCAAGTCCCACGTCAGGCTCCCTGCATGGAGCCTGCTTCTCCCTCTGCCTGTGTCTCTGCCTCTGTGTCTCTGCCTCTGTGTGTGTGTGTGTGTGTGTGTGTGTGTGTGTGTGTATGTCATGAATAAATAAATAAAATCTTTAAAAAAACAAAACAAAACACCCTAGACTGGGGGCTTCATGAGGGCATTGACTTCTTACAGTTCTAGAGGCTGAAAAGTCCAAGATTAGGGTGCTGGCACATGGAGTTCCTGATGAGGGGCCCTCTTCTGGCTTGCGGATGGCTGTCTTCTGTGTCCTCAGGTGGCAGACATACGGAGCTCTGGTCTCTCTTCTTACAAAGACATTAATCCCATGGCCTCACCCTCATGGCCTCATCTAAACCTGATCAGTTCTCAAAGGCCCCCACCTCCAAATATAATCACTTGGTGACTAGGGCTTCGACATGTGAATTTTAGGGGCATCCATTCAGTCCATAACAAGTGGCTTTCTTTCCTTTAGGATAAAGGCCAAAATCCTTATGACGAACTGGAAGGTCCCGTGTCATCAAGGCCCGCCCTCCTCTTCTAGTCTCATCTTCTATCATTCTCTTCTTCACTCTTGGACCCCAGTGACAGGAGCTTTTCTCCACACTGCTATAGGCACCAGGTTTCCTGCTGTAGTGCCTTGGCACACATTGTTCCCGTGCCTGGTTAACTTAGTCATCTAGTCAAATCCTACATCTTAGATTCACAGAGTTCCAGCGCCCCTCCTTTCAGCTCTTCTCCCAGTTCTACTTTTGTGTTTGTATGACTGGGATTTGATTAGTGCTTTCATGAGACTGTAAGCCCATGAACTCCCACAGGGCAGCTGCGTATTGATTCTTCAGCACCTAGGCTGGCACTTGGGAGGACTTCATTAGGTACTGCCTTAGGCATACTGATGGGGAGATAGACACAAAAATGTTTATTTAAACAATGGAACAAAAAAAAAAAAAAAGGAACCCTTTCTTTCCTAATGGATAATTTTTTTTAACATTTTATTTATTCATGAGAAAGAAAGAGAGACAGAGACATAAGCAAAGGGAGAAGCAGGCTCCTCACAGGGAGCCCGATGCAAGACTCCATCCCCAGACCCCGGATCACGCCCTAAGCCAAAGGTAGACGCTCAACTATAAGCCACCCAGGCATCCCCCCAATAGATAATTTACACCAGACCCTGAACTATAACCCAACAAACATAGAACCATTAATTATGTGGGAGATTGGAGAAGGCTGCAAGCCCCCAGCAGGTGTAGGGTGTGATGGCCTCAGAGATGCTACCACAGGCCCCCAGGCTTTTGCAGAATGCACTTTGAAGCCACGGTTGTTAGGGCTGCAGTTTTCAGCATGCTCACCGGAACCCTGGGAAATCAGAGTCAGTGTGGGCTTTTTACCCTTTGATCTGTTTTCTGTCTTTGGAGACATGAGTAAACAAAAGACTCCTGTCCCCCAGGGCTCATTTCCCCCCAGAGAAACCTAGGGTCATCTTAATCAACTATTGCTCTAACCTAAACCATCCACCCTCAGTCAGGTTGTTATCAGAAATCTATGTGCAAGACTTTTGCCAAGAGCACAGTTTTACCTGCAGGACATTCATTTCATTCCCAGCTCCTGAAAACATGTTCAGCCTTGCTATGCATTTTTAATTTTTGAAGTGATTGGAAATATTTATAAATCAGGAAGTTTCATACAGAAACTGGTTTTCTGTCTTATATTGTAAAATAAGCTAGAAACTGGGCCTTGCTTCCTTCCCAGTGATAATTGCATGACCTTGGAGCAGCCTGTGGCCTTTCCTTTTTTTTTTTTTAAATACTTAGTCAGCTGTGCCAATATATATCTACCAGTCCCTCTTCATACTTTTGTTTGCCACCTTTGCTCTAGAAGAGTGTTGTCCAGTAGAACTTGTTGCAGTGATGGAAATGCTCTGTATGTGTGCTATCCAACACAGATGGCTAGTCACACCTGGTTAGTGAGCATTTAATAAGAGGCTGGTGCAACTAAGGACCTGAATTTTACACTTTGTTTTTTTTTTAATTTTTTAAAGATTTTATTTATTTTATTCATGAGAGGGAGGGAGAGACATAGGCAGAGGAAGAAGCAGGCTCCATACAGGGAGCCTGATGTGGGACTCAATCCCAGACTCCAGGATCATGCCCTGGGCCGAAGGCAGATGCTCAGCTGCTGAGCCACCCAGTTGTCCATACATTTTATTTTAATTAACTTCTATTTGAATAGCTGCATATAGCTAGTAGCTACTGTATTGCTTGGAACAGGTCTAGACATTTTTTATTTATTTTTAAAGATTTTATTTATTCATGAGAGACACAGACAGACACAGGCAGAGGGAGAAGTAGGCTCCATGCAGGGAGCCTGATGTGGGACTCGATCCCAGGTCTCCAGGATCAGGCCCTGGGCTGAAGGCAGCGCTAAACTACTGAGCCACCCGGGCTGCCCTTTTTTTTTTTTTTTTTTTAATTTTTATTTATTTATGAGAGAGAGAGGCAGAGACATAGGCAGAGGGAGAAGCAGGCTCCATGCACCGGGAGCCCGATGTGGGATTCGATCCGGGGTCTCCAGGATCGTGCCCTGGACCAAAGGCAGGCGCTAAACCGCTGCGCAACCCAGGGATCCCTTTTTTTTTTTTTTAAGATTTTTTTTTTAAGATTTTTATTTATTTATGATAGTCACACACAGAGAGAGAGAGAGAGAGGCAGAGACACAGGCAGAGAGAGAAGCAGGCTCCATGCACTGGGAGCCCGACGTGGGATTCGATCCCAGGTCTCCAGGATCGCGCCCTGGGCCAAAGGCAGGCGCTAAACCGCTGCGCCACCCAGGGATCCCCTTTTTTTTTTTAAGATTTTAAGATCTAGATATTTAAAACGATATCAGCACAGTACTTATTGAGACTCTGAATTTCACATTTTTTCCTACCCTTGTTTACTCTTTTTTTCACTTTTTTCTATCCTTGTTCCCTGGATTTTCTCATTTATTTATTTTATCTTATTATATGTCTATTGATAACTTCTTCCTTTTTTTAGAGTGGTGCTGAGATATGAAAATATAAATAACCATTCAGAATCAGGGGTTGGGATGGACATATGGAAGAGGGAGGCTGTACTGTGGAGAAAATGTGGTTCAATTGAGATCGCACATCTCGAGCTTCTCCTGGGCATAGAGCTGTCCTAATATGGACATTCCTTGTATCATGTCTGTTTTTCCTTCCCACTCCCAGATGGTAAGCTTCATGAGGGCCGGTGGGAAGAGGTTTGATTTGGAAAGATGTTACATCCTTCCCTGATAGTATAAACCTTGGAAAACCTGGTTATGGAGCTGAGAGTTATTCCCAAACTTCTCTGAATATGAAATTCTGTCACCAGTCCCTTTACGATGCCTCTAAATGCCCTAACGGAGCCAGGTGAGGGGAAACCAGGAATGCCACTTAGCCCATTTTGTCTCCAGGTAAGACAAAGTAACATGTTATGTCTACCACCCTCAAGTTATATTGGTAGGGTTGGACTGGCAGACTTGGCAGCTTCCTGGTGGCTGCCGGTACTCCAGTGTAAGGCAGTGGGGCTGACAGGCACATGAGTTGGAGGGTCCTTGGGGGTGCCTGTTGTGGATGGTGCTAACCTCTAAGTCATCCCTCGAGGGGCTCTCTCCCTTATGTCCCGTGGCTTTGAGCATATGGGAAAGAGGAAGGAGACAGGATTGGTGTTACTGTTGAGGGCTTGGTTGTTTAATTAACTAAATACCAGACTTTATTTGGTTTCACCAGTTTTTCTATTAATGTCCTTTTTCTGTTCCAGGATCCAGTCCAGGGCACCAAGTTGCATTTCGTTTTCATGTCTCCCTAGTGTCTTCTGGTCTGTGACAATTTCTGTCTTTCCTTGTTTTTTAATGACTTTAGAGAGTCTTGAGGAGCCCTGGCTAGATATCCTGCAGAATGCCTCTGAATCTGGGCTGGTTTGGTGTTTTTCTCATGGTGGAGTTAGGGGTTTTTGACAAGAATACCTCAGTGGTGAAGTATGCTTCTCATCACATCATACTAGGGGGTACATGGGTTCCACAAAACTTCGTTGGTTCGTTCACTGCAACTCTTGAAGGCAGGGGTGTCCACCTCTGTAGGGAGAGTTTTGGACAGGTTCTTTTTTTAAAAAAAAAAAAAATTTATGTATTTGTCATGAAAGACACAGAGAGAGGCAAAGACATAGGCAGAGGGAGAAGCAGGCTCCCTGTGAGGAGCCTGATACAGGACTTGATCCCAGGACCCTGGGATCATGACCTGAGCCAAAGCAGATGCTCAATCACTGAGCCACCCAGGTGTCCCATTGTACAAGGTTCTTAAAATGGAGTTGCCTCCAGGACCTCTGGCTCGCTTAGTCGATGGAATGTGAATCTCTTGATCTCAGGGTTGTGAGTTTGAGCCCCACTTTAGGTGTAGGAATTACTTTAAAACAATTTAACAACAAAAAAATGGAGTTGTACCCAACAGCAAGCACCTCCCTCCACTTGCCTTTTCTAGGCTTCTGCTCAAAGACTGCACTTCTGTCCATCCAGCTTTCTTTGTCCTCCTATTTATTCCAAAAAGTTACTTCAGGTGGATTATGGAAGCAAATGCAACGTCCAGAATAAAATGTGACTAAATGGGGAAATTCAGGAAAAGAAAAACATAAGATAGAACATCATCTGAGGTCTTATAAAGCATCTAGAGTTTTGTGCTAAATTCAGTCCCAAAATATCTGGGAGCCAAAGAAAAGTGGGAAACCTCTATTCTAGGATTCAAGGTGGTCATAAGATAAAGACAAACCATTTGCTAGGGAGAAACATAACCTTTTCGTGGTATTAAGATCTAAGCAGTCTCTTGAGAGATGGACATTGTATGATACAGAGCAGGGGATCAGGAAACTATGGGGCAAATCTGACCCACCATCTACTTTTGTAGATAATTCTCACTGCAACAGGGCCACGCCCATTCATTTCCATTGTCTGCTACTCCTGTTCTTCATGCTGAGTGGAGTGGTTTCAACAGGGCCATCTAGCCCATAAAGCCTAAAATAATTACCCTCTGCTCCTTTACCAAAAATGTTTGCCAATTTCTGATTTAGAGGATAACTCCTTAACCACATACCTGCTAAAATAAAGCTGTAGGAACCATATACGTTTCTGGTAGCTTAGGTTGGTGGAGCAGATCTCAGGTGCCATAGATGAGAGTTTACCCACTACAGGAGTCTGGAAGGTGGCACCTAGAGCTGGATCTAGCCCCCCCACCCCCCTCACACAGTTAGCTTTTTCATTTAATTTGTAGTACCTGTTTCTAAGTCTTGCTGGTTAGTGGCAGATGGTGATTAGTGATTGCAAGCTGCTTCTTGATGTACTTCTCTGTGTATTATGGTGCTAGCAAAGTCTGTGTGGTCCTTTTATTGCAAATCATTGAGCCTGATGTAGGGGAATGGTTCTTTTAGAACTGGAGGCAACTTTGTCTCCCAGGGCACATATGATTGTATTTGGAGATATTTTTAATTGTCACAGCTGGGAATGGGGAGTGGTGATGGGGGCTGGTGTTACTGGCATCTAGTAGGTGAAAGCCAGGGATGCTGCTCAACATCTTAAAAGGCACAGCTCCATCCCTCAAAAGACTGATCTGGCCCCTAATGGCAATGGTGCCAAGGCTGAGAAACCCCATTTTAGAAGGAGTGATTTTTACAACATCCAACAAAATATTTGGTTATAGAAAGCTCCATTCTGAAGTATTCAAGAACCCCATATGAGAGGGACTAGGAGTCAGATTTTTCCTGGAGTGCTCTGGAAGGCTTGCTATTCTCTCCAGATATCTGCCATGGGGTACAGCCCTTCTAAGCAAATAGGTCATACTCCCATGCTCAAAGATGTTTAAAAGGAATGAGACCAATATAAAACCATTACATGAAGCAGAATTTGGCAGCTGCCAGAAGAGGGTTATAGAGATCCAAAGGAGAGGGGGAGAGAGAGAGAGAGAGGGAGAGAGATGGTTCTTCTTTGGGATCTGGAGTGGAGTGAGTCAGAAAACATTTTACTGAGGGAGCAGCATTTGAAATGGCCATCAAGACTGATAGGTTTTTAGCCTGTGCTTGTAGGGAAGGGCACCTCAGGTCAGCAGAACACACAGGATTAAACACATGGGGTTTGATTTGGCTAGAAATATATATGTGGATGAATAGCAAGCCATGCAGGGCCATCACAGGTCAGGGCTGTTTGTGCTGGATCCACAGGGCCCTGTGAGTTTGGTAGCTCATGGGGAGACCTGAAAGATTTCAGAGTCATGGAGTGATGGGATTAGAACTGTCTTTTAGGAGGAAGAAAATGGAGGTGGCTGGCAGGTGGGGTCTCCAGGGGAGAGGCTACAGTTGAGGAAGTTGATTAGGAGACTTAGAACCTTCCCCTGGTAGAACAGGCATGACTTAGAGATACATGTGAGTCAGCAGGGACAAGGTCACAGGACTAAGCCTCTCTTTAGAGGTAAAGCTGGAGAAGGAAGGGAGCTATTAGATGCCCCTGAGATTGAGCCTGGGCGCTTAGAAGGTTGATTGTCCCGCTGACAGACACGGGAAAGCAGGATTGGGATGGAAAAGGGTGAACCATGGTAAGGGAGGGCACTAGCTGGGATATTCATCCATTTGTCTCTAATTGTGTTCTCTCTCTCCCACTTCTCAGTCTCATGCTTCTGACTTCCTTACTGTTTCAGTGGAGATTCTTCTTTGGTGTATATCTGTGATATACACTGTGGTAGTGTATATCAGGAATGCTTCTGACTTCCTTACCGTTTCAGTGGAGATTCTTCTTTAGTGTATATCTGTGGTTTGAGTCAGGGGCTGGAGCCATTTCTTTGGTTCTGGGGATTCACTGTGAACGATGGATTCCTGTCAGCCTTGGTGTGGGGTTCAGGAATTCCCATTGCTCTGATGGAAGGCACTCTGCACGAGACTGGGCTGGACTCCTTTAGCTCTTCTACCAGGGACCACTGGGGACTGGGAAGGAAAGAGGTATGGGAAGGACCACATATGTAAATAGCCTTAAAGAATTTTGTTGCTTTGTTCATTTTCAAATTTTCTACAGGTGTCTTTGGACCAGACGGCCACCCCGGTGTTAGACAGCACCAGTTTAGGGGTAAGCACAGGCCAGTCTGTGGACAGAGGCAACAGCCAGGCCTTTGGGAACTCCCAGAACTCAGGGGAACAGAGCTTCCCCTCTGCAAACTCCAGTGATAGCAGGTGAGATTCAGAATGCCCAAACTCATACTTCTGGCAGTGGGGATGGTCTGGCCAAAGGCTATGGAGCCTGGGGAGTCCAGAGTCCTGGGCCCAAGTTCTGACTCAGCCATGAGTTCTGCCTAGAAGCCCAGGCCAGTCAGGTCTTACCAGCACCTGTTTAATGGGGGCTAAGGATCTATGCCCTGCCTTCCTTACCAAACAGCTAAAAGGTACCCACAGAGACACAGAAAAGTGTCAGGCATCGTACAGGAGTGGGCTATGGGAAGGGGGCCTGGACCCAGTCTGTCCTGTTCATTATGGCACCTGGCGTGATGCCTGGTACATCATTGCAGGCAGTCAATATCTGCCACTTGAGGAAATGAAAAGCAGATAAGTTGCTGGTTGTGCTCGAATATGGCTGTTCTTTTCCTATTCTTAAGTATCCAGAGGGAAAAGAATCTGCTTGGACCTCAATTACTTGAGAAAGAGCCCCAGGTTGTTTTTTTTTTTTCTTTTAAGATTTTATTTATTCATTTGTGAGAGAAAATGAATGAGAGAGCACAAGCAAAGGGAAAAGCAGAGGAAGAGGAAGAAGCAGACTCCGTGCTGAACAGGGAGCCCTACGAAACATGGGGCATGACCCCAGGACCCCGGGATCATGACCTGAGCTGAAGGCAGACGCTTAACTGACTGAGCCACCCAGGTGCCCCAGAGCCCCAGCTCTTAATGTAATTTGTCAAATCTGAAAAACTTCTTTTTGATTTCCTTCCCAGCTATGTTAGCCTTATAATACTGTGCCTACTTTGTTCTGGTTGCCTCACTGTACTACTGACTTGGGAAGTCCTTGGTTAAATGGTCTCAGATTTGACTTTGGCGTCCTTCATCTGAGAGCAGAAGGGCCCCTGCGACAGCTCACCTGGCAGGCCCCTGTCAGCAGTCACTCAGCGCCCTGTCACTTGGTCTGTACCAGTTTTCCTGCATCTGGTGCAGTGCACCTCACTCACCCTGGCCAGTAGGGATGATGATCACTTCAGAGGCAGCAAGCTGCCTAGACTTCTCTAGACTCTTCTGTCCCCCCAGACCTATATCCCTATCAAGCCCAGCTGATTTTTCAGCTCTGCACATGAAGGAGTTTGGAGGGGCTGCCAAGTGCACAGGGAGGGAGTGCATTTCTCTGCTTCCTCATTGAGCAGCAGGTAGTGTTCTGCTTTTGGAAGAAAAGGGGAACTGAGGATTCTTAGGCTGGAGATGAGAAAACCAAAAATGACACAAATCAGGACCAATGACGAAAATTACAAAGAACAGGTCCCATTTTGTGATAAAGAACTGCCTCAGGGAAATGGGCTGCATAGAGGAGCTAAGTTCTCTGCCATCAAAGATGTTTACACAGGGATCCCTGGGTGGCGCAGCGGTTTGGCGCCTGCCTTTGGCCCAGGGCGCGATCCTGGAGATCCGGGATCGAATCCCACGTCGGGCTCCCGGTGCATGGAGCCTGCTTCTCCCTCTGCCTGTGTCTCTGCCTCTCTCTCTCTCACTGTGTGCCTATCATGAATAAATAAAAAAATTTAAAAAAAAAAAAAAAAAAAAAAGATGTTTACACAGACGAGACAGCCTCTTGTCCAGACTCTTGTAGCAGGGACTCAAGCATTAGAAGGAAGTTCACTTTGTGGGAGGTTTTCACAGGCTTTTTTAAACCTGAGATTCTGAAATGCTCCACTGAGTCCTGGACCCTCCAAATAAGAAGAGGAGGCTGACACTGAGGAAAGAGAGAGGTTTTATGGACTTGAGGAGCTTCTAGAATAAAGCCCCAGATTTAGTGTATTGGGTGACTATGAGTATCCCATGCCTAGTGATCTGGGCTCAGCTGCTGAGTATTACACATGTTTAAAGGTATTGTCAGACCACTGAAGAAGAACTCAGGCAACAGGTGGTAGAAAGGTCTGGGCTCTGGAAACAGGCACACCTAGATTCAAATCCAGATCCTGACACTTCTAAGGTCTTTAACCATCACCTGTTACTTTAGCTTCTCTGAGTTTCTTTTTCTTTCTTTCTTTTTTTTTTTTTTTAAGATTTATTTATTTATTTATTTATTTATTTATTTATTTATTTATTTATTTATGAGAGAGAGAGAGAGAGAGAAAGAGAGAGAGAGAGAGGCAGAGACACAGGAGGAGGGAGAAGCAGGCTCCATGCCAGGAGCCCGATGCGGGACTCGATCCCGGGACTCCAGGATCGTGCCCTGGGCCAAAGGCAAGCACTAAACCGCTGAGCCACCCAGGGATCCCCTTCTCTGAGTTTCAAAAGGTTGATATTATTATGTTCAGTACTGTTTACCATTTGGGACTTTGTGGGTATCAGCCCTTCTCTTGGTATTTTATACACATTTATCACAACAACCCCAAAGGATAGAAACAGTATCATCCCCCAGCTGGTAAGTGATGATACTGGAATTCTGTCTCTGGTGCTTTTACTCAGATTACCTAGCGTTTTCTGGTGAGGTTAAATGGTGGGGAAGGCCTTGCGGGTAACACCAGAGCAGTCCAGAGAGATCTCTTGGAAGTTGTTGAAATGTTAGTAAAAGCAGAGATACTTATATAAAGTGGTTGAGGCGTTATTAGAAGGGGAGATGCTTATTAAGATGTGTCCAAGTTTGGATACAAAATCACTTTGATTCTTTTTTTTATCTTAATGTGTATGCTTTGGAAGTAGGAAACCCCACGTTAGATATCCATAGGATGTAGCTGTCTAGCATTTGCTTGAACACGTTCAGTATCAATGTCATCCTTGGCCTCTAGCTGTGTAAGAACTAAAAATGGTAGTTCCTAAGGTTCATGCTCTTGATCGTGCATGTCCCCCCTTGCTTTGCTGACTGAACACTCTGTTTACAGCTCTCAGCAGCTGGCAGCAAGCTCTTTAACCTCATCCTCCACCTTGACAGAGATCCTGGAAGCCATGAAGCACCCCTCGTAAGTGGTTTGTCATGAGCGGGAGTACAAGGGCGGGAGGATCTCATAGCCCTGAGTCACAGGGATGCTCAGGTAGTATGATTTGGTGGATTCATACCTGGCTGTATTGCTCACCAACTGTGAGACCCTGTATAAGTTACTTTACCCCTCTGAGCCTGTTACCTTGTTTGTAAAATGGAATACTTGTGGCTAAGTCATAGGTTTGATGTAAGGATCAAATGAAATAATTACGTAAATTATCTAGTATAATGCTCAACAACTATAGGTAATTCTCTTAAGTGTCAGATCTTTCTTCCTTCCTCTTCTCCTTTTCCCCCTATAACACCTTCCTTTCCTGTCTTGCAGGTTTCTGTGGGTTTAGAAATAGGGTAGAGAAATTGTACCATGCAGAGCCTTACTTCAGAGATTAAATGCTTTAGTGGGAGTCCCTTCTTTTTCATGTTCTCTTTCTGCTTGTTGCCACTGTGCACACTTACCCTGCTCCCTGCCCGCCACATTGCATTCAGGACAGGGGTCCAGCTGCTCTCAGAACAGAAGGGCCTCTCACCATGCTGCTTCATCAGTGCGGAGGTGGTGCACTGGCTGGTGAATAACGTGGAGGGTGTCCAGACCCAGGCGATGGCTATCGACATCATGCAGGTGAGACCACGCTTAGCACAATGGAAGGACAATTCTGCTTATCTCATTGCATTTGTCTCCCACCTTGACTGGGCTCCTTGAGGGCTAGGCTACCTCTTATTATCCCATTTCCATATCACCATACTGTTTGGCACATGGTCGGCACTTAGCAAACACTTGCTGAATTTAGTGACACTGTTCAGACCTGGAATTAAACTGGAGAGAAGAATAGGAAAGATCAAGTTGACTGATGTGGTTTACACCATCCGGTCCAGAGGCCCCCACTGGAAATCAGTACCATTTGCTGACAGCTGGTTTGTCATCCCTGAAATGTAAAACCAGTAACTAATTTGGATAAGCATGGGATCCTCTGTTCTCTCTTTGAGGGTCTCAGTAGGCAGTTTTGCATGGCCTTTGCCCTATTACTTATACTCCCATCTCCCTGTGAATCAGATTTCCTTGTTCACACAATGGAATGCTTTTATGGCAGTTAAAATGAATGAGCTGGAGGTACACATATCAACATGGACAAATGTTCATAGCATGATGTTCACTGAAAATCCAGTGTACAGAATGATAATTGTATTATACCCTTTATTTAAAATTTAAAATCTCACAAAAATACCTCATATTCTTTATCAGTATGTGTGTGTATAATAAAATTTTAAAAACATGCATGAGAATAATATCACACTAACCATTTATTTCTGGTGAGAGGAAGAGGAATGGGGCATGGAAGAGTCCACAGGATACTTTTTTTTTTTTTTTTTTTAATAAAAAGATCTGAAGTCAGTATAGCAAAACGTTAAGTTTGTTGAAGTTGCATAGTGGTATACCTGGATATTCTTTATACTTTGCCATATGTTTGAAATAATTGATGACCCTGTAATATGCATTTACATTGTGTAATATAATTTACATCAGGAATAACATTGTAGAGCAGTCATCATGACTGATGGGGTCTTCTCAATGTTCCCATCACTTCCTTGACTCTAGTGAACTAAGGACTGCACCTCTAAGATGTCCCTCCACAGGAATTTCAGAGTTTCAATGTCTCTCCTTCTAGAAAATGCTGGAAGAGCAACTCATCACACACGCATCTGGTGAAGTCTGGCGGACCTTCATCTATGGCTTCTATTTCTACAAGATAGTCATGGACAAAGAACCTGACCGAGGTCAGAGATGAGGCGAATGCTGTTACCCACAGGGGCAAGGGTTTTTCATGGTGGCTTGCTTTTTCAAATGATGGTTCTTCTTGAGTTCCTGGGGTGACTTTGTATTCTAAGTAGACAGATCTGTCAACTTCCTGAGCATTTGTACTTAATTTAAGTATAACTGGAGTGACGAGTATTTCTTAAAGCTATGGTATGTTCTTGGTCAGAACAGTGTGGATGGAAGATAAGCCTAAAAGAGGCCAAGGGATCTGGTGTGAGGAAATTCCCATGGGCCATTTTTTAGTTGCTATTTTTAATTTTAGTGCTCCTCCCCCACCCCCATCCAGTGCAGGTGGCTCTGAGTATAAGCTAACAGGCTGTGATCTGTAACTTACAGCACTTTTTACTTGCTGGCTCCATTTCTTTGTCCTTTATGTCTTGTCTTGTCTTGTCTTGTCTTTTCTTTTCTTTTCTTTTCTTTTCTTTTCTTTTCTTTTCTTTTCTTTTCTTTTTTCTTTTCTTTCTATTTTTTTCTATCCTTTCCTTTCTTTTCTTTTCTTTTCTTTTCTTTTCTTTTCTTTTCTTTTCTTTCTTTTCTTATTCTTTATTTGGGAGAGAGAGGAGAAAGCAAAAGCTGGGGGAGCAGCAAGGGAGAGGGGGAGCAAGGCTTCCTGCTGAGCACAAAGCCCAATGTTAGGCTTGATCCCTGGGACTCCCGCATCATGACCTGAGCCAAAGGCAGACATTCAACCAACTGAGCCACCCAGGAGCCCTAGGCTCCATTTCTTAACCCAGAAAGACTATCAAATCCTAGCAAGTTTTCTGAGATACATTTTAACTTTCTTTTTCTTTTAATGAGAAAGCACAATTCCCAAGAGGAGACCAATATCCAGCAAGGTCAGAGCTGGCTCACAGTGCTGGAGTCACCCAGGATTCAGACCTGTATCTCCAGTCCACTCAGAACCCACAGGGACCTTGGCTGGAAGTGACACCCATCCTGCAGACAAATGGCTTCTCAGCCTCTGCGTTTCGGGAATCATACATATATCAGATGAAGCAGCTAGTGGCCCCTTGCTATGCTCTTTTATCCAAGAATATGTAGAAGTGGATCCGAGCAGACTTTTTCTGGTAGCCATAGTGTGTCTGTTGCTGCCTCTCCCCTTAAATTCTCACTTGGACTAATAGATACCTAGTTTACCTTCAAATAGGAAAAAAAACCTGGTTACTATTATCAGCTCCAAAATTAAAGGTATGAAACTGAGGATAAAAAAATCTCGTTTAATTGAAGGATAGTTCACGTAACATAAAATGAACTATTCTAATGTGAACACTTCACTGGCATTTAGTACGTTCCTGGTGTTGTGCAAACACCACTACCTCTGTTCAGGGTCCAAATCGTTTTCATCACCCTGAAAGGAACTCTGGTGCCCATTAACAGTCACTGCCAAACTCCTCCTCCCCACTGCCCCTGACCACCACCGATCTGCCTTCTGTCTCTAAGGATTGGCCAATTCTGGACATTTCATTTAAGTGGCATCATGTATCCTGTGGTCTTTTGTGTATGACTTCTTTCACTTAGCATAGCATTTTCAAGGTGCAGCCTTGCATCAGTAAGAAAGTAAGTGTTTGTACTGAGGGCACTTTCTCTCCCCTTGGCTTTTCCCAGTGGCCATGCAGCAGCCCACCACCTGGCACACGACGGCGGGGGAGGACTTCGCCAGCTTCCAGCGCAAGTGGTTTGAGGTGGCCTTTGTGGCCGAAGAGCTGTTGCACTCCGAGATCCCTGCTTTCCTCTTGCCCTGGCTGCCCAGCCGACCAGCCTCCTATGCCAGCAGGCACAGCTCCTTCAGCCGCAGCTTTGGAGGGCGGAGCCAGGCAGCTGCACTTTTAGGTAGATGCTTGACCCAGACGGGGCTGGGGATGCATTGGTGGGGGGCCGAGGGAGAGTGGCAGTCAGCCAAGGGAACAGTGCCATGTGGGCCAGGATTGGAGCTCCTGAGGCTGTCATCCTGGTACTCGGTCTGCATTGTGGGCTCCTGTGCTAGCTCCCACTAAGTGGACAATAACTCATATTGTCCCAACCAATAAACAATGGTCATCAGCTCTCAAATAAGGCCCAGTGCTAAACCTGCACAAATAGGAGAGAATAGACAATGTGGCCACTTTTCCCAAGAAGAATCCAGACTACAGGGATGGTGAGCTGGTGCTCACTGCTGGCTAAGTGCCTGCCTGAAGCCTTCCCAGGACCTTAGTGTCCTAGGATCTCAGAAAAGGAAGGAGTCTCAGAGGTTAGGTTATCCATTTCAAACTCTGATATTAAGCGTGAATCTTCCCTCTGCCCTCTGCAAATGTGCTTACCACATTGAGGGTTGTAAACTGGGAGTCTTCCCTCCTTACCTTGATTCCTACAGCTCCAAGATGGGGGTGAACACCCACTTACTGAATGGTGGTGACCTCTGATAGGAAATGGGACCTCTACTCTCAAGGACTGGACTGATGGGTTGGGATGTAAACTGTCTTTAGACAGTGCATGCTCTAGGCAAGGTGTCATGAGATTTATCTTAATGGCAGGTTGGAGAGATCCTAAAAACCCTCCAGAAGGAAGGAAGGAAATGTAACATAGACCAAAGTCTAGGGAAATTCTACTTTTCACTTAGTTTGCTTGGATACGCCCAGCTAATTGGAATTCTAGCTAGTAGAATGGGAATGTTAATAGTCA
This sequence comes from Canis lupus familiaris, assembly GCF_011100685.1. Classification (NCBI taxonomy): domain Eukaryota; kingdom Metazoa; phylum Chordata; class Mammalia; order Carnivora; family Canidae; genus Canis; species Canis lupus. The sequence continues at coordinate 25,147,165 of NC_049247.1, forward strand.
TCACAGTTTCCAGATCCTCAGATTCACTTGGATCCAGATGTGGCTTTGACCTCGCCTTATACCCTCACCCCAGCATGCTCTAGCACTGTGTGTGAGAACTGAGGGGGGCACGGAGAAGACAAAACTGTGAAGAGAGTGGCTCCTCTTTCCCCCAGGTAGTCACGACTTACCCTCTTCCTTGTGTTGCATTTCTAACTCTGTACTTCCTTGAAGTCCTTTGGAAACCAAGAGGCCACCTACTTCCCTACCTGCTAGTTACCAGTTGCACACCACCCCCCACCAACACCCAGTGCCCAATGTCCCCACTTACTCCTGGGCTCAAGTTACTGCTTCTGGAAAATGCTTAGGCACTGTCCCCCTTGTGTCATCATCCTGGTTCTGGAGGCTATCTTGACAATTTCTGTATGCACATTCTCATTTCCAAAGTCTCCTCCTTCCACAGGCTGGTAAAACCCTTTCCTGGCTGCTGTAATTCAAAGCCCAAGGGGAGATTCATATTATTTCAATTTAGCTTTTTTTTTTTTTTTTTAAGATTTTCTTTATTTATTCATGAGAGACAGAGAGAGAGAGAGAAAGAGAGAGGGGCAGAGACATAGGCAGAGGGAGAAGCAGGCTCCATGCAGGGAGCCTGATGTGGGATTCAATCCTGGGACTCCAGGATCACGCCCTGTGCCAAAGGCAGGTGTCAAACCACTGAGCCACCTAGGGATCCCCTCAATTTAGCTTTGATTCTTAATTACTTCAGAAAATTGCACTTAAAGAGGAGCAGCATGTGGAAAAATAAGTCATCTGTCTAAAACAGGGAGAGTAAGGGAGAAGAGAGGATTTATGTCTTCAGCAGGTAGTTTATTAAGCAGGTGTTCTTCACTTGGGGTCTGCACATGGGCATTAGGGAGTCAACATTGATTCTCAAACCAGACAGAATCTTACTTGTCTGAGTATTTTCTTGAAGATATCCTCTTATTAGCTTTCCAGTTGGCTCCCACAATTGTAGTACAATTTCACTCATCTGCTTCTTTTCCCATCACCCCTCCCACAGGAAGTAGGTTTCTTATCCTTGTAAACCCAACAGGGCATTATCACTGCTAATTCTATCCAGCAACATCCCTCAGACCCAGACCTCTGTGTTAGGATATGAGCTACTTCTTCCCAGTTTTGTTTTGTTTTGTTTTGTTTTTCAGATCAGAGTGTAGACTTGTGCTGTGTCATTTACTTAAGTGAGAAAAATGAGTTATCTTTGAATTGGGCTGTCCTCAGTGGGTTTTTTTTTTTTTTTTTTTTGCCTCAGAAAAAAATTAACATGATTTATAGGGAGAAGAAGGCCTATGTGTCATTTATGATCTCCCCCCCTTTTTTGTTTTTTTGTTTTTTGTTTTTTTTTTTAATTTTTTATTTATTTATGATAGTCACACAGAGAGAGAGAGAGAGAGAGAGGCAGAAACACAGGCAGAGGGAGAAGCAGGCTCCATGCACTGGGAGCCCGACGTGGGATTCGATCCCGGGTCTCCAGGATCGCGCCCTGGGCCAAAGGCAGGCCCCAAACCGCTGCGCCACCCAGGGATCCCATCCCCCCCTTTTTTGTTTGTTTCGACATGTCTCTTTTTAAACATTCCTGATTCTCAATTAGAAATCAGTTTTTCTCAGCCAGAAGCTGTTTTAATATTCCTGATGGTGCAACACAGTCCTGTCTGCTCTGGCCCATGGTGGCTCCTACTTCTCCATTGATGTCATCCTGGGTCACAGAGCTGTGAAGCTACAGGGACATATGAGACCCACAGCACCACATCCTTAAGCCCACTCACACACCCACTGTTACTTCTCAGCCTTTTCTTGATAACCCCACTTGGATCTCAGGTTCAGAGGCTGCCAAGCACCTTGGTCCAAACCTTGATGCATGAACATTTTCCATCCCACTCCTAATAAGTAGGGTGCCAGCTGCTCCTTGAAAACTCCCACCAACAGGGCACTCATCCCTATGACTACTCTTTCCATTGTCAGGGAGCTCCAGTTGCTAACAGTGATCTCTGGTACCCTACCAGAGACTGCAGTCTCTCTCCTTCAGCAGCACTGATCCCCTTCCCAGCACACTGTGAGGCCCCTCACTGTGACCTGGGTGAAGGACACTCAGCCTGCTGCTCCTCTGAGTTTGTCTCTTTTTACCGGGACTCACTGTATCTCACTGTCCCAAGTGGATTAAATCTGTTCTTAGGCAACTAAGGAGTGATTCGGAGAACTTATTGAAAGCTGCAGCTCAGCTGGGGCCTTACACTCTTGTCAACATTGTTAGCCTACTGACTGTGTCCATACTCTCAAATCTCACCCCTGAAGTAGTGAAAGCCAGTGTTATCTTGAGCCTCTCAACCATTTGGCTGAAAAGGACGCTTCCTCAGACCAGCCTGTTGTGAACTGAATATGACAGATGGGAGAGAAGAGATGTGCAAGATCACTGCTGATGTTCATCAAGTGTCCTTTCTTTTGTGACCTGGGCTTTTCCCCCGGGGAAGAATACACTGTCCAAGACCAAGAATTAAGCTTGCTTTCTTTGACTGGGGCTATACAGTCAAAGGCCGTTAATCAGGAACGCCAGGCAGAAACAGAAACTAATTTTGATGAGACTTTTAGCATTGGTGCCACCGCCTCCTTTAGCCCAAAGTGTCACAGACAGCTGAGTAGTATCTGTGGGAGTCATGGACAGGCCTCAGATTGAACATTGGTGAAATTGTAGCTTAAATGGGGAAGAAGGAATGACGGGAGTTTTAACTGGGGTGGCTAAAGGAGAAGGTGAGAGGGGGAGTCTCGGACCTCTTGGCAGCCATGTTTTACTTGGTCCTCACCCCTCATCCATGAAGCAGCTGGGCAGGCACCCTCTTGGTTTGCACACAAGGAACGGAAATGAGAGCTGAAGCAGTGTTCTCGGGCACGTGGCTAAATGGCAGAACTTAGATCTTCCAGCTCCAGAAAAAGAACATTTCCCATTTTTGTATGTTCTGGTTTTGAGAAAATGATAAGCTATATACCCAGCAGCTGAATATCAGTCCACCCAGGTGCCATTCAGTGTCCTGGCTGTAGCTCCCCTGCCGTCTAACAGAAATTCACTAAAATTGCTGACTCAAGAGCCATTTCATCCTTGTCAGTGATAAAAGCCTTTCAGGGCTTCTACCTGTAAAACCCAGATGTAAGCTGACAGCTTCAGATAAAGAGATACCTTTGGATTCATGGAGGTAGGGGAGAATGAGGAGCTGATAATAGTTTGAGGAACCCTACATCTGGCTCTGCCCAGTTAGGCAGAGTGGAACCTGATCTTTCCATTACCTCTGAGCCTGTTTCAGGCCTTTAGTCTGGTCAGGAACCTGAGTGACTTGTCCTTAAAACATCCCTGTCTTGGGTTGAGTAGGATTTCTGAGCAGGAGATCCAGATAGGATGAGCTAGTAGTTTGATACCAACCTGGAATCTGAGCCACACATAGTTGATGGATCAGGGTGTTGAGCTTCATTATGAGGTTTCATTTCTTGAGAAAAATTATAGAATTACTGTCTTCCTGGGTTGAAACCAGAAAAGCAAGACTTCCTCCTCACTGTGGTCTGGGCTGTCTGTCCTATGGTGTCCCTTTGTGGGTCACTGGAGGGGGAAGATCTGGGGTTCAACTTGGCTGAGGTTCCAACTCTGATTTTGGTCAAGGCATTTTTCCTCCAAGGGCTGCTGTTTCCTCATCTGTAAATTAAGGAGTTGGATCAGATTAGAGGAAGGCAAACTATGGCTTAACCAGCCAAATCTGGACCACCATCTGTTTCTTTTATAATAAACCTTATCTTTAAAGCACTTTTAGGTTCACAGCAAAATTGAGTGGAAAATACATAGAGTTTTCACATACTCCTTGCCCAAATACACACGCCACCTCCCCTACCATCCATGCCCTGCACCAGAGTGGGCCATTTGTTACCATCGATGAACCTACATTCACAAGCCATCACCCCAGTCCCTAAGAGTTCACTCTTGGTGTTGTACATTTTTGGTTTCGACATATGTATAATGACGTGTATCCACTATTATAGTATCATACAGAATAGTTTTACTGCCCTAAAAATCCTTCTGTTTTTGTAAATAAAGTTATACTGGAACACTGCCCAGCCTATATTATTTACATAATATCTCCGGCTGCTTGTGCACTACAGTGGCAGGGTTGAGTAACTGAAACAGAGACCACATTAGCCTTTAAAACCCAACCTATTATCTGGCCCTTTATAGGAAAAGTTGGCTGACCCCCAGACTAGATATTTTCATGAAGCTTCTAGGATCTGTGATTTTCCAGTAGGTAATTCTGCAATTTTATATCTGTTTGCCTAGTTGTTTGTTCTTCCACTTCATCCCACTCCTTCTTTTCCCTCTCTCTCCTGGGGCCTCTCCATCGTGCTGACATAGCTGCCACTGTCCCAGAGCAGAGGACTGTGACCCTGGATGTGGACGTGAACAACCGCACAGACCGGCTGGAGTGGTGCAGCTGTTATTATCATGGCAATTTCTCCCTGAATGCAGCTTTTGAGATCAAGCTCCACTGGATGGCTGTGACTGCTGCGGTCCTCTTCGAGATGGTAAGAGCCTCCTCATGTTGTGGTTGGGGCCTTGGCTCACCTTGCAGAGGGGCACAGTGGATGCTTGGTAGAGATTCATGTCACACTCCGATTACCTTTCACCTCGACTATTTGGAATAGCCTTGTAGAAAAATTTAAACACAGTAAAAAAAATTCAAACAGTTGAAAAGAGGATAGATTAGGGTTTCTCAACCTTGGTACTCTTGACATCTAGGGACAGATAATTCTGTGTTCTGGGGGCACTGTCCTGTGCATTATAGGATGTTGGGCAACATCAGTGGCCTCTACCCTAAAGGCCAGTAGCACACCTGCCTTGTGACAACCAAAAATGTCTCCAGATATTGCTACATGTCCCCAGGGAGGAGGAGTATTGCCCCGAGTTGAAAATCACTGGTCTCTAGTGAAAAGTAAGTCCCTCTCCCAACCATACCCTGTTCCTGGGACCTCCATCTAAAAACAACCACCTTGGAGATCCCTGGGTGGCTCAGTGGTTTAGCACCTGCCTTCGGCCCAGGGCGTGATCCTGGAGACCCGGGATCGAGTCCCTCATCAGGCTCCCCACATGGAGCTTGCTTCTCCCTCTGCCTGTGTCTCTGCCTCTCTCTCTCATGAATGAATAAATAAAATCTTTTAAAAAAAAAAAAAAACCACCTGGAGGTGGTTGGGAGGTAGGTGGGGTTGGGCTAAATGGGTGATAGATATATTCAGGAGGGCACTTGTGTTGAGCACTGGGTATTATATGTAAGTGATGAATCACTAAATTCTCCTCCTGAAGCCAATATTACACTTTATGTTAATTAACTAGAATTTAAATTAAAATTTGGAAAAAAAAATACGAAAGATATAAGCAACCTCCTAGAGCACCTGGCTGGCTCAGTCAGTAGAACATGTAACTCTTGATCACAGGGTCATGGGTTTGAGCCCCACACTGGGTAAAGAGATTACCTTAAAAATATTTTTTTAATCAATTAATAAATAAAAGCAACCACCCTACCACTTTGTTGAGTGTACTTGCAGAGAGATTGTATGCATATATAAAGCTTTGTTACTTTTTTTTTTTTTTTAACAGTTATGGTAGCTTGGAATATGTAGTTAACAAACAACAGAGGGGTTAGGGATGCAGACTCTGTGTAGTCAAAACTCCAAGTATAGCTTTTTTATTTTTTTTTTAAGATTTTATTTATTTATTCATGAAAGACACAGAGAGAGAAGCAGAGACACAGGCAGAGGGAGAAGCAGGCTTCCTTTGGGGGGCCTGATGTGGGACTCAATCCCAGGACCCCAGGATCAAGCTCTGAGTCAAAGGGAGATGCTCAACCACTGAGCCACCCTAGTGACTAGTCCCCAAGTATAGCCTTTGACTTCCCAAAAACTTAACCTGAAGCCTTAATGATAAGGCTGACTGATAAACAGTCAATTAACATGTATTTTGTATGCTCTATGTATTATATACTGTGTTCTTACAATAAAGTGAGCTAGAGAGAAAAAATGTTATTAAGGAAATCATACAGAAGAGCCAATGCCCTTTTCCACAACGGGTTTGTCACCAGAACACAGGTGTTGTGAAAACCACTGCTAACCCTAAACCAAAATGGGAAAGGAAAAGACTCACATCAACATCATCGTCATTGGACACGTAGATTCGGGCACGTCTACCACTACTGACCATCTGATATACAAATGTGGTGGGATCAACAAAAAAAAACTATCAAAAAATTTGAGAAGGAGGCTGCTGAGATGGGAAAAGGCTCCTTCAAGTATGCCTGGGTCTTGAATAAACTGAAAGCTGAACGTGAACATGGTATCACCATTGATGTCTCCCTGTGGAAATTCGAGGCCAGGAAAGTATTATGTGGCACCATTGATGCCCCAGGACACAGAGATTTTATCAAAAACATGATTACAGGCACATCTCAGGCTGACTGTGCTATCCTGATTGTTGCTGTTGGTGTTGGTGAATTTGAAGCAGGTATCTCCAAGAATGGGCAGACCCGTGAACATACCCTTCCAGCTTACACATTGGGTGTAAAACAACTAATTGTTGGTGTTAACAAAATGGATTCCACTGAACCACCCTACAGCCAGAAGAGATACGAGGAAATTGTTAAGGAAGTCAACACCTACATTAAGAAAATTGGTTACAACCCCAGCACAGTAGCATTTGTGCTTATTTCTGGTTGGAATGGTGACAACATGCTGGAGCCAAGTGCTAACATGCCTTGGTTCAAGGGATGGAAAGTCACCCGTAAAGATGGGAATGCCCATGGAACCACACTGCTTGAAGCTCTGGATTGCATTCTGCCACCAACTCGTCCAACTGATAAGCCCTTGCATCTGCCTCTTCAGGACATCTACAAATTTGGTGGTATTGGTACTGTCCCAGTGGTCAAGTGGAGACTGGTGTTCTTAAGCCTGGCATGGTGGTCACCTTTGCTCCAGTCAATGTTACAACTAAATTAAAGTCTGTTGAAGTGCACCATGAAGCTTTGAATGAGGCTCTTCCTGGGGACAATGTGGGTTTCAATGTCAAGAACGTATCTGTCAAAGATGTTCATTGTGGCAGTGTGGCTGGTGACAGCAAAAATGACCCACCAATGGAAGCAGCTGGCTTCACAGCTCAAGTAATTATCCTGAACCTCCAGGCCAAATCGGTGCTGGATATGCACCTGTGCTGGATTGTCACACAGCTCACATTGCTTGCAAGTTTGCTGAACTGAAGGAGAAGATAGATCGTTGTTCTGGAAAAAAGCTGGAAGATAGTCCCAAGTTCTTGAAATCTGGGGATGCTGCCGTTGTTGATATGGTTCCTGGCAAATCTATGTGTGTTGAGAGCTTCTCTGACTATCCTCCTCTAGGCTGTTTTGCTGTTCGTGACATGAGACAGACGGTTGCTGTGGGTGTCATCAAAGCAGTGGACAAGAAGGCAGCTGGAGCTGGCAAAGTCACCAAGTCTGCCCAGAAAGCTCAGAAGACTAAATGAATATTATCCCCAATACCTGCCACCCCAGTCTTAATCAGTGGTGGAAGAACGGTCTCAGAACTGTTTGTGTCAATTGGCCATTTAAGTTTAAGTAAAAGACTGGTTAATGATAACAATGCATCCGTTAAACCTTCAGAAGGAAAGGAGAATGTTTTGTGGACCATTTGTTGTGTGTGTGTGTGTGTGTGTGTGTGTGTGTGTGTGTGGCAGTTATAAGTTACTAGTTTTTAAAATTACTACTATTTTTTTTTAAGATTTTATTTATTTATGAGAGACAGAGAGAGAGAGAGAGAGAGAGAAAGGCGCAGAAAACACAGGCAGAGGGAGAAGCAGGCTCCATGCAGGGAGCCCAATGCAGGACTTGATCCCAGGACTCCAGGATCAGGCCCTGGGCTGAAGGCGGCGCTAAACCACTGAGCCACCAGGGCTGCCCCAAAATCAGTACTTTTTAATGGAAACAACTTGACCAAAAATCTGTCACAGAATTTTGAGACCCATTAAAACAAAAGCTTAATGAGAGAAAAAAACGAGAGAGAGAGAATGCATTTATAGTACTCTGTTTATTAAAAAAAAAAAAACATGTATGTGGATTCCCACGTTTCAAATCTATGTTGTTCAAGGGTATTTGCGTTGTGTTTTGTCCTATTACTTATATATCCTCAGAATCAGCATAAATAAGTCTGCCTCATTGCTGTGTTTTTCTTTTTGTTTTGCTTCATCGTTTTTAAGGGCTACACAATATTCTGCTATTTGTAGCATTATTTACTTAACCAGTCCCCTATCAGTGAACATCACTGCTTTTAACCCTAATTCTCAACAGGGGTAGAGGGAGTGTGTGATTTTGCCCCCATGGGAGCATTTGGTAATATGTGGAAATAATTTTATCTGGCACAAATAGTAGAAGATGCCACTGGAATCTAGTGGGTAGACACCAGGGATGCTGTGCATCATCCTACGGTGCATCACATAGGACAGCCTCTACAACAAAGAACCAGCCCAGATGTCATGAGTGCCATAGCTGAGAAGCTGTCTTTTAATTGGTCTTATGCTGGTCTTTCCTCCTCCTAGTCTGCCTGGCCAGGCTGTCTAATCAGGTCATTCACTGCTTACACTGAGAAGCCAGCCCAGCCACCCCATCCACAGTCCCAAAGTTTGTAGAACAAACATTTCTGAGCCAAGCGGTCAGGATCTTCCAGGTGCCCTCTTTAACTATCTTTGCAGTCTTCCACTCCTTTTATACACTCACCCGTTCAACCCAGAAGAATGTTTTTCTATGGCTTTAATGAAGTCCTGCCCTCCTCCCACACTGGTGCGAGCATCTCATCACAGAGCCGACAGCAGCCAGAGGGTTCAGAAAGACTTTACAGAAAGCTAGGAGATGACCAAGGAAAATGAGCACAGCATCACCTGGCAATGTATTGTTTTTCTATCCACAGCTCAGAGGCCTAGTTTTGTCCCACAAGACATGATATCCGGGGGAAGAGTTGTGTCTGGGTCTCTGCCCAGCCCTGGTCTTCCTCTATATGGCATTAGTGCCTCTAAGGACCCCTACCCCAGAACACTGGAACATTCTTAAGACCCAAATCAAAAAAGATGCCCAGCAGGATGCCTGGGTGGCTCAGTTAAGTGGCTGACTCTTGATCTCAGCTCAGGTCTGGATCTCATGGTCATCGAGTTCAAGCTCTCCATTGGGGTCCATGCTGGACATAGAGCTTACTTTAAAAAAACAAAGAAGAAAAAGACAGCCAGCCATGTGTCCAGCTTAGCTTGCAGAGGACACTGGCGTGACCACTCCCTCCAGGCAGAACTAACCCTCTGACCCAGTAGGCTAAGCCTTCTCCTTGGAAGCCCTACCAGATAATTCTGTCTCAAGCAACCCAACCATAACATTCAGAGAGACACACATATAGTCACAGTTTGGCAGGAGGAAGAGTATCTCTTCGGGGGAATATAGCAACTATCTTTTCAAAATATATTTTTCATACCAATTCATGTAAAACCCACTGAAAGCTACTAATCCCTTTATCATTACAGTTTTGACCTTTGAACAACATGGGTTTGAACTGCATGGATCCATTTACATGCAGATTTTTTTTTTTTTTGGTAAATACAGTACTGTAAATATATTTTCTTTTCCTTATGATTTTCTTAATGTTTTCTTTTCTCTAGCTTATTATATTATAAGCATATACTATGTAATACCCATAATATACAAAATATGTTAATCAACTATCTTTTTTTTTTTTTTAAAGATTTATTTATTTATTCATAGACACAGAGAGATTGGCAGAGACACAGGGAGAGGGAGAAGCAGGCTCCATGCAGGGAGCCCAATGTGGGTCTTGATCCCAGGTCTCCTGGATCACACCCCAGGCTGCAGGCGGCGCCAAACCGCTGCACCACCAGGGCTGCCCTATTTATCTTGTTGATAAGGCTTCTACCCAATGGTAGGCTGTTATTGGTTAAGTTTTTGGGGAGTTGAAAGTTACATTCAGATTTTTGACTGCACAGAGTTTTGGTGACCCTAACCCCCAGTGTTCAAGGGTTGATGGTATTTTGTTAAGTTTTTAGAAATCTCAAAAAAAAAAAAAAAAGTTTTTAGAAATCTCTAGTGTAGATTATCTTAACGTAGTGTCCAAATTTGTTATAAGTCACATTTTATTATGTAATTTTAATAATATGTAGTATTTACAATATGGCAGTACATATTTATATGTTAAAATATGATGTATTTTAAAATATTACATAAAATAAAAAGAGACTTAGAAATTATTTTGATCAGGGGCACGTGGCAGGCTCAGTCAGTAGAGCATACAACTCTTGATCTCAAGGTTGTGAGTTTGGGTCCTGTGCTGGAGATAGAGATTACTTAAAAATAAAATCTTTAGGGGCAGCCTGGGTGGCTCAGAGGTTTAGCACCGCCTTCAGCCCAGGGCCTGATCCTAGAGACCCAGGATCAAGTCCCATGTCAGGTTCCCTGCATAGAGCCTGCTTCTCCCTCTGCCTGTGTCTCTGCCTCTCTCTCAATCTCCATGTCTCTTATGAATAAATAAATAAATTCTTTTAAAAAAAAGAAAGAAAAATTATTTTGGTTAGAGACCATGGTTTTTGTTGTTGATGTATTGTTATTATGAGTGTTTCTGAAGAAAAAAGTCTAAGAGTGATTCCTTTCAATTTTTAACATAATTATGTTTGTTCAAGTAAAGTTATGGCTTAAACTATATATTTTTTTGAAATAACATTTGACACAAATCTCATCTGTGTGCTAGAGCCACATAAATTAGTTTATGTTTTTTTAAAACTATATTATTTGCATGTAGTTTTATGGTTCCAAAAGTATAGACATAAAAAAAAAAGTATAGACATAGAAAATTGCTACTGTTCCCTAAGAAAATGGTACTGATGGGGAGTTTTGTCTTGCTGCCCCAGTTAACTTTTGTTCTGAGTCTTCAGACAGACAGCTTTTGGGAGTTTGTCAGAGAGTGGCTCTCATTACACCAGGTCAAGGCTTATCGCCTTTGGCCAGAGGCCACCACGGTCATTTTGCACCCTGCATCATGTCCCTTTCAGCCAGCCTGAATGGATTGTTTTCCTATTTGATACTTTGGGCTTAGTAAATTTTTGATAAAGGACAAATTTGGAAGGACTTAACTTATATCCTGTGACCTTCCTCCAACATCCTATAGAATGAGAAGGCTATTTAAAATGGAGGCAAGAAATAGCTCTCTCCAGTCGCTTCCTTCCAGAAGAAACACTGAAGTTGCAGAAGCTTGGGCTATGAGGAGGAGCTGTGTGCTTAACTCACAGTTTTTCATATTTGTCAGAGAAGGTTAAACTGTGCTATTTCCTGCCCAGAACCGGTTTGGAGCCAGTGAACATGAATAAATGAACATGCCAATCAATACGTATGCCGCCACAGTGGCCGCTTCACTCCTTGGGAAGTATTTTCTCTTGTCTTAATTCACTTAGAGATGACACTGTTTCTGTGCTTCCCACCAGGTCCAGGGTTGGCATCGCAAAGCCACTTCCTGCGGCTTTTTATTGGTCCCTGTTCTGGAGGGTCCCTTTGCGCTGCCCAGTTACCTGTATGGCGATCCACTTCGAGCCCAGCTCTTCATCCCACTCAACACCAGCTGCCTGCTCAAGGAGGGCAGTGAGCACCTGTTTGATAGTAAGAGACACCCCCTCTGGACTTTCTGTCTCCATGAGTAAGACCCTTCCCCCAAGGCCACCTCTCTAGGTTTTGAATCCACACAGGCTAGTGCACAGAGGGAGCCTTTGGACAAGGGGGCGAAAGGATCTGGGTTCCAGGCTGCTTCTTCACTTAGTGGCCGGGTAACCTTAGACAAGTCACTTAATGTCTTAAATTCCTTATTCCTCAAATGAGAGCACGTTAAAGTTTAAAGCTGCCTTGGCAACTTATGAAGACCCTTGTGAGGCCTGGAACAGATGGTGGGTGGGAGAGGGTGTGATGTACTGTAAATCACGAGCATTACTGGTATTCCCACACTCTCCTTTCTGTGCTCCAGCCTAACTGTGGGAATTTGAACCTTATGGGAGGCTTGAATCTGCTGTTTCACCTAAACAGGCTAAAAAAGGGAGACACTGAAAGCAAAACAGGATACAGCGGCCTATTGTGCAAGCTGTAGTGTGTCAGCACCTGGAACACTGCATGTGGCTTGAGTCCTGCATCTCAAGGAAGACAGAGCAGGAGGGGCCTCAGAGGACAGCCCTTCCCCTGGGACAGAGCTGTCAGTCTGATGGGACCCCTGCTGCTCCACCCTAGTCCAGCAGATCTCTGAGGGCAGGTGTGGGAAGGATCAAAGGACAAGTCTTACTTCACACAGCACGGAACTTTTTATCACCAATTAATTGCTCATTGGGATGAGCATATAAATAGCTCCTCCGATACAGTTCTCAGTGAGCTCACAAATGACCTGTCTAAAAACAGAAAGTTAGAATTGCTGCCAATACATCAGTAGCCCTTGCGTTTCTCAGATGTAGAAATTATAAATATGAAAGGAAAAACTTTTGGTGTGAGAGAGGTGGTTTCTTCCTGTGTGTGTCTAAGTCTGTGTCATGGTAGATAGAAGAGAAGCGGCCCAGGGGGGTGAGAGGTCTCGCTAGGTCAGGGAGGCCACACTGAGTATTCTCGCACTTTTCCTGTGACAGGCTGCCCCTGGGGTACAAACTTGTATTCCAAAGGCCCACCTGTACTTTCTTTGTTTACATCTTGGAAGACATTTTTACATAGACACAGTGTTTTCACTGATGGTTGGGGTTCCAAGAGGGCTTCACAGAACCACTGGAGGCCATAGATCCCAGGAGCCTCAGAGTTGACAAAGTGTACTTCTCTCTCTCTCTCTCTCTCTCTCTCACACACACACACACACACACACACACACCCTTCTTGTTTAACCTCACCATGGCTGATAGAGGACCATGCAGTCCGGAAAAGCCACATGATTATATTCGTATCTGATTATTTCAATCCAGGCAACTGCTTCATGCTGCTGTTTGTAATATGCTCAAGAGACACTTCCCCCACACCAGCTAGACTCTTCTGGGGTTTTCCACCTTCACTGTAACAGCACAGGATGGCTGGCAAGACTGGCATTGGAGGACATTTTTGCGTGAGCTACTGGTTTTCCCTGCCTGTTGTAACTCAGGCTTCAAGACCATCATCCTCTGTTGGTTGCCATGGTTACGGCTGAAGAAGGGAGTCCTAGTTTAAAAGAATAAAGGCTTGAATCTAAAAATTGATTTTCTTGCTTCTGTGCTTCTCTTCCTATTACCTCCCCTTCTAATAACAGTGGATTCAAAATCTTAAAAATCTGACAAGGAATCCACTGTGTGTTTTTACCTGTTAAAGCCAAAGTGTTTTTTCTTTTTTGCTCTTTAGTTGCCTAGAGCCCTCAAATGTATTCTAGATAAAAAAAACTCCAAATGCAGAGAGAGCAGAGAGCCCCTGTTCTTCAGGATAGCTTGTGTGGTTGCTCCTCCTCAGTCCTCAATCCCAAGAGCAGCACTGGCCTGTTGCCTGTTGCTGTGACAGCCTGCCTCAGCCCTCCACCTCCTCATCAGCTCTTGGTCCTCACACCAGCTCTGCAGAAGGAGTGAGGCTAGAGCAATGATGTGGGTGCTTGTCTGCTCCCCTGCCCTCCCCAGCCCATCACTTTTCCAAAAATAATTTTTATATTTATTTGCTTCAGTTTCCCCACCCCTAAAATGGAGCTTATACTATTGTCTTTCCTTGTAGGGAAATGGAAGATTGGTAATAATTTTTTTTTCTCTTCTCCTTAAAAGCAGATAACATGCATTTAATGCTTATCTTTTGTTTGTATTTTAATATCATGTTCCTTTCCACTTTTGGCATAGGAAATCATTAGAATGAGTCTCACATCAAGTTCTGGTAGCTCACTGGTTGCCGAGGACTCCTGTTTAGTGCCTTTCTACATTAGACCTGATAGAGCTTTAGGGAACGTGTAGTGAGAATACGCCGTTGTTCCTTGGGATGGAGGCTGGTCTCTCAAAAGCAGGTAGTGTGGAGAAGCAGCACTTAGACTCAAGGGGGAGGTTTGGCCAAGAGAGGTGAAAGAAACAGAGGCCAGACCCAGGAAGAATTACAAACCTTGGGATCACACTCTGCCTGGCACTTATTTTTTTTCTCCTTTCAGGCTTCGAGCCAGAAACATACTGGGATCGAATGCACCTTTTCCAGGAAGCCATTGCACACAGGTTTGTCCCCTAACAAGAGGGCAACATGAGAGGGTGTCCGTGACTGTCATGGGTGAGCAGTTACCAAACCCAAACCGGGTTTGTTTTCATTTCTGAAATGAAACATTAGCCCACCCATAAGGTTCATCTCAGAAAGAGAAACTAGTCCAATAAATAAGATTTTTTTTAATATTGTATTTATTTATTCAAGAGAGACACAGAGAGAGAGAAGCAGAGATACAGGCAGAAGGAGAAGCAGGCTCCCTGCGGGGAGCCCAATATAGGATTTGATCCCAGGACCATGGGATCATGACCTGAGCCGAACAAAGGCAGATGTTCAACCACTGAACCACCCAGGTGCCCTCAAATAAATAAAATCTTATAAAAAGAAAAACTGTTCCAGCTTCTCTGAATCCCCTTACTGTGGCTTCCCAGCTCCTCCTTCATCTTTGTCTGGGTGGGATGGGTGCCCCTCCCCCCACCTTCACTATAGTCCTGGCTTGAATGCTCCCCAAGTGGACAATGAGGAGGTCAAACACCATGTGGTTAAATTGCCATTTTAAAATTAAAGGTCTTCCCTGGTGACATAAGGAAGAGATGAGGCAAGATTCTGGTCAGGCTGATCCATGCTGAGTAAATAAACAGCCTTGGTTAAAAAGTAGAGGGGAAGAAGGATAATATCCAGAGCCATTCTTACCCATGATAGAGTCAGCCTATAGAGATGGAGCTTGCTGTGCACGTTAGCTTACCCATTTAATTTGTATGTTTGACTTCATGTGTTCTTTGATAATTATTGAATGCCAGTCTAAAGATGGCAGTTGATATAGAGAACGCAACAAAAGGAAACAGGTATTTTACCTCCTTTGGTTCTGCCTACATTGGTGTCTTCATTACATAAACTCTCCGACTTAGGGCGGGAACCACATCTGTTAACACATCCTTTTCAGCACTTAGCAGGTAGAGCTGTAATAAATGTGTGTGATGGAAATAGAAAAACCCGGAATAGAACAAACCATAGATGAAAAGCAGAATCGAATAAGTCATAGATGAAAAGTGGCTCCTCCTGCCCATTTCCAGAACACAGTGAAGCAGAGAGCCCCAGATTCGTGTTCCTCATCTCTTTAAGAAAGGATTTCAATTAAGATAATTTCATTCTATTCAATTTAGAGCCTTTTGTAAGAACCTACTATGTGCTTAGCTGGGAGAACTAAGGGAAAGAGGTGTGGCTAAGGTGAAGTAAGATAAGGACCATCCCCCTCTCAGGTATGTGGGCGGGCACTCAATACCATGTAGAGTGCGGTATGGATTCCAGTGAGAGGCAGAGAATAGGTGTGGGATGGGACAAAAGCGAGAACATCCAGAAGGAAAGTCTGACTGGACAGCTGGTATAGGAGGGGCATGCAGAAGGGAAGGGTGATGGGCAGAGACAGGGCTGATTCTGGAATGCAGCTGGCGCGAGGACTCTCAGCCACCTGGAGATAATGGGAGGCTGGGTGGGAGGATGTCTGGTGAGGGCAAAAATGAGCAGCCTGAATGTACTGTCTTTTTTTTTTTTTTAAGATTTTATTTAGGGGTGCCTGGGTGGCTCAGTGGTTGGGTGTCTGCCTTCGGCTCAGGTCATGATCCCGGGGTCCTGGGATCAAGTCCCATGTCGGGCTCCCTATGGGAGGGAGGCTCCCTCTGCCTATGTCTCTGCCTCTGTGTCTCTCATGAATAAATTTTTTTTTAAAAAAAGATTTTATTTATTTGGGAGAGAGGGAGAAAGAGAGAGCATGGACTGAGAGAGAGACAGATGTAGATAGAGAAGCAGACTCCCCGCTGAGCAGGGAGCCCGATATGGGGCTCAATCCCAGATCCCTGAGATCATGACCTGAGCCAAAGGCAGATACTTAATGGACTGGGCCACCGAGGTGCCCCCTGAATGTTCTATCTTGAAAGATCTTTCCAGGTCCCTCTAGCTCAGGCTGTCAGAAAGTCCTCTGAGGCACATTTGCTCCTCTTGTTGCTTTAGCTAAGAAGGCCCTAATCTATGTGTCTTCCTATCTTTCCCTTAGGTTTGGATTTGTGCAAGATAAATATTCCGCCTCTGCTTTTAACTTCCCTGCTGAGAACAAGCCTCAGTATATCCATGTTACAGGTGAGGCACTCCAGGCAAAATGTGGGGCAGGGTGGGTCCCTGCAGCCGGAGCCTGTGCAAGGGGAATCTTCCCCTTGATGGAGCCTGTGGCTGCAAAGCCTCCACAGCCACCCTGGAACCCCTCCTGGAGGCAGTAACATAGGACCTTCCCTTGCTCCTCAGGAACAGTGTTCCTGCAGCTGCCTTACTCCAGGCGCAAGTTCTCCGGGCAGCAGCGGCGGCGGCGGAACTCCACCAGTTCCACCAACCAGAACTTGTTCTGTGAGGAGCGTGTTGGCTACAACTGGGCCTACAACACCATGCTGACCAAGACATGGCGTTCTAGTGCCACGGGGGATGAGAAGTTTGCTGATCGGCTGCTCAGGGATTTCACGGACTTCTGCATCAACCGCGACAACCGGCTGGTCACATTCTGGATGAGCTGCCTGGAGAAGATGCATGCCAGTGCCCCGTGAGGCCGGGCTGCACCTGGGTCTGACGCACAGGGAGGATTCCGCTGTCACTCTCCACGTCCAATAAGAGCAGTCAGGCTTTGGGGGGCAGGCGGCAGTGCCACCATCGGTGAGTGGGGGCCATTGCTGCTGCTTCTTTCCCCCATCCCCCCAAATGTCCTTCCCCTTGAAGAGAAAGATTCAGGAAGAAACTGGCGCTGAGAACAGGTGGGAGGCCCACATGGTCCGTGGAAAGACCTCAGTCCTGAGGAAAGGGGTGAGCAGCCCCCATGAATGTCCTTGGAGAGGGGGTGGCTCCTGCGAGCATTCTTTCCCTCCACCAGCTGTAGGCATTTCGGAGCAGTCTGACACTTCCCGCCCAAAAGTGTGCACAGGATGTAAGATAATTTTGTGAAATAGTGTACCATAGGCTCATACCTACTGTATATACCTGTACATATCAGAAGCAGGAATAAAGTGCCACATGCAGCATCTCCGGCCCCAGCCTGATTCCTGGCAGCAGCGATCCTTTCCTTGGCTGGGCAGCCAGGCCCTATCGCCAGGGATGTAGTGGCAAATGAGGCAGCCACAGAAGGTGAGGACGTCTATAGAATTCATTGTCTTGGAGAGTCTGGCTGTGGATTTACTGAAAGATGTCTTTTCATAGGCCCTTGGGCAAGAGCAAAATAGTTTCTTTCAGACCTAGTGAGCAGAGCAGATAGTACCATGTGCAACTGCAGGCTTGTGCTTTTGGAGTGAATCTTGCTTCATGGGTGAGCCCAGTGTGGTGCATGGATATCATGGCATTCTTAAAAAAAAAAAAAAAGAAATCAAAGGAAAAATCTCTATTGACTCCAAGGTTTAGAACCCACTTCTAAGATTCAGTATGGTGCCTCAACCTCAGCAACCTGCCCTAACCTGCTGGTGGCAGGGGTAAGGAGCTGCAGGACAGAGGAGACCTGACAGATACTGTCACTTCCTCCCCTTCCATCTCTCCACACAAGCCCTCCACAATCTCTCCCTTCTCAGTAGCTTATGAATCCACCCACTTCTTCCCGGGCCCTCTGCTGCTGCTCCCAACCCAGCCCCCCCTTCAGCTTCCTCTTCCTCTTGCATGGCTAGGAGAGCCCCTAATCTGTCTCTGTTTTTCCTCCAGTCACCCTTCACTTGGCAGGTTTTTATTTAAAAACCACTCTGCTTGTGCCCACCACTTATTTAGACCTCTTTGGGGACTTGAACTTCAAACATCTTAGATGTATGTAGCCATGCACAATCTGGTCCTGGGCTGTTCCCTCAGCCACTGGAACATCACAAACTCTTCAGCAGCTCAGATCCTTTGCACATGTTGTTCCATCTGCTTAGAACATTCCTCCTCTCTAGGCCCACTCTGCCTTGCTAACTCCTGGTCATTGCTCACCTGTTCTTCGCTCACATGTTGCTTCTCTAGAGAAGCACAGTAGGCTACCTGTCAAGTCTTTCCACAGAACTTTGTACTTCCCTGGCAACACTTGGCACATTTACATGCTATGCTAGCATGATGGAAGGTTGCCTATTTTGTTGATCTCTTTGTTCTTAAATGTGCAGCATTATAGTAAATGCTGGAGAAATGATGTTGGCTAAATACGTGGAGTGAATGAATGAACTCTGGACTCAAGGGCCAGGCACTGGGTGTTGCATCTGAATCTCTGCACACTGGGTTCGTTACCTAATGGAGGTCGTTTCCTCATTGT
Organism: Canis lupus familiaris; assembly: GCF_011100685.1. Taxonomy (NCBI): domain Eukaryota; kingdom Metazoa; phylum Chordata; class Mammalia; order Carnivora; family Canidae; genus Canis; species Canis lupus. The sequence goes on from NC_049247.1 coordinate 25,165,750, forward strand.
AAATTGGAGCTGTGTATGCTCCACATGTATGTAGAGATTTTAGATCTGTTCTAAAACACAACATATGTGAAAGCACATGGGTTGATTCCTGGTGTGAGGAACAGGTCCTTGATAAAAATCCCATTTTTTTAATAAGCATTTAGTAAGCCATATTACATTTATTTTTATTTTTTTAAAGATTTTATTTATTCATTTATGATAGACATAGAGAGAGAGAGGCAGAGACACAGGCAGAGGGAGAAGCAGGCTCTATGCCGGAAGCCCGATGAGGGACCCGATCCCGGGACCCCAGGATCGCGCCCTGGGCCAAAGGCAGGCGCCAAACCACCGAGCCACCCAAGGATTCCCTACATTTATTTTTAATATTTAATTAATTTCATATTTGGCCACTCTTCTTTTTTTTTTAAGATTTTTTATTTATTTACTCATGAGAGACACACAGAGAGTCAGAGACACAGGCAGAGGGAGAAGCAAGCTCCATGCAGGGAGCCGGATGTGGGACTCAATCCCAGGACCCCAGGATCACACCCTGGGCCAAGGGCAGGCATTAAACCGCTGAGCCACCCAGGCTCACCCAGGTATCCCCAAAATCCCATTTCTTTTCATTTCTCACTTTCCCTTCCCTAGGACAAACTTTTACTCTTTAAGCATCAACATTCTTCATTTATAAAATGGGAGACTGTCTGCTAGGGAGATGGGGAGGACCATAAGACAGGTATATGAAAGCACTTACTACCCAGCAGGAGGTAAACAAAAATAAGCTGTTCTGACATTCCTGGATGGAAAGTCCTCTTTGCCATGTTTCTGAGCCAGCTTCCTACATGATGTTGCTGGATGCGGCAGCCACTGGCCTGTCTGGATCAGGTCATGTGGCATAGTCATGTGTTGTCCTCAGTTTTCTACTTTCTGCCCTCCTCTCTTCCAGAGATGATCTGGGAGAAGAAGACTCAGAGTGATTTGGTGGAAGAAGGCAGCTCACAAGCTAGAATGGGCCTGAAACACCCATGCCCTTGAACCCTAGTTCCTCACATTCTTCCTCTCTGATCAGCACCTCCTTCCACCCACTTGGCCAAGCCAGAATCTGGGAGTAGAACTCAATCCTCTTTCAACTCCACCATCACCTAGTCCTCCTACTGGTCCTTCAGGCCTGTCTATCCATACCTGCTGCCCAGTTGCAGAGAGAGCCCAGCCTGAGGAAGTACGTGGTTTGGTTAGACATGAGAGATGTGTGCATGCATATCAGAGGGCCCACACCAGGCATATAAATGTAAATAACCGTTTCTTGGTGGAAAAAGAGAAAGGCAGGAAGCCTGGGGCCAAGAGGCCAAGAGTATCTGGGTTTAAATCTCAGCCCTGCCATTTCTTCCCTGTAAGAGGTAGGAATGTTCTGTCTCCTGAGTGTGGTTCCTTACCTGTTGGATAGAGATGATGTGGCCTCACCTTTCTTCCCAATGCCCCCACACACACTTCTCTTAAGTGTTGCTCTTCTGTGCTTGTGACAATGGGCTGATAATTAATTTCTTCTGGCATACTCTCCAGTCACTGAGAGTTGAGTGAGTTTGCTGGTGAGACCAAGAGAGCAGGTACACATGGCAGGCCCCTCACAGGGTCCAGCACAAAAGAGGGCCATATGGACTACAAGGAGGATCTTGATGGGATCGCCATTCTGGTTCCCTAAATTAAGTCATAGAAGGCACTTATTCATGTTGAGAAATGAGGCCATCTAGACCTAGACACATACATGACATGCCTCAGGTCACCCCAGTGTAGGAAGGAATGAGGGTGGCCCAGTAAGACAAGGAGCCTTAGAGCAGAGGGGTTCTTGGAGATCTGGTCCAACTCTTTCATTCTCTCCCAGTTAAGGAAACGGCATGACCTGCCCCAGGCTCTAGGTGGAACTGGGACAAGGACCAGGTCCTCTGATTCCCAGTGTTTCTCTAAGCATTTGGTTACAGACAGTATGTGGCAGTTAAGAGGGCAGGTATAGGAGGCAAATGGCTGGATTCAGATTCTAACAGGGGCACTTGCCAGCATGTGAGACTAAGTAAGTCACTGCATCTCTCCAAACCTCGGTTTCCTCATCTGTAAAATGAGACACTAGTACCACTTCACAGGGTCTTGAAAACCACATGAGAGAATGTGGGTAGAGAGTGTGGACAGTGCCCGGAACATTGCACCTCCTGAAACATCAGCTGTTATAATGATGACAATTGCCTCAGACTCTGTGAACCTCAGGAGTTTAGAGAAGGGAATAATCAGAGAGCTGGAGTGGGCAAGCTAGTCTTTAAAGATGAAGTGGCCTTGGACCTGATGGGATGTATAGGAGTCAGAGTGGTCCCCACTTGGGCCAGAAGGCTGTATTCCACTAACAAGTTGCTGTGGTCATTCTGCCTTATATAGGTCCCAAGAACCTCTGCTGAGAAGTTTTTTCTGTTGGCAGAGGTACCACGTTGCTGGGAGCAGGAAGAGGGCCTTTTGACTATGCTGTCCTGGCTCCTTCTCATCATGAACAGGGTCGTTGTGTGAAGCTGAGCAGCTCTATGAGACATTTCTGGGTTTTGTGGATGTGCTAGGGGGTCCCTAGGCCCTAGTACACCTGGGGCAGCACCAGTGGGCCTCCTGAATGTAGAAATGAATCTAGGGTGGGAAACCACACAGAGTGTGAGATGAAGAAAAACCTGATGGGAAAAGAAATGAGATAGAGTATCAAAGGAATGGAGATAAGCAAATAAGGCTGCAAAACAGAAGTAGTAACTATATTAGCCCCCCACCTGTAGTTCTCCAATGCTCCAGTGTGAAAGAGCTCACACAAATTGCTGATTCCAGAGCCTCTCCCAGAGATTCTGATTTGGGAGATCTGGGACTCTGCACTACAAGTAGACATCCTACTATTGGTGGTCCATTTGAGAAACCCCGTTCCCAGATTCCTTCTTGGGGCTTCTTCCTGAGTACTCTACACGCAGTTGCAATAGCCTGGAAATCTGATTCTCAGACCAAAGCAGATTAGAAGCCACACACCAAAGGCAACATAGTAGAGGCAGAGAACTTGATGGCTGAGAGAAATGGCAACTCACAGAAGCCCAAGAGCTGCACAGGGCCTCCCAAGGCACAGGACCACCAACACCTACACAGCTGGGCCAGGAGCTGCCAAGTACTATACTGGATAGGCACAGAAGCCTGTACCGCCCACCCACCCCCACCCCCACCCTCCATGTAGGAACAGACCCATCAAAAGAATTAATGGAAACTTCAGGTATTACAAGGAAGAAGCACATGATACATGCCTGGGACACTAAGGAAGTCTGTGAGGCTTTGCCAACATGGATAGGAAACAGGACAGAAGCCTGAATAGAAGCCAATTTGTAGTTAGCCCGAACATTTCAGGTACATATAATAATACTAGGATGTCCATTTCTTGAATGTTTGCTGTGTTCTGGGCAGTGTAGTATACATACTTGACATGCCACTGCATCGGGTAATCTAAACAGCCATCACACCAGATGAATGAAAAGCCCAGGCAGTGGAGCCCAGGGCCCAGCCTCCGCTCACTGTGCCATCCCCCTCAGCTGGGTCAGTGAGCATCGCCACTGCCCTGACCTGGGCAGGTCCTTGCTAGGACCCTTTACTCCTTTCAGCTGAGTATATGGCATGTGGTACAGCCCTGCCGGTGTACAGATGCTGTGTAGTGTGAATGTAGCCTCTCATACAGGTGCTCTGGTGGGAGCACACTGTGACTTTAAGCAGGTGCCAGTGGCTTTATCTCTCCTCCAGGCTCCTATGTGGAAGGCCCTGTCTGCTCCTTTCCTTCCAGCCCCACATCCCTTGATCAGCCTGCAAATGCTTTGGGCAGCTCCTGGCTTTCAGGCCATGCCACACACTTGCCCAAAGCCTGGCTTGGAATGCATGGGTTGTGGGGGGCAAAGCAAGCACCAAGAACTCATTCCTACCAGTCTTTAGATTTGTTCTCCATCTGCTTCTCTGGCTGCAGCAAGATTCATGTTTCCTCAGTGAATCAGTCCTTCCCGGAAGAAAATCTCTCCCCATCCTGGTGGCAAAGCATGGAGTTGCTATATGACCACCAGCAAACCCCTCTCTCTGAGCCCTGGCATTTTCATCTAAACACATCTGGCAGTGAGCCTGGGAGAAGCCTTGGGGATCACAAGATTTCAGATCTTTCCCTCCTTGACTAGAAGGATTGCTAAGTGCTAAGGGAATGGGAGTCCCTGTCAGTCTCTGAGGCAGCTGGTGGCAGCTGTAACGCAAGTTGAGTCCCTTACCTCCTCTCTGTGTACTGTGAATTGTACCAGATTGCTTCTCCAGGCTCAATTTCTCCCCTTACATTAACCCTCAGATATCTCTTGAAGAGATATAATTTTATTTTTAAGCCCAGAGCATCCTGGGAAACATTTTCCTAATGTCTTTGTTCATCCACCCCTAATATCTCACATTCTGGGTTCTTCTCCTCTCTACAGTCTGGGAGCAACAGGGAGGTGTGACCAGGTGCTATCCTAGGAAAGGTGACCCTTTACAAGGCGAAGTGTCCTGCCTCTCCTCATCCTGTGTGTCCTCAGAAGCTGAGTGGACACAGGCTTGAGAGGGTGGGCAGGGTTCTGCCAGAGGCAAGCCTGTGAAATTTTTGTTCTGACTCTGTCTCAAAGTTTCCACCCCTTTTCCAAGCTGTTGGAAAGTGCACTGGAGAAGAACCAGAAGCTAGCCAGGAGTTCTCAACTGGGGCAATCCCCCCACCACCACCCTTTGAGGGACATTTGGCAATGTCTGGAGGTACTTTTGGTTGTCACAACTGTGGGAAGTGCTACCAGCATCTCATGGTGCTTTTAAACTTAACACTTTAATGCATAGGACAACCCCTACAGCAAACAATCATTCAGCCCCAAACATTGATAGTGTTGAGACACCCTGAACTAGATTCTGATTGGGTAAGAGGTCCAGATGGCAGGTCCTTCCTGTGACTTTGGAGGAAAAGAGGAAAAGAGACTTGCCACTTGCCCCTGATTATGGAGATCTAAATCCTTTCTTGATGGCAGCCCCATCCCCAATCTATAGCTATTACTCTTGCTAAGTGCCAAGGGCACTGTGGCTAAGGGACTAATGCTTAGGGCCACACTGCAAGTTGTGGACAGAACCAGGATTACAACCCTGGTTGTACTTACTGTTTACATGCTGTGGCATGGCTCCTGTGTTTCTCTTTCCTTGTACACATTAGCTTGGCTCTTTAATAACATATAATCTCCTTGAGGGAAGATTGCTCATCTTTGTGTCCTCCACTCCAAGTGCCCATCACACATGGGTGCTCATTTAGAATTGGTTGAATTCATTCATTTGGCCAACAGTTATGCAAACCTGAACCAATGTCAGCCCGGCATTCTTGGTGGAAGGAAACAGACATGTAAATAAAACACTAAAGAAATAGAGGAGGAGGCCTAATTCTATGTAGGGGACTGGGAAAACTGGAGAAATGGGCATTTGAAGTCTGTGTAGTTCTCTGGGTGGGGGAGGGTGATGGGCTGGGGAAGGAACTCTGGGGAGTTGGAGGGCTTTGGCAAAATCTGATGGGGGTGGGGAGGAACTGGAGAGCAATGTCTCCAAATCTGCCTTACTCAGCCCACACTTTCAACAACTGATTATCAGAGGGAGGTTAGTGTTGTCAAGTTCCAGGGTACAAACCAGAGTGAAATGGTCCATTGTCTGGAAGCACTGAACCTGCCTGGGCCCTCAGGTCACACCTTGGGGAGGAGGGTGCAGAGACATGACACTTTGCTCACCTGTCAGGCTGTGTTCTTCCTGGTCCTGGATCTGGGTAGAAGAGCAGGCTTTAAACATACCCAGGCTCCGAGGAGGTAGCCTGCATCTCCGATGGGGCAAGCAGGGAATGATCCTCTTTCATTATTCCCTTTCTCTTCAGTGAGCCAGGCATCCTGCTCCCAGTTTCAGCCTGCCATTTCTTCCCTCGTGGAACCCTGCCCAAGCTCCCAAAATGGTGCTGAGTCTGGGGGATTGGTTGAGCTCCCAGGGGATAAGTGCTAGTGAAATATTTTGAGACCTTGCACAACCAGGTGAAGTCACTGCAGTTCTTGTCTGACCTCAGTGCCGATTACCTGTGCAATCCCGAGCAAGTCCATTCGACTCACAGCACCTCAAGTTTGGGGGTGGGGCAAGGACGGTGTTTCTTTGGTCTCCTTCAAGGGACCAGAGTTGAAGATCCAATGCCATCAACTTTGCAAAGTGGTCTGGGTGGCATAAAAAATATTCCATAACTTTAAGGCACCCCTGTAAATACTCTCCTGCTGGAGACCAAGAATTCTGTTATGAGTGTGTCTGACAGGTATGCCAAGAACCTGGTCCAGTATCAGCTAGTCTGAAGCTTGGGAAGGAAGAGACAGAAAGGAAACAGCAAGAGCACTTATACTGAACCCCAAGCAAGTATGTGCCCACGGGCCTAGTGCAAGAAGCTGGAGGACAGCCTGAAGGAGGCGGGGAGGTGGTGGTACCCCCACTCTTTCCAGGAGAAGCCTCAGGGAAGTAGAGGGACTTAGCTAAGGTTACTGAGCACACACATGGCAGAGGAAGGATCGAACTCAAGGCTTCTCTACCCAGGGCTCTTCCCTTAGAAGGAGGTATGGATATGGGATAAATAAACCCACTGAAAGTGGCTTGTATGGTGGTGCAGCCATGTCCCAGGAGGAGGGAGAACAGGGATTGGGGCCTGGGTTCCCCACATGGCAATGAGGGCCACTTTCCTAGGCTCTCCAGTGCCTGATGTCCACACTGGCCACAGTTGGTGGTTGATGCTAGGAGGACAGGAGCATTCCTAGATGGTCTGATACACAGGATATGTCTCGCCTCAAAGCAGAAGTGAAACGGTGCACTTCCCCTTGCAACACAAGAGACAAGTCTGACCACCACCCTCTGGCCACCATCCCCTGCAGGAACCAGGAGACTGGCTGCCCCTGCTGGGATCTGAGATGGGGGTGGGGGGCACAGAGAAGCCACCCTGGTCTGGGGAACTAACAACCCATGCAGGGAGCTGGGTGTCCACCTCCCAGCACACACGCTTAGGGTCTTCTCACACATGCCTCCTTGGGTGGTGTCCATGTAATTAGAAGATACTGTTTCTATCAAGTTCTATGATTTAGACTTCAAGATAGATGGCCCTTTATACAAATATTCTGTCTTCTGGCACCCAGCTCATCTCTGCAAGAGGGAGATTCATTTGTGGCTCATTCTCTCATTGTTCACAAGTTTGGTTGCTCTCCCATTAACAAACACTAGGAACCATCTATGTGCCAGGCGTCATGTGGATATAGGAAGGAGATGGGTGACAAAATGTTACACAGATCACTAGTGCTGTGGTTGTGAAAGAATTAGCTGTGAAAAGTGCAGCAAAGACCAAGCAAAGATCACTGTAAGAGGTTAAAGTGAAGCCCCCAACCTAGTCTAGGACTCGGGGAAGGCTTTCTGGGCATTTCCATGAAAATCTGATGGATGGTAGAGCTTGTGAAGGGTGGAGGTGGGAGGAAAGAGGGATAGTTCCTGCCTGGAAGATCCTAAGAGGGAAAGAAGCTTGGTAGGCCCTAAGGAGAGGCCAGGGCTGGTGTGGCTGGAAAAGGAAGCAAAGACCAGATCACACAAAATTCAGGTTACATAAGGGATCCCCCCCACCCTTTTGATGCCTCTTCAAGAGAAGTATCTGGAAGGCCTGATGACTTTAGGCAAGGCTTTCTCTTCTTGGACCTCAGTTTCCTCATCTTTTCAATAGGAATATGTTCACCATCATGCAGGATTGCTGAAGAGCCCTTAGGTAAAGCACTAGTTCTGTGTCTGGCACAGTGGAGGTGCCTGATAAGTGACAGAGAGGCCAGGAGTCCAGGCTCCGGGACCAAATCCCACACTCCAGTGAGTGGCTGCCTTCACTCCTAGGCTGCTTCTAGGAGACATGGAGCTAGGTCACCAGGGCCCAGTGGCCCAAGGTCCAACCTGCTTTCTGATGCAACATCTCCCTACTATCCTATCATGGCACTTTGCCAGCCAAGTAAATGGAGCCTAGGAAAAGACTCCAGTCTATAGCTATGGCCAGCCCTAGAAGCAGATGCCCCTCTCCTGCCTCTCAGCCCCCACAGGCTCCAGCTGACTGACTAGTCAGTCTTAGCAGACTGCACCTGCCTTGCAGGTGATGGGCAGAGGTGGCACGGAGCTGGCAGTTGCAGGGCTGAGCGGCAGTAGAACTGCATCATTGTGCAAGGGTCAAGCCACTCTGGAGCCTTTTTCTTCTGATTCATGGAAGAAATCTTTCTGAAGGAGAAAGGAAGTGGCACTGACCACATGCAAGGAGCTGTGTGGGGTGTTTTACTTGTCACCTGGTTTATTTCTAGCAACAACTCCTCATAGTGGATATTACTGGCTACCTTTTACAGATAAGTAACTCTAAGGATCAGGGTCACCCAAGGTCACTCAGCTGGCAAGTGGCAAGATCTGTATTCTACACCAGGTCCCATAACCTTGTCCTGCCCCCTGCTCCTTAGTGGTGGGCCTTCAAGCTATGTTGGGTTTCTTCCAGCTCAATCCCACTGTAGGAAGCCTGGAAACAAAGTGGTCAAACCTGAGCTTTGATTTCTTCATCTAGCAAGTGGCCGCAGGAGTATCACACAATGATCAAGGGGGAGCCACCTCCTCATCCCCATTTACAAAAAGCAAACTAAGGCCTCGAGATGGGGACAACTTGCCTGAGACAACAAGGTTGCTCAGTGAAGAGCTGAGCTAGGCTGGATTCTCTCTGAGGTCTCCTTCACTGGCTGCCTTCCTCAGCCTCTCTTGCTGTCCTCCATGCCTCCATCCAATCTCCACACATGGAGGATCCCAAGCTGTGGGTCCTGGACCTCTGTTCTGCATTTCCTTCCTGGATGACCCAGTCCCTGTGATTCCAGCTAGCCCCTAATTACCATGCCCGTGCATCTCAACCTGAGATCTCTAGCCTGGCCCTACCTCTGAACTCCAGCCCGTCTGTCCAGCTGCCTTCTCAGCTTCTCCTGAGTGATCTCAAAGGATGACAAACTGGATATGTGTAAAACACAACTCTTGATTTAGCTGTGTACTCCCGGCTCCTGCCCAAACCTGCTCCTCCCACGGTCTTCCCCATTTTCGTCACTCTACCATCATCTACCCAGTTTTTCAGGCGGAAAGCCTAGAGTTATCCTGTATTTCCTTCCCTCAACCCCACCCACATCTAATCCATTAGCAAAAATATATTGTAATCTGACCCTTCTCACCACCTCCACTCGTCTGATGCAGCAGCAATCTGACTGGTCCTCCTGCACCCTCCTTTTGCCTTGAATGTATTCTCACAGTTGTGCTCTCTTTTAAACATAGAACAGGCTATGTCATTCTCATGCCTAAAACCCTCCAGTGACTTCCCATCAATTCAAGATGAAATTCCAACTTATTGTACAGCCCATAAGGCCCTATGGGGCCTGGGCTTCTAGAAACATCTGTCTCCATTCTCATCTCTTCCTGCTCACTCAGAACGATGCAGCATCTCCTGTCTGTGTTCTGTGAACACCCCAAGGTTGCCCCTGCCTCGGGGCCTTTGTACAACTCTCCCCTCTTCTTAGAGCCATCTTCCCAAGATCATGGCTCAGTTGCTTTCTCACTGTTGGTGTCACCTGGCATCTTCTCAGCAAGGCCTTCCCTGACCACTTTGTCTAGAGAGACACCACCCCTCTGCCTGTCACTGCCCATCGCACTACCCTGTTATCTCTGCCCTATAGCCCCTTTTTGTCACCTGAAATCACTTGCATTGTTTGCTCACTTGTGCATTGTCTTTTCTCCACACTGGAATATAAGTTCTGGGACTATTTTTTTGTCCCTGCCAAATTCTCAGGGCTTACCTCAGTATGCATTCATAGCACATGGTAGGTGCACAATGAGTGCTCCAACCATGTGGACTAAGAGCCCAAGTTACAAATCAAGTTTATCACAGGTTGCTGTCCCCAGATCTCTCTTGTATAGGGCAGCAGTTTCCTGGCCCTATGACTTCTTTATGAGAGCAATTTCTTTAGGTGCTCAGAGATCACTCCCTTATCTGCCAACTCTACTATCTATAAGCTGTGTGACCTCGGGCAAGTTACTTACTCTTTCTCTGCCTCAGTTTTGTCAGTTGTAAAATGGGGATATTAATAGTGCCTGCTTCACAGGGCAAATGTGAGGCCTGAATGAATGGATGCATAAAGAATGCTTAAAGCAGTGCATGGGACACAGTGTTCAGTAACATTAGCTCTATTATTAGTTTTATCAGTATTCTTATCACCGCCACTATCATCATTGCTGGTTTGTTTTTTAAGTAAGTTCCACACCCAGCATGGATCCTAACATGGGGCTTGAACTTACGACCCTAAGATCAAGACCTGAGCTGAGATCAAGAGTCAGACACTTGGGATCCCTGGATGGCTCAGCGGTTTAGTGCCTGCCTTCAGCCCAGGGTGTGATCCTGGAGACCCGGGATAGAGTTCCATATTGGGCTCCCTGCGTGGAGCCTGCTTCTCTCTCTGCCTATGTCTCTACTTCTCTCTCTCTCTGTCTCTTATGAATAATTAAAATATTAAAAAAAAAAGTCAGACACTTAACCGATTGAGCCACTCAGGCGCTCCTCATCTGATTTTTTAAATTGATAGACCTTGACGTAGAACATCATGTGAGGGGCAGCCCTGGTGGCGCAGTGGTTTAGTGCCGCCTGCAGCCCAGGGCGTGATCCTGGAGACCCTGGATCGAGTCCCATGTTGGGCTCTCTGCATGGAGCCTGCTTCTCCCTCTGCCTGTGTCTCTGCCTCTCTGTGTCTCTTTGAATAAATAAATAAAATCTTTAAAAAAAAAAAAAGAACATCATGTTAGTTTCAGGCATACAACCTAATGGTTCAATATATGTCTGTGTTTCCAAGTGATCAGCACAAAGTCTGGTCAACATCCATCCCGTTTCCCTCCTGGAAGAGGCAGGTGTGGTCAAGCACTAAGACTTATCTCGTGCCACCTTGCCTACTCAGTACCCTTCAGTGGTTTTCTATTTCAGCTAAGAAAAAGACCCAGTGCCTGTGAGCCCCCCACCTACCTCTCTAGCCTCATCCTCTTACGTGTCTTTCCTGGTGCTTTACCCGTCTGCAGTCACACCTGCCACATTCAGCTCTTCCCATGGGTATGTTTGTCTTACAACAGGCACTTGGCCTGCAAGTTGCTTTTGTTCCTTCTTCACCTGGTCAATCAATGGCTGCTCTTCATTCTCATCTCAGCTTGGTCACGACTGTCCCAGCCTCCGTGACTACTGATGAGCAGAATTCATGCTCTTGGGGCAACATGTGCCTCCACCCCAGCACTTGTCACAGGCCTAAGTTTGCACCTATTCCTTACATTTGGGTTAATATCTGCCTTTCCTAATAGACTCTGAGCAACACAAGGACAGTAACCAAGTCATTTTTTGCTCCCTTTTGCACTGCCAATGCCAGCACAGTGTTTGCATACAGTAGGCCTTCTATAAATGTTAAATAAATGGGAGAATGAATGAGTGGCAAGGAAGCACCGAACTGCCCCAAGAGAAAAATCTGTTGTCGGGGATCCCTGGGTGGCTCAGCAGTTTGACGCCTGCCTTTGGCCCAGGGCGTGATCCTGGAGTCCCGGGATTGAGTCTCACGTCGGGCTCCCGGCATGGAGCCTGCTTCTCCCTCTGCCTCTCTCTCTCTCTCTCTCTTTCTGTGTGTGTGTGTTTATCATAAATAAATAAATAAATAAATAAATAAATAAATAAATAAATAAATAAATATTTAAAAAAAAAGAAAGAAAGAAAGAAAAATCTGTTGTCTTCGCAGAACCAACCAGGCTTCAGACCAGCCTTCCACCCTGGAGCTACAGCAGTCCTCCTGCCTTCTAGTAGGTTCCACCTGTGAGTGACATGGTCCTGGGCAGCCCCTGCCTACCACACTGCTCTGTGAGGGGTGCCCCCAGAATTACAAGGGTAGGGAAAGCCTTTGCTCATCTAAGCCAAGACAGAAACTGGACATGAGGCTGTGGCACAATGGAGAAGTCTGTCTCACTTCCTGAGCTCAGCTACCTCAGAGTGCCAGATGAATTCAGCTTTTCCTTCCTTCTCGAAACAGTGTCCTGAGGGCAGAGTGCTCCGTTCTGGTTTTTCTGGCTGATGGCATTTTCTTTAATTGATTGGAGCTAAGATACTTGCAGGTTGTAGACCTGGGCCAGTCCCCCACAGGGTCTGCATCAGGACACAGTGAAATGAGAGAAATAGGGACAATGTAGGGAGTTTTCATAAAACTAAATTAATTCTCAGATTGCCCTACTTTTTATGTGTCAGGATGCCCTTTCTTTTATGAAACAAGGGTGACGGGAGGTGGTGATAGCGTTGTTGTTTTTTAATGCCCTTGCTTGTCAAATCACCTACTTAATTTTGTTTTGAAATGTACTGGTCTGTGGACAGTGGCTGAGCCTGGAGGAGAACCCAGGCTCTCTCTTGATCCAGGTTAGAGCTCTCTCTGCGGCCCCTCCCTCAAGAGGATAAGACACTGAGGAGAGAGAAGGCTTGAGAGCTGGTTGTAAATTACTGACACTCTGCCATGTGAAGGGGAGACATGCTTGCTCTGGGCACACAGGGGGCAGAATTGGGGTCACTGGGTAGCAGTTTCAAAGTCAAAATGTTCCTTTCTGAAACTGCTACCCAGTGACCCCAAACTTCACCCTGGTTTAGAATAAAGTTTCTGACAGGCGAGAATTCAATCATAGCCTAGGCCAACGCATCCTGGCAGCATCCAGACACAAATGGAACAGCTAGGTCTGGGGCTGTTGGAAAAAATATTCAGGCTGCTGGTGAGTGCCAGTTAAGGACCTTGGGCTTAGATTCAAACACACCTGGTTTCAGCTCTGGTTTTACCACTTACTATCTCTGTGACCTCATGCAAGACGGTTTCCTCCTATTGAAAATAGAGGTAATCGGGACGCCTGAGTGGCTCAGCGTTTGAGCATCTGCCTTCGGCTCAGGGCGTGATCCTGGAGTCCAAGGATCGAGTCCCACATCGGGCTCCCGCCTGGAGCCTACTTCTCCCTCTGCCTGTGTCTCTCCCTCTCTCTCTCATAAATAAATAAATCTTTAAAAAAAAGAAAAGAAAATAGAAGTAATAATGCCTCCCTCAAGCTCCTGTAAGGATTATGTAAGGGAGTGTGTGTACAATGCCCAGCCCACAGACTGGCCTTTCTTGAGAGTGAATCCTGACCCCAGGGAGCTTATTTAGAGTCTAGTGTAGAGGAAGAGACTCACAGCAAAAGGATAACATGAAGTAGTTTATGAGCAAGGATCAGCAAGAGCGGACTAAACTTATCTGCTGGGTGGTTCTAAGGATGGGAGGCACAGGCACAGGCACAGGCTGGATGATCAGGGAAGAATTCTTGGAGGAAGCAATACCTAAATTGACCTTTGAGGCACCGCTAGGGTCTGGCTAAGTAGAGAGGAAGGAATGTGCTTCCCAGAGGGAGAGCATACAGTGGTCCCTGGCACATAATAGTAATGGAAGTAGCTATTATTATCTGAATTGCATGGGTAGGGGCACCTGGGTGACTCAGTCGGTTAAGCATCCCCGACTCTTGATTTCAGCTCAGGTCATGATCTCAGAGTTGTGAGATCAAGGCCTGTGTCAGGCTCCATGCTAGGCATGGAGCCTGCTTAAGATTCTCTCTCTCCCTCTGCCCCTCTCCCCACTTGCACACATTCTCTCTCTCTCTCTCTCTCTCTCTCAAAAAATAAAAAATAAAAAAAAAGGGATCCCTGGGTGGCGCAGCGGTTTGGCGCCTGCCTTTGGCCCAGGGCACAATCCTGGAGACCCGGGATCAAATCCCACATCGGGCTCCTGGTGCATGGAGCCTGCTTCTCTCTCTGTGTGTGTCTCTGCCTCTCTCTCGGTCTGTGACTATAATAAATAATAAATAAATAAAATATTTAAAAAAAAGATAAATTGCAACAGCGTGATGATCCCTCTTTCCTTGGGCTCTGACAGCATTGTGGGTGCATTTCTGGCACATCAGACATGCTTGGTATATGTTGAATGAATAAGGGGAAGACAGGCTAACCATAGAATAGAGGGAGATATGATTAGATCTAGGTAAGCTGGGGAAAATGAGAGTATCCATCCATCCATATATCCATACACACACCCATCTACACAGCCAAACATCTATCAATACCCAGAGATGTACATACACAGACCCACTCACAGACCCCCATCCATCTATCCATCCATCCACCCATCCATCCATATGTTTAAGGCATGGAACAAGACAAAGCCATTGCCCTTATGAAGCTTATATCAAGTTTATATCAAGTGGAGCAGGGCTTATAGATATGAATCAAATAATTACATGGATAAGTGTAAAACTGCAAATGTGATATATGTTACAGATGAAAGGGGAACATGGTGCCAGGAGAGCCTGAAACAGGGCAATTTGACTGATTCAGGGAGGTCAAGAAAGGCTCCCCAGGAAAGTGACCATTGAATTGAGAGCCAGAATGTGAGTGGGAGTAACTGGAAGAATTGGAGGAGAGATGAGGATGAGAATGTTCCAGGCAGAGAGAGCAGAGCACATGGAAGGGCAGGTCTGACACTGTCAGCCTGAGGATGCAGGGCTCCAGGGCCTATTAAGGATTTTGATTATTATGCTTTAAAGCCCTAAGCAAGCCTCAGGTAACATGATCAGATTTGTATTTTTAAAACATTGTCTGTCTGTGGTTATAGAAAATGGAAGCAGGAGATGGAATGAGCAAGTGCAAAAGCAGGAAGCCTGTGAGAAGCCAACAGGAAATTCATGACAGAACCTTAGCTGGGGAAAGTGTGGGGGTGGGGTGGGGTTGGTGGTGGGTGACTCAAAGCCATTTAGGAGATGAAATAATTAGGCAGTGGGTTCGGTGGGAAAGATGAGGGTGAACGAGTGGTCTCCAGGATGAAACCTAGGTTTCTGGATAGGATGGTTGCCAGGCAACAGAGTGAGAGACTGGAGAAAGTGGGGAACAAGTTGGACATCCTCTTCCTTGAAGTTATTATGCCTGGGTTTGCAAAATAAGGGGTGTGGGAGCATGGGCATGCATGGCTCCCTGGTTGCCTGCATGTGAGTGAGAAGGCTAGTTTAAGGAAGTTGCATGTTGCAAGTTGAAGAGCTGGGCCTGGGAGTTAGGGCTTCTAGCCTTGACTCTGCATCTAGCTAGTTGTGTGACCTTGAGGGAGCAGCTTCATCCCTCTGGGCCTCGACTCTAAAACTGATGGCCTTGCTAGTCTGCCATTTTAAGGGCACAAGACAGCCTGAGTCTTAATTTGTGTCCGTTGACACTATTTGCAAAGCTCCCCCTTGGAAAGTTATTTCTTGTAGATCTACTTTTCCAGATCCAGAGCCTGAAGATTAAAACAGCGTTAAGTCCAGAATGTGAGGTCTGAAAGGAATCATGGAGCCCATTTGCACCATCTTCAAATTTTACAGAGGGGCAGCACCTGTGTCTGACCTTTTACTTGATCCTCCTGCATACCCTGAACCTGGCGGAGAGGTGGGGCAGTTGGTACCAAGCCACAAAGCTCCAGGGTAGAAAAGCATCCTTTTGGGGTAAGCCCTGTGTTCCTTTTCTTACTTTTGGGATTTTTTTTCCCCCTGCAGTCTACAGCCATTTCTTAGGATAAATGGGGCTAGGTAGATCCGTGGGAATGGGCTAAGATCAAAAACACAAGTGATGCTGAGGAAGCATAATGAAGGGAACATCTGAAGCTGTGCTGTGCTAAGCTGGGGTCCTTTCTCTTTGAAGATGCCTCTTGTCATGCACCCCTATTGTGACTCCTGAATGTCCTCCTGGGGCAGCAAGATGCTCTTCGCCAAAAAGGAATGCAGAAAACCCAGCCTACCCCCCGCAAACGAGGCATGGAGACAAAACGCAGTTGGAACCATCGGGCTGAGGTTTCCATGGTGGCCCCACTCTGCTGCTCTTCCCATTGGCCAGGCGTCTTGCTCCAGCTTTAGCAACAGAGGCTCAGATACCCATCTCCTTCCTGATTGGCCAGGCTGTGCTGCAGCGCCATGGCAACAAGAGCAGAGGGACCAGTCTCTGCAGAACGACTCGAGTCACCATCTACCTGGGGAGGAGCTGAGATCCAGAGGGGTGCTTATAGGGGATGCAAAAGGAAAAAGTAGCCCCCACCTCAGCTCACAGTCAGGTGGGGAACCCTCCTCCGTGGGCTCCCCCGGGGGTTGGGAGGCTGGTAGGCTTCATTTCTTTATCTCATCTATCTTGTATCTTACAGCATCTTCCTAGCCCTTCTTTTGCCCCCGGGACTCCTGTCTCCTGCAGAAGAAAAACTAAGCCCCTGGCAATGCCGGAGGTTAACTCATTTGCCCGGAATCATGCAAGTTGCAATCTAGAATTTGGACTCATATTATATTGCTCTATTTAAAAGCTTTAAAGGGTTTTTGCTAGAGAATCCAGGTTTTTTTTTTTTTTTAATAGACCTTTTTTTAAATAGACTTTATTTTTTTAGAGCAGTTTTGGGTACACAGCAAAATTGAAGAGAAGGTACAGAGATTTCCCATAGTCCTTTATGTTTTAATAATTTTATTCACTAGCAAGCTAATGCTTCCCAAAGCATACTTGCATCTGAATCGTTATCTGATCCTCCCAACCACCCCATAGATTTGGCAGGTCAGAGATGAATGACCCATTTTATAAATGATGACACCAGGCAGAGCCCAGAGAGGGCGAATGATTAATTCCATGTCACACAGCTTATTAGCTGGGCCTCCAACCCTGGCCTCCCGAATCTCCAAACCATTGCCTTATCTATAGTAAGGGGGCTCCAGAAGGGTTGGTGGGCTGCCCTGAGGCATCCGCTCATAAGGCTAGAGAACAATGTTAAGTAAAATCAGGCATTCTAATGTTTCCAACATGGACCAAGGGGTTCACACTGTAACCCTAAGTCCCTGCCAGGCAATCCCCAAATGTGGCTCCATCCCCAGGAAAGGTCCGTGTTTCACTCAAACCTTGCTCTCCACATCCTACTGCTCCAACCCCAACTCCTGCCAGGACACAGGTTCATTTCTGTCCTTGAAGTTGTGTGAAGCATGTGGGATCTCACTGACTCCTCATCACAACCTTACATGTTCAGTCTTCATTGTACACCATCTATAGATGCAGAAGCTGTGCTCAGGAAGGTTGGGCAGCATGCCAAAGTCACACAGCTACTCAGCAGTGGAGTCAGAATTTCAACATGAGACCACCTGGCTTGAAAGCAACCTGGTTTGGACAGTGGTGATACGCTCTCTGCCCCCACAGAATGCAGAATGGTAGCCTGAAGAAGCATCTGAGAGCAGATTCTTTTGCTCTTAAGTGTGCAGTTTTTCCTAAATTGAGGCTGTGGCTTTACCTATTTTTTGGCACTGGAGAAAGCAGGCTCAGAGGATCTGCTTTGTGTAAAGGACTCAGAAATCCTTGGCCTCTGAGGAGTGACTCAGTGTCTTCCATAGTGTCTCCCATTGCCTGGATTCTCAGCTTTGTGATTTTTCAGGAGACATGGCTGGGCTGCTGGTAATCGGCAACAGAGAGAGAAAGCCAGTGACCTCGTTGGTCTGAATCTGAGCCCCTGCTGAAAACGAACATTTTGGCAATTTCCTTTTGTTCCTACTCAACCCGGGCTTCCCTGAAGCTCTCGCCCCTGACACCAGCCCAGCCATCTGGTCTGACTTCCTGACCTCACAAGGGCATTGGTTTTGGAGGATGCAGCAAGGTGGGAGCTCACGCCTGCCACTCTACCCCTCTGAGTGCAACACCAGCTCAGGGGCAGGCACGTGATTTCACCATCAACAATTTGTGGCCTCCTCCCTGTGCTGGGCCCCACACGGGAACTAGGGAGAAGGCCAATCATTATGGCTCCTGACCTTATGGAACCTGCTGCCTAGTGGAGGAGATGGACAAATCCATGAATGAATACATCATGTTTTCAGATGGTGATACGTGCCTAGGACAGGATGAAACAGGATAATGGGATAGACAGCAGTTGGTGAGGAGTATGCTACTTTAGCCAGGATCGTCGGGGAAAGAACTCCCTGAGGAGGTGACATCTGAGCAGACACCTGTGTGAAGAGGAGGCAGTTGTATGTTATTGACGCCCACGTAAAAAAAAACCAAACTGTCTAACAAACCCCAAAACTTAATGGCTTATAACAACCATTTATTATTTCCTGTGAGTCTGTGGTTGGCCTGGGTGGTTCCTCTGCCCATTTCTCCTGTATGCAGCTGGAGGCACAGCTGGGTTATAAGATCCAAGAAGACCTCACTCAGCCGTCTAGTAGTTGGTGCTGGCTGTTGGCTGGGGCACCTCAGCTCCCTGTCGCACAGCCTCTCATCCTGCAGTTGGCAAGATCAGCTGGTGACCTAGGGACAGCGTTCTAAGAGGGTGGAGGCAGAAGCTGCATGACCTTTTAGGCTTAAGCTCTGAACTCAAAATGGGTCACTTCTACCATATTCTGTTGTTAAAGCAAGTCACAGGGTCAGCCTGGATTCGAGGGATGGGGAGAGACACCATGTCTTGAAGGGGCAAATGGCAGAGTATTTGTGGTCATCTTTAATCTGCGACATCACCTGAGCAAAGATCTTTGGGAAGAGTGCTTCAGGTAGAGGGAAGAACAGTTGCAAAGGCGAAGGCACTGAGGTAGGATGGAGTCCAGAGACCTGAACCACAAACTATTGGTTCTTCCACTTTCTCGGTTTGCCGTTCTATCAGTTGGGAATTAAAGATGCTTCCTTGTCTCCTTTACAGGCATATAGGATGTAGGAGGCTTTGCCTCAGGGTAGTGTTAGGACTTTGGTTACTGGCCTCTGAGTAGGAGGAGAATCAAACACAAGAGCTTGGCTTAGTATCCTCCAAACTCACTGGGATTTGTTGACCACCATCTGGCAGGAAGGTAACAGTGCTGGGCCCTGCAGATCACGGGAGAGTCTGAGGGGTTCTGATCTTGCTGAGCTTATGGGCTGAAAAGATTGCTCACTCCACTGGAGGATGACTCAACTGGCAGGATTGGGTCCTGGGGGAGGCCTAGAGGAGGTAAGATTCCAACAGGGCTTGGAGGGCAGAGAGAATTTAGCTGAAGGAGGGAAATTGTTGATAGCAGAGGTTCAAAGGGCTGTGGAATTTAGCAATTCAATGCAATAAATGTTGAAAAACCTCTACTCTGCACCAAGTGAACAAGACAGGTAGAGGCACCATGGGAACCCAGGGAGGTAGCATCCAGGCTTGGAGAGCCAGAAAGCCTACCAGGAGAAAACAGCAATGCTTGCGAAGCCTGAGGATGAGTCAAGCACAGTGAGGGCAGTCACAGGAGGAAGAGGTCCCAGTGGAAAGGACAGCATCTACAAAGGCCAGAGGGGAGGGAAGGCTTGGGATTTTTTTTTTTTTTTTTTTTTAAGGCTTGGGATTCTTAAGGCAACAAGTTGTGTCTGAAGCAGGGAGTTCATGTGGAGGAGAGGAAAGGATGAGCTTGGGGCTAAAATGGGCCTTGTGGGCCAGTGAAAGACTCTGACCTTCTTCCTGAAGCCTGTTTGTGGAGGACTGCCAGATTTAGCAAATACAAATACAGGTTGTCCTGTTAACTTGGAATTTCAGATAAACAATGAAGAATGTTTTAGTGGAACATTTATTTGGAACATTCTTATACTGAAAAAATCATTTGTTCTTTACCTGAAATTCAGTTTTAACTGGGTCTCCTGTATTTTCTCTGGTGGCCCTAAGTGTGGGAACACAGAAAGGCTTTAAGCAGGGATGCCATGGTCGGATTTATACTTTGGGAAGCTCCTAGGACTTGCAGGGGTACATACTGGAGAGAGACCAGGAAGGGGTGGAGGATGAGGGTCCTGCTTTGTTTGGGTTAGAGAAGTAGAGGCACCCATCAGGAAGAGGGGCATCTATCTCTTCATCATCACTGGTGGGGAAGGCAGGCAGGCAACTACAGACCAGGTCAGACCCCAGCTCTTCTGTGTGAGCCTCTGCTCCCTCCTAGGCCCTTTCTCTTCATCTGTCTATGAAGGGTCGACGATCAGAAGAGATGGTCCACAAGGGGCCCCTCTTTTCCTGCCATGCTACCTGGTGAATGCGTGAAGCACCTTCGGGTCTCTTCTCTCCAAACTCAGGCCCTGCACCTGGCTTTGGAGAAGCATTTATTGAGGTCCTGGCATATGCTGAGCTGAGTCCTCTTTATATCACTTGTTTAATCTTCTCACAACAGCACCTCAGGAAGGTATTATGCCCATTTTAGAGATCAGAGAACTGAGGTTCACTGGTACGGTTGCTCCCCGGTCACATAGCTGCACAGCGCAAAGCTGGAGTGGAGTCCAGGTCCAGCTGGTGCCAATGCTCACCCTCCCAGTGTCTCCAGGAAATCTCCTGGGAGCCCCTAATCCCCTATATATTATCACTTGGGCTCAGTCAGCAATCTCCTTGTCCCACTGCAGGCACATGCTGCTCTGGCTCTTTCTGAGTTAAGCCAGGGACTAAAATGGACCAGTGTAATGCTCCTCTGCTAGGGGCTTTCTGATTTATGCACCCTTTTCCATCTGTGCCCTCCCCACGACCCCATGGAGATGCTGCAGGGCCCCCTCTGGCTCTTCTAGCCTGCAACTCTGCCGCAGTGAAGTCCACATTAAATATTAATGGGACAGCTCCTGGCACTGCTATGACATCAGTTACTGGGCTGTTTGGTGAGGGCTGTGGCTGCCTTTCCAAGGTGAAGCAGTGACCGGAATTCAGCTGGCTCAAATGGCATCCCAGGGGGCTGGCTGTAGGACTCAGAGAAGATGGTGCTAATGTAAGGAATGGCAGGAGTCCAAAAGTCTTCCTCCCATCTCCCTGGCTCCTCAGGGCCTAAGTGGCATCCTGATGCTAACATGATGCATCCAGTTATTTGGCAAGTATTGACTGAGCACCTGTTGTATGCCAAGCACAGTGCTAGGTTCTGGGGATACAGCCATAAGTGTGACAAAGGTCCTTGCCTCCTGGGACTCCCTGGCTGGCAGAGGAGAGAGAGACAGTCTCCATGCAGAGGGCCACAGCAGGTGCCCGCTCCATCCTGAGGCCGAGGGATCCTTCCAGAGAAGCCAGGGTTGTGCTGAAACCTGAAGGAGGAGCCCGGGTTAGGGAAAGAGGAGCTAAGTGTTCCCAGGCAGAGGGAACAGGATTGGAGCTCACATCCTGGTTCCAACCCTTCCTAGCCATTTATTTGCAAATTGAGTTCCCACCTCACAGGATTGCTGTGAAGAGTAAATGCAGGGCAGCCTGCGTGGCTCAGCGGTTTAGCGCCGTCTTCAGCCCAGAGCATGATCCTGGAGACCTAGGATCAAGTCCCGCATCGGGTTCCCAGCATGGAGCCTGCTTCTCCCTCTGCCTGTGTCTCTGCCTCTCTCTATCTCTCTCTGTATCTCATGAATAAATACAATCTTAAAAAAAAAAAAAGAGTAAATGCAGCCATGCTGGTGACAGCACGGGGCTTGGGGCATCTTGAGAGCTCAGGGGTAGCTATTAGGAAAACAGTCCTGTGCCTTCATGTAATCCCTTTGCTCTGCCAGGAATCCTGACCCCCATTTGGTGAGTAGGGAAACTGAGGCGCGGAGGGGCAGCCTGACATGCCCGGGGTTATATTGTGGATTAGACTCCAGGCACATGCATGACCCTGGGCTCTGACTTGGGCTTTTTGCCATTTGCCAGCCCCTGGCATGCAAGCAGTTGTCTTAGCTCAGTGAGACAGAGTCTCACCAGTAATCCCAGCGAGTTCCTCAGCGGCATTTCCAAGGCCCATCTCAGCCTTTTGAGGTAAGACTCCAGCTGTTCCAAGGATAAGCCTAGGTCTTGGTTTTGGAGGCCTGGGCATAGACCTGTTTGTGCTGCTTACCTGCTGTGTGACCATGAGTGAATGACTTTGCCTCTCTGAGCTTTGGTGCGCCATAGTAAATACTATTACTGCCTGGGTCTCTGATTCTCTCAACAGAGCTATGGCAAAGGAATTATATTTAATTCCATAATAAAGATGAGGAACCATTTTCGGGGGGGGGGCAAAATGACATGTATGAGGCCACACAGCAAGTGGGTGCTGGATTTGGAACCAGGCCCATCTACCAGCAGCTGGTCATCCATCCACCATGCTGTGCTGTCTCTCAGAGTGAGAAAGCCAACCTGAGTTGTCTCTAAGACGCTTGTTGTGAGTCTGTGATCCTGTGAGGTCCCAGCTGCCCCCAGGCTTTTAGGGCCCAGAGATTTCATGGGGAGGGCATTTCAGGTTGGGCTGATCCTCCACCTGTCCCAGTAGGCAGCACCCACCCTCTCCCTCAGCACAACCTCATTCTTCCTGGCGGAAGCCCAGGGTATCCAGCGTGAACAGCAAGCATTGTTGCAACAGGCCCATCTTACAGAGGTCAAAACTGAAGCTCAGAGAGGTACAGCCCCTGGCCCAGGCTTCCCCAGCTACTGTGGAAGAGCAGGATTTGAGGAAGGTCTGAGTAACTCTCAACCCGGGAGACCTCCTCTGCCTTTCAGCCTCCTCTGACCTGCAATCTTGCCTTCCTCCCCCTTGCTCCTTCCCTTATCTTATCTCCCACCCAGCTGTCAATTAGTCAGTTAGCTGTCCGCCAATTAAAAGTGCTCTGCCTCCTGAAAGACCTTGCCACTCGCAATGAGGGCTCTAGTGGAATTTCTGCAGTACGCGAGAGTTGTGATCAGATTCAATTAAGCATTTGTGGAGAGGCGCGTCCCGCCCGGGGGTGGGGGCTCAGATGAGGAATGATTCCCCAGTGTTTACATTCTGCAAGGGAAATGGCAACTTCCTTAGAAAGTGGGAAGCAGGTGGTGTAGGTGACAGAGTGTGAGCTTGACAGAAAGACCTGAGTGCACATCCTGACTGCCCCTACTAGCTCCATGTGGATCAGACTCCAGGCTAATGACCGAGAGTAAGTGAGCTTCAGTTTCCCTATCCGTTGGAGTGGATAGAAGGGGAATCCCCACCTCATCGTTGTCATGAGGATGAAATGAGACTGTATGTGAAACTGCATAGCATCATGCTTGATGCCTAACAGCTGGCCAATACACATCACCTTACCAAAATAACTATGCACGAGGTGGATATCAGAGTCCCGAGGGGAGCTGGGGGAGGGGCAAGTGCTTCCTGATGAAGAACCTGGAAGGCTCCCTAGAAAAGGTGAGGTCCCAGCTGGGCATCAAAGGGCTTCAAAGCAGAGGAAGAGGCAGCAGGATGGGAAAGGATGTTTGAGTTGGTAGAAACTCATGGGTGGAGTCTGGGAACTTGGTGAACCTAGGATGCTCAGGGAGTAGGTCATGAGCATGGAAAGTGGCCAAGGGGCATGTGACCAAAGGCCAGGAGGGAGGAACTTATATCTTTTAAGCGGAGAATGGGTCCTACCTATGACCTGGGTGGGCCTGCACTGTGTCTGTGTCTCCTGTGTCTG
The DNA here is from genome assembly GCF_011100685.1 of Canis lupus familiaris. Classification (NCBI taxonomy): domain Eukaryota; kingdom Metazoa; phylum Chordata; class Mammalia; order Carnivora; family Canidae; genus Canis; species Canis lupus. The sequence goes on from NC_049247.1 coordinate 25,189,283, forward strand.
CAGAGGCCAGGCCCCTGGGGTCAGCCTTCTCCTATGGCTTTGGTCCTCCCAGGTCCCTTTGCTTCCTGAGTCAGGGCCAGCCCACCATTCTTGTCTGGAAGAAGACAGAGGGCTGTAGCAATCTGCTCACCTCCTACAAACATACTAGGTAGGAAAAGATGGTTTTTAGCACAGTTGCCTAGCAGAAACCTTGGTGGAAACTCCACGATCCTTTCCCTTACTTCCCAGGGTGTGGCTTAAGTAGCAGTGGCGGGTGGTTATGCTCACAGCTCAACAACCAAAACGTTCTTAGGTGTTCAGGGGCAGCAGTGGAAAGAATGGTGAGGGTAGAATGGGTCTGGACGCTGGCTCCTGCCCCCTGCTGTCTGTGTTGCAGTTGTGCAAGACACTTAACCTCCTTGGGCCTCGGTTTCCTCGTCTGTAAAATCGGAACCACAATACTGACCTAACCTCACTAAATGGGCATGCACTGGGACACTGCTGCCCCTCAGCCTGCTACTTGCTATGGAGTAGGTCCCTGTTGCCCTCCTCCACTCCACGTTTTGATGGGGTCCAAACACTGGTCCTTTGAAGCCTCCCTGTTTCATCCTCTTGAGTTGCCATACTGTTGTTTGCTGAACCGCCACCGGTGAAATATCCTACCATCCATCAGCGCAGCCTCCCATTTTGCAGACAAGAAATCCAAGGCTCAGAGAGAAGCTACAGCACTCTCATGCCATGCAGCTCATCTGGTTCCACCTCAAGTGGGAATCACACAGAAGCTTGAGGCAATTACCCAGATGGTTCCAGCCAAAGGATCTAGAAAATTCTGGTTAAGAAACACAAGCTCCTTGACCATCTGCAGAACTGAAGTTAAAAGCCCTTTTTTGCCCTTATTCTAACTGTGGTCCCTTGGGGGACAGCTTCGCCTTCTTCCCTCAGAGCTGAACTCCTCTGAACCAGCTTGTGGGGGGGTGGGTGCTGAGAACGGGCTCTGAGCTCTCCACTGGCTCACAGATTGTCGCTACCAGGACATTTTCACACTTCATAATACCAAAAGCTGCGTTTGGGAGCTGATCTGCTCCTGAAGTGGGCTTTGACAGAATAGTGGAGGACTCTGGATGGTCCTGAAATCTGTGGGCTCCGGCTGGTCTCAGAGCAGTGGGTGGGAAGGGATAGGATGCAATTTGGGATCAGCAAAAGGACACTGGGGCCATAACAAATGACAGAATGTGGGCATGGGTGGGAGGCTATGGGCAACCTTTCTAGGTCTCATTTTCCTCATCCATATAATGAGGATAACGACCTCCTTCCAAGAGTTATAAGGATTTGGTGAGATAGTTAATATGAGGGGAAAACTGTTGAACCTTGGCCAGCTACTGCTCTTGCTGGTGGTGGTGGTACCATTGTTTGGGGTTGGCAAGACTGCCTGGGCAGCAAGAGGTCTGCATTTGGGGAAAAAAAAAACCACTAAAATCCTATCTGCGTGACATGAATCTGTGGGCAGGCAGCACGTACTGCTCAAGATGGTAACCATGCCGACAGTGTGAAAGCCATCTTTCCAGAGCAGTACCTAGGTCTCCTTTGTAGTATGTCCCTTGGTGTCCAGACTTCTCAGGGAGCTCGGAATGTCCCAGAGTACCCGAGGGAAAAAAAAAAACAAAAAAGCAGGACGTGCCTTTTCTGGGTCACCTATTCACTCAGCTCTGGCGAGGGTTCTGGCATTGCTTTGGAAATCCAGTCCTGCAGGAGGAGCAGTCATCAGCCCTTGCTCAGGGTGGGATGCAGCAAGGAATCATCTGTTCTATGGTCATGATGGCTGGTGCCTCCCGTGTGCTGCCACGGTGCAGGTAAGGAACATAGGTGCTCTTGCTGATCTCCGACCCAAAGAAATAGGTATCGTTAATCCTGTTTTAGGTACTTGTCCAAAGGTACTCAGCTGGTAACTGGCAGAGTAGAATTTGAAACAAAGTTCAGATCCTTCTTCCCCAACATGCACACCACTCACATGTCCTTGGGTAGCCAGGGGCAGTTTGCTCTGTTCCCTGAGCGAGACCCTGTACCAGATGAAGATGCAGCAGACCTGGCCGCTGCACTGAGGATTTGCTCTGAGCTCTGGGCAACACAGTGTGTTTGGCCTTAAGCATTAGTCTCCTTGACCTGGTTTGGGGGCTCTCTGGAGCTGTTCAAAGGCCATGTTTACTGATGGGACTTAGAGCCCTGGGAGTTGATGTCCTGTCCAAGGCAGCTGTCCTGAGCTTTATTTATGAGAGGCTTTCAGGAGTTGGCAGCCCTTTCCAGAGGGTGAAGATGGGTGCTGGTCAGAGCCTACAGGTAGGGGGGCTTGTGGGTACTTTTTACAATCTGAAGGACCCTGAAAGGGAGTCACACCGTGAGCCCCCCCCCTTTTTTAAAATTTTATTTATTTATTCATGAGAGACAGAGGCAGAGACACAGGCAGAGGGAGAGGCAGGCTCCATGCAGGGAGCCCGACGTGGGACTCAATCCCCGGTCCCCAGGATCACGTCCTGGGCCGAAGGTGGCGTTAAACCATTGGGCCACTTCTCAGCTAAAATCACAGAGCATGGGATCCCTGGGTGGCGCAGCGGTTTGGCGCCTGCCTTTGGCCCAGGGCGCGATCCTGGAGACCCAGGATCGAATCCCACGTCGGGCTCCCGGTGCATGGAGCCTGCTTCTCCCTCTGCCTATGTCTCTGCCTCTCTCTCTCTCTCTCTCTCTCTCTCTCTGTGTGTGTGACTATCATAAATAAATAAAAATTAAAAAAAAAAATAAATAAAATAAAATCACAGAGCAGCTGTATGACTACTCAAATCATGGAACATTTTTAAACCAGTTTCCTCATCTGTAAGATGGGAATGGAATCTGTACCTACCATACAGAGGAATCTGTACCTACCTTACAGGGGAATCTTGAGGGGAAAAAAAATATACCCATTTCTGCAAAGCTCCTTGCCCAGAATATGGCATATGTTCTTTCAAGAGTGGGCGTGGATGAAGTCACCCAGGAGAGGATGGAGTAAGAAAAGCAGAGGGCCTGGGGCAGAGCCCTGCAGAACCCCAGTATTTTAGGGCAGGCCGAGAATACAAGCCCACATAGGAGACCAGAGAAGAGGAACAACAGAGCAGCAGAGGGAACCCAGAAGAATACAGGGTCATGAAAGCTTGGAGGAGAGCCTAAGAAGGGGGAGCAGTTGTGCCCAGTGTATTCAAAGGGGCCACGAAGGTGAGAACTATTAAATGACCTTGGAGTGACAATAGGAGGCCACTGGTGGCCACAGTGAGAGGGAATAGAGTAGGAACAGACCCAGAATATACTGAGCTTGAGGGATGGTGGGAGGTGAGGAAGTGGAGGCAGCGAACTTTGGTAAAAAGGAAAGAAAAGCTTCATGGGAGAACCAAAGCGTCCCCCATTTGACAGAATTAGAATGCCCTAGTCTACCTAATTTTCACTGTTTTGAAATCAATCTGAGCCCAACATGACCAGAAAAGCTAGAAGGGCTGTAACCTCTCTAAGAGCTGGAATGAACCACCGAAATCCTCCCGTCAGCACTGACCCTCCTCCCACCTCTCACTGGAACCCCATTTTCATGGAGGGTGGGGTGGACAATTAATTATCATTTATCATGTTCTTTAAAGATATCCACCAGGGGAAAGATCAGCCTAGTTTGTTAACCTCAATTCCATTTGTAGTTAGCAAAGGTGACTCTTTAAAGCACGGTGAGGGATCCCTGGGTGGCTCAGTGGTTGAGCATCTGCCTTTGGCTCAGGGCGTGATCCCAGGGATCGTGTCCCATGTCGGGCTCCTTGTGAGGGGCCTGCTTCTCTCTCTGCCTATGTCTCTGCCCCTCTCTCTCTGTGTGTCTCTCATAAATAGATAAAATCTTAAAAAAAAAAAAACAAAGCACGGTGCAACCTGCAGTGGGAACCTTCTCCCAGATGCACACTCAAATCCTGTTTCATGGGTACTGAGGTCCTCATTATAGCATCACAGTGAGGGGAAGGTGGCTCAGAGGCAGGAGACCTAGTATGGGGACCCCAGCTCTAACTCACTGTGCAAACTGAGGTTCACCTCTTCTGCCCCTAGTTTCCTGCCTCAGTTTCTCATGGGATAAAGGGTCAGATGACAGTGACTCTAAATGTCCTGGCACCTTGGACATTTTAGGATTTCTCTTCTACGGTGCATTTAACAGTCTTTCAGGTTTAATTGCTAGATAGTAAAACTAAGGTCCAGTTCCTGTCTTCTCCCTGCAAATGCATCTTACTCTTCAGAGCAAGATTCTTGGCTCAAAATACGACTTCCACACCTCTTCTGGTTCCCAGGGATCCAGGGATAATGAGTCAAATCTTCAGACTGGCACTTAAAACACTCCATTATTTCATTTTGCCCAACCTCATTTCCCACTGCCCACCTCTCAGATTTTCTGTCCTCACTGCCAAGCCTTTGCCTGTGCTGGACCCCACTCCCTTATACCTTTTCCGTCTCATCTCCCACAAGGTTCAGCTTACCTGCACTTACGTATTTAGATATAGCTTATGAGACAAGAGGATGTATCCTTATTCTGTAGCTACTCCTTCCCCCAGTGCTGAGCACGCAATAAAATTCTCAAAGAGACTAAGGTCCCTTCTCCTGTGCTACCCTTGGGATACCCTTGTACTTGAGTGAGGCTATGTTTCAGTCATTGAGATTTTCCTAGTTTGTCCGAGGCCCAGCCTCGGGGCCTGGCATGAGCGGCCCTCAGCAAAGAATGCCACAAGTGGGGCGCCTGGGTGGCTCCGTGGTTGAGCCTTGCCTTTGGCTCAGGGCGTGATCCTGAGGTTCCAGGGCTGAGTTCCGCATGGAGCTCCCTCCCTGCAGGGGGCCTGCTTCTCCCTCTATGTCTCTGCCTCTGTGTCTCTCACGAATAAAAATAAAATCTTAAAAAAAAAAAAAAATGCCACAACTGGGAGGGCTTAGAGACCAGTCAGCCCATCCAACCCCCTCTTTGCCACAGAAGGAAGTTCAGACTGGGTTTGAACTCAGATCCTGGCTTCACCACATACAGGCTGTTTTAACCTTGAGCAAGTCATTAATCTGGCTTGAAAATGGGGAGACCAGCTGTGCCCACCTGAGGGGTGTGGGTTGAGAGGATTATGTTTATGCCGATACGGGCCTACCACTGGGCTGGGTAGGTAGGTCGTGGACATTACTCCTCCCAGCCCCCCCCCCCCCCCCCCCCCGTCCCTCCTCTGGTGGAGGCCCAGGGCTGCAGCCCGGTGGGTGTGAGAGGCGGGCGGGGTGCTGTCCGCAGAGTCCAGACCCGACGGTGCCCTGGGCAGCACAGATGCTCCCGGTGCAGGGCGCGTCCCCACGGGATCTAGGCCTGCAAGGCGGCGGGGCGGTCCCGGCCCGCCCCCTGGGGCACACGGCCTCCTGGCTTCTCAAACCGTACGGTTATCTGCTTTTTTGGGTCCTTCTCAAGGCAGACCTCCAACCTGGCCTCAGAGACGCCCTGCGAGGAGGAGCCATGGCACTGAGCTACCTACGCAGCCGCCGTCACCGCGCCCCCTCCCGGGCCCGGGCCCGGGCTCCGCAGTCCCCACCCCACTCCCTTCTCCCACCTCCACCTCTGCGGCGGTAAAATGCAGCACTCGCAGAGCGCCTGCGCAGCTCCCGGCCCCGGGGGGGGGGGGGCGGCGGCGGAGGTGGCGGCGGCGGCTATTTATAGTAGGTGACGTCACCTTGAAATAGACCGTTAGGGCCGGCCCGCCCTTCCCCCCTCCCACTCCCGCCGCTCCCCGCCGCCCGGCCCGGCGGCTCCCACTGCGCAGGCGTCCTCCGCCCTCCCATCCCCCCCCGCGCGGCCGCCTGTCCTCCCTCGGCGGCGGCGGCGGCGCGAGCCACAGCGTGCGGGGCGAGCCAGCGAGAGGGCGCGAGCGGCGGCGCTGCCTGCAGCCTGCAGCCTCGGCCGGCCGGCGAGCCAGTGCGCGTGCGCGGCGGCGGCCTCCGCGGCGACCGGGGAGCGGACGCACGGACCGGCGAGCGGGCGAGCGGGCGAGCGGTGCGGGCGCGAGGCGAGGCCGAGCCACGAGCGACATGGGCGACCGAGAGCAGCTGCTGCAGCGGGCGCGGCTGGCCGAGCAGGCGGAGCGCTACGACGACATGGCCTCCGCCATGAAGGCGGTGAGCGCGCCGGGCGGCGTAGGGGAGGGATGGGCGGCTGGGCGGCAGCTCCCTCCGGGCCCGGGCCGATCCCGCGACCTCGCTGGGCGCGGCCGCCCGCCCGGAGCCCGCGCTTCCCGCGCCGCGCCGCGCCGCGCCGCCCCGCCATTTCCTGCGGCCGGGCCGGGGTGGGGTCGGGGGGGACACGGCCCCTCGGGCACGGTTGGGCCACAGTGGCCCCTGGCGGGCGGGGTCGCCGCGTCCCAGCTCGGAGCCGGGGTGGGGGGAGGGGTGCCCGCACTCCTCGTCCTAGACCGTTCCGCCCCGGCCGGGGCTCCCCTCCCTTTCGCCTGCCTCCGTAACCCCAACTTGCAGTACGGAATCACCCCGTGAGCGGCTCCCCGCCTGCCGCGACCTCAGTCGGCGAGATTCCGATCCGTAATACGCCCCGCCCGCCCGCATCGTTCGCGTTCCGTCTTCCCACGCCTGGCTCCGGCTTTGTGTGCGAAGACCCCCCCCCAACCCCACCCCACCCCACCCCGCCCCCCTGCAGTCTAGACGTGCACGCCAGCGCGAGGGCGGAGGGCGGAGGAGCGCGGCGGGTGTGGGACCCCACTCCCAGGTTTTCGAGGCAGCGGGCATCTGTCCGGAGATCAAATGGGACGTGACTTCTTGGCAAGACAGGGCTGTCTGTGCCTTTGCCTTCCCGAGACCCACCCGCCTCCCTCGTCCCCCCTCCCCCCTCCCTAGATTGATTCTGCAGCTTGATTTCCGGCGAAGGAGTCGTGCCCAGCCACACCCTAGCACATACCGTGATCAGGCACCTGCATAGATGAGTCCCCGTTATCCTCTTACTGCCCCTCTGTCTTCTAACTTTATTTTACGTTTTCTCTAAATGAACATTACTTCTCCGCGTCAAGGTCACACAGTGGTAGAGCTACAACTGACGGCCACCAACCTGCTATGTTCAACCAGTGTACCTCATCCTCCGGAGACCTGGGAGGATCCGCCTGGGCCCCACCTTAGACCTAAAGATTCTGCAACTCTAGGGGTAGGACTCCGAAATCTACACCCTAACCAGCGCTTATGGCCATCTTTAGCAGGCTGAAGCTTGACAATTACTCGACTTAAGGCTCGCTTGTCCTCTTGCTGGCCTTGTGACATTTCTCATTCATCTACAAATTGAGAGGCTTGCTAAAATTTCAGAATCTTTTGAAAAGCTGCTTTTTCAAAAGCTGCTTTTAAGGCTTTTGATATTAATATCATTTGAAATATGTTGAGGAGGTCAGTATTTAGGATTAACCCGCTAAGGAAGACACTTGAAGAGGTATCTTTCCTGTGGTGTCCTTGTTACACATGGCACTAGGTGTGTTTGGAAACCACTACTGCCACTCATTTGTTGATTCATCGGTGATCCTGATCCGAGCACTGGCATGGTGTCACGGGTTAGATAGTCTAAACCAGGGACACTCTAGATCTGGGATCTGAATGAAGTCTTTATAATTCAGGGGACCTTCTTTAAGGACGTAAATGTAAAAATATATTAATTTTGCAAATTTTACAGAAACAACTGTAAATGTATTTTCTCTGAAGGTTCTGAGCTTAATTTCCTTTGGGATAAGAGCCACTTCCGTTCACACAGCAAGCCACACTTGAATGAGTGTCTTTTTCCCCAGTAACAAAGTGGTAATAGGATTGTGCAGGCTGAGGCCTCTCTAGACGTTTTAGTGAGGCCCTTGTTCACCCAGTGAATGGGGCTTAAATAAAGGTGAGTTGAGTGTCTAGGAAGAACATTCTGGAGCTCTGGGAAACCTAAGGCACCTTGAAATGGGAAGTAGGGAAAGGGTTGAGAGATGTAACTAGAATAAAATACAGTTTAGAGAGAAAAAAAATTGGCTTTCTGGTCTTCATAAGCAGGCTTGAATCATGCTATCCTGTAGCTAGAAACTTAGGTTCACAGATTTTCCCTGAGGCCCAAAGGTAGCATTTTGCAAACTAATAGACCCTTCTGTGTGTTGAGAATCTGTAATATCTATCTGAAATGATTGATGGGTTGGATAAGCCATCCAGCATTGAAAAATCAATCCAAGCTCCAATGATGTCATCTGAGAATTGTGATCAATCATTCCCTCAATGTAATTCCTTTTAAAAAGTCAGAAATTCTTTTGTCATCTAAATTAATGGAATATATTCATTGGAAAGGACTTTGCAAGCTTTAGTGGAAGACTGTTTCTTAGGCTTTACCTATTAAGTTGATATTTGTACATTCTTAATGTCCTTGGGGAGACTCAGTCCCCATTTTATTAATATAGTAGGCTTAAAGTAGAGCTTTGGAAAAAGGGAAACTCCAGTAACCCTTTGGGTTTATGTGGGCTTTCTTCAGGGTAGTGGAAGGGAAGGTAAGTAGACTGCTCTAGGGTAGATGGAGCAGCACGCCCGAGTGAGGAGATGTTCTGATGTCACCACTCTGTAACCTCGAAACTTAACATCTCTTGGCTTCCAGTCCTTTGCAGGGTAAAACTAGTAATGTTGGGGTTACTATCAAGTCATTTTTCTGTCTTTATTCTTCTAATTTGTTTTCTGTTCTCTTTATAATTTAAATGGTCACCTAATAATAATGCCTGCCTGTAATCATTGATGTTCATATCAGCATCACCTGGAGGATGGTGTCGGTAAGCTTTAAGAAAAATCATGCGTATTGGAAACAATGGTGTTGCCTCAAGTCACTTGAGAACCGAAGTTCCCTGCCTTACCCCATCCTTTGAAGAGGCAAGAAATCCTTCTGAAGTGAAGTAAAGGAGGGTCTTCAGGATCTCTTCATCTCCTACCTAGCAGCTTACAAAGAGTGTAATAGTGGAAAGAAGCATTGTGAAAGATTGTAAGAACTTAGGTCCTCTCTAGGCTGGGCTTGGAATGACCTTACCCAAATCGTAACCTCTGAAAAACGGATACTATACCATCTTGTGAGAAAGTGAAATAAACTGGAATAAACCTGTAAAGGGGGATGAAAGTGTCCGTGCATTAGACTAAGTGATTTAAGGAAAGAGTGTAAATAACCAGATTACTGGTGAATGAATACTCGTGGGTAGACGTAATTCATTCACATCTCTTATTGCCTTAAGTCATCTATTTTATATAGATTGTAATTTTGAGTTTATAAAACATCAGAATTAGTTACGAAAGCATGGTGTATTTTAACATTGATACACAGTTGATTACAAAAGTTGGCAAAGAAAAAACAAAAAAAAGTTGGCAAAGGACAGAGAAATACATCTGAAGGCTTGAAGAATTATCTATAGAAACCTTGAGTGCAGGAACAAAGCTGCAGCTTAAAGAAACAGCCTGAGAGGAAGAGGCACTTGGCCTAACCAGTGGCAAAAACTCTTATTCCAACAGCTGTGAGTTTATGGGAAGTGGGGGAATGAGCAGGTGGTGTATAAAAGGAGAGCTCGGCTGAGTTGCTCAGAGTGAGACATAACCCGTGTTGCAGATATTAGAACTAAGGATGATTTTGAGGTGTACCAAAATTGTGGTTAGTGTGAAATCTTAAAGCCACATCAGTGCTGTAGTTAGAAATACATATAAACTAGGGAGTACTATTTCCCACCAAGTGGTCATTTGTAATGTAAGTATTGCTTTGCCATATACTGGCTGAGGAAGAAAAGGTTCTGGATTCTTGCAGTAGCCTGAATTAAAAGGACTTCAGATGGTGAATAGTTCAGAGCCTTGCCTGGAATTTCATATTAGTGGTAGATGCAGTGCCACATTTTCAGAAATGGTTTGGGAGGAGACACCCCAAATGTGTTTCATCGAGTTTATGGAACTTAATCATTTTCCGAATAGCCATTCAGTAAATGGTTGCTGTTACTCCATGTGTACATTCTCAATTTTCATAACTCTGGATGGGCTAACTCGGGATAGTTAACTTCGTTTTACAAATGAGATTTATTTATTTTATTTTTTTTTAAAGATTTTATTTATTTATTCATAGAGACAGAGAGAGAGGCAGAGACACAGGCAGAGGGAGAAGCAGGCATCATATAGAGAGCCTGATGTGGGATTCGATCCAGGGTCTTCAGGATCACGCCCTGGGCTGCAGGCGGCGCTAAACTGCTGCGCCACTGGGGCTGCCCTACAAATGAGAATTAAAGAGGTTAATTTTCTCGATGTCAGGTTGTAAAACCAAGATTTGAACTCTTTAATTTAGAACTCTCACTTTAACCTTGCAGGCCCTTTACACAGGTGGGCTTAGTGAACAAGTAATTTCATCTATCAGAAGTCATTTTTGCCAGGTTTGACTTCAAACAGAATCTACCACTGTGGTTCTTAGCTATAGCAGGGGAGTGTAAAAGGCAGTCTAACACATGGGATTTGCTTGTTCTCCTGAAGAACAGGAGTTGTCTTTTTTTTTTTTTTTTTCTTAAGCTTAAGAAGCAAAGTATTAATTGAATTTGAATTCTTGCTATGAATTAAGAAGTGCAGAACTATGTTAAGTTGTACTTGGGGTATTTTAAGAAATTGCTTGGCACAAGTTTTAAGTACATTTTATAAGCTGATGAGTCCTAACATTTCATTAGCTGGGTTATTGGTAAGATTCCTCCCAGTATCCAGGTTGGAGCCACCTGTCTTCTACCCCACCCCCCCCGGGTGCTCTTTTTGCTCCTGGCTGCAGTGGCTTTTCCCTCGGGGTCGGGGGTGGTGGCACTTCCCTGCCATCGGAACCTGGCATAGCTTCTGAAGCTTTTGGTGCTGCTGCCTCCAGGGATGGTAGCATGCAGTAATGCCATTCAGATGGCTTGTATTTAATCCCTGCCAATTCCTACAAAAATGTTCAGTTTTGTCAAGAGGAAGAAAAGGCAGTCTCTCCATGATACAAAGGTGGCTCTTTTGACTAATGTTAAGCTTTGAGTGGACATTAACTACCTGAACTCAACTGCTCTAAGCTTGAAGTGTAGCTTCTCTTTGGCTTTCTAGAACTGCACCCTCACCCTGGTGAGGACAGGGAGCAGTCTTTCCAGGCCTGGGCAAGTGGTGACAGATGGGTACTTTACCAGCTTGGGACTAGGCAGTCCTCACTTTGAAGGTAGTAAATTGGGAAGAGTCTGCCAAAACTTTCATCCCCTGCCTCATGTTTTTTTTTTTTTTTTAAATAACAGGACTCTGCCAAAGAAGCTTGAAGATTTTATGCTGTGAATATGTTTACCTAATTGTTCCTGAGAATTATTTTCTCCCATTGTAAACTCTTCTATCAAAAGCAGGCTTGTTGGTAGCAAGTGGGTGTGGGTAAAAGTATAAAAGATGGGCTATAAAGGATGGGAGTGCCCTTCAGAAGTAACATTTACCCTGACTTTAGTGATGCGGCCTGGCAGTCCAGGGGTGGCGTTTTTTGTTTGCTCAGTATTACTTTTGAAGTTGAATGTTTCCCAGATTAAGAACTTTAAGTTTCCCAAATAGTCCCTGTGCTATTTTTGGCAGTGGATCTATTTTTACTCACAAACACATAGTTTATTGCCTGGTGAGTTAGTGGGAGGAGGCCCTTAGGGATTTTTGAGTAAGCGAATGGTGTCATAGGAAGATAGATGAGTTAGTAGCCTATCAGGTTATTTGTAACTTAGTACTGCTGTGTAGTCTCAGAGCAGAGGAAATGGGGTGAAATGAGTACCCACCCCCACCCCCTGGCTGGGAGCTGGTGCAGCCAAAGGCAGCAGTATGGTATGGACATCAGTCAGATGGCTGGCCTGGCCTGGAGTCCAATCTTTTTTTTTTTTTTTTTTTTTTCTGGAGTCCAATCCTTAAAGGAAGTGGAGAGATGGGCCTTTTTAAATGGGGACTGGTCTGGTGACTTAAGGTTTTCAGAGACTGTAAGTGGGATTAAGTGGGGTGGGAGGTGGGCAGGCAAACAGGAAGGCAGAAAGGCTGTGAACAGAAGTGAGAAGCCTGTTAGAGTGGTGCAGCCGCATGAACTTAGTGTCTGGAATGGCTGGCTGCCCTGAGGGTAGCTGATGTGTGGCAGAAATGAGGGTGTGTTGAAACTGGTTGGAGTAGAGAGCAGATTGAGAACCACTGGGCAGGTCTGTCTTGAAAATTCTGTCTTGTTTTTGCTTCATGTTCCCAGTTAGAAACCATTTGGAAACTTGAAATTGTAAAGCTGCACTAAATCATCTCCGTAGACTACCGCATGCAGGTGACCATCCAGCTGCTTTAGTATCCGTGTGGTTGGGACTAGTAGTTTTTGTTTCCTTTCCATTGCACTACATTGCCTCCCAGTGTCTGCTGCTCTTAGTGTGTGTCCAGACTATTCCTTCGCTTTCCTACCTCCAGTATGGAATTGGAAATATTGGGAACTGATGCTGACTAATACTAATAAAGGTTATTTGTCCTAGGTATCACCAATCAAGACTGGCTGCAAATCTTGTTTGTTTTAATAGGCCATCTGATTTCGCCTCAGTCTATACTTTTCCAATCTAGGGAAAGCTCAGTTTCCTTTCGTTATCCAGTCAAGTAATGATCTTCCTCCCATAAGTTTCCCTTTCTTAACTGAGTTGTAACTCAAGAGTATTAAAAGTACTATTTAAACGTATCCAGTTTTTTCCTAGTTAGGGCCTGGCTGGGTTCTAAGAACAATGCTTGCTTAGCTGTTAGTCACACTCAGCTGATGCTGATAGTGATTCATTCAGACTGGCAGGAACCCAGATGATTGTTACATAAACACTAATATTCCTAGTAAATGATTTTTCTTGTGAAGGTGTCATACATATTGCCCAGTAGCCTTTTTGGGTAGTTTATTCCTGATGCAGAAGGGCTGCATGAATTCTTGAAACACAGATACAACTAAATTTCATTTACATTGATAACAACCTCATGCCTTCCCACACCTTTTTATTTTGCTCAGGAAAAATGGAATCCTAGAATATTAGAACTGAAGAGGTCCTTGGAAATCATTTAGGCCATTGGCCCTTAGGTTACTTCTGATCCCCAGACAGCGTCATATAGCTAGTTCAGGCTAAACCCCACAGCTTTCTTAGTTTTGTTTTGTTTTTGTTTTTGCTTTTGTTTTAGTAATGATACTGTCCATTGTACAAACACCCTGTGTGATATGTAAAGATATTTCACATATACACTCAATTTTAAAGATACACTCTGGGGAGTTACGTTGATATTTCTTTGTGACAATCTGATAAGCAGCTTTATTAGCCACAGGGTGAAATCTTAGTGACTCCTTATGGATATCATTTGCACTTTTATGTCAAGTGCCCTTAGATACATTTACTGCAGGATCTAAGAAACTCTTAGTTGTGTGCTTGCCTTCTGTTTTACTGAATATTGTCCTGGAAAAAGTGACTCATTTGAGAGGATTCAACAATCTGAGATTTGTCAGAGGATCAAAGTCGGAATTTTGATTGATAAGGGTTCTTTCTTAAAAGACCAAATTAACAAGTATCTATAAAGTCTCTATATTCCCAGTAAACAAATGGGAGTGTTTGAAGAAACTCCCTGGAGGAGAAAACCAATAGGGTTACAGGTCTTCACCTGGATTTGAAGGGAGCGTGGATTTGGGGTTAGAAGATTACCCAGGACTGGGGCAGATAACCTAGAAAAAGTGAGGGGACCACTCACATCTGTGTGAGGAGGAATGAGGAACCTGGTATGTAGGCAGCCCTCCTGGGGATGGGCAGAGGCAGCCTGTGGCCAAAGACCACCCTGAAGAACAAAGTGGGGTTGGGTTGATTGAGTAGGCAGAGGAGGAAAGACAATCCAGGCTGGGGATTTGCAGCAAAAGAGTAGGGGTGCTGGGGCCAGGGAAATAGGAAAATTAGAAGATAAAATTGGTATTTTTATTGGGGAAGGTGTTGCTGGTAGACAATGAAGAATGTGGCCTTTACACATAATGATTATATTTGTTGCTTATGTTCTTGAATTAATTTTTTTGATCTTTTTTAGAATTTCTGATTCTCCACTGCTCAGTCTTTCAATCCATGTTAAAGCATGTCTGTTTTGATATGCTGTTAATAACTTTCTCCCCTGAACCTGGCTTTTCCCCCTGTCCCTCAATTTCAGGAATTTCTTTTTTCTTTGTTGAGTGTTTTATGGTTTCCTAAGAGTTTTCTTTTTTTTTTCTGAAAATTAAAGACCTTTACCGGTAAGTCATAATTAAGGAATTCCCCTACTTTATAGAGGGCAGTTTAGAAAATTCGTGGCTTTCCTGGACCACAGACCCAGGTTTTTCTGATTCTAGGTCTGTATTAGTTTCCTTGGGCTGCCAAAAAATGTACCACACGCTGGGTAGCTTATTTTTTTTTTTTTTTAAGATTTATTTATTTATTTATTCAGAGAGAGAGAGGCAGTGACACAGGCAGAGGGAGAAGCAGGCTCCATGCAGGGAGCCCAATGTGGGACTCGATCCTGGGTCCCCAGGATCACACCCCTGGGCTGCAGGTGGCGCTAAACCGCTGCGCCACCGGGTCTGCCCGCTGGGTAGCTTAAAACAGCAAATTATGCTGTTGCATTTGGGAAGGTTAGAAGTCCAAGATCAAGGTGTCAGCAGGCTGTACTCCTGAAGGCATTAGGGAAGAACCTTTGCCTCTCTCTTAGCTTTTGGTGGCTCTTGATAATCCTTGGTGTTTCTTGGCTGATAGACACATCACTCCAATCTCTGCCTCCATCATCACATGGCATTCTCCCTATGTTTGTGTGTCTCCAAATCTCCCACTCCTTATAAGGGCGCCAGTCACTGGATTTAGGATCTAGCCTAATACAGGATGACCTCATCTTGACTTGATTACATCTGTAGAGGTCCTGTCCCCAATAAGGTCACATTCACAGGTCCAAGGGTTAGTACTTCAGTGTAACATTGGGAGACACAATTCAACAACACAACAAAGTCCAGCGCCCTTAGTATTACATACATAGCTGGCTTGCTTGGAGTTGGCATCATGAACTACCTAAAGAAAGTTACAGCTTGTAAAATTTAACATTTCTCCTTAACATAATTGATGCTTCCATCCTTGATGGCCGGTCAGGGTTTCCTGTTAGGTAGGTCAAAGTAGAGCTTATAGCTGAGGAACTTTGCTTCCTTTGAGCAGCGGCTAGGGACACGTTACTGTCACTAATGATTTGGCAAATGAATTGTACGATCTTAACTCTTGATATAATACCTTTTGCAGAATAACTGAACCTCAGGGGTTTTTCATCCCCCACTAGGTACCACCACAATTTTTCCATAATTGTCTTTATCCCCAAACCTCTGCAAGATGAAGGCAACACCTTAAAAGACCTGAATTATGAATTTCTCAAATCCCTTATCACTGAATATTTTATTTCAAGTATTTATTCTTCTTTTTAGACTACAGTCTTCTTTCAGACAGGATCTATGTCTGACTGGTTTGTCTCTAGCTTGTCTGTGCTGGTTGCTGATGAGGTTCAAAGGAACCTCATCTTTCTAAGATTTTTGGATTTGAATCTTAGTGTTTATCTTTTGGGGATTTTGCAGGTGACAGAGCTCAATGAACCTCTTTCCAATGAAGATCGAAACCTCCTCTCTGTGGCCTACAAGAATGTGGTTGGTGCCAGGCGATCTTCCTGGAGGGTCATCAGCAGCATTGAGCAGAAAACCATGGCTGATGGAAACGAAAAGAAATTGGAGAAAGTTAAAGCTTACCGGGAGAAGATTGAGAAGGAGCTGGAAACAGTGTGCAATGATGTCCTGGCTCTGCTTGACAAGTTCCTCATCAAGAACTGCAATGATTTCCAGTATGAGAGCAAGGTATTTTATCTGAAAATGAAAGGCGATTACTACCGCTACTTGGCAGAGGTAGCTTCCGGGGAGAAGAAAAACAGTGTGGTCGAAGCTTCTGAGGCTGCCTACAAAGAAGCCTTTGAAATCAGCAAAGAGCACATGCAGCCAACGCACCCCATCCGGCTGGGTCTGGCCCTCAATTTCTCCGTGTTCTACTATGAGATCCAGAATGCACCCGAGCAGGCCTGCCTCTTAGCCAAACAAGCCTTCGATGATGCCATAGCTGAGCTGGACACACTAAACGAAGATTCCTATAAGGACTCCACGCTCATCATGCAGTTGCTGCGAGACAACCTCACCCTCTGGACGAGCGACCAGCAGGATGAAGAAGCAGGAGAAGGCAACTGAAGAGTCTTCGGGTCTTAGGCCCTTCCCTTCACCCACCACCCCCCATCATCACTGATTCTTCCTTGCCACAATCACTAAATATCTAGTGCTAAACCTATCTGTATTGGCAGCACAGCTACTCAGAGCTGCTCTCCTGCCCTTTGGGAAGCAGTTTCAGATAAATCTTCATGGGCATTGCTGGATTGATGGTTGCTTTAAGCCCACAGGGGCTCCCTTTTTCCGAATTGTGCAGACAAGTGCGTTCTGAATGAGGCATTCTACTATGCCTGTTGATCTATGTGAAATCCAAGCAAAAGCAATGGGGAAGTTTAGAAAGGAGAGTTAGCCAACATAGGCTACAGTTGATATTTAAATGATCCATTTAAAACAAGCTGATAGTGTTTTGTTAAGCAGTACATCTTGTGCATGCAAAAAATGAATTCACCCCTCCCACCTCTTTCTTCAGCTAATGGAAAACTGTTAAGGGAAGCTGATTAAAAAGAGACCACTTGCTCCTTTCCATCAACTTTATAAGAAACTGTTTAACGTGAGGTTTCAGTAGCGCCTTGTTTTGCCTCTTTAAATTATGATGTGCACAAACCTTCTTTTTCAATGCAATGCATCTAAAGTTTTGATACCTGTAACTTTTTTTTTTTTTTTTTTGGTTGCGATTGTTTAAGAATCATGGATTTATTTTTTGTAACTCTTTGGCTATTGTCCTTGTGTATCCTGACAGCGCCATGTGTGTCAGCCCACGTCAATCAAGATGGGTGATTATGAAATGCCAGACTTCTAAATTAAATGTTTTGGAATTCAGTGGGTAAATAAATGCTGCTTTGGGGATATTCTGTCTATGTGTGGTTTTCATTTCCCCCCCTCTCAAGGAGCTCTCTTACCAGGTTACCATTTTGAATCCTGGTTTTAGTTTCAAGCACCGAAGCATTTTTAGCACAGTAGGTTTTCCTGCTCTCTGATTCCAATACACATTTTGCAGTATACACATAAGACTCATGAGTTTTCAGTTTTCTGTGAAACCATTCCACATGGCCTCTCATCCACTCTTCCTGATAACTGGTGCTTCTAGTATGGAAGCTGAACAGACCAAAATGCTCAGTCTTCCTCTGTACAGCACCTGATCTGGTGAAAGGCCAAACCTTTGTTTAACTTGGGAAGGTGTAGCTTGACCCACCCTACTGAAATGTTGGTTGATATTTAACACTCAAGGTAGATACCGTGTCATACATGTCCTCATTTTCTTCATACCCTTTATTAGATATAATAAAATGGGTTCCTGAAATAAGGTTTAGTTAAAAAAAAAAAAACTTTGAGTATTCTTTAAAGTAGAAGAACTTCCATCTGCACTTAAAAAAGGAAAAGGCTAGACACCTTAAATTCTCTCCCATCTGTCTACCCCAAGTCTTCTCTTTTTTTTTTTTTTAAACTTTTATTTATTTATGATAGTCACACAGAGAGAGAGAGAGGCAGAGACACAGGCAGAGGGAGAAGCAGGCTCCATGCCCCAGGAGCCCGATGTGGGATTCAATCCCGGGTCTCCAGGATCGCGCCCTGGGCTGAAGGCAGGCGCTAAACCGCTGTGCCACCTAGGGATCCAAGGCTTCTCTTGAGGCTTAGCATCCCTAGCTAGACTTCATTCTCTGGTGATAGGGGCTCGAACCCCTCGAATCCCTCGCAGTTCTGCAACTTGGTGCCCAGAACCAAACGTGCTTGTTAAGTGGATTGGTTCAATTTCACAAAGGTGTTAAGATACCTTTCTTAATCTTGACTAAAGCTTGACACTGGATTGGTGAGAATGGCCATGATCCAGTCTCTGTCCTTGAGCTTCGATTGTGGTGGAGCACAGACCTTCTAAGCCTTAGAAGTTTACCCTGTATGCTTATCCTGAAGTAGAGGTATGACCCATGTGCTCCTAACATACTAGAAAGCCTGTTTCAGGTTGTCCTAATTGCTAAAGTGGTTATTGAGTTTCACTTTAGTTAGTAGGTCAGGGTTTTTTTGTTTTTGTTTTTAAGATTTTACTTATTCATGAGAGGCAGAGACACAGGCAGAGGGATAAGCAGGCCACAAGCAGGGAGCCCAATGTGGGACTCCATCCCAGGTCTCCAGGATCACACCCTGGGCTGAAGGCGGCGCTAAACTGCTGAGGGCCACCCCCACCCCCACCCCGGGCTGCCCAAGGTCAGTTATTTTAAAGCTACCAGCTTTATGTGGCCAAGATACTTAACTGTTATAAACCTGTAAACATTAAAACTCGACTACATTTGAAATGCCCTTCACAGAAAGAGCTTTAGGAAAAGAACTCATATTTTCATTTCATAGGTGTTTTATGAAATTTCGTCCCCACCTTGCAAATGAAGAAAGCTGAGGTGCAGAGGTTGTGAGTGAACCTTTGGCATTCATGCAGCTGGTAAGCCAGAGGATGGCCTAAGACTTCTAATCCAGAGTTCTAAGTGCCCTCCTGGGTTCTGACAGTGTCATGCTACAGGCAGCCTTGACAAGCCACACAACTTTTTGAGACTTCTATCTCTTGTTTTTTAGTAAGTATAGGATTTGTAGTATGTTTTCATTCAACTCAAAGTACTCTGTAAGGCATCTTTGGGAACGGGAGTATGGGAATGTAAGCACACATAATTACACTTCAGCCCCGCAAGTGATAAATAGTTTTGAGAGCACCTGGGGGAACTATAGATTACATATGCCATATACCTGGAAGGCTTCTCTATTAAAAAAATCAAATCTTTCGTTTTGCACACTCATGTTTTAAAACTTGTCAGGATAAATTTATGAAATTATAGGGTCGTCTCAATGTTACAGGAGGGGTGATGAAATGGCTTTCCCAGAGTCATACCGGAAAATTGGTAATAGAACCCAGACTAGCATCCAGATTCTTTAAGTCCTCTTTACTATGCTCTTGGGATGGAGAAGGAAAAATGTGGCATACATTCCATTCTGGGGACACTTTCACTGCTTTTAATGTTTTCATTTGGAGTTGAAGGAATTCTACTAGCCCCGTACTGGTTTCCCATTTTCCCCTACAAGCCCAAAGCTTTTTCTTCTTGCTCCTGAAATATTTTTCTTCTTTTAATATTCTCCTTGCATTGCCCCAACACCCAGATATTAAATTGGTGCTGTTGCTTCAGATTTTCAGTAACTCCTCAAGCCCTGCTCAAAAAACCATTTGTTTCAATTGGAAGAAAGGATATTGGATTCTTTTTTTTTTTTAAGTTTGTATTTTAATCATCTAGTGCTCATGACAAGGAGTGCTCTTCTTAATTGCTATTACCTATTTAACTCCCTCTCACCTCCCCTCTGGTGACCATCAGTTCTCTATAATTAAGAGTCTGTTTCTTGGTTTGTCTCTTTTTCCCTTTGTTTGTTTTGTTTCTTAAATTCCACATACGGAGGATCCCTGGGTGGCTCAGTGGTTTAGCGCCTGCCTTTGGCTCAGGGTGTGATCCTGGAGTCCCGGGATTGAGTCCCACATCAGGCTTCCTGCATGGAGCCTGCTTCTCCCTCTGCCTGTGTCTCTGCCTCTCTCTCTCTCTGTGTCTCTCATGAATATAAATAACATCTTAAAAAAAAATTCCACATATGAGTGAAATACAGTATTTGTCTTTCTCTGATTTATTTCACTTAGCATAATCTCTAATTCCATCCCTGTTGCACATGGCAAGATTTCATTCTTTTTTTATGACTGAATATGGCTGTGTGTGTATCACATTTTCTTTATCAATCAGTGGACATTTGGGCTGCTTCAGGGTATAAGATTCTTGATAATGGAGCTATTGTCAGGTAAAAATGTTTGGCTATCTTAAATCTCTCCAGACTGGGGAGTCCTAGATGTCTCTTGGGTCTGTAAATGAGGCTGTACTCTGACTTTGGGGTCCGCCACACCGTCTTCTATACATTCTTACAGACAGTTTTCACTTCTCAGGAGACCCTCCAGGGAAGCACAAACCCAGAATCACAGCTGGCTGGGACTTAACAGATCATCTTCCTTTATAAAACCCAGTCATCAGGCTGATGAAAACAACCTTTTCAAATACCTACTATGTTCTGTACACTTTAGGTGTGTGGTCTCTG
Organism: Canis lupus familiaris; assembly: GCF_011100685.1. NCBI lineage: Eukaryota > Metazoa > Chordata > Mammalia > Carnivora > Canidae > Canis > Canis lupus. The sequence continues at coordinate 25,209,645 of NC_049247.1, forward strand.
GATCTTCATGGCACCCCTGGAAGGTAGGAATGATAATTTTTTAACATGAGGAAAACAGGTATCAGGTGGTATGAGGTACACAGTAAGAGTAATACTGAGATCAAAACTGAGGCAGTCTTCCAAGGCTCTTTCCACTATACCATGTTTTTAAAATTTCTCTCCATTTGGAGAAAAGGAGTCGTAGGAAAGTACAATAGCTTGCCTTCCTTCCTCTCTTGTCTCTCCTCTTCCTTTTCCAGTCTATCCACCATCCCACTCAAATCAAATCCTTTTTTTCATATCAGAAAGGGAGACAGAACATGGGAGACTCCTAACTCTGGGAAACAAACAAGGGGTGGTGGAAAGGGAGGTGGGCAGGGGGTGATGGGCACTGAGGGGGGCACTTGATGGGATGAGCACTGGGTGTTATTCTATATGTTGGCAAATTGAACACCAATAAAAAATAAAAAATATATATTTAAGAAAAAATATAAATAAATAAATAATCCTTTTTTTCAGGCCTAATGAAATGCTGTCTGTTATGAAACCTCTGATCTGTCTGGGAGCCTCCACCGGTGACTTTGGATTAATCTTTGCATTATTATTCTGAATTCCTGTGCACCTCTACTGGGCCATAGAACTCTTGTGCATAGTGGAGTAAGGGCTCCAAGATTTGGGTGAGTTAAAGAATGAAGAAATCCACTGTCAAGTTCATTTTCCTAAAGTATAACTTCCATGCCGTTTGGGAAGGCAGAGACTGTACCAGAGAGGAAAGGGAAAATAATATTTGCTGACTGCCTTCTGTGTGTGACTTAAGAGTCACCCTGCTAAATGGGGCTTTACATACATATTGAAGCCAACAATCCTGTGAATGAGATTATAGCTGCAGTTGAGAGGCTCAGTGAGGAACAGACTTCCACGTGGTCACACAGCAGGGAAGTGGCAGAGCAGGTCCTGTGCAGGTTCTTTTCATGAGCATGTTGTCTTCAGGCAGAGACTGGAAGCCTGATATTCTAGGTCTTCCTTGATGGGACCCTTTTCTTCCTTGTCAGCCAGACTTCTCTTAGTTACCTTCTTTACATTTGCCTCTTCAAATCATTCCCTGCCCCGCCCCCTCCAGGAATATCCAGCAACATGGGACTTTAATGCCTTTCTTCCTCCTAATCCTTGGAGCTCCTTCCAGAAGGGAGGATGCTTATAGGTGGTACAGCTACAGTGTGACTCAAGGGGTGAACCAAAGCACCACTAGGTGAAATCTCTGTGCAGCTGGATCCAAGCCGCTTAGCCTACTCTCACGTTGGCTCAGGCCATTGCTCTTCTCTTCTGGAATATCTTTCTTCTCTTGACCTATCCAAATCCTGTCTATGAAATCCCATTTGAGAGTGATTTACAATCCTCTCTCTGGGTTCCTGCACTATGGGTCTATACCACACAATGGCATTGTCGCTCCATCTTCACTCATTCAACAAATACATTGAGCCCTTACTATATGGTAGACATTGGGCAGGGTGTTGTATTGCCTGTCCTCGTGGGGCTAACACTAGTGGGGGAGATACAATCAACATAAAATAATAAAGTAACCATGAAAATGTCACCCAGGTTCTTTACAGGGCCTAGCATACAGCACACAAGAATTTCTTGAATTCATGAACAATTGATTGATTTTTAAATCAATTTAAATTTTTAAAAAGAAATGACCAAAAGGAATCCTTTATTTCACCACCCAGGTCTATCAATAAGCCACATAAGAAACAGAGGGTCATGATGCCTCAGGCTTTGTTTTAACATCATTTGTAAATTAGTGGTATGACCTTGAGTAAGTCTTGGCTTCTCAGCAACCTCTAAAAATGAGGTGGGTCGGCTTTTGGTGGTCTTTGCGTGCTTTTCCATCTCTGAGATTCTGTTATTTTCAACTGCTCTGGGATGGTCCTCATCCTCTTCCTGGCCTTTTTTCCTGTTACCCCCCCTTTCCTTCCGCCCTTCACATTTGTCCCTTCTGCATCCGCCCTCCACCCCCCTTCACTTTCCTGGCTACCCCCTAGTTTCACTGAGATGGTTACCATGGCAATCACCTCCTGGAAATGACATCACTCATCTCCTAGGCAACTGTTTCCAGGGCAGTGACATCATTCAATCACCATGGCAACTCTCTGGGAGGACAGTTTTGCAGAGAAATGGGCAAACAGTATATCTGGGGGTTGGGGCAATGCAGGGAGAATATTAAAAGAAGAAAAATATCTCAGGAGCAAGAAGAAAAAGCTTTGGGCTTGTAGGGGAAAATGGGAAACCAGTATGGGGCTAGGAAAGAAGCTCTGGGGTGAACTTTTTTTTAAAAGATTTTATTTATTTGAGAGAGAGAGAGAGAGAGAGTGGGTGAGAGAGAGGATAAGCCCGGGGAGGGTGGTGGGGAAGAGGGAGAAGGAGCAGCAGACTCTCCACTGAGGAGGGAGCCTGATGTGGGGCTCAATCCCAGAGCCCTGGGATCATGACCTGAGCTGAAGGCAGATGCTTTAAGCCACCCAAGCAGTGCTCTAATAACTAGGCTTGACCATACAGTGTATCACTAAACCAGGACACTTGAGAGTGAAGATGGGCACTATTATTATTATTATTATATCAGGATGACAGGTAAACACTGGGCCTATCCAAGTAAATGAGGGAATGTGCCCCCCCCACCCCCGCCATAATCAGGCAGATGCCTTACTCCCTCACCTATGTTCATCGAACAAGCATTGATTCAACTTTGTGTGTGGGCACCAGGGAGACCATAGTGAACAAAACCAGCCCAGGCCCCTGGACTAATGGAGCTCACAGAGGTGTGTGTACTAGGGCTGGGGAAAATCCTGCGGCCACCCAATGAATGCTGAGGTGCAGACTGCAGTGCTGGGAATGGAAGGCATAGAACACCAGAGACGTGTTTAATGGGAGTATGTGAAGCAGCCTGGGCAGGAGGGGAGTTCACTAAGCCCCACTGAGGTGGAGTGGGGAGAAGTGTTCTGGCAGAGGAAATGGTATGTGCAAAGGGAGCATGCAGAGCACCAGGAACTGAAAGGAGGCCAGATAGCCGATGAAGAATTGGAGGCAGCTGGGTGGGTGTTGAGGCTAGAGAAGATGACAGGGACGAGGCCTTGGAGCACTGGGAAGCCTCATGGAAGTGTTTTGAGGAGTGGGAGACATGATCCTGTTTGCATTTTAGAAATCTTGCCCTTGCTGTCGTGTGGGGTAGAGTGGGAGGGCAGTTTGCCAAGGAAGTTGATTAGGAGGCAGGGACCTGGGTGGTGGCAATGAGAGAGAGACATAGTGAGTAGAGCTGACAGGATTTGCTCAAGGACTAGATAAGTGTGAGGGTGGGGTTGCCCCCCCCCCCCCCCCCCCCCGCCCCAGGAGGCTCAGGGTCCAGCCTGCATCAGGCTCCCTGCTCATCAGGGAGTCTGCTCATCTCTCTGCCCACCTCCCCACCATGGCCCCCACTCCTGTGCTCTCTCTCTCAAATAAATAAACAAAATCTTAAAAAAAAAAAAACAAAACAACGTGAGGCTGAGGACGGACTTGGGATGACACTTGGGATGGCATGAGTGACTTGGAGTGGGGGTGTGACTCTGCTTTCTCTCAAATAAGGAAGCAGAGCAGGCAAGAGAGGTGCCCAGGGTGCAATATTTAAGGAGGCAGACAGTATCAGGGGCAGCCTTTAAAAGGAGTGCCTCCTTAAATGCTGAGCCTTGGAAGAAGGATTTATTTTGTTTTATTTTTTTAGGGGGTAGGGGACCATATCTGGGGAGCAGTAATAGCAATCTCTTGTGTTTAGAGCACAGAGCCTTCATTTTCACCAAACCCCTAATAGGTGTGGAGAGAGCAGGCTGGAGGCCTGAGTGCTAATGCATGCCAGCTGCTTTACTGTCCCCACAGGAGGCCAGGGAGGGAGCTCCTCACCGGCCCACCTCACAGATGAGGAAACTGAGGCTCAGACTTGGTCCAGAATTTGGAGGAAGGGAGGAAAGGAGGAAGGGGGGAAGAGAGGAAGGAGGGAAAGGAGGGAGGGAGGAAGGACCCAAGGAAGGAAAACCAAGTGCTTTCAGGCTGTCCACCTACTTGATCTTCACCACAACCATTTGCTGGGGAGCAGAGGGTCTGAGATGTGGTGAAACTCCACAGTTCAGCGAAGCTTTGCTATCACAGTTGCTTTCTTTCCACCACAGCTGTTCTCAGCTGACCTTTAAGGTTCTGCCCTGGGCAGGTCTCCCCAGAAGGAGGAACAGGCGGAAGGCTGAGAACATGGCTCTGTGCCTCAGCCTCCTCCTCTGTAAAATGTGGATAATGACAGCATTAATTTCCATCTCATAGGTTTGTGCTGAGGTTTAAGTGACATGAGGAAAGCACCTGGCACAGTGCTCCTCATAGACAGTAATCGATGAATGTTAGAATCAGGGTGGGAGGGCAGAAGTGTGGGTGTGCACATGACACAGGGATGTGGGATGGAGGCGGGAGAGGCAAGGTACAGAGACGTGTGGACCAGTTGGTTGCTGAGGGAGAAGCCTCCTCCTCACCAGCTGGCTCTCAGGGAGACAGCATGGTTATACCCCTTATTCCTAATCCTACACCTACTTCAGCAGGAGGAGGATGAGTCTGGTCTCCCCTGGGAAGAGGGGACTGTAGAGGAAGCCCAGAAATAAGCAGGTGGCATCCATGAGGCCTGGTAGAGGGGAGTAAGGGGCCTATACCTGGGCCTTCCATTCCCATCCACATCCTAGACCTACCCTAGGCCTATCATTAAACAACTAAAGTTTTGCTATGGCCCCTAACTCTAGGACTCAAAGGCACCCTGAGTTTAATAAGGAGTGAATAAACACAAGGACTGGGCTCTGTGATCCCAGCATGCACATGTGCACACACATACACACAGACTCCTCACTTCCTCTGGGTATTAGGGTTCAACCAGAGAAATGGTAGTAATAGGAGATGTATATTAAGGAATTTATTGCAAGGAGTTGCCTCATGATATTGTGGGGCTGGCTAGGCAAGTTTGAACTCATTAGGATCAGGCTAGAACTCTTGCCAAGGGCAGACTCTTCTGTCCACAGGCAGAATTTCTTCCTCAGGGAACTCCCAGCTCTGATTTTTTTTTTCCCAGCTCTGATTTTAAGGTCTTTCAACTGATTGAGTCAGGCCCACCAAGATTATCTAGGATAATTTCCTTTAAAGTCAATTTATTTAATTGCATCTACAAAATACCTCATCACAACATTTAGACCTAGTGTTTGATTGAATAACAGGAGTGTAACTTGGCCAGGTTGACACATTAAAAAAGAATATCCATTACCCTCGGATACCAGCTAGGTGTTGTCTTGGTGGTCTGTAGAACACTGCTTTACTTCATTAACTTACTATGTACTGAGCACTTACTAGGCGCCAGGTACCGTCCTAAGTGATTTCCATGCAGCATCCAGTTAATCCTCAAAACAAACCATGAAACAAACCCTTCCTTTTTTTTTTTTTTTTTTTTTAAGATTTTATTTATTTTTGAGAGAAAGAAGAGAGTGCAAGCGAGAGTGGGGGGAGGGACAGAAGGAGAAGCGGATTCCTCACTGAACAGAGTCTGATGCGGGACTCAATCTTACTACCCTGGGATCATGACTGAGCCACCCAGGTGCCTGAAGCAGGTATCCTTCTTGTCCCCAATTCTACAGGTAAGGAAATGGAGCCTCACACGGGTGAGGCGGCTCCCAGGGTCACACCTGGCGGACAGCAGGTCTGAGCGCTTCTGCGCTCCGAGCCAGCACTTTCTATGGACCCTCCCTGTTAGCCTCTCCTATCGCTGCCTTGTCTTCTCTTCTCCTGGAGCAGGAAGTTGGAGTTCAAACCGCTTCGTGATGTGAGCATGTTCCTGACGCTCTGGACTTCACTTTCCTCCTTTCTGAAGGGACTCAGTCCTTCCCAGCCTTTCTGGTATTGGGGCGGAACGGAGGAGCCCTTTGGGGACCACTTTCTCGGGGCTTTGCTGCCACCTAGGGGCTCTACAGTGTTCACCACGCTCTAGAAGTCTCCTGGAAAGTAGTGAATTTGCACAGGAGCTGCTGAGGTCTAGCGGGATGGGAGGAGGGGGCAAGCGGCGGAGAGGGGGCAATTCTGGGCCCCGTAACAGAGACATTGCAAATTTCCCCGGCTCTTTCCCCCACCTGCTCACTCGGTGTCCCCCAGGCCCCTGCAGAGTCCTCAGAGATTTCCGGGAGCCCTGGGGTAAAAAGGGGATTTCGACCCTCGACGTGCTCTGCTGCCCGGCGGGGCCCCGGAGGCGTCGGCGCCCAAGCTTCTAGGGGATCTTAGGGGCAGCGTGAGCCTCTCTCACCCCATCAGGTCACTGGACAGGTCCTCGGTGCGAGGCAGGGTCCAGACGGGCCCGCCCACTCCGACGGGAACGGAGGACGGGGAGACCCAGCGCGGGGCGAAGGCGGAGGTAAGGGCAGAAAAACAGAAAAGCGGGCCCTGGTGTGCGGACTCAGCACGCAGGTCCTCCCCCGCGGCCGCTCCCCAAGCCCCGCCCGCGGCCTTCCTTCCGGGTGCGGCCACCGGGGGGCGCCGCGAGCCGCGCAGGGGCTCCAGCTCGGCCCCTGTAGAGAGCTGCCTCCGCGCAGCTCCCGCCCTTTGGTTGAGGAGCTGGTTGGTGGCGGGAGAGGCCAGTAAAACCAGCCCATCACTCAGCCTGTCAGTCAACCCCATCTTCTCTTGTCGGCCGGTACAACCAACCCGTCAGTCAGCCGGTCAGTCAGCCGGTCAGTCAGCCGGTCAGTCAATCCCATCCGCTGTTCTGTCAGCCAGTACAGCCTGTCAGTCGATCCCGTGGGCCAGCCTGTCAGCCGGTACTACCAACCCGTCAGTCAGTCAGTCAGCCAGCCTGTCAGTCAATGTCAGTCAATCCCATCGCTGTCCTGTCAGCCGATCCGGTGAGTCCATCGGCAGGCAGTCGAGTCCACAGCGGTTTTCCCCTCAGTCCCTCAGCGGTGGTTGACTGTCTTGCTGGGCGGCAGGGGGGCCATCCCGGTGTCCTCGTCCCCAGCGTCCCCTGTGCTGGCCCTGCGCAGGGTGAGGGCGGGTGACGGGAGGAAGCGGGCGGGCCTCTGGGAGGAGGGGCAAATGTCGGGGAAAGGGTCTGGGGCGGAGCTCGGGTGGCAGAGCCAGGCCCGTGTTCGGGGGGCTGAGCCCGGAGGCGCCGCCCAGCCTGCCCTTGCTGTGCAGATGGGCTTCTGACCCGCGTTGTAGGCCTAAGCTGCTCGCCTCCTTGGACGTGGGAGCCCGTCTCGGGGTGGCCCAGAGCCTGTCTTCCAGGGGCCTCACCGCGCAAGGGGGCTCCCGGCCTGCGTGGAGAGAAGACTCCTAGCTTCTGGGCTTGGCACTGCTTCTGCCGCGCAGTGTCCTTGCGGAAGCCGCTTAGCCATCCTGGGCTCGGTGTGCCGGTGCCCCTCTACCAAGTTGAGACAACCTCCGCACCGCCAGCGACTCCCCACCTCTACTCCACACTGTGGTTGGAAATGACACCGTGGAGGTGAAGGCCCACGTGTGAAGAGGTTACGTCGTTTTTCTGAGGTGAGGGAGGGAGCATGGAAGAAAGAAGAGGCAGAGGTGGCTTGAACCTCTGGGTTACCGGGACGCTGGCCCGTCACCTCCACCTGGGGGCCCCAGGGTTCTGGCCTTGGCTGTGCGACTCTGGGCAAGTCCCTGCTTCTCTCTGGGCTTCTGTAACAGGAGTGTGGATTCCATGATCTCCAAGGCCTGAGACTCGAGTGGAAGTAAAATTCCTGAGGGGGGAGCTCCCTCCAAGAACACTGGAATTCTGACCAGCCACAGTGTAGGGATCGGGGAAAGACTTGCTATTTCCGTGTGGTAAAGGGAAAGGTTAAAGTGCCTGGCCACGCGTCCAGACCACTGGGGGTGGGAGTAGGTACTGGGGAGGGTGGTAGCTGGGTTGCAGGAGTCAGAAGTCTTCCCTCAGCCCAATAGGGATAAGCTCTTGGGGCCCTGCTGGGAGGAGGTCTCTGTTGACCCTGGCAGAGGGAGGGGAGGAAATGGACAAACCTCAGCCATGCCCTGGGGGCAGTGGTCTTCCTTCTGCTCCAGTCTCTTCCCTTACTTCAAAGCTGGGTCCCCAGATCGCATCATGCCCAGGCCTCCTCAGTGGTCCAGTGAGGTGGGAGATGCAGTTCCTGGAAGCTGGAGGAGCCCAGACAAAGCAGGCTTCTCGTAGGGATCTGGTGGGATAGTTGTACTACGTGGCTTACTGGGCATGACTGGGAGGCACCAGGAAGAGTTGGTTATTCCTTCAGCAAGTATACTGTGTGTGTGTGTGTGTGTTTTAAAAGATTTTATTTATTTATTCATGAAAGATACAGAGAGAGAAAGAGGCAGAGGCAGAGGCAGAGGGAGAAGAAGGCTCCCTGTGGGGAGCCCGATGTGGGACTCGATGTCAGGACCCCAGGATCACGACCTGAGCCAAAGGCAGACACTCAACCACTCAGCCACCTGGGTGCCCCTCAGCAAGTATATTGGACATCCATCCCATGCCAGGCTTTGTGCTAGGCAGTGCATGGCAAGAATGAACTGTACAGATGTTACCCCTGTTTACGAAGTGCAGAGTATATAGAGGTGTTAGGAGCAATCCAAGAAAGACAAAAAAGAGGGAAAAAAGTCAACACATTGGCTATATTTAAAATTGTGTTATGAAGGTAGCAAAGAGGATACTGAGGTAGAAAATCAGTAGGGCCATTTGGGAAGGTTCTCTGGGCAGGTGACACCTAATGTAAGACCTGAGAGAGAAGGAGCAAGCCATGGAGTGGAGACAGTGTTCCAGAATGAGGGAATACCATTCATTCATTCATTCATTCATTCATGTATGCCCATGTTACTATGTGCCAGGTATTTTTCTAGAATAGAGAAAGAGAGATGAACAATAGAAGTTAAATCCTTTCTCTCATAGAGTTTATGTTATAGTGGAAGGAGACAGAAAATGAACAATTCCAGGGAGTGATGAATGCTATGAAGAAAATGAAAACAACATTTGAGATAGAAAATGACTAAGTATGAGAGGAATATGATAGATAGGGTGGTAAGTAAGGGAAGGCCACTCAGAGATCAAATAGTGAGAAAGAGCCAGCCAGGCAAAGGTCTGGAGGAAGAACATTCCAGACAGAGGGAGCAGGAAGTGGGAATGAATTTAGCAGGTTTGAAGCATGGCTGATGGGAGAGTGATGGGCAGTGAGGTGGTGGGAGCAGGTAATGAAGGCCATGGCAAAGCTAGGTGAGTTTGGATTTATTAGAAGGTACTGGGAAGCTGGTGGAGGGATGTGGGCAGGGGAGAGATCTCATAACTCTGGCTGCTCAGTGTGGGTGTGTAGTGAGAGGGTGGGAAGGTAGGAGTGGAAGCAGTTAAGACGCTACTCTAATAGTCCAGGCAAGATAATGTTGGCCCGGACCAGGGTAGTAGCAGGGGAGATGGAGGCAGGTGAACAGGTATAAGTATGGGCTGGATCGAAAGGATTTGCTATTTGGATGTGGGGCAGAGGTGAAGGAAAAGGATGACTCTTTGGATTCTAATTCCAGCACCTGGATGGATGCTGATGCCATTGACTGAGTTGGAGTGGGTTGTAGGGATAGGTTTTGGGGTGGAAAAAGAGAATGCAGTTTTGGAGAACTTAACAAAGATTTCTGTTAGGCAAGTGGAGATGACAGGCAGGCAGCTGGTCAGACCCTGGAGCTCGGGGGAGAGGATTGGTCTAAAAGTGGTGTTTGGCTTGGGGCACAGGACAGTGCTGGTCAGGCCAGCAGGGGCAGTGCTGTTCAAGGAATTGGACAGCTAAGCTGTCCAGCATTGTGGCCACGAGCCATATGCAGCTTTGGGCACTTGACATATAGCTTGCCTGAATTGAGATGTCCCCCAAGTGTAAAATACATACCAAATTTGGAAGATTTACTATGGAAAAAGAATATAGAGTGTCTCATTAAGAATTTTAAAAAATTGATTACATGTTGAAATGTATTAAATGAAATATATTATTAAAATTAATTTCACCTGTTTCTTTTTACCTTTTTAAATGTGGCTACCAGGACATTTAAAATTACACTTGTGCTCACAGTATATTTCTGTTGGGCTGTGCTCCTCTAGAGGATGGGGCTGGTGGAACATTGTAGGCTGTGGCTGTTCAGGGCATCAGGGAACAGGAGTGGTTAGGAAATTGAAGGGCACCTCCAAAGAGTGCAATCCTACATAAAACCTAGCATAGGGCCTGTTGGCCTGGTTCTCCTTTGCCCCATTTCCTGGGACCTTGTCAGGGCAGAACTGAAGCACACCCCTCTGGACTTCCCAACCTCTTGGCTGCCTCAGAGCTGAGGAAGGGGCAGAAGGGGTGAAGGACTCAGAAGGTGCTAGTACCTCAACTGCTGAATTCTCTTTCTGTTCATATCACCCTGTCTGGCATTACCCTGCCAGGGGAATATTTCCACCCCCTGGCCTGAGCAGGGTATGCCAACCAACAGCTGGGTAATCAAGGCAACCAAGGCCATAAAACTCAATCATAATTTGTATGAAATAAATGTGGCTGCAACCCATTTTCATCCATTAACATTCTAAACACCTTGTTCAAGCTGTGCCTGTAGTGTTTCTAGTTGGCAGGATAACTGCAATTAGTGGAAAAGAGCAGTGAGATGATGAGAGATTTAATTCACTTCAGTTAGTTTGATGTGATTTTTGTAAGTACCACTGTGTGCCATGTGCTGTGCTGGGTGCTTTGGGTTGTTTAATTCTCTGTCCTTAAAGAATATATATCCAAATACCTTCGCGTAGGGACAAATGCATGGAGAAATAGAGATGCATGAGAGCTCAGAGGAAGCAAAATTAAGGCCAGTGTGTGTGTGTGTGTGTGTGTGTGTGTGTGTGTGTGTGACTGTGAACTCAGGGAAGATGCCATGTAGTATTAGAGCAGATGAGCAGGATTTGGGCATGTAGTAGTGGAGGGGTGGGGAGAGGATTTTCCAGGCACATTGGGCAGCAGGAAAGGACATGATTCAGGAAAAGGCAGGGAGAGATATTTGGCTAGGATGTTGGGCATGTGAAGCAGAGTCTTAGGAAAGAAATATTGATGACAGATCTTGAGAGGCTTTGATTTCCAGGTTAAGGAGGTTTGGCTTTAGATTGTTGGCACTTGGGGGTTATTGAGGTGGGACTGATCTGAACAACACCCTGCTTAGGAAGAAGAAACCACTTGTCTGGAGATTTTGAGGCTCAGAGAGCTTGTGTGAGGAAAGGAGAGAGGTAAAGAGCCTTTCTGGAATTAACCCTGAAAATAATGCAGTGTGGTGTAGTAGTTAAAAGCATTGGTTTGGGGCCTGGAAAGACCTGAATTTGAACCATAGTGTTGCAATTTTTTTTTTAGTAGTAGCTTTATTAGAATATAATTTATATACCTACAATTCACTCATTTAAAGTATACAATTCAGGGCTCTTGGGTGGCTTAGTTGGTTAAGCATCTGCCTTTGGCTCAGGTCATGATCCCAGGTTTTGGGATCCAACTGAGCCCCTCCAGGATCAATCCCCACATCAGGCTTCCTGCTCAGCAGGGAGTCTGCTTCTCCCTCTCCCCCTGCTCTTTCTCCTGGCTTGTGCTCTTTCAACTCTCTCACTCTCTCTCTCAAATGAATAAATAAAATATTTTTTAAAAGAAGTTACACCCTGAGACAAAGGCAGATGATCAACTGGTGAGCTACCCAGGCATCCCCCCTTGGTGTATTTGTAGAGTTATACAACCATAACTACAGTTAATTTCTCTTTTTAAAAATTGAGCTATAAATGGGATGCCTGAGTGGCTCAGCAGTTGAGCGTTTGCCTCCAGCTCAGGGCATGATCCCGAGATTCGGGATCGAGTCCCACATCAGGCTCCTCTGCCTATGTCTCCGCCTCTTTCTCTCTCTGTGTCTCTCATGAATAAATAAATAAAATCTTTAAAAAAGTTTAAAAAATTGAGATATAATTTATATATCATAAATTGACCGTTTGAAATGTACATTGTCAGTTTTTTAAAAAAGATTTTATTTATTTATTCATGCAGGACACAGAGAGAGAAGCAGAGACACAGGGAGAGGGAGAAGCGGGCTCCATGCAGGGATCTGACATGGGATTCGATCCGGGTATCCAGGATCACACCCTGAGCTGAAGGCGGTGCTAAACCACTGAGCCACCTGGGCTGCCTGATTTGTGTTTTTCTAATTATTAGTGATGTTAAACATCTTTTCATGGTGCTTGTCGTCATCTGTTCCATTCTTGTCTTGAGCTGAGTCAAACCCTGATGGATAGAACTGCATCAGCCAGAGGAGTTTTTTAGATGTGCCTGTGGCATAGTTTGGGGTTCTTTTGATAAAAGTCTAGTAAATTCTTTCCAGGTCCTATATGAAAATCTTGCCCTGTGGTAGTTCCCTAAAGTGCTCTAGGGATAGTGAGACTTAGACATTAAGCATTCAGTCTAAGTCCCTTCCCTGTGTCCTGGTTACCCCTTCTCTACGTGGCCTCATCTCATTCCTTGCCTCAGGCATTGGGCCTTTTCTGCTGGCTGTATCATTCTCAAGGGGGTAACGGTTGTATCTTTGGGAGCTCTTCTCCTTTGCCCTCACAGATTCTGTATTGTTTGTTTATCTGAAGTTTATCCACTGTAGCCTATGTCCATTTTGGCCTCACTGAATTCTCTCCACCACCTACTCATTCCCAGTTATCTTAGATTTCTTGGCCTCCATGGTTTCCTAGACTCTACCAAATGGGGGCACCCCCTCCTGCTTTGGCACAATTAGAGGAAAAGTCGGAAACCAGCTTGCTGGCCTCCCCAAGGCAAAGAGTGTCAGGATGGCAGATGATTCATATTTCAGTTATCACTAGAAATGGTAAGGAGGGCCCTGGCTGTGGATTAGGAGGAGCTCACCATCCCAACCCTTATGGTAGGAGCATGACTGTGATGACAATATGTATGTCATTTGTCAAGTGGTCCGGTTTGGGCTCAGGGGTTCCTTCTTTCTGCAGGATGGCTCTCATGTTCTTTGATCTCTCTCACTCACTCACTCACTCACTCACTCTCAACATACTTTTGAGCACTATCTCGGCAAAGCACTGTGGCAGGCCTAGAGACTAGAAAGCTGAGCATTTGAGGACCTCATAGATTAGTGAGATAGACAAACATATAAATTCAATATTATGTGATGTGTGTTATAATTGAGGTATGTGTGAAGTACAGTGGGAATACAGCTGAAGGAGGAGTACTTGTGCCTTGAGAGAAAGAATGGGGAGCTTCAGCTTCAGGGAAAGGTAACATTTGAGCTGGGTTCTGAAGGAGGAGAGGCGATATGGGGAAGGAAGGCATTCTAGGTAAAGGACTCAAGGATTCTTTGCATAGATTCACATCAAGAGTGATTCTGGTGGGGGGCACTTGGGTGTGGCTTTGGCTCGGGTCATGATCCCAGGGTTCTGGGATGGAGTCCTGCAGGGAGCTTGCTTCTCCCTCTGCCTATGTCTCTACCTCTCTCTCTGTGTCTCTCATGAATTTAAAAAATAAATAAATGAAAGAGTGATTCTGGGGGACGTTCAGAAGCCCACTGCTTTTCCTTTCTTGTGCCTCTCCCTTCAGTTGCACTAGGGAAACCTTGAAGTCAAGAGACCCTGTCTTCTAGAGAAGTGGCCCAAGTCCCAGACTGTCTGTTAGCCTCCCATGTAAATTCATTTGTCCCTATGTCCTCCCACTCACTCTAGATGCAGTCAATTGATGTGAGAAACTCACTCATTCTAAGTATTACTGGGAATGGATGGCTTAGTCAATTAAATAGATAATTGACTCATCGAGTATTTATTTTGGCTTACTAGATACAAGGCATATGAAAGATCATAGTGTGGTGCTTAATGGGCAGGACTAAATTAAAATGGCCTGGTTTTCAAAAGACATGAACAGAAATCTCACAGAGGAAGACATAGACATGGCCAACAGGCACATGAGAAAATGCTCAGCATCACTTGCCATCAGGGAAATACAAATCAAAACCACAATGAGATACCACCTCACACCAGTGAGAATGGGGAAAATTAACAAAGCAGGAAACCACAAATGTTGGAGAGGATGCGGAGAAAAGGGAACCCTCTTACACTGTTGGTGGGAATGTGAACTGGTGCAGCTACTCTGGAAAACTGTGTGGAGGTTCCTCAAAGAGTTAAAAATAGATCTGCCCTACGACCCAGCAATTGCACTTCTGGGGATTTACCCCAAAGATACAGATGCAGTGAAACGCCGGGACACCTGCACCCCGATGTTTCTAGCAGCAATGTCCACAATAGCCAAACTGTGGAAGGAGCCTCGGTGTCCATCGAAAGATGAGTGGATAAAGAAGATGTGGTCTATGTATACAATGGAATATTACTCAGCCTTTAGAAACAACAAATACCCACCATTTGCTTGGACATGGATGGAACTGGAGGGTATTATGCTGAGTGAAATAAGTCAATCGGAGAAGGACAAACATTATATGGTCTCATTCATTTGGGGAATATAAAAAATAGTGAAAGGGAATAAAGGGGAAAGGAGAAAAAATGAGTGGGAAATATCAGAAAGGGAGACAGAACATAAAGACTCCTAACTCTGGGAAACGAGCTAGGGGTGGTGGAAGGGGAGGTGGGCGGGGGGGTAGGGGTGACTGGGTGACGGGCACTGAGTGGGGGCACTTGACGGGATGAGCACTGGGTGTTATTCTATATGTTGGCAAATTGAACACGAATAAAAAATAAATTTATTAAAAATAAAATAAAATAAAATAAAAAGATACAAAGTAAAAAAAAAAAAAAAAAAAAAAAAGGCCTGGTTTTGAATTTGAATTCTATCCACAACTGGGAGACCCCACTCAAGATATTTAACCTCTCAGTTTTCTCTTTGGCAAAATAGAAATAATAGTGCTCTATTGTGTTGTGGAATTTTATATAAGATAGTAAGCACACTGAGTATAGTGTCTGATATGGTAAACATGAATTAAATGGTGGTATATACAGTATATACATATAAAATGTATTATATATATACCCATAGAATATATATATATATATATATATATATATATATATATACACACACGTATATAAAACCTCCCTATTCCTTTTTTAAAAAAGATTTTATTTATTTGAGAGAGAGAGAGAGAGAGAGGGAGAGAGAAAGAGAGAACAAGTAGCAGCGGGGAGGGGTAAGGGGAGAGAGAGGGAGAAGTAGATTCCCCGCAGAGCAGGGATCTCCACATGGGGCTTGATCCCAGGACCTCGGGGTCATGACCTGAGCTGAAGGCAGAAGCTTAAGTGACTGAACCACCCAGGCGCCTCCCAAAACCCCCCTACTCTTGAATAGTTTAAACACTTCAGATAGGAGGGAAAAGTACTCAAACTATAAAATAATACTATATGTTTCCCAGGTTATATATTAGCATTTGAAATAGGGACCTTCTGGAGACATTAATCAAAGACAATTATTCCCAGGAAGATTTATTTTTTGAAAGGGAAAGTAGGACCAAATATACTTTGTAGACCAATGAATGGAAGTTGCCTGGAGGTAGATTTCTTTTTTTTTTTTAGATTTTATTTTATTATTATTTAAATTTTTTTAAAAGATTTTATTTATTTATTCAGAGACAGAAAGAGAGAGGCAGAGACACAGGCAGAGGAGAAGCAGACCCCATGCGGAGAGCCCAACACGGGACTCCATCTAGGGTCTCCAGGATCACGCCCTGGGCTACAGGCGGCGCTAAACCGCTGCGCCACCGGGGCTGCCCCTGGAGGTAGACTTCTGTCCTAGTATAAAAGTGAAATTCTTAAGAGAGCATTGCATCTTAGAGGTAGTGAGCTTTTCATGTCCTGGGAAGTGATTAAGTAGTGACTGGCTGATCTGTTGGTAGAGAGGCTTCCTGGATCCCTTAGAATGATGTAGAGGGGATGCTGGGCTGCTATGGGACATTTTGGAAAGTCTCTCTTTTTCTATCCCTATTTCCTTTTTTTTTTTTTTTTTTAAGATTTATTTGTTCATTCATGATAGACATAGAGAGAGAGAGAGAGAGAGAGAGAGAGAGAGAGAGAGAGAAGCAGGCTCCATGCAGGGAACCCGATGTGGGACTTGATCCCGGAATTCCAGGATAGCGCCCTGGGCGAAAGGCAGGCGACAAAACAATAAGCCACCCAGGGATCCCCTCTATCCCTATTTCCAAAAGCCCTTGCCTTTTCCTGTTAGGGTGGCTCCCTCATTTGGGAGGACCTAGAACCCTGCAGTGCCTGGGGCAGCTGTCAGAGCAGGTGCCTCCTGTAGGTGACCTGGCATCTTATCTCCCCTGCCCTCATCTCTTCCCTGCCTTTTCCGGCTTGCCTCCTAAAGTAAAAATAACTCCGGGCCAAACATTAACTGTGAAACCATAAATACACGTGAAGCTCGGGTGGCTTCCAGGCTGGACTCTCATTGCCCTGCTATCAGGTGCTGCCTCATCTCCCTATGACTGGGGAGGGTGGAGTGGCTGGAACAATGAGGGGGGCCCCACTACTTTAGCCTTCCACCCTGGCAGAGTGTGGAGAATGTATCCATTGCCCAAGGCTCTGGTGAGGCCTGTTTAAATCTGATCCTTGGGGCTTGGGGAGAGAACATAGCATTTTTCCACACCAACAGATGATGTGATCTCACTTATATGATCAGGAACTTCCCTTGCTTGATGTGGGTCCCAGTGTACACATACATATGAGTAGTGATTTCATAGACAGCTACATAGTACTGAAAAACACGTCTGTCACTCAAGCATTGTGGTGCATTTCCCTTCATTCTGTGTCTTATTCATGCCCAGAACCTTGCACAGTGACTGCAGCATCAATACATCTTTGTTGAACTGATGGGTGACTGGTGAGTGAGCAAATAAATACTTATGCTCACTCACATACTCATTCGCACATATACACATTTTCAGGAGGGTGCCTGCAGATACACGTGGATATTCACAGTATATCAACAGAACACACACACACACAGACACACACAAACTAAAGTCAATAGCATAAACACACCTTCCAAACACACCTTCACCTAATAGCCATTTGCATATTAACTTGTACACATATTTACAGGTTTCTGAACGACCCTGCTAAACAGCAAAGTTGGCTATGATGATATGGTTATAATGCTGGTCAGGGGAAAAATGATATTCTGGCTGGAAAGCCCATCTCCAAGTTGGGTTGGGATGACTGCCTACACTAAAACCTTTCACCTGCCTCTTCTCCCCTGGAGCCCTGTGGGAGGAGGGAAGGGGCTGAATGGAGCATACTAGAGCAAGTAGGATCAAGCTCAGTGTCTCCTGGCCCCTTATAATCTCTTTCAGAAAATATATTGATCTGACTGGGAACTGCACTGGGCTATTTTCCCCTTAGAGAATGGTGATAAAGAAGGGGAGAAAAACAGCCCTAGATTTAGATGTGGAGCCACATGCAGGCTGAAGCCAGCATGAAGGTATTATAAAATGTATGTGTGTTCATATGTTGATATAGAAGTGGCAATAGGCTGCAGTTTCTTAAAAAGAGGATGAGGCTATGATTTCACTGTGTACTGGACCCCCCGAAAGCCTAGGAATGGAGGGCAAGAACTCTGGCATGTGATTTGGGCTCTATCACCAATTTGTGAGCTAGGCTGAAAGGAGATTGCTCCACTTTAGTGGTCCCCTGCCTCACAGGGCTCTTGTGAGAATCCAAGGAGCTAAGAGAGCTTACAGGTGCTTTGAAGACTTAAGAACATTTCTTAGTGGTCAGGACTTATTTCAAGAGTTTGGTGAAAAGCATTTCAAGTGTTTCAGCATCCTCAACCAATGAATCTGTGAATTCATGAATTTTAGAATTGATCTAGACCTAAGAGGCCATTGGATCTAATCTTTCACTCAGAGCTGGAATCCCCTATGTAAAATTTTAGATAAGCATAATTTCGACTCCTAAGGAGAGTAGCCAATTAGGAAGAGGTATCCATAGGAGAGGTCACTAAAACCCCCGACAGTTGGTGTTAAATGACTTATACTAGGATATAGTATAGTACAGTGAGGTGGTCACAGGGCCATGGGGAATCAGAAAAGGCTTCATGGATGAAGTGAGGACTGGGAGAATTAGTCAGGGGGGAAGGGAAGGGGGAATGGAGCACTCTGCGAAGAGGGTCAGGGGATGGCACATGGGCCTTGGAGGCTAGAGAGGAACGATGCCTCACTGGAGTTACTAACGGTAAAGATTAAAAGGGAAAACAGGACTAACCAGGTTAATTTTTGAGTACTTTCTGGAACTGGCCCAGCTCAATAGTTAATCATTTGACCCTTTAGGAATTACCTGGACCCTGTCCCAGTCATACATACATACAACTGGAGGATCCAGTGTGTCCCAGAGTAGAGATGAGGGGGAATTTGGAAGTCACCTTGTCTAAGCCTGACTCTTTTCCTGGGGCAAAACTGAGGCCAAGAGAGGACAAAGAGAGGCACTGAGGTTTCCCAGGGAGTCAGTGGCAGAGCAGGGATTTGAATTTAGATCTCCTGAGTCTGAGTCATGATCACCTGGATCTTAAAAGTGGGTTTGGGAGGCTTTTACCTAGTGTTGGTTAAGGCTGCAAGTTTGGATCCTGATTTGTAAGTGTAGCTGTATGTATTTGTTAATTTTTTCTGGGTTCAGAGACCAAGATTGTATACTGGTTAGGTTCCTGCAAGTAACTGAGGTAGGCTGTTACCTGTGCCTCGGGATTTCAGGGATGACCAGAAGGCTCTCAGGTGTTCCTACCCGGTTAACTAATAGTTAACATTCCACTGGTAGACCTTTATGTCCACAGCTCTAGGCTTTGATCTGTTTTGAAAGGCTCTTATGCTGTAGGAGGAAGAACATACTCAGTAACCTGTGAATCAATTGACAACAGTTCAGTGTAAATGGGGCGAGCAGATCCTTTCCTGAGAGCCAATATCGATGGGGAAAGAAACTGAAGGTATTCAGAGCTACAAAAAGATAACATTCTGAGCTAGTGGAGGTTAAGACTTCAACATATGAATTCCGGAGGGGACACAATTCAACCCATAGCAAAGTTGATTGTGCATTTGGCAAGAGCCAAGGAATATCTTCTTGGGGGCCTGTGTACAAGAAGACCTTGCTTCTTTGTCTTTGAACTTTTGATAGAAGCTGTCCTCCAGGGAAGCTTCCAGAATTAGGAGGCAGGAGTTTTGGCTTCCAGTTCTGCTCATCTGAGGGAGGGATCTTAGATAAATCACTATCTTGAGACCTTAGTATCCTCCTGGTCTTCAGTTATTTCTGGCAATCTATGATTCCCAGGTGGCAAAACAAGGTTAGTTTTTGGTTAGGTCTTAGCTTCTATGCCCATCTTATAGACCTTTAATTTATGCTAATGGGATCAAGGTTGGGAATCTGTTTTTTGAGGGACTCATTGATTTTTTTTCTGTGCTTTATCAATTTTTAATCAATCAATCAAACTCTTATTGAGCATCTGTTGTGTACTAGGTGTTGTATTCAACGGGACAGGATCCCAGACTTTCTGAACTTCCTTTGGTGGGGAGACAGATTACATAACCATATAATCAGAAACACATTTGGTGAGTACTGTTGCTGTACTGTAACTGTCATGTGCTGCGGGTCCTTAGGATAGTGAGGTGGGTGATCTTCCTGGTGTCAAGGAAGGCTTTGGCAAGGAAATGAACTCTATCTTAAAGGTTGAATAGTAGTTCTACAGGGAGAGAGGGCCAGAAGGGGAATTTTAAGTAGAGGGAACAGCTTGTGCTGCTCCTGATAGTATGAAAGAGTAGTTTGATATGATGGTGCTCTGAGATTTGTGGACGACAGGGTGGGAGACAAGGCTGAAAATATGGCTTCAGACCACACTATGAAGGATGTTATTTAGACTTCACCCTGAGACAAAGGAGGAACCATGAGAGGTTTTATACTGGGGGAGTTATATGTTTGCGTGTTTGCTTTGGAGATCTCTCTGATAGCAGCCTGTCAGAGGTACTGGTATTGGAGGTGAAGAGGCTGGAGACAGGGTAAAACAGTTAGGGGCCAGTCCAACAGCTCAGGCCAGTGATGATGAGGACTGAACAAAGATAGGGGTTGTGGCGATAGAGGACAAGTTCAGGAGATACTTAACAATACTTTAATTTGGGCCATGGGGTGTTTGGCTGTGCAGTGGCAGGTCAGGGAAGAGGACGGGAGTTTGGCTGGAGAAAGTAAAGACTTCTGTTTTAGACATATTGCATTAAGGGGTCTGGGGACCACTCAGACAGGTCTGTGCAGTCAGCTTGTGAACTATAGGTCTGGAGCTCTGGAGAGGGGCAGAGACCATCTCATGTCA
Organism: Canis lupus familiaris; assembly: GCF_011100685.1. Taxonomy (NCBI): domain Eukaryota; kingdom Metazoa; phylum Chordata; class Mammalia; order Carnivora; family Canidae; genus Canis; species Canis lupus. The sequence goes on from NC_049247.1 coordinate 25,230,014, forward strand.
TCTCTTCCCGCTAATTGCTCCAGCCACACTGCCCTTTTGTCACTTCTTAGATCATGCTAGCCAAACTCATTCCCACCTTCCCACCTTAATTTCATTCTTCCTCTGTTTTTCTGCATGGCTGGATCCTCTCATTCTTCAGCTCCTCATTCTCAGCTGGCTCCTCAACTCCATTTAGAGAGGGACCTCAACTGTTCTATTCAGTGCCATAACATCAGGGCCAAGCACAGAGCCTGGCACATGGTAGCTGCTTAATGAATGTTTGTTGCGTGACTAAGTGAACCATCACTAAAGTCAGGGGATAAAACAGGGGTAAAGGATGCACATTAATCTTAAAGGAATCTTAGAGGAATCTGAGGGTAATCCCCTTCACAGTTGGAGGGGAGACAATGAAATCCTTTCTGTGTTATTATTTTTGTTGATAACAAAAATATTAAAAATAACAGTGTCAGAGAGTGCTTGGGTTCAAATTCTTCTCTTACTAGTTATATGACCTTGGAACATTGCCTTGGTTTCCTCATCTGTAAGATGGGAATAATAATGGTACCTACCATACTGGGTTGTTGTGAGGATTAAATGAGATGATGCCTATGTAGATAGGCATAGAGTAAGTGTTCAATAAATAGTAGCTGTTATTTTTATTTATTATTATTTTTAAAGATTTTATTTACTTATTCATGAGAGACACAGAGAGAGGCAAAGAGAGAGGCAGAGACAGGAGAAGCAGGCTCCATGCAAGGAGCCCGATATGGGACTTGATCCCAGGACTCTGGGATCACGCCCTGAGCTGAAGGCAGATGCTCAACTGCTGAGCCACCCAGGCATCCTAGTAGCTGTTATTATTAAGTGGACATTACATTATATTAGGCACTGTGCTCACGACTTTCAATGCAAGTTTTTGCTTTAAGATTTTTATTTATTTATTCATGAGAGACACAGAGAGAGATAGGCAGAGACAGAGGCAGAGGGAGAAGCAGGCTCCCCCAGGGAGCCTAATGCAGGACTCAATCCCAGGACCCTAGGATCACCACCTGAGCCAAAAGCAGACACTCAACTACTGAGCCACCCAGGCACCCCTCAATACAAGTTCTTAATGAATTTCTTTAGTAACTTGGTGAAATAGAATTTTACTTTTATTTATTTATTTTTTAGAATTTTACTTTTATTTTATTAAATGTTTATTTATTTATGATAGTCAGAGAGAGAGAGAGAGGCAGAGACAGGCAGAGGGAGAAGCAGGCTCCATGCACCGGGAGCCCAATGTGGGATTTGATCCTGGGTCTCCAGGATCGCGCCCTGGGCCAAAGGCAGGCGCCAAACCGCTGCGCCACCCAGGGATCCAGAATTTTACTTTTAAAGAATAGTTTCCATAGTTGAGAAAATGAGGCTCAGAAAGAGGAAATAACTGAATCACACATTTACTAGCTGGGCAATGGAGGCACTGGAATTTAAACCCAAATTTGCCTAAGGCAGCTGCATTAACCGTTGTGCCACACTATAGGGTGACCCTGGAATTCTGGTGTGGTCAAGGGAGCTGGCTACAGAGGAAGATCAGAACTCAGGGGTTCTGCCTCCTAGATGTTAGCTATCTTGCACCTGTAGAGGACCTCTGTGGAAGGGCAATAGAAAGCCTATCTCAACACAAGGGGCACCCCAAGATCAGTCTTCCTACCTCTGACTGGGAAGGCTGGGCAGGGCACTTGGGACATCTTGTGGCATTTACAGCCTTACGAACCTATAGATCAGAATGTTTATAACTAGTCATCACATTTCTCTCCAATATCTAAACCTTTGGTTTGGATAAGAGACTTCAATTAAAACAAAAATCTTTCCCTTTGACCAATCAATCTAATTATCTTTCTACTTATTAACCTTGGTTGATACTGTGATAAGTAAGAGAAAATGACTTTTGAATTAGTTGATTGACAACAAAGTCTTATAAGGAAACAGTGCTTTATATATACACAGATACACATGTATATACCGCTCAGCTGCAAACATGTGCCTCCCCAGACATGTGTCCATTTATGCCTGGGAATACAACCTTGCAAGGAACTTGCTGCATGTGCAAGAACTCTTATCTAGCCAATTTGTACACATGGCAAAACATAAAACAACCACACAGATAGACAGATGGAAACCCTGAGGTGACTATTAAGTTTGGAAGGACAGAGATTAAGTAGAAAAATAATAAGAATATTAGTTTCCATTCATTTTGAGTGCTCACTGAGTGCTGGGGATTGAGTTTAGCACTTTACATATACTGTCTCATCTAATCTTCACAACAAGGGCACGGGCAAGGGAGTTGACCATAACTATCAGCATCCCCTTGTTTTCCACATGGAGACTGAGGCTCTGGAAGAGCTTAGGTGCCCCAGGTGTCTGTATATACAACAAAGTTTGGAAGCCTTGTGGTATAGGTTGCTGAGGGTGATACAACTAGTAAATCATAGAAACAAAACCTGAACACAACTGTGTTATGACTATAAAACCTTTGTTCTTAACCACTAAGATGTTATCTGTCTGTATTTCCATGACAGGGACAGAGAAAAGAAACATGGCTTTAATTTTTACTGCATAGCAGCATGAGACATCTTCCATAACCATCATCTTCATCTTAGAAGGAGTTGCTATTAAAAAACCAAACCAAACCAAACCAAACAAAACAAAACAAAACACCATTGTGGTAAAATATACAGAATGTACAATTTACCTATTAAATCATTTTTAAAAAGATTTATTTATTTATTCGTTCATTCATTTGAGAGAGAGAGAGAAAGAGAAAACAGTAGGGAGGGGTGGAGGGAGAGGGAGAGAGTCCTAAGCAGACGCTGCACTGGGCATGGAGCCCGATGCAGAGCTGGCTCTCTCAACTCTGAGATCACAACCCAAGCCAAAACCAAGAGTCTGACGCTTAACCAACTGCACCACCCAGTCGCCCTGTATTAAATCATTTTTAAGTGTATAATTCAATGGCATTAAGGACAATCATGAAGTTGTGCAACCATCACCATTATCTATTTCCATGACTTTTTCATCATCCCAGACAGAAACTCTGCACCCACTAAACAATTAACTCCCTGTTACTCCTCTTCCCTAACCCCTTGGTAGCCACTATTCTACTTTCTATCTCTACAAAGTTGCTTATTCTAGGTATCTCACATAATGCTGGATGTTTTCAAGATTCACCTATGTGGTAGCATGCATCAAAATGAGAAGAAAGAGCTTTAAGAAAAATCAAAAGCCATGTTTTCTTTTACTGGACGAAGTTCACATAGAGAACATTATCCCAAAATGATGCTATAGTCAGAAAAATCAAACAGACTCAGTATGAGTTTATTTTATTTATTTTTAAAAAAAATTTTTTTAATTTTTTTTATTTATTTATGATAGTCACAGAGAGAGAGAGAGAGAGAGAGAGAGAGAGAGAGAGAGAGAGGCAGAGACACAGGCAGAGGGAGAAGCAGGCTCCATGCACCGGGAGCCCAATGTGGGATTCGATCCCGGGTCTCCAGGATCGCGCCCTGGGCCAACGGCAGGCGCCAAACTGCTGCGCCACCCAGGGATCCCTCAGTATGAGTTTAGACACATCTGCTGTCCTGGATGAGCATTCCTGAACTGGTTAGAAAGAGGGATTCAGAAGGTGTGGAGAAGGTGTTCATGAATAAAGATGATCCCAAGATGGACACCCAGACTGTCTCCTGGATCTCTGGCTTGAGGACTTTGCCTCAAACAGCTTCTGTGCTACTCCTTTTTTTTTTTTTTTTTTTTTTTAAGATTTATTTATTTATTCGAGAGAGAGAGAGAGAGAACGAGGCAGAGACACAGGCAGAGGGAGAAGCAGGCTCCATGCAGGGAGCCCGATGCAGGACTTGATCCTGGGACTGGATCCTAGGACTGGATCCGGGGACTCCAGGATCACACCCTGGGCCGAAGGCAGGTGCTAAACCGGTGACCCACTCAGGGATCCCCATTCTGTGCTACTCCTTGCTCCAACCCTGGTAGACTTCTCGAAGGAATTGGGAGGATCTGGTCAAGAACTTGACTCTTGCCTAAGGTTGCCTGAAGTTACAAAGAAAGCAGTGTGACATAATCATTACAGCATCAGAAGAGGAGAGCTTCTGTCTGGCTCCCTCATTCCCCACTGTGTGATTTATGACATTTCCTGTCATTGAGCCCTTGTTTCCAACTGCAGAGGACACTGCCACAGGGACTGTTGTGAAGATCAAGACGAAATTGGAGGGACTGAGTCTGATGGCTCAAACAGATGGCTTTTTCTCTGATATCCCCAGTTTTATTCATGGGGGGTGCCCAGTCTCAGGCCCCAGGCTCCAAATTTTCCTAGAAACCATATGAGATGACAGGTTGTCCCTCTTGCCTCAGACTTGTTTGTGGGCTGGAGGAGGAGAGAGGTTTACGAGAGGAGGTATTGAGTTATTTTCTCATTTCCTTTTTTGAAACCACCCAGGAGTTTGGGGGAAGGTGATTCAAGTGAGAGAGAAGCAAGGCAATTTGAACCAAGGAAACAGTGAGCTTTAGTGCCCTTATCTGTAAAATGGGTGGGAATGTTTTTTCATGTTGTATGTGTGTGTGTGAAAATTAATGAGGCAGTGCATATGAAGTGCGCTGTGAGAGAAAAAGGCACTGAGTTAAGTGGTTATTATGAGCTTGCTAATTGGCTTAGTAAAGGGGCTGGGCTGGAGGTTGTGTGTGTGTGTATAGAACCTGAGCAAGTAGGTTAACTTAGAAGCACTAGTCTGGAAGTTCTCAAGGGCAAGGACTACACTGTCTTACCCTTAGCTTCTAGCGCAGCACTTGGAACATAGAAGATCCTCAAGAAATATTTGTTGAATCAAAGAATGAGCTAAACCAGAGTTGAAAAATTATAGTCAAGCCATTGCCTTCTATTTTTTTTCTGATTCCTTTCTCCACTTGTGTGATGCTGCCTTTTCTTTCTTTCTTTTTTTAAAGATTATTTATTTATTTATTTATTTATTTATTTATTTATTTATTATTCATGAGAGACAGACAGAGAGAGAGAGAGAGAGATGTGGTGACACAGGCAGAGGGAGAAACAGGCTCCACGCATGGAGTCCGACATGGGACTCGATCCTGGGACTTCAGGATCACACCCTGGGCTGAAGGCAGATGCTTTAACTGTTGAGCCACCCAAGGATCCCCTTTTATTTCTTTCTATTCCTCCAGGAAAACATTCTTAGGGCAAGACCTAATGAGAAACTGTGGAACAGTAGAAAGAGCCCTGGACCAGGGAATCAGGAGACCAGGATTTCATCCTGACTTTGACACTGGATGATGATAGGCCAGGGCTCATGTTCCACAGGGCTCATGTTCCACATCAGTATTGTAAGAAGTTTGGCTTGGCTAATATTTAGTTTTGTTCCGGTTTTAGTGTTCCAGGTTGGATGCTATACTCACATGAAGGTAACAGTGTTATTCTTCCAAGAATATTTGCATTTATTTTATTTTATTAATTTTTAACTTGAAAAAAATTTTTTAAATTTGTTTTTATTGAAGTTAGATTTGCCACCATATAACACCCAGTGCTTATCCCATCAAGTACCCACCTCAGTGCCTGTCACCCAGTTACCCCAACCCCCCGCCCATCTCCCCTTCTGCAACCCTTCGTTCATTTTCCAGAATTAGGAGTCTCTCATGGTTTGTCTCCCTCTCTAATTTTTCCCACTCAGTTCCCCTCCTTTCCCTTACGATCGCTTTCACTATTTCTTATATTTCCTGTATGAGTGAAACCATATGATGATTGTCCTTTTCCGATTGACTTACTTCACTCCTTTCCCTTATTTTATTTTTTTTAAAAAGATTTTATTTATTTATTATTGAGAGACACAGAGAGAGGCAGAGACATAGGCAGAGGGAGGAGAAGCAGGCTTCATGCAAGGAGCCTGATGCAGGAATTGATCCCAGGACCCCAGGACCCTAGGACCATGCCCAGATCTGAAGGGCAGATGATCAACCACTGAGCCATTCAGGTGTCTCAAATATTTGCATTTAAAAAGAGAACAGAACCTTAAGCCAGAGGAAGGAAGGGCTGATGGTGGAATGTGAGGCTTTCTTATGTGGCTGGGAGAGAGAGGTATTTCCTTGTCATCACCAATCTAGGAAAGTACACATAAGGTGGGTCCTGAACCCAGCCCCTGCAACTCACCAGCTCCTAAATTCAGCCCTGACTCATACTCAAGGAAGTGGTGGAGGATGCTGTGGAGCAATCTCTGAGAGCAAGGCCTTGTGCTTGATTGATCTGAATCCCTGTGAGGAGCTGGTGTGAAGGGGCCTTGGTTTCCTGGACATTCCCTGGGACTTCACTGGAGATTAGTAGGCGTGAAGGGTAAGAGGAAAGGATTGCAAGGAAAGAATTGGTCATTGGAGAGCAGGAGGATTGGATTTAGTCCTGAGTCTGTTGCCTACTTTGGTAGTTGTGTGAAGGACAGAGCCAGGTAAGTGGTATAGAAAATGGGGTGAGGGAGTGTTCCAAGTGGGCAAATGCCCACAGAGAGAGATTGTGGTGGCATCTGGGGAATTGGAAGGTCCACATGGCCAAAGCATGGAAGAGATCAGAGGGTTCAACTCCCTGTTATATATAAGGAAACTAATGCCCAGTGAGAAGGGATTTTGCTCAAGTCACACAACTACCAAAGCAGGCAACAGACTCAGGAAAAGAAAGAAAAGGCAGCAATGTAGGCAGACCCTACATTCTTTCTTTCTTTTTAAAAGATTATTTATTTATTTATTTGAGAGAAAGAGTAAGAGGATGAGTAGGGGGAAGAAGCAGAGAGGGAGAAACAGACTCCCTGCTGAGGAGAGAGCTCAATGTGGGGCTTGGTCCTGGGACCCTGAGATCATGACCTGAGCTGAAGGCAGATGCTTAGCCGACTGAGCCACCCAGGTGCCCCTAATGCAGCCTTCCCTACTACACTGTGAACTCCATTTGAGCAGATACCTAATTATTTTATCCTAACTCTATCCCTAGCCTCAGCACAGAACTGGCACATAGTAGGTGTTCAATAAATATCTGTAAAATTAGCAAATGAGTGGATACCTAATAAGTGATTGTTGGGTGGATTATTGTGAGGGTAATTCAATGATGCTGTTTGATTTCATTTTATTCCATTCTCTGACCCTGAATAAACTGTAGCACCAGGCTCCCAGCTAATGATTTAAACTCTTTAGATTCCTGCTTACCCAATTTGTCTCGTCAAGCCCCTAACATTTTATTTTATTTATTTATTTTTATTTTTTAAGCCCCTAACATTTATAAACAATTTCCTCCAGTTCCTTCAGTGGTGTTTAGATTGGGGAAGGCAACTAGCAACTCTGGAGTCATTACCTTTCTTGTTCATCCAGACAAGACAACAGAAATACTTGTACTATCTCACACTTATATAGTTTTAGGTATTTCAAATCCATGGCCTTTTTTTTTTTTTTTGTGAAGTAGGCCTAGCAGGCATAAATTATCCTCATTTTATAGTGAGAAAAACTGAGACTCAGAGGTTAGAGCTACATAGAGATCTACAGCAATAGAACCTTACCTAGAATAGGTGTATTGTTATTCCTCCCTCCCATACTTGAGACAGATGTCAGTCATTAGTGGCCTTCTTTCCACTGAACTCAAATTCTGCCTCAGAATCCTACTTAACACAGCATTCTAGTCAGTCATCATGTAGTTGAAGTTGACATATGAGATGAAGATTATTGGCCACCTGTAGCTGATAATCCTTGCCTCGGCTATCAGGCAGTTATTTATAGAGAAAAAGTTAATTTATTTTTGAAGAGGGTCTGAGGCTCATAGATAATCAATACCAGCTCATTCTACCATGAAGGGGCATCAGTACTATTATACTGTTCTTTCTGTCTGCCCCCATTTCATTAGCCTTTTAGGCTTTCTAATATTGGTGACATGTCCTGATCTTGCCAGAAGTATGTTAGGAAGAAGGGTGGCCTTCAAGTACTTCTAGGGAGCCCCAAGTCTGGCTGCAGGGGCCTCACTGCGGGCGTCTTGGTCACCCTGTCCCCCAGGGTGGGGGCAGCTGGGGCAGGGCTCGGAGCCACCCTGGCACCCTTTGTCCATGGAGGCCAGATCTGTTCAAGAAGGTGCTGCCCCATCAGTGCCTGGGCTCCATCTGGTCCAGGTGGAATAAGCCTGGCAATGAGCACCTGGCACGCACAGTCCGTGCCACCATCACCCTGTTCAATGGTGTGGCCAATTGCGTCTTCACCACCTGCCTTGGCAACCCAAGCATGACAGCCTAGGACAGGGCCATGGTGGTGGAGCACTGGATCAAGGTGGCCAAGGCCTGTCAAATTCTGCAGAACTACTCCTCACTCTATGCCATCCTCTCTGCTCTGCAGAGTGCCTTGATTCACCGCCTGAAGAAGACAGTGGCCAAAGTTTCCAGGAAGAGCTTTCAAAAATTTAAGCTTGAAAACCCACAGAGCAGGAAGCTGCTTGTCCAGGAGCGGCCATCTGAATTTGGCACCCTGGGGATGGATGTCCAGAGAGAAGGAAGAGGGGTTGGTAGAAGAAGGGTGTTGTCCCTTCCTTGGCACCTTCCTTACTGACCTGCTGATGTTGGACATTGCAATGGAGGAGTACCTGGAGGGCAATGCGATCAACCACCAGAAGAATAAGCTACATCCTATCCTGTCAGCTGGAGCCCCGATCCTAGCTGGCCAGCAGAACTCAAGAACAGGAAACACTGGCCACAGTCAACCTCAGGGCTGAGCCAGTGTCCAGTGGCAACGCTATGCACATGGAACCCATCTGCTCAACACCTCTTCCTCCCATGTCTTTACTTTTTTGGAGGGCCAATATTTCATTGTCTTAAATAGTAAACAGTACATTTTAATATTATTATATTAAAGCCCATTTTATCTTATTTTTTTTTAAAGATTTTATTTATTTATGAGAGAGAGCGATTGAGAGAGAGAGAGAGGCAGAGACTCAGACAGAGGGAGAAGCAAGCTCCACGCAGGGAGCCGGCTGTGGGACCCGATTCCAGGTCTCCAGGATCACACCCTGGGCCGGAGGGAGGCGCTCAACCGCTGAGCCATCCAGGCCTCCCAAAGCCTCTTTTATTTTAGGAAAAAAAAAGGGGGGGGGGGTGTGTGGGAAACCCAGAACAGGGCCTTCTGACTCCTGGTAATGTCTGTGGTTTATTCTAGTTCTTCGCTTCTGCTGACTAGTGAGTCCAGACCCAGAAAAGGCACATAGCTCCGCAGAACAGCCCTGGGTGGGGGAGTCACCTCAGTGCAATGCTGAATATCACCACAAGGTGACGCTGTAGCTTCCTTTGCTTTTAGTTTCTACCCTGATGGAAAATGTTTAAATTTGCACAATATTCAACAAATAGAACTTTGACTTACGAACGGCTTCCCGAATTAAATACATGACTTAACTGTTCTAGTTCAAATTCTATCAGGTTTCAGATGGTTACAAATCTGGAGCTTCCCAGGCTCATGAATCTTTTCTTTTGTCATAGCTCTTTGCTTGTTCTGATACTATCGCACTTTCTCTTTGTCTTATTCTTATTTGTGTATGTGTTTTTTGGTTCAGACATCTTTGTCCTTTTAAAAAATAATTGAACTGTGTAGCTTCAGCTAAAGGTCTGTCCTTTGGGCAGCCCTGGTGGCTTAGCGGTTTAGCGCTGCCTTCAGCCCAGGGTGTGATCCTGGAGATTCTGGATCGAGTCCCGATTCGGGCTCCCGGCATGGAGCCTGCTTCTCCCTCTGCCTGTCTCTAATAAATAAATAAAAGAATCTTAAAAATAAAATAAAGCTCTGTCCTTCAACCTTTCTTCCTGCTTTCCCAGAGGTAACTATCTTGAAGGTTTCATTTATTGTTCCTATGTTTATTTATTTTTTTAAAAAGATTTTAATGTAAAAAAAATAAAAATATTTTATTTATTTGAGAGAGAGAGGGAGATAGAACACAAGTGGGAAGAGGGGCAGACGGGGAAGGAGAGGGAAAAGGAGATCCCTGATGACTGTGGAGCAGACATATGTATGTCCCCATAAACTTCTTTTTGTTTCTCCGTGTTTCTCTCTCTCCACACACACACACAGGTATGTGGTGCTTTATTTTATTTTATTTTATTTTTTTTAATTTTTTATTTATTTATGATAGTCACACACACAGAGAGAGAGAGAGAGAGAGAGAGAGAGAGAAGCAGGCTCCATGCACCGGGAGCCTGACGTGGGATTCGATCCTGGATCTCCAGGATCGCGCCCTGGGCCAAAGGCAGACGCTAAACCACTGCGCCACCCAGGGATCCCCTTTATTTTATTTTTTAAAGATTTTATTTATTCATGAGGGACACACAGAGAGGCAGAGACATAGGCAGAGGGAAAAGCAGGCTCCCTGCAGGGAGCCAGATGCAGGGGCCAGGATCACAACCTGAGCCAAAGGCAGATACTCAACCAATGAGCCACCCAGGAGCCCTAGTTTTAGTGCTTTAAAATACACATAGGGTCTCCTGGTTGGCTTAGTCGGAAGAGTGTGTGACTCTTGATCTTGGGGTTGTGAGCTCAACTCCCACCTTTGATGTAGAGATTACCAAAAAAAAAACAAAAACAAACAAACAAACAAAAAAAACCCTTAAAAAAGTACATATGATGCAAGCATACCATAAATTCCTTGTAGCGTTGTCTTTTTTTAAAATTTTTATTTATTTATGATAGTCACACAAGGGGAGAGAGAGAGAGGCAGAGACATAGGCAGAGGGAGAAGCAGGCTCCATGCACCGGGAGCTTGATGTGGGATTCGATCTTGGGTCCCCAGGATCACGCCCTGGACCAAAGGCAGGCGCCAAACTGCTGCGCCACCCAGGGATCCCAAGCGTTGTCTTTTTCACTCAATATTCTGCTTTTGAGATTTGCCCATGACGACATATATTTTGGCTATTTGATATTCTCTTCTAAGGAAAAGTGATTTACGGTTGCATTTTGCTTTTCCTTTTATTACTACAGGCAGACCTGCAATGAACATTCTATGTATGTCCCTTTGCGCATATGTATAAGATGTAAGAGTTTCTTTAGAGTAGGTACTTAGAAATGAAAGTGGTTAAAGCTGTATGCATGTTTTTACTTTTATTAGATATGGCCAGATTTTATCCAAAGTATTTGTACTAAGTTATACTCCCATCTGTACTCTTTCCATATTTTGGCTAATGTGGACATTGGGGTGCATGTGCCCATTTGAATCATTGTGTTTGTATCCTTTGACTGAATACCTACTAATGCAATTGCTGGGTGTAGGGTAGATCTATTTTTAACTTTTTGAGGAAACTCCATACTGTTTAGGATGAAATTTTATTTTATTTTTAAAATTTTTATTTAAATTCCATTAATTAACATAGAATATATATTGGATTCAGAAGTAGATATCAGTGATTCATCAGTCTTATATAGTACCCAGTGCTAGAATGAAATTTTAAACTGTATATTTCTTTTATTATTATTAAAGTGAATTCCTCATTTTAAATCACCTATTCAGACAAATACCCACCATTTGCTTCAACATGGATGGAACTGGAGGGTATTATGCTGGGTGAAATAAGTCAATTGGAGAAGGACAAACATTATATGGTCTCATTCATTTGGGGAATATAAAAAATAGTGAAAGGGAATAAAGGGGAAAGGAGAAAAAATGAGTGGGAAATATCAGAAAGGGACACAGGACATGAAAGACTGCTAACTCTGGGAAACGAACTAGGGGTGGTGGAAGGGGAGGTGGGTGGAGGGTGGGGGTGACTGGGTGATGGGCACTGAGGGGGGCACTTGATGGGATGAGCACTGGGTGTTATTCTATATGTTGGCAAATTGAACACCAATAAAAAATAAATTTATAAAAAAAAATAAATCGCCTATTCATCTCCTTACCACCTTCCCCTCTCCCTGGAGTAATTTTTAAAAAAGATTTTACTTATTTATTCATGAGAGACAGAGAGAGAGAGAGCGAGAAAGGCAGAGACACAGGCAGAGGGAGAAGCAGGCTCCATGCAGGGAGCCCGATGTGGGACTCGATCCCAGGTCTCCAGGATCAGGCCCTGGGCTGAAGGTGGCACTAAACCGCTGAGCCACCTGGGCTGCCCCTCTTTTTATTTTTAAATATTTATTTGAGAGAGTAAGAGAGAGTGAGAGTGCAGGGGAAAGGGCAGAGGAAGAGGGAGAGAGAATCCTCAGGCCTACATGCCCCAATGAGCATGGAGCCTGACACAGAGCTCAATCTCATGACCCTGAGATCACAACCTGAGCTGAAATCAAGAATCAGATGCTTAACTGACTGTGCCACTCAGATGCTCCCTGAACAACAATTTTTTTCTGTCCAGGACCTTCAACTTTTTAGCATTATTTAGTGTTCGTGAAAGTGAAATGGAATTTCACCTCCATTGCAGAGGAGAGGTTTTGGCAGATAGGACCTCTTAGCATCTCTCAAATTTTATTTTTATTTTAAAAAGATTTTATTTATTTATTCTTGAGAGATACAGAGAAAGAGGCAGAGACACAGGCAGAGAGAGGAGAGCAGGCTCTAGGCAAGGAGCCTGATGTGGGACTTGGTCCTGGGAATCCGGGATCACGCCCTGAGCCAAAGGCAGACAGACATTCAACCACTGGGCCACCCAGGTGTCCCAACATCTCTCAAATTTTGCTCAGCTAAAGAGTCCAGGGGAATTCAACTTCCTCTGGGCAGTGCTTGGAATTTTGTGAATTTTAGAATTGATCTAGACCTAAGTAAGAGGTTATTGGATCTAATTTTTCACCCAGGGCTGCAATGCCCTGTATAAAATCTTAGATAAGTGGCTAACCCACTTCTGCTGTTTAGTCTTTGAAGCTCACTCCTTCAAGACACATCCCATTCTATCTGAAGATTAACTGTTGTTAGAACTCTTTCCTATATTGAGCTCTGTACCCTTTCTACCAATTGTTTTCTGCCTGCCCACTAGAAACGCAAAAAATATGTTTTTTTTCCATCTGATCACCCTTCAACTATCTAAAGACAATAACTTTGCATGTTTTGAGTCTCCTTTTCTCCAAATGAAACATTTCTAGTACAATCAGCCTGCACTTTCATTTTAAGACATTCATGGATCACCTTTTCCAACTCAATGGGTCTTTGTTACTGACCACCTGGGTCAGACTTATTTTCTTGAGGAAACTGAGAAGAAAAAGTAGCCCTGGGGGATGTATATACATTTGTGGGAAAATAACTGCCTTGGGCTATGGTTTATTATTATTATTTTTTAAAGATTTTATTTGAGAGAGAGGGAGAGAGAGAGAGAAAATGAGCGGGGGCGGGAGGGGCAGAGGGAGAAGCAGACATCCTGCTGAGCAGGGAGCCCAATGTGGGGCTCTATCCCAGGGCCCTGGGATCATGACCTGAGCAAAGGCAGATGCTTAACCAACTACGATGCTTAACCAGGCGCCCCTGAGCTATGGTTCTTAAACTTTTTTTTTCTTAAACTTGATTGCATATTAAAACCACCTGGAGAAGTTTTTCTCTTAGTAAACCGTAAAGAAATGTTAGTTTATTAAGTCACCTTTGCTCTAAATCACAGATATTTCACTGCAGTTTAAAAAATTATCATTGTTCTTTTTTAAGATTTTATTTTTAAGTAATCTCTACACCCAATATGGAGCTTGAACTTACAACCCTGATATCAAGAGTCACATGTTTCACTGACTGAGCCAGGCAGGAAACCTCCCATGCAAATGATTTGTAATATATATATATATATATATATATATATATATATATATATTAAAATTCACTGTTTTTGGATGTTTAGTTCTATGAATTTTGACAAAAACATACAGTCATGTAATTATCACCACAAACTAGATACAGAAAGCTTCCATCATCTCCCTAATTCTATTTGTAGTGAGCCCCCACCCCCAACCACTGGCAACTACTGATTTGTTGTTCATTGCTATAGTTATGTGTTTTCTAGTATCAATGAAATACTATGGTATATAGCCTTTGACTCTGATTTCTTTCACTAGCATAATACATTTGAAATCTTTTATTTTTTATTTTTTATTTATGATAGTCACACAGAGAGAGAGAGAGAGAGAGAGAGAGAGAGAGAGAGGCAGAGACATAGGCAGAGGGAGAAGCAGGCTCCATGCACCGGGAGCCCAACGTGGGATTCGATCCCGGGTCTCCAGGATCGCGCCCTGGGCCAAAGGCAGGCGCTAAACCGCTGCGCCACCCAGGGATCCCACATTTGAAATCTTTTATGTTGTTCCATATATCAGTAGTAATTTGTTATTTTTTATTAATGAAATAATAATCCACTTTATGAATATACTATTGTTTATCTTTTTCCTAGTTGAGGGACACTGTTTCCAAATTTTGGTGTGTATAGGTCTTTGTGTGAACATAAATTTTCATTTCGCTTGAGTAAATAGGTATGAAGGAGATTTCTGGGTCACATGCTAATTATGTTTAATTTGTTAAGAAACTGCCAAACTGTTTTCCAGAGTGACTGTACCATTCTATATTCCCACTGGCAATATGTGAGAGTTTCAGTTGCTCCACATCTTCTCCCAATACTTGGTATTGGTAGTTTTTTGAAAGGGTCATTCTAAGATTGTAGTGGTATCTCATTGTGGTTTCATTTTGCATCACTAATGCGTAGAGATGTTGGGCATCTTTTCACGTGCTTATTTGCTGTCCATATATCTTCTTTGATGAAGTGTCTGTTGAAATCTTTTGCCATTAAAAAAACTGAGTTTTCTTATTTGAAAAATTAAAAAAAAAGATTTAATTTATTTATTTCAGAGAGACAAGAGAGCACAAGCTGGGGGAGGGGCATAGGGAGAGGGAGAATCAGACTCCCCCATTGAGCACAGAGCCTGATGCAGTGCTTGATCCTAGGACCCTGAGATCATGACCTGAGCTGAAGTCAGATGCTTAACCAACTGAACCACCCAGGTGTCCCTGCATACTCTTATTCTTGAATTTAGAAAATAATATATTTTGGATACAAGTAAGTCCTTTGTCAGATAATGTGATTTGCTAATATCTTCTTCTAAATTGCAAGTGTCTTTAGAAAACAGTTTAAAATTTTGAAAAATCCTATTTTATTACTTTTTCTTTTATGGACTATGCTTTTGGGTAATATCTAAGAACTCTTGCCTGATATAAGATCACAAAGATTTTCTCTTTTGATATCTTTAAAGACTATAGTTTTGCATTTAGGTCTATGATACATTTAGAGCTTTTGTTTGTTTGTTTAAGGTATGAGGTATAAGTTGAAATTCATTCTTTTGCATATGGATGGTCAATTTTCCCAGAACAAAGTGTTGGAAGTACTATTTTTCTCTATTGAATTGCCTTTGCTGCTTTTTAAAAAATCATATGGGGGGTGCCTGCCTGGCTCAGTCAGTAGAGCATCTGACTCTTGATCTTGGGGTTATAGGTTTGAGCTCCACATTGGGTGTAGAGATTACCTAAAAATAAAATCTTTTAAATAATCTTTTCTTTATTTATTCATGTTAGACACACACACACACACAGAGGGGTGGGGGGCAGAGGGAGAAGCAGGCTCCATGCCGGGAGCCTGATGTGGGACTCGATCCCAGGACTCTAGGATCACGCCTTGGGCCAAAGGCAGGTGCTGAACCGCTGAGACACCCCAGGATCCCCCTAAAAATAAAATCTTAAAAAAATCAAATTAACATGTGCAACACTAAAGACTAATGAAGATGTAGAGCAACAGGCACAATCATTCACTGCTGGTAGGAATGTAAAATGGAACAGACACCTTGGATGACAGTTTGGAAGATTCTTGCAAAACTAACCATAGTCTTACTATAGGTCCAGCAATCATACTTCTTAGATATTTACACAAATAAATAAATAACTTATCTCTACACAGACCTGAACGCAAATGTCTATAGAACCTTCATTCATAATTGCCAAAAATTGGAAGCAGCTAAGATGTCATCCTTTAATAGGTGAATGGATAAAGAAACTGATACATCCATACAATGGAATATTATACAGCAATAAAAAGAAACAAACAATGAAAAGACATGGAGAAAACTTTTTTCTGTATATGTTTTTTTATTGGAGTTCGATTTGCCAACATATAGCATGACACCCAGTGCTATATGGGGGAAACTTAAATGCATATTGTTAAGTG
The DNA here is from genome assembly GCF_011100685.1 of Canis lupus familiaris. Classification (NCBI taxonomy): domain Eukaryota; kingdom Metazoa; phylum Chordata; class Mammalia; order Carnivora; family Canidae; genus Canis; species Canis lupus. The sequence goes on from NC_049247.1 coordinate 25,246,192, forward strand.
AAAAAAACCCATCTGTGAAAAAAACCCATCTGGAAAGGCTACATAGTGTATGATTCCAATTACTTGACATTCTAGATAAGGCAAAAATATAGCAACAATAAAAAGATCAATAGTTGCCAAGGGTGGAGAAGATGGGGGAGGTTATGAATAGTGGAACATGGGATTTTGAGGGCAGTGAAACTATTTCACATGATACTATAATGACGAGTACATGATATTATGCCTTTCACAAAACCCATAGAATTTTACAACACAGTGAACCCTACTGTAAGCTCTGGACTTTTTTTTTATATTGGAGTTCAATTTTCTCAACATATAGCATAACACCCAGTGCTCATCCCACCAAATGCACCCAAGCTCTGGACTTTAGTTAACGATAATGTATCAGTATCAGTTCATAAGTTGTAACAAATGTAACACACTAATGAAAGACACTAATACTGGGAGAAACTGGGGTGAGGAGAGAATGAGTATATGGGAACTCTCTGTACTTTCGGTTCAATTTTTCTGCAAGCCTAAACTTCTCTAAGAAATAAAATCCATTAGTTAAAAATATAATCAATTGGCCATATTTGCATGGGTCTATTTCTAGACTCCTTTTTTCTTCTGTTGATCTATCATCTATTTATCTATCTATCCATCCATTATCTATTTACCTGTATACCTATCCTTTCATCAATACTGTCTTGATTCTTGTAGCTTTATATAAAGTAAGTCTTGAAACAGACTGTAAATTCTCCAACTTTGTTATTTTACCTTAAAATTCTTTTGGCTATTCATATTCCTTTGCCTTTCTAAATTATAGAATAATATTGTCAATATTTACAAAAAATTTTACTTCGTTAGTAACTTTCTTCTGCTGGGATTTTTGACTGGGATTGTGTTGAATCCATAGATGTATTTGGGAAGAACTGACTTTTTTTTTAAAAGATTTTATTTATTATTCATGAGAGACACACAGAGAGAGGCAGAGACATAGGCAAAGGGAGAAGCAGGTTCCTTGTGGGGAGCCTGATAAGGGACCCAATCCCAGGACCCTGGGATCACGCTCTGAGCCGAGGGCAGATGCTCAACTGCTGAACCACCCAGGTGTCCTGAATGCTTTTGATCTTAAGAACTCTTTGCCTAGCTCTAGATACTAAAGAGTTTCTCTTATGGTTTAAAGTTTTATAGTTTTACATTTATATCTATAAAATATTTATTTAGAGTTTTTTTTTTTTACTGGCACTGCCACTGGCAGCAGATTATCTTGAGTTTTATTAATAATTTAAAAATCTAAACATTTTATAGAGGCCTGGGAAGCCTATCTAGAAACACTGGCTTCTGTCATTTCCAACCTCCACATGTCCATATACCTCACAGCACTGCACACCCACCCACCCCTGCCTGATGACAGACAACTTGGCGGCACAGTGAATGTCATATTTTTACTGTTTGTAGAAAACTGGCATTTAGATTTCAAGATTTATAGTATCACAAAATTACGGGCAGCAGTCTTAAGCATTTCAACAATTCTTATGAGCTCCACTTTGCTGACTCAAACAAGGCTATTATTCCAAGTTCAATAAAACAGGACTTGTCCCAAGTAGGCATATTATACATCCTGCAGATACTTGGGTCACACTGCTCAGGACCCATTTGTGACCGTGTCTTCTTCCATCTCCTCTTCACCATCATCAGTGGGGCCTGATCTGCGTTCTCTGCCAGGTATCTGACCAGACTGTAGCAAACCCTTCAGCTGCTCCACCTCAGCCAGAGTTGACACATTTGCTATAGCATTCTTGATTGCTTCTACATCCCCTGGAGATGGCCCACACCTTTCTTTTTTTTTTATATAAATTTATTTTTTATTGGTGTTCAATTGGCCCACACCTTTCTTTTTGTCAGTTGGCAAACCAGCACCTGGACTGAAAGTTTTGCTTCTCCTGGCAATATCCTTTGCAAGTTGTGTACCCCGTTTGCCCTTGAACATTTTCTCTGCTTCCTGAGGCTCTTTTAGTTTCACCTTCTGGAAATCTAATACTCTGACTTGTGGAACTTCATAAATTACATACAGTCTATAATGCTTCTTGTTTGTTACAGGATTTCTCAGAATACTTAGGTAAGTCAGTGATTTGAGAGATGCCAAAGGGTCCAGGTCACCCAGTTCCACAAGACTCTATTGTTGGTGAGAATGAGTTCTCTCAGACGTGGTAGAGCCTGATCAAGTCCCTCACCGGTACGGCACATTCTATTGTTGTTCACTAATAGTGTTTTCAGCCTTCTCAACAAAGGAAAACCATCCAGTTTCCTGACTTTGTTGTCAGAAAAATCAATAGCATCAAACTGGTCTAAGGTAGCACCCAGATTTTCAATGACAGGAATTCTATACCCCTGGAGATCCAGCTCACGGTCCTGCACGGCTTGGTGTACTGAGCCATCAGCTTCACCATCCTGCTGCCTCCTGCTGCCGGTGCCGGTGCCCAAGATTCTGTTTTTAAGTGATCTTTACACCCAACATAGGGCTTAAGCTCACAAACCCAAGATCAAGAGTCCTACTCTACCAACTGAGCCAGCCAGGTGCCCCGATTTTGAATTTTTATATAAAGTGTGAGGTTTAGACTGAAGTTATTATTTTTTTGCATATGAATGTCTACTTGCTCTAGCACTATTTGTTTTATTCTCTAAAGTTTTAATTTAATTTTTTTTTTTAGTCAAACAGAAGTAACTTTTATTAGTCTAATGAGCAGGGATCAGTGCCAATGTCCCAACTATGCTCTTCTCTAACTCAATGCTTCCCAGACCTTCATGTGCACATGTTACCTGGGAATCAGTTTAATGCAGCTTCTGATTCAGCAGGTCTGGGATTGGATTGAGACCCTGCATTCCTTTTTTTCCTCCCCAGCATTATTAAAAATTTTTTAAATCAATTTGCCAACATATAGTATAACACCCAGTATTCATCACATTGCATGCCCTCCTCAATGCCTGTCACCCAGTTACCCCATTTCATCACCTACCTCCCCTTCAGCAACCCCCAGTTTGTTTTCCAGGGTTAAGGGTCTCTCATGGTTTGTCTTCCTTTCTAATTTTTCCCCATTCAGTTTCCCCTCCTTCCCTTATGGTCCCTTTCACTATTTCTTATATTCTACATGTGAGTGAAACCATATGATAATTGTCTTTCTCCAACTGGCTTATTTCACTCAGTATAATACTCTCCAGTTCCAACCACATCGATGTAAATGATAGATATTTATCCTTTCTGATGGCTGACTAATATTCCACTGTATATATATATATATATATATATATATATATATATATATATATATCACATATTCTTTATCTTTATCCGTTCATCTGTCCATGGGCATCTCAGCTCCTTCCACAGTTTGGCTATTGTGAATATTGCTGCTATGAACATTGGGGTGCAGTTGTCCCATTGTTTCACTACATCTGTATCTTTGGGGTAAATGCACTATATGTTTTAATTTGGAATTCCATAGTGAAATATGATGTTGAGCATCTTTTCTTTTTTTTTTTTTTAAGATTTTATTTATTTATTCATGATAGTCACAGAGAGAGAGAGAGAGAGAGGCAGAGACACAGGCAGAGGGAGAAGCAGGCTCCATGCACCGGGAGCCCGATGTGGGATTCGATCCCGGGTCTCCAGGATCGCGCCCTGGGCCAAAGGCAGGCGCCAAACCGCTGCGCCACCCAGGGATCCCTTGAGCATCTTTTCATATGCTGTGTTCCATCTGTGTATCTTCTTTCGTGAGATATTTGTTCATATCTCTGGCTTATTTTAAAAATTGTTTGTTATTATTAATGAGTTTTAGGAGTTCTTTGTGTATTTTGAATGACAATCCTTTATCAGATGTGTATTTTGCAAATATTTTCTCAACTATGGCTTGTCTTCTCATTCTCTTGGCAGTGTCTTTTGCAGAGCAGAGTTTTAAATTTTAATGAAGGGATCCCTGGGTGGCGCAGCGGTTTGGCGCCTGCCTTTGGCCCAGGGCGCGATCCTGGAGACCTGGGATCGAATCCCACGTCGGGCTCCCGGTGCATGGAGCCTGCTTCTCCCTCTGCCTGTGTCTCTACCTCTCTCTCTCTCTGTGACTATCATAAATAAATAAAAAATTAAAAAAAATAAGTTTTAATGAAATCCAGCCTATCAATGATTTCTTTCATGGGCTATTCTTATCTGATTGTATCTAAAAGGTCAGCACACCTAAGGTCACTTAGATTTTCTCCTATGTTGTCTTCTAGGAGTTTTATATTTTCATATAGGTTTATGATCCATTTTATTTTATTTTTTAAGTTAATTTTATTTTATTTTTATTATTTTAAGTTAATTTTTGTGAAGTGTAAGGTCTGTGTCTTTTTTTTTAAGATTAAAAAAAAATTTATTCATGAAAGACACACACACACACACTCACACACACAGAGGCAGAGACACAGGCAGAGGGAGAAGCAGGCTCCATGTAGGGAGACTGATGTGGGACTTGATCCCAGGTCTCCAGGATCACACCCTGGGCTGCAGGCAGCACCAAACCGCTGTGCCACCAGGGCTGTCCCAAGGTCTGTGTCTTGATTCATTTTTTTGTTTTTTGCATGTGAATGTTTAGTTTTTTAAAAAGATTTTATTTATTTATTCGGGACACAGAGAATGCACAAGCAGGGTGAGCAGCAGGCAGAGGGAGAAGGAGAAGCAGGCTCCCCACTGGGCCGGGAGCCAGATGTGAGTCTCAATCCCAGGATCCTGGGATCATGACCTGAGCCAAAGGCAGATGCCCAACCAACTGAGTCATCCAAGCTCCCTTTGAATGTTTAGTTCTTTTAGCACCATTTGTTGAAAAGCCTACTTTTCTCTATTGTATTGCCTTTGTACCTTTGTCAAAGATCAGTTGATTATGTTTCTGTGCGTCTATTTCCAGGCTTTCTATTCAATTCCATTGATCCACTTATCTACTTTATAAGTATCACACTGTCTTTATTCCTGCAGCATTTTAGTAAGTCCTGAAGTCAGGTAGTGTCAGTTCTTCAACTTTGATCTTCACTTTCAATATTGTGTTGGCTGTTCTTGGTCTATGGCCTCAATTTAAATCTTAGACTCAATTTGTCAGTATCTACAAAAGAATTAGGGTTTTGATCAGTATTGCACTGAATCTATAAGCCAGGAAGAATGAACAACCTGACAATGTTGAGTCTTCCATGAACATATATTATCTTCTTGAAAGAAGAACATGTAGTTCTTTCATTTCCCTCCTCACAGTTTTGTAGTTTTCCTCATGTAGAACTTGTACATATTTTGTTAGATTTATACCTAGGTATTTCATTTTTGGGGATGCTAACGTAATGTAAATGTTGTTTTTAATGTCAAACTCCACTTGATCATTGCTGGCATACAGGAAATCCATTGATTTTTGTATATTTACTGTGCATCCTTCAATTTTGCTGTAATGGCATATTAGTTTCTTCAGCACCATTTGTTGAAAAGGTGCAAAAAGCTATCTTTTTTTTTTTTTTTTACACTTTTGTGAAAGATCATTTGGGTATATTTATGTGGGTGTATGTTGAGTCTTCTAACTTTTTTTTTTAAAGATTTTTAATCATTTATTCATGATAGACACACACACACAAACACACACATAGGCAAAGACACAGGCAGAGGGGGAAGCAGGCTCCATGCAGGGAGCCTGATGCAGGACTTGATCCTGGGACCCGAGGATCACGCCCTGGGTGGAGGGCAGGTGCTAAACCGCTGAGCCACCAGGGATCCCCGAGTCTTCTAACTTATAAACATAGATTTTAATTTATCTATGGGCTCTTTGGCTTTATCTCCTTTTCTTTTAGTTGGTTGTTCTAGAGATTATAATATGCATACCAAACTCTTCATGGTCTGTTATATTTTATTTTATTTATTTTATTTTATTTTTTAAAAAAGATTTATTTATTTATTTTTGAGAGAGAGAGAGAGAGAGAGGCAGAGACACAGGAGGAGGGAGAAGCAGGCTCCATGCCTGGGAGCCTGACGTGGGACTTGATGCCGGGACTCCAGAATCGTGCCCTGGGCCAAAGGCAGGCACTAAACCGCTAAGCCACCCAGGGATTCTCATTTTATTTTATTTTTATTTTTAAAGATTTTATTTGTCTATTTGAGAGAGAGAGAGAGTGTGTGTGTGTGAGGAGGGGCAGAGGGGGAGGGAGAAAAAACCTGAAGCAGATTCTGCACTAAGCACAAAGCCTGTTGCAGGGCTTGATCCCAGGAACCTGAGATCATGACTTGAACTGAAATCGACAGTCAGATGCTTAACTGACTGAGTCATCCAGGGCCCTGTTTAATTTTAGAAAAAGATAAAAACTTGACCACCATATAGATTCTTTTACTTTCTCCCCTTTATATTATAGATGTCATCTGTATTAAATATACGTACATTAGGGGTCACCTGGAAAGATGCCCCAGAAAGATGATTTTTTTTCTTGGAGTTTTTTCTCTCTGTGCCCACTATGCAGTTTTCCAACTTGATTTGCCCTGTGTTAAAGCTAGGAGGTAAAGGAAGAAAAAAAAATCCAAGGAAATTCACCACCACCATTTTGTCATTCTTCAGATTTTGACTTCCTTCCACAATCTTTTTGCTTTACTTTTCAAAGTCCTCAGATAGTTGCTCCCCTCTGTCCCTAGCTTTATTGAGTTAAAATTGGTATTCAGGGGCACCTGGGTGGTTCAGTTGATTAAGTGTCTGACTCTTGGTTTTGATTCAGGACATGATCTCAGGGTTGTGAGACTGAGTCCTGTGTTGGGCTCCATGCTGGGTGTGGAACCTACTTAAGATTCTCTCTTTTCCAGGACACCTGTGTGGCTCAGTGGTTAAGCATCTGCCTTTGGCTCAGGGTGTGATTCCGGAGTCCCAGAACGGGTCCCACATCAGGCTTCCTGCATGGAGCCTGCTTCTCCCTCTGCCTATGTCTCTGCCTCTCTCTCTCTCTCTCTCTGTGTCTCTCATGAATAAATAAATAAAATCTTTTTTTTTTTTAAATCTTAAAAAATTCTCTCTTTCCCTTGCAATCTATGCCCCTGCCCCCCCCCCTTAAAAAACCCGGTATACAAAAAACTGCACAAAATTAGTGTATACAATTTGGTGAGTTTGGACATATACACCTGTGTTCCATAACCACAATCCAGATAATAAGATATTCATCACTTCCAGAAGTTTCCTGGTGTCCCCTAACCCCCTTTTCTGGGTAAGAGCACTGAACATGAGATTGACCCTTTTAACAAATTTTAAGGTGTACAATACCTTATTGTTAACCATAAGCATGATGTTCTCTGTAGCTTACTCATCTTGTGTAGCTGTAACTTTATTTTCATTGAACAACAGCTCCCCACATCTCCCTCCCCCATTCTCTGGTAGTCCGGTAAGTCTATATCTTGGACTATTTTATTTTTTATTTTAAAAAATATTTTATTTATTTATTCATGAGAGACACAGAGAGAGAGAGAGAGAGAGAGAGAGAGAGAGAGGCAGAGACACAGGCAGAGGGAGAAGCAGGCTCCATGCAGGGAGCCCGACGTGGGACTCGATTCTGGGTCTCCAGGATCACACGCCAGGCCGAAGGTGGAGCTAAACCACTGAGCCACCGGGGCTGCCCTCTTGGACTATTTTAGATGCTTCATATAAGAGGAATTATGTAGTATTTGTCCTTCTGTGACTATTTCACTTAGCACATTGTCTTCTAGGTTCATCCATGTAGCCCCAAATGGCAGGATTTTTCTTCTTTTTAAAGGAAGAATAAGATTCCTCTGTGTGTGTGTGTGTGATATTTTCTCTATTCATCTGTTGATAGAAACTGTGGGTTGTTTCCATATTGTGAATACTGCTTCAATGAACATAGGAGTGAACATATCTTTTTGAGATTTCCTTTGGATATATACTCAGAAGTGGGATTGCTGGATCATACGGTAGATTTATTAATTAATTTATTAATTAATTTATTTTTTATTTAAATTCAAGTAGCCAACATAAAGTACATAATTTCAGATGTAGTGTTCAATGATTTATCACTTGCGTATAACACCCAGTGCTCATTACATCACATGCCCTCCTTAATGCCCATCACCAAATTGCCCCATCCCCCACCCACCACCCTTCCTTCACTTAATTTGTTTCCTATAGTTAAGAGTCTCTCATGGTTGAAGGACAAACATTGTATGTTCTCATTCATTTGGGGAATATATATAATAGTGAAAAGGAATATAAGGGAAGGGAGAAGAAATGTGTGGGAAATATCAGAAAGGGAGACAGAACATAAAGACTCCTAACTCTGGGAAACGAAGTAAGGATGATGGAAGGGGAGGAGGGCGGGGGGTGGGGGTGAATGGGTGACGTGCACTGAGGGGGGCACTTGACGGGATGAGCACTGGGTGTTATTCTGTATGTTGGTAAATTGAACACCAATAAAAAATAAATTTATTATTAAAAAATATAAAACAAAACAAAGCAAAAGAGTCTCTCATGGTTTTTCTTCCTCTCTGATGACTTCCTATTCAGTTTTCCCTCCCTTACCCATATGATTCTCTGAGCTGTTTCTTATATTCACATATGGGTGAAACCGTATAATTGTCTTCCTCTGATTGACTTATTTCACTCAGCATAATACTCTCCAGTTCCTTCCATGTTGATTTATATAAATGGTAAGTATTCATCCTGTGGTAGTTCTATTTTTAATTTTTTGAAGTATCTCCATATTGTTTTCCATAATGGCTGTAATATTTTACATTCTTACCAAGTGTACAAGGGTTTCAATTTCTCCAGAACCTCTCTAACACTTTTTATTTATTTATTTTTTAATAACAGTGATCTTAACAAGTGTGAGGTGATGTCTCATTGTGTTTTTTAAAGAGATTTTATTCACTTATTTGACAGAGCAGAAAGAGAGAGAAAGAGCATAAACAGGGGAGCTGCAGAGGGAGAGGGAGAAGCAGGCTCCCCATTGAGCAGGGAGGCCCGATGTGGGGCTGCATCTCAGGAACCCAGGACCACAACCCGAGATGAAGGCAGACTCTCAACCAACTGAGTCATCCAGGTGCCCCTCATTGTGGTTTTAACTTGTATTTCTCTGATGATTAGTGATATTGAGCATCATCTAATATACCTGTTGGTAATAATTTACAAGTGTAAAAATGTTTAGATCCTTTGAACATTTTTAAAGTCATGTTTTGTTGTTTGTTTTGTTTTTTGCTATTGATTTGTAAGAATTCCTTAGATATTTTGGAAATTAACCCCTTATCAGATGTATGGTTTGCAAATATTTTCTCTCATTTTGTAGGTTGCCTTTTTCATTCTACTGATTGTTTTCTTTGCTGTGGCAGAAGCTTTTAGTTTGATGTTGCCTCATTTATCTATTTTTACTTTTGTTGTTGTCTATGCTTTTGATATCATATCCAAGAAATCATTGCTGAGACCAGTGTCAAGAGGATTTCCCCTATGTTCTCTTCTAGGAGTTTTATGGTCTCAAATCTTTTTTTTTTTTTTTTTTGGTAAATTTATTTATTATTATTTTTTTAATAATAAATTTATTTTTTATTGGTGTTCAATTTGCCAACATATAGAATAACACCCAGTGCTCATCCCATCAAGTGCCCCCCTCAGTGCCCGTCACCCAGTCCCCCCTCCCCCCGCGGACCCCCCCTCCACCTCCCCTTCCACCACCCCTAGTTCGTTTCCCAGAGTTAGGAGTCTCTCATGTTCTGTCTCCCTTTCTGATATTTCCCACTCGTTTTTTCTCCTTTCCCCATTATTCCCTTTCACTATTTTTTATATTCCCCAAATGAATGAGGCCATATATGTTTGTCTTTCTCCGATTGACTTATTTCACTCAGCATAATATCCTCCAGTTCCATCCACATCGAAGCAAATGGTGGATATTTGTCATTTCTAATGGCTAAGTAATATTCCATTGTATACATAAATATGGTTTCAAATCTTATATTCAAATATTTAATTCATTTTCAATTCAATTTATTTTTTAAAAAAAGATTTTATTTATTCATTTGAGAGAGAGAGAGAGAGAAAGTCAGGAAGAGAGGCAGAGGGAGAGGGAAAAGCAGACTCCCCGGTGAGCAGGGAGCCTGATGTGGGGGCTTGATCCCAGGACTCTGGGATCATGACCTGAGCAGAAAGCAGACACTTAACTGACTGAGCCACCCAAGCGCCCTATTTTCAATTAGTTTTTTTGTGTGGTGAAAGATAAGGGTTCAATTTTATTCTTTTGGATATAGATATATTAGTTTTCCCAAAGTATTTATTTAAGAGACTATTCTTTCCCATTGTGTATTTTTGGCACCCTTGTCAAAGATCAATTAAGTATATACTTTTGGGTATATTTCTTATTTTTATATGTCTGTTTTTTAAAAAAAGATTATTTATTTATTCATTCATTCATGATAGACATAGAGAGAGAGAGAGAATGGCAACACAGGCAGAGGGAGAAGCAGGCTCCATGCCGGGAGCCCGACGCGGGACTCAATCCCAGGACTTCAGGATCCCGTTCCCGGCCAAAGGCAGGCACCAAACCGCTGAGCCACCTAGGGATCTGCTATACGTCTGTTTTTATATCAATACCATACTATTTTTATTTCTGTAGCTTTGTAATATATTTTGAATCCAGGAAATATGATGCCTCTAGCTTTGTTGTTCTTGACCCAAATTGCTTTAACTTTTTGGGGTCTTTTGTGGTTCCATATGAAACTTAAGATTGTTTTTCCTATTTCTGTAAAAAAGTCTTTGGGAATTTGATAGGGATTGCATTGAATTTGTAGACTGCTTTGTAATTCTTCCCAACCATGAACATGTCTGTCTTTCTATTTAGGTAGTTGCTTTTTATATTTTGTCTGGAGCTTTTAGTTTTAATCAGTGGAAGAGATAGGTTTCATTGGGTTTACTCTATCTTTATCAAAACCAGAGGACTTAGGAATTTTTCTTTGAATTAAAAAATATTAATAGATGCAGGAAAGACTTGAAGCACAGCTAATATGAGTCTTTGCAGAATGCCTAGCCATCCTCCTGGAACACTAGAGGATGGGAGACCTTTGAGGTGCTATGAGACCACCTCCTACTTACCTTCTTATCCCCCCTGGGAGTCTGTCATGAAACAGTTTTTCATTGCCTCCCAGAGTCTGATGAGATATGGGGCTTACTGTTCTGCACCCTCTTAGAATAGAGCTGCAGAACTTAGAACCACTTAGCTTGAGTCTAGAATTAGATCCTCAGCAATGGGATATCCCACTTACATTGCAATCATCTGGTCCCTTTTATTTTGTTGTGTAGGACAAATACTGTGAGAAACTGGCACATTTGCCAGCACTTCTTTTTGTTGTTTATGTAAGTAATAAACTATCTGAGTCTATAAGTGGCTCATTGTATCTTTACTGACTGAAGCAGTCAGGCCTTAATCTTTGCTTTACCTTGTCTTGTTTGTGGTCGACATTAATCAGTTATTATAAACTTTCTATTTTTTTAAAAGAATTTATTTATTTCTTCATGAGACACACACACACACACACACACACACACACACACACACACAGAGGCAGAGACATACACAGAGAGAGAAGCAGACTCCTGACAGGGAGCCGGATGTGGGACTCGATCCCCGGACCCAGGATCATGCCCTGAGCCAAAGGCAGATGCTCAACCACTGAGCCACCCAGGCATCCCTAAACTTTCTATTCTTTTATTTTCTTCAAATGGGCTCAGATACCTACTAAAATCCATTGTTTGACAATTAAAAAACATTTTTATTGTGGTAAAATAAAAATAACACAAAATTTATCATTTTAACCATTTTTAGTGTGCAATTCAGTGGCATTAATTATACTTAGAATGTTGTGCTGCCATCACCACTATCCATTTCAAGAGCTTTTTCATCATCCTAAACAGAAAATCATCCTAAACAGAAAATCTGTACCTATTAAGCAATATTAAGCAATAACTCCATTCTGCCCTACTTCTATCCCTTGGTAATCTCTCTTCTACTTTCTGTCTTTGAATTTGTCTCTTTTAGATGCCTCATATAAGTGGAATCATACAATATTTGTACTTGTATGTCTGGCTCATTTCACTTAGTATTAATGAGACTTTCCTCCATGTGTTTCTGCTTCAAATACATACTGGGGGGCTATAGGAAAGTTTATTTTATTTATTTATTTATTTATTTATTTATTTATTTATTTTTCTTTATTTATTTATGATAGTCACACACACACACAGAGAGAGGCAGAGGCACAGGCAGAGGGAGAAGCAGGCTCCATGCACCGGGAGCCCGACATGGGATTCGATCCCGGGACTCTAGGATTGCGCCCTGGGCCAAAGGCAGGCGCCAAACCACTGCGCCACCCAGGGATCCCCCGGAAAATTTATTTAATACAAACCCATAAGATTATATGGTGGCCAAGAGTTTCCTCTTCAATTTATGACTTTCCACAAGACTGTGGGATGTGACTCTGGTTCAGTATCTGGCTTGGCTGCCTCCTTTTGATTGGGTCTGGTGTGAGACAGGTCTCCTCCTGTTAGCTGCTCTCCCCTGTCATAGGAGACTGAATAATGGCCCCCAAAGATACTCACATTTGAATCCCCAGAACCTGTGAATGTTGCCTTATATGGGACTTTGTAGATGTGATTAAGGATTGAGATTATCCTGGATTATCCAAATAGGCCTAATGTCATCATAGGTACTCTTGTAAGGGAGAGACAGAGGGAGATTTGACACAAAAGGCAATGTGGTCATTGCAGCAAGATGCTTCAAGTTTTTTGCTTGTTTTGTTTTGCCTAATAGAGTTTAAACTGGGTTCTATCGCTTGAATCTAATCTGTGTGTTGTTTTAGGATACCAGGTTTGTGGTAATTTGTTACAGCAGCTATAGGAAACTAATACATGTGCCCACTGCCATATTCACTCCTCTTCCTTCTTGGAGCAGCTGGATATTCAAGATGCTGCTCTTGCATTTGTCAATCATAATGTGGGCTATGGTTGAGATGGACTCTATCACTCCTTCTCTAGGACCACATGCAGTACTGAACCAGTTAGTGAATGGAAGGAATGACCAGATCCTTTGGGTTATATGATGCAAACAATTCATCAAAAATTTCATCAAATACAATGAGCTTTTTTCCTAAGTAGCTAATACTGAATTAAACTATAGTTATACTGTATTATATACTTAAGAGTTGCTAAGAGAGTAGATTTTAAATCTACTTTTGTTCTTGGCACAGTACAAAATGGTAATTATGTGAGGTGATGGAGGTGTAACTAACTTTATTATGGTTATCATTTTGCAATATACATGAATCAAACCATCACATAGTACACCTTAAACTTATACTTAAACTTATACTTAAACTAACATGTTACATGTTAGTTATATCTCAATAAAACTGGAAAAATAGGAGGAGGGGCAAGATGGCTGAAGAGTAGGGTCCCCAAATCACCTGTCTCCACCAAATTACCTAGAAAACCTTCAAATCATCCTGAAAATCTACGAATTCGGCCTGAGATTTAAAGAGAGACCAGCTGGAACGCTACAGTGAGAAGAGTTCGCGCTTCTATCAAGGTAGGAAGACGGGGGGGGGGGGGGGGGGGGGGGGGAAAGAAATAAAGAAACAAAAGGCCTCCGAGGGGGAGGGGCCCCGCGAGGAGCCGGGCTGAGGCCAGGGCGAGTGTCCCCAGGACAGGAGAGCCCGGACCTGGAGAAGCAGGAGCTGCACCAACCTTCCCGGGTAGAAAGGCTCCCGCAGGGAGTTAGAGCAGGACCCCAGGAGGGCGAGGATGCCCTCAGGCTCCCTGGGACACTAACAGACACCTGCGCCCCGGGAGAGTGCGCCGAACTCCCTAAGGGCTGCAGCGCGCACAGCGGCGAGACCGGAGCAGCGGCGGGACCCGGAGCAGCTCGGAGGGGCTCGGGCCGCGGCTCCGCGGAGGGGGCTGCGGGACGGGAGCACGAATCCAACAGCGCAGGTCCCGGAGCACAGGGCGCCGGGACACAGCCCAGGATCCTGCCTCCCCCCGGGACAGGCAGAGGCCGGGAGGACCCAGGACAGCAAGGACGCTCCTGCCCCGAGCTGAGCAGAGCAGCAGCCCCGCCCGGGGCCTCCAGGCCCTGCAGGCGGAGTGCTTCAGAGTTCCTGTGGGGGCTGAATCCAGGTTTCCAGAGCTGGCCCCGCCACTGGGGTTGTTCCTCCAGGGGCCTCACGGGGTAAACAACCCCCACTGAGCCCTGCACCAGGCAGAGGGCAGAGCAGCTCCCCCAAGTGCTAACACCTGAAAATCAGCACAACAGGCCCCTCCCCCAGAAGAACTGCTAGACGGACAAGTTCCAGGGGAAGTCAAGGGACTTAAAGTACACAGAAACAGAAGATACTCCCCCGTGGTTTTCTTTTCTTCTTTTCTTTTTTTTTCTTTTTGATTTCTGTTTGCTTCCCCCACCCTTTTTTCCCTTTCATTCTTTTTCTTTCTCTTTTTCTTCTTTTTCTTTTTTTCTTCCTTTTTTCTTTTTCTCTTTTCTTTCCTTCTTTCTCTTTTTCTCCTTTTCCCAATACAACTTGTTTTTGGCCACTCTGCACTGAGCAAAATGACTAGAAGGAAAACCTCACCTCAAAAGAAAGAACCTGAAACAGTCCTCTCTCCCACAGAGTTAACAAAATCTGGATTACAATTCAATGTCAGAAAGCCAATTCAGAAGCACTATCATACAGCTACTGGTGGCTCTAGAAAAAAACATAAAGGACTCAAGAGACTTCATGACTGCAGAATTTAGATCCAATCAGGCAGAAATTAAAAATCAATTGAATGAGATGCAATCCAAACTAGAAGTCCTAACGACGAGGGTTAACGAGGTGGAAGAACGAGTGAGTGACATAGAAGACAAGTTGATGGCAAAGAGGGAAACTGAGGAAAAAAGAGACAGACAATTAAAAGACCATGAGGTTAGATTAAGGGAAATAAATGACAGCCTGAGGTAGAAAAACCTACCTTTAATTGGGGTTCCCGAGGGCGCCAAAAGGGCCAGAGGGCCAGAATATGTATTTGAACAAATCATAGCTGAAAACTTTCCTAATCTGGGAAGGGAAACAGGCATTCAGATCCAGGAAATAGAGAGATCCCCCCCCTAAAATCAATAAAAACCGTTCAACACCTCGACATCTAATAGTGAAGCTTGCGAATTCCAAAGATAAAGAGAAGATCCTTAAAGCAGCAAGAGACAAGAAATCCCTGACTTTTATGGGGAGGAGTATTAGGGTAACAGCAGACCTCTCCACAGAGACCTGGCAGGCCAGAAAGGGCTGGCAGGATATATTCAGGGTCCTAAATGAGAAGAACATGCAACCAAGAATACTTTATCCAGCAAGGCTCTCATTCAAAATGGAAGGAGAGATAAAGAGCTTCCAAGACAGGCAGGAACTGAAAGAATATGTGACCTCCAAACCAGCTCTGCAAGATATTTTAAGGGGGACTCTTAAAATTCCCCTTTAAGAAGAAGTTCAGCGGAACAATCCTCAAAAACAAGGACTGAATAGATATCATGATGACACTAAACTCATATCTGTCAATAGTAACTCTGAACGTGAACGGGCTTAATGACCCCATCAAAAGGCGCAGGGTTTCGGACTGGATAAAAAAGCAGGACCCATCTATTTTCTGTCTACAAGAGACTCATTTTAGACAGAAGGACACCTACAGCCTGAAAATAAAAGGTTGGAGAACCATTTACCATTCAAATGGTCCTCAAAAGAAAGCAGGGGTAGCCATCCTTATATCAGATAAACTAAAATTTACCCCGAAGACTGTAGTGAGAGATGAAGAGGGACACTATCTCATACTTAAAGGATCTATCCAACAAGAGGACTTAACAATCCTCAATATATGTGCCCCCAATGTGGGAGCTGCCAAATATTTAAACCAATTAATAACCAAAGTGAAGAAATACTTAGATAATAATACACTTATATGTGGTGACTTCAATCTAGCTCTTTCTACCCTCTATAGGTCTTCTAAGCACACCATCTCCAAAGAAACGAGAGCTTTAAATGATACACTGGACCAGATGGATTTCACAGATATCTATAGAAATTTACATCCAAACTCACTGAATACACATTCTTCTCAAGTGCACATGGAACTTTCTCCAAAATAGACCACATACTGGGTCACAAATCAGGTCTGAACCGATACCAAAAGATTGGGATCGTCCCCTGCATATTCTCAGACCATAATGCCTTGAAATTAGAACTAAATCACAACAAGAAGTATGGAAGGACCTCAAACACGTGGAGGTTAAGGACCATCCTGCTAAAAGATGAAAGGGTCAACCAGGAAATTAAGGAAGAATTAAAAAGATTCATGGAAACTAATGAGAATGAAGAAACAACCGTTCAAAATCTTTGGGATGCAGCAAAAGCAGTCCTAAGGGGGAAATACATCGCAATACAAGCATCCATTCAAAAACTGGAAAGAACTCAAATACAAAAGCTAACCTTACACATAAAGGAGCTAGAGAAAAAACAGCAAATAGATCCTACACCCAAGAGAAGAAGGGAGTTAATAAAGATTCGAGCAGAACTCAACGAAATCGAGACCAGAAGAACTGTGGAACAGATCAACAGAACCAGGAGTTGGTTCTTTGAAAGAATTAATAAGATAGATAAACCATTAGCCAGCCTTATTAAAAAGAAGAGAGAGAAGACTCAAATTAATAAAATCATGAATGAGAAAGGAGAGATCACTACCAACACCAAGGAAATACAAACGATTTTAAAAACATATTATGAACAGCTATACGCCAATAAATTAGGCAATCTAGAAGAAATGGACGCATTCCTGGAAAGCCACAAACTACCAAAACTGGAACAGGAAGAAATAGAAAACCTGAACAGGCCAATAACCAGGGGGGAAATTGAAGCAGTCATCAAAAACCTCCCAAGACACAAGAGTCCAGGGCCAGATGGCTTCCCAGGGGAATTTTATCAAACGTTTAAAGAAGAAATCATACCTATTCTCCTAAAGCTGTTTGGAAAGATAGAAAGAGATGGAGTACTTCCAAATTCGTTCTATGAAGCCAGCATCACCTTAATTCCAAAGCCAGACAAAGACCCCACCAAAAAGGAGAATTACAGACCAATATCCCTGATGAACATGGATGCAAAAATTCTCAACAAGATACTGGCCAATAGGATCCAACAATACATTAAGAAAATTATTCACCATGACCAAGTAGGATTTATCCCTGGGACACAAGGCTGGTTCAACACCCGCAAAACAATCAATGTGATTCATCATATCAGCAAGAGAAAAACCAAGAACCATATGATCCTCTCATTGGATGCAGAGAAAGCATTTGACAAAATACAGCATCCATTCCTGATCAAAACTCTTCAGAGTGTAGGGATAGAGGGAACATTCCTCGACATCTTAAAAGCCATCTATGAAAAGCCCACAGCAAATATCATTCTCAATGGGGAAGCACTGGGAGCCTTTCCCCTAAGATCAGGAACAAGACAGGGATGTCCACTCTCACCACTGCTGTTCAACATAGTACTGGAAGTCCTAGCCTCAGCAATCAGACAACAAAAAGACATTAAAGGCATTCAAATTGGCAAAGAAGAAGTCAAACTCTCCCTCTTCGCCGATGACATGATACTCTACATAGAAAACCCAAAAGTCTCCACCCCAAGATTGCTAGAACTCATACAGCAATTCGGTAGCGTGGCAGGATACAAAATCAATGCCCAGAAGTCAGTGGCATTTCTATACACTAACAATGAGACTGAAGAAAGAGAAATTAAGGAGTCAATCCCATTTACAATTGCACCCAAAAGCATAAGATACCTAGGAATAAACCTCACCAAAGAGGTAAAGGATCTATACCCTCAAAACTATAGAACACTTCTGAAAGAAATTGAGGAAGACACAAAGAGATGGAAAAATATTCCATGCTCATGGATTGGCAGAATTAATATTGTGAAAATGTCAATGTTACCCAGGGCAATTTACACGTTTAATGCAATCCCTATCAAAATACCATGGACTTTTTTCACTGAGTTAGAACAAATTATTTTAAGATTTGTGTGGAATCAGAAAAGACCCCGAATAGTCAGGGAATTTTCAAAAAGACAACCATATCTGGGGGCATCACAATGGCAGAATTCAGGTTGTACTACAAAGCTGTGGTCATCAAGACAGTGTGGTACTGGCACAAAAACAGACACATAGATCAGTGGAACAGAATAGAGAACCCAGTAGTGGACCCTCAACTTTATGGTCAACTAATATTCGATAAAAGAGGAAAGACTATCCATTGGAAGAAAGATAGTCTCTTCAATAAATGGTGCTGGGAAAATTGGACAGCCACATGCAGAAGAATGAAACTAGACCACTCTCTTTCACCATACACAAAGATAAACTCAAAATGGATGAAAGATCTAAATGTGAGACAAGATTCCATCAAAATCCTAGAGGAGAACACAGGCAACACCCTTTTTGAACTTGGCCACAGTAACTTCTTGCAAGATACATCCACGAAGGCAAAAGAAACAAAAGCAAAAATGAACTATTGGGACTTCATCAAGATTAGAAGCTTTTGCACAGCAAAGGATACAGTCAACAAAACTCAAAGACAACCTACAGAATGGGAGAAGATTTTTGCAAATGACATATCAGATAAAGGGCTAGTTTCCAAGATCTATAAAGAACTTCTTAAACTCAACACCAAAGAAACAAACAATCCAATCATGAAATGGGCAAAAGACATGAAGAGAAATCTCACAGAGGAAGACATAGACATGGCCAACATGCATATGAGAAAATGCTCTGCATCACTTGCCATCAGGGAAATACAAATCAAAACCACAATGAGATACCACCTCACACCAGTGAGAATGGGGAAAATTAACAAGGCAGGAAACAACAAATGTTGGAGAGGATGCGGAGAAAAGGGAACCCTCTTACACTGTTGGTGGGAATGTGAACTGGTGCAGCCCCTCTGGAAAACTGTGTGGAGGTTCCTCAAAGAGTTAAAAATAGACCTGCCCTACGACCCAGCAATTGCACTGTTGGGGATTTACCCCAAAGATTCAGATGCAATGAAACGCCGGGACACCTGCACCCCGATGTTTCTAGCAGCAATGTCCACAATAGCCAAACTGTGGAAGGAGCCTCGGTGTCCATCAAAAGATGAATGGATCAAGAAGATGTGGTTTATGTATATAATGGAATATTACTCAGCCATTAGAAACGACAAATACCCACCATTTGCTTCAATGTGGATGGAACTGGAGGGTATTATGCTGAATGAAGTAAGTCAATCGGAGAAGGACAAACAGTGTATGTTCTCATTCATTTGGGGGATATAAATAATAGTGAAAAGGAATATAAGGGAAGGGAGAAGAAATGTGTGGGAAATATCAGAAAGGGAGACAGAACATAAAGACTCCTAACTCTGGGAAACGAAGTAGGGATGATGGAAGGGGAGGAGGGCGGGGGGTGGGGGTGAGTAGGTGATGGGCACTGAGGGGGATACTTGAAGGGATGAGCACTGGGTGTTATTCTGTATGTTGGTAAATTGAACTCCAATAAAAATTATTTTATTAAAAAAACCTGGAAAAATATTGAATTGATGAAGTTGATTAATTTTATATAAATCAGTACTTTTCCCTTCAAAATGATTGTTTTAAAATGTAATTTGTTTCTCACCAGATTAATCAAATTTACATTCATGGAAGTTGCTTACTTTTGCCTTGAATTCAGTGATTGCCCCTTTTCTACTCCAGGTGTTCTGTGAAATAGACTTTGAGGACAATTAGCTCCCTGAAATATCTGGGATCCTCACCCCAGTTGTGAAAAGGAAAATTTCCCAGGAAGAGGGTGTGACAGTGCTTATAAGGTGATCAGTGTATTTTGCTTCAGAGACAGGTATGACCTGAAGAGGGTGGTACCAGCCTCTTAGGCCAAACTCTTCCTGAATTTAGCAGGTAAAAACATGCCCCTGCCTGACTCAGCTGGAGGAATGGAGTACTATCCCAAAACTTAGTGTTCCCTTCCAAATCAAGCATCATGGAACTGGGGTTGCCCTCATGGATCATCTGAGGACAGGGAGTTCAGGGCAGAAGTGAGACTTATTCAAGTTTACATGCCATAACTATGGCAGAGAATCCCAGGGCTCTGCCCTTGAACCAGTCAGCCTTTTATTTGGAATACTTATTGAGCACCAGCTGTGTGCAGGATGCAGTGGTACTCCAACTTGCCTCTATGCTCCTAGTCATACTGTACCTTCTCGCCCTCTAGCCCAGTTAGCTCCCTTCCCCTGGATCATTATCAGAGATCTTTCATGACATTGCTTTCATCACTCTGGTGGGGAGCTTTTTCTGACCCCCTGCCTTCATTAAATGCTGTATATAAAAGCTCTAGAGCACTGTGTCAGTCTCTTTGTCATAGCACTTATGACTTATCAAACTGGCTGAGGGGTGAAATGAGGGCCAATATCACCTTGATGGTGGCAGCATGGGAGCAGAAGCTTTGAGTTCTGGTTCCAGCTAAGCCAGGAGGCCTCACTGGGCCTTAATGTCTCATTTGTGAAAGGTGGAGAATGAGTTATGCCTTCTCTAGTGAACTTTCCAGGGCTCACATTTAAGCTCTGTAATTTCCAGATCTTCAAAAGGAGTTTGGCAAGTTGCAACGTAGGAGAGCAGATTTAGAAATGCAGACCAGCTGGTTTTCTGGGTGCAGTGAGCTGGCTTTCCCAAGACTTTAGCTCTAGACTCCTCACTGAGGTAGCTGAGGAGCCACAATGGCTTTGTTACACGTGTGTAATCAGGGAGCTGTGATAACAGTATTCAAGACTCTGCTCCCATTAAACATTTTTACAGTGGAGGTATGTTGGCATGACTTAGGTTATCACATAAATTATGTACCTTCTGAGAGGGCAGTGTGTGGTTTATTGACCTCTGAAAGAATCAGACTCATTATGAGATAAGGTTCAAGTTATGAGCCTTGCTAAAGGTCGCAGGGAAAGAGCCAAGGGTCCTGAGCTGAGCAGAGCTCCCTGGAATCTCCTCTCCAACCCTCTACCCACAGGTCATCAAGACTTTGGGCCCCTGTTAGAGCCTGATTCTGGTGCAGCTAGAAATGTGGGGAAAAGGGTAGTAGCAATGATGTTGGGATCTCTGAGAGGATGAATGAGGCCCGTGGGCTGAAGAGGCAAGGAGATTCTGGTGGAACTGGGTTTCTGAGAATCTCATGGTTTCACAAAGGACCAGTAGGTCAGAGAGGGGAAGGGATTTTCTTTTGGGTGACATGGTAAATGAGAAGTGAAGCAAGGACTGGAAGCCAACATTCTGCGTTCCTGCCCAGAGTTGTTGTTGCTACTGGTTTTCTCCCCTGGATACCTTCTCTGGGCACATTTTTTAAAAAATAAATTTATTTTTTATTGGTGTTCAATTTGCCAACATATAGAATAACACCCAGTGCTCATCCCATCAAGTGCCCCCCCCCAGTGCCCGTCACCCAGTTACCCCCCGCCCACCTCCCCTTCCACCACCCCTAGTTTGTTCTCTGAGCACATTTTTAATTTTCCTATCTCCTACCCACTTTACTTAGGTATAACTGACAAATAAAATCATATATATTTAAAGTGTGCATTGCAATGATTTGATATATGTATACTTTGTGGGCATATATTTTTAATGCTCGGTTAAGAGCAGTGGGTTCAAATTCTATTTCTATCCTTTATAAGTTACTTAATCTAAGTCTCAAATTGAGGATAATATCGCCTATTTATTTATCATGAGAGACAATGAGAGAGAGACAGAGACACAGGCAGAGGGAGAAGCAGGCTCCATGCAAGGAGCCCAATATGGGACTCGATCCTGGATCCCGGGATCACGCCCTGAGCCGAAGGCAGGTGCTCAACCGCTGAGCCACCCAGGTGTCCCCACATAGGGGTATTGTAAGGATTAAAGGGGAGGGTAATGTTTGTAAAGCACTTGTTACAGCGGTCAATAAATGATAACAAGCCATTGCTTAATGATAGTTCTTTTGTTGTTATTCTAACAATGGACTCCAGAGAATCATTGCATTGGGCCAGGAAGTGGGGGTTTGGTACAAGGCCTTGAACTTCACCCTCTTCTCTGTCTCTGCTCTGTGGCCTGTACATTTTATCACCTTTCTCCTGAAGATTAGGACTTGTCTTGGCTGTGACTGTCCCCTAACACGCACACATATGATGTCAGAAATTTGGAGGGTTTCAGGCTATCTCAGGTCATGTAAGCATTTTTTAATAGATGGTTTCCAAAGATAGTCTCTTTCATACTCTCTGAATCCCGCATTCTGGCCTTGAGTGGGGGCTACAAAGTGATTTTGGGGATATTCGTGCTTCCAAGTTTTAGGCAACTAACTTTCTCATTTAATACCTTTAAAAAGAGAGCTTTCTTCTAAATGATGAGGGTCTCTTGTTCTCCCAGCCCTTCTATGGGTGTTGCAGTCATACCCTTGCCCTCTTTGAAAATGTGTCTGTTCTAGACACTTCTACATCCTCCACCTTCCTTTGAGCCTCCCCTGAAGATGGATGGTTGCTTGCATTTAATGCATGTGAAAACTGAATCTCAGAGTTGAAGTCACTAGCCCAAGGTCAAAAAGCAAATTAGAAGCAGATTTAGGACTTGAATCCAGGAATATTGACTCCTAGTCCAAAGTTCTTGCCTTGTGTTAAATTCCTGGAAGAATTCCTGTCACTGGATTAAGGGGCATCCAAGGCCTTTAATAACATAGTCTGGAGTCTATCTCTCAAATCTTTATTCTCATTCTCTTCCTGCTCACCCCGCAGGAGGCTTTGCATTTGCTCTCTCTACCTAGGAGGGCCTTCCCTCAGCTATCACATGGCTTACATCCTCCTTCCTTCCAAGCTATTCACAAGGGATCCTACTTGTTCACTTTGCCTTTTCCTGGCCATCTTTATCTCTGTATTTTGCTTTGTATTCATTTCTAGCACTTATCATTGCCTGATATATACACTATTTGCTTGTTTTCTTTTCAAAATTTATCTTCCACAACTAGAATGTGAATAAGAACTGTGTCTTCTAAAAAACCAAACCAAACCAAATCAAACCTGTGTCTTCTTCATTGTGGTACCTCTAATGCCTAGAGCAGTGTGTATGGCAGATAGAAAGTATTCAATAACAATTTATTCAATTATATAAACAAATACAGTAAATTTCCATATAAATTGGACCGGTCATGTTCCTTGGCCTTTGCCTATACAGTTTCCTCTATTTGTCTTACCAGGCAAGCTTTATACATAAAATAGCTATTTTCTTTTTAAAATTTTTAAATTTTATTTTATTTTATTTTTGCTATTTTCATATTAGATAGGTTTCTTTCCTTTTTATTGAGGTATTATTGGCATATAACATTATGTTAGTTTCAGGTGTAAAATGTAATTATTTTACATATATATGTATATAATGTATATAATTATATAATACATGTATATAATTAAAATCTTAAAAAAAGAAATACTCTCTTAACAATTTTCATATATACAATACAGTATTATTAGCCATAGTCCCAATGTTGTTTATTATATCCCCAGAACTTATTTATTTTATAACTGGAAGGTTGTATGTTTTGACCACCTTTAACCCATTTTGCCTACCCCCCCATGCCCCTGTCTCTGGCAACCACCAGTCTGTTCTCTATAACTATAATTTCTTCTTTTTCTTAAAGATTCCAAATATAAGTGAGATCATATGTATTTGTCTTTCTCTGTCTGACTTTTAAATAGATGTTTTAAAAAATATTTTATTTATTTATTCATGAGAGACACAGAGAGAGGCAGAGACATAGGCAGAGGGAGAAGTGGGCTCCCCAAGGGGGAGCCTGAGGCGGGACTTGATCCCGGGACCCTGGGATCACGCCCTGAGCTGAAGGCAGACACTCAACCACTGGGCCACCCAGGCGTCCCTAAGTAGGTATTTTTATGTTGCTTTCTCTGTAAAGCCTTTCTTGGTTCCAAAAATACTAATAAATCTGTGTTAAACTCAGAATATAAAATCACCTATTGGGATCATCTTCTGCCTACACCTGTACTTATGTAGGTGTACACTTATATAAACCTTTCTCTATATAAGGCATTATAAAAATTGCAACCTTGGACTCATGAGCCCAAATGCCAGGTTACTCTTGTTGATTGCAACAGAACAAAACTTGCCAATCGTCATTTCTTGTCCCACAGCCCCTTCGACACCCAGCAGTATGAGGACAAGTTAAATGTGAGTCTTGCCTATATTCACTTTTTTTCCTAATTATGCCTGTAATACAGAATTTTATTTGAAAAAAAAAAGTCATATAGACAAGCCAAAAGAAAAGAGTCTTATTCTTAAGCCTATATCCTATAAATTGCCATTGTTGGTTTTTTTTTTTTTTTTTAATGATAGGCACGCAGTGAGAGAGAGAGAGAGGCAGAGACACAGGCAGAGGGAGAAGCAGGCTCCATGCACCAGGAGTCGGACGTGGGACTCGATCCTGGGTCTCCAGGATCGCGCTCTGGGCCAAAGGCAGGCGCCAAACCGCTGCGCCACCCAGGGATCCCTAAATTGCAATTGTTAACATTGGGTGTATATATTCTTTCAGACTTTAAATATGTATTAAATGCAATACAGTTATGCATTAAATATATTCACATTTATATTATCTACTTATAAATAAGCATCACATGTTTATAAAATGAGATTGCACTTTGGATAACGTGTTGTAGATTTAAACATCCTTTTGTTTCAAAGGATATTTAGATATTACTGAGATGAATATCTCTCACACTTGTATGATTATTTTTTTAAGATAAATTCCTAGGACAGGATCTGTTAGTCAAAGAACTTGATTATTTTTAAGATTTTTTAAAAAAGATTTAATTTATTTATTTGACAGAGAGAGAGAGAGAGAGACAGAGACAGAAACACAGAGAGAGCACAAGCAGGGGGAGTGGCAGGCAGAGGGAAGGGGAGAAGCAGGCTCCCCGCAGAGCAGGAAACCCAATATGAGGCTCAATCCCAGGACCCTGAGATCATGACCTGAGCTAAAGGCAGACACTTAACCAATTGAGTCACCCAGGTGCCCCTATTTTTAAGATTTTTATATGTGATGCCAAGCTGCTCTGCAGATGACACACCCCTCAGCAGAGTATGAAATTGTGGGTTCCTTTTACACTGTTGGTGGGAATGTGAACTGGTGCAGCCACTCTGGAAAACTGTGTGGAGGTTCCTCAAAGAGTTAAAAATAGACCTGCCCTACGACCCAGCAATTGCACTGTTGGGGATTTACCCCAAAGATTCAGATGCAATGAAACGCCGGGACACCTGCACCCCGATGTTTCTAGCAGCAATGTCCACAATAGCCAAACTGTGGAAGGAGCCTCGGTGTTCATTGAAAGATGAATGGATCAAGAAGATGTGGTTTATGTATACAATGGAATATTACTCAGCCATTAGAAACGACAAATACCCACCATTTGCTTCAATGTGGATGGAACTGGAGGGTATTATGCTGAGTGAAGTAAGTCAATCGAAGAAGGACAAACAGTGTATGTTCTCATTCATTTGGGGAATATAAATAATAGTGAAAGGGAATAGAAGGGAAGGGAGAAGAAATGTGTGGGAAATATCAGAAAGGGAGACAGAACATAAAGACTCCTAACTCTGGGAAACGAACTAGGGGTGGTGGGAGGGGAGGAGGGCAGGAGGTGGGGGTGAGTGGGTGACGGGCACTGAGGGGGACACTTGACGGGATGAGCACTGGGTGTTATTCTGTATGTTGGTAAATTGAACACCAATAAAAAAATTAATTTATTAAAAAAAGAAATTGTGGGTTCTCCCATATTCTTACCATAGTGGGATTTAGAATTATTATTATTATTATTTTTAGAGATTTTATTTATTTATTCATGAAAGACACACACACACACACACACACACACACACACACACACACAGAGGCAGAGACATAAGCAGAGAGAGAAGCAGGCTCCATGCAGGGAGCCTGATGTGGGACTCGATCCCAGGACTCCAGGATTGTGCCCTGGGCCAAAGGCAGGCACTCAACTGCTGAGCCACCCAGGAGTCCCTAGAATTATTTTTTTGCAGGAATTTAAGAAAATTGTGGTAGATAATATGTAACATAAAATTTACCATTTTAGCCATTTTAAGTTCAATGGCATTAAGTATGGTCACACTGTTGAGCAACCATGATTGCTATCCATCTTCAGAACTTTTCCATCATCCCAAACTGAAATTCTGTGCCCTTGAGCCTAGCTCTCTATTCTCCCTCTTTCTAGCTCTTGGAAACCTATCCTACTTTCAGTTTCTGTGAATTTGCCTATTCTAGGTACCTCATTTAAGTGGAGTCATACAATGTTTTTTCCTCAATGTCTTTACAGATCAAGGAAACCCCACATTCATTTTCTTTTCTCTTGTTCCCCAACTTTTATCGTGGTAAAATAGACATAACTTAAAATTCACAATCTTAGCCATTTTCAAGTGCAAAGTTCAATGGTTTTAACTACATTCATACTGTTGTGCCACAATCACCATCATCTATATGCAGAACACATTTCATCTTGTAAAACTGAAACTCTCTACCAATTAAATAATAACTCCTTATTTGCCTTTTACCCAGCCCCTGGTAACCACCATTCTACTTTATGTGTCTATGATTTTGATTCCTCTAAGTATCTCATTTAAGTGGAATCATTAAGAATTTTCTTTTTGTGACTGGCTTATTTTACTTAGCATAAGGTTCTCAAAATTTATCCATGTTGTAGCGTATGTCAGAATTTTCTTTCTTTTTAAGGCTGCATAATATTTCACTGTGTGGATAGACCACATTTTGTTTATTCATTCCTCTGTTGATGAACACTTGGATTGCTTCCATCTTTGACTATTGTGTATAATGCTACTATGAACATGGGTATACAGATATCTGTTCAAATCTTTGCTTTCAATTGTTTTGGGTATATACCTGGGTATATACCCAGGTTTACATATATAAATCTTTAAAAAAAGATTTATACCCAGAAGTGGAATTGCTGAAGCATATGATAATTATATTTCTTTTTTTTTGATAATTATATTTCTAATATTTTTAAAGAATTGCCATATTATTTTGCACAGTGGTTGTGCCACTTTACATTCCTACCAGCAGTGTGCAAGTATTCTAATTTTTCTATATCCTCACCCAATACTTCTTATTTTGTTTATTTTGGGTAACAGTCATCCAAATGGGTAGAAAGAGATTTGATTGTGATTATGATTCACATTCCCCTAATGATTAGTGATGCTAACATCTTTTCATATGACTATTTTTATTATTTTTTCAATGTGAATTTATCTTAAATAAAATTTTTTACTTATATGTACTTATAATGATAATAATTAATATTCCATGAGCATTATTTTTAACATTTGTCAATCTGTACTGTTCATGTTTTAGTTTGATTCAGTTCAGTTCATTGGAATTTAATTCACATGTATTTTCACCCCTTTTTCTAAAGGGTGTACACTCTTGTAAAACAAAGAACATCTGGAAACAACCTGGATGCCTATATATAGGGGAATGGTCCAATCAATTATTGCACATATGTACTATGGAATACTAGCAGTCTTTTTTTTTTTTTTAAAGGCCGTTGTCAAGGGGATCCCTGGGTGGCTCAGCGGTTTGGCGCCTGCCTTTGGTCCAGGGCGCGATCCTGGAGTCCCGGGATCGAGTTCCATGTCAGGCTCCCGGCAGGGAGCCTGCTTCTCCCTCTGCCTGTATCTCCTGCCTCTCTCTTTCCCTCTATGTCTATCATGAATGAATAAATAAAGTATTTTAATAAAAGGCAGTTGTCAATATACAAGAAAGTTTTCTTCCATATGTTATGTGAAAAAAGCTCTATAGGATTCCATATTCCAAGAATCCCCAACATTTAGATTATTTCTAGTTTTTACTCTACTAGGTAAATATTTTTCTTATCTGTGTGACTATTTCTATAGGATAGATACTTTGAAGTTGAAATTGCTAGGTCAGAGAGGACGCATTTAAACATTTGATAGATATTGCTAAATCATCACAAAAATTTACATTCCTACTGACAATGTACGAGGGTGCCTGTTTTCTCTTGCCCTCACCAATGCTGGATATTATTAATCTTCTAGACATCTGATAATCTTATGGGTGGAAAAGGATCTCTTATTTTCATTTTTGCTTTTATTACTAAGATCTTACTCTTTCAAACACCACTGAAAGATGTCTAAAGATATCTACTCCATTTAAGTGGAGTAATGCTGAGAATTGTTTCATAAGAAACCACTTTGTGGACAAATTCAGTAGAACCTTGGAGTCCTTGACAACCAGCTAAGAGTAGGTCCTGAAGAGCCCAGAATTTACACGAGGAAGGAAGAGTGTAGAGTTAGGATTTGTGGCTTAGCTTAAGGACGTAAGGCTTGGAGCCGTCAGAGGGATCTGAGAGCAGCCCAGGCAGCAAAAGCAGGGATCAGGCTGAGAGAGGAGGGAGGGCAGCAAAAGTTCATTGGGGAGGCTTAGTGGCTCTGTGGGTTGGGGCATGCACTTAGCCAAAAGTCAGGGACCCAAGAGCCTAGTCCTAATCTTGCCACTGATTCACTCTAGGACTCACAAGTCCCTACCTTCTGAACCACAGTGTACCTGTCTGACAAGTAAGAGGTAGACTGTATGCTCTTTAGGTCCTGTGACTACAGAGACTCTTCCAGTACTTGGCCCAGATGGCTGAAGCTGCTGCTTCTCAGCCTTAGTTTTCTCTCCTATACAATAGAGACAGTGTTCCCTTCCTTGCCTCACTGACTTTATAGGGCTGTTGTGATGTTGTTGTGAGATAACAGGAGGTAAAGTGCTCTGTGAACAGAAAAGCAATATACCTATAAGGGCTTGTATTTCCCTTTTTAATTAATTAACTCTTTTAAAAGAAGATTTCTTTATTTAAATAAATAATATTTATTTACTTGAGAGACAGAGCACACTTGGGGGGTGGGCAGAGGGACCAGGAGAGAGAAACTTAAGCAGACTCCACACTGAGCACAGAGTCCAATGTGGGGCTTAATCTCACGACCCTGAGATCATGACTTGAGCTCAAACCAAGATGCTCAACTGACTACACCACCCAGGCACCCCTTAATAACTCTTTTAAGGTATAATTTGCATACAATCAAATACACAGATTTTAATTATTATATAAGTTTGACAAATTTTAAAAAAATATAATGGGATCCCTGGGTGGCTCAGCGGTTTGGCGCCTGCCTTCAGCCTAGGGTGTGGTCCTGGAGTCCTGGAATCGAGTCCCACATTGGGTTCCTTGCATGGAACCTGCTTCTCCCTCTGCCTGTGTCTCTGCCTGTCTCTCTCTCTCTGTCTCTATGAATAAATAAAATCTTTAAAAAAATCATTTTTATCTAAGTATAATTAACATACAATTTCACATTAGTTTCAGGTATATGATACATTGAGGCAACAATTCTATACATTAGTTAGTGCTTACCACAAGTGTAGTCATCATCTGTTACTATAGCTTGGTAAGTTTTAATAAAAGTTTACACTCATGTAACCACCATCTCTCTTTTTTTTAATAATAAATTTATTCTTTATTGGTGTTCAATTTGCCAACATACAGAATAACACCCAGTGCTCATCCCGTCACGTGCCCTCCTCAGTGCCTGTCACCCATTCATCCCCCCACCCCCCGCCCTCCTCCCCTTCCACCACCCCTAGTTCGTTTCCCAGAGTTAGGAGTCTTTATGTTCTGTCTCCCTTTCTGATATTTCCCACACATTTCTTCTCCCTTCCCTTATATTCCCTTTCACTATTATTTATATTCCCCAAATGAATGAGAACATACACTGTTTGTCCTTCTTCGATTGACTTACTTCACTCAGCATAATACCCTCCAGTTCCATCCACGTTGAAGCAAATGGTGGGTATTTGTCATTTCTAATGGCTGAGTAATATATCATTGTATACATAAAGCACATCTTCTTTATCCATTCATCTTTCGATGGACACCGAGGCTCCTTCCATAGTTTGGCTATTGTGGACATACAATAGGTACTCTTATGTTTGTCTTCTTTTCTCAAGTCAATGTCTTTGTGATTCATCTGTGTTGCTCTCGGGATCAGTAGTTTGTTCCTTTTTATTGATGAGTAGCATTCCATTGAATGGCTATATCACAATTTATTTATCCATTTATCTATTTTTTTTAAAAAATATTTTTAAAAATATTTTTATTTATTTATTCATAGAGACACACAGAAAGAGAGGCAGAGACACAGGCAGAGGGAGAAGCAGGCTCCACGCAGGGAACCCGATGCGGGACTGGATCCTGGGCCCCTAGGATCACACCCCGGGCTGCAGGTGGCGCTAAACCGCGGCGCCACAGGGGCTGCCCTAAAAAAAGATTTTAATGATTTACTTGAGAAAGAGAGCCAAAGAGAGCCTGAGCCAGGGGAAGGGACAGAGGGAAAGGGAGAAACAGACTCCCTGCTGATCAGGGAGCCAGATGCGGGCTGGATCCCAGGACCCAAGTTCATGACCTGAGCCAAAGGTGGATGCTTAACCAGCTGAGCCACCCAGGTGTCCCTCATTTACCTCTTAATGAATATTTGGATTGTATCTGGTTTCTGGCTGTTATAGATAAAGCTGTTGTGAACATTTGTATACTAGATTTTTTGTGGCTATATGTTGTCTTAGTCTGGTTAGGCTGCTATAACACAATGCCATAGATTTGGTAGCTTATAAAAAGCAGAAATTTGTTTCTCATGGTTTCAGAGATGGGAATGTCCAACATCAAAGACCCAGCATGGTTGAGTTTTGGTGAGGGCCTTCTTCTTGGTTCATAGCTGATGCCTTCTCACTGTGTCTTCATCTGGTGGAAGTGGCTAGGGAGCTCTTTGGGGCCTCTTTTATAAGGCAATAATCGCATTTGTGAAGCTCCATCCTCATGATGTAATCACCTCCTAAGGACCCCATCTCCAATACTATCACCTTTGGGGTCTAGGAGTCAACGTATACATTTTGGGTGGGGGGACACATTCAGGTCATAGCATATGCTCTGACTTCTCTTGAAAAAATATTTAAAAATGGAATTATATAGGATAGGTATAGCTTTAACTTTGTGAAAAATTGTAAGTTTGTTTTGAACAAGGTTTTTGGAGAAGGAAGAGCATTGGATTAGGAGTTCAGAGACCATCCTGTGGCTTTGGACAAGTAACCCTTCCTCTTTGGGTCTCAATTTCCACTATAGAATGAGGGGTTTGGTTGAATGCTCCTAACTCTTTTCAACCAAAGAGCCTATTATTCTTAGAGGTTGTAGAAATGGAGAACCTGACACATGCCTGATTTAGATGTTAAAATATTGGCTCTTAAGACTATTCACCTACAGCATCTTATGCTCAAGAAGGTACAAACAGTCCTCCCATATCAGGGCTATGTGGGTGTAATCATGTTAATGATAATTGTATTCAAAGAGGCCTTTGCCCCAAGAGCTCACAGCTCTTTCACATGGGACTATGACTTTTGTGAATGCTGAAGGAAGCCCTCCCAGCTCAGGTGATTTCCCAAGGAGTGGAAGTGGGAGACAAGTGGGGAGTGACTCAGAATGAGTCAAAACAAGACATTGAAACTGGGACCTGGAATGACTACTGCTGGCTGGAGAGCAGAGCAAATGGGTTTTACAGTGGACCTCCATAAAAAATGAGGCATGTGTTTGGGTCCATGGCCTAAGCCCATATAATAAATTTCGGCTTTTCCACTCTTTTCAAGCACAACCCTTAAACCAAATCCTTTCTCTATCAGCAGTTGCAATCTTAGCAAGAATCAATTCCTTAATAATTTCTGCCTATCAGAGCCAAACTGAATTTGGAAGGTCAAGCAACAGACCCTCCTCCAATTATAGAATCACTCCAAAGATAGAGATTTTAAGATTTTTGTGTTTTGGATCATCACAGTGACTCTTTCTCTAAGCGTAGCCCATCTAAAATTAATGGTTCTTTATCTCAGACTTTTATTCTGTGCTTTGGGGTTGACATTTGTGTATATGCCTATGTGGGTATATATGTGTTTGTGTATGTATGGTTTCATTTTACCTTACTTTAATCAAAGTCAGCCTAAAACATCAGGCTAAGCCTCAAGCTGTTGACTGTTGCACCTTTATCATCCAAGGTAGTGAGAATGACACTCTTCTCTTGCTTCCTGGTAGGATTTCCCAAACTTGGAAAAAAACCTACTAAGGAGTTTGCCTAAGACACTTAAGAAAATCCAAGAGATCAGGGACACTTGACTATAGGTTACTTTTTTCCCCTCTTACTCAGAGAGAAGATCATTCTTTAGCTGAGTCTCTGCCTTATTGCCTTTCTTTAGTATTTTTGGCGTCTCAGTGGGAGCAAATGAACCATTGTTCGGAAAGGTGTGTGTGTGTGTGTGTGTGTTAACAGTGATTATTTATAATGACTCCTAAATAATCCTGTGAGTACAGGATGAAGATAATATTAAATAGCATTGAAAAGTCTTTCCTTTGGCTGGCAATGACTATTAAAAAGTTTTCTATATGTAGGAAAGGATAGCTCTTTCTGAGAAGTCAGTTTTGTGGTTCAATTATCTTCACACTTGTAAACATTGCCTGTGTAATCAAGTCCATTTTCTTTGCTTTACTCCATGGGAGATAATAAAACCAAACAAGAGCCCATAGACCTGAGTTTCAGCCCTGACTCTCCCATCACAAACTATTTGACCTTGACCAGGGTCCACCCATTGTCTGGGCTTCAGTGTCTAACTGGTAAACCCGTAAGGTCTTTCCCCATTAGATTGTGTACCTCTGTACCTTTGCATCCTGCTATCTATAGCAACTGGAACAGTGCCAGGCATGTACAGGACACTCAAGATACATTTATTGAGTGAGTGAATATATTATCAAGTCAAGTTTGAAGAAATCTGAGGTCTCTAACTGCTTAGATATTCAGAGATCCTACTGTAGTATGTATTCTCTTCCTCTCTCTTGACTTTCTTCCCTATCTCCCTTCCTTCTACTATCTATTGATCTAGTAAACAATACATTCCAATGGTTCATAAAGTACATAAGTATATTTAGAGAAAGCCTCCCAGTCATCCAACTTTCTTCCCTTAAGCCAATCAATTTTGCCAATTTCCTGTGTATCCATGAGATTTTTAATGCCCACATAAGCAAATCTGTACCTATGTTCTTCCCTACCCCCTATTTTATACTAATGTTTGCATACTATGTATTGTTCTGCACACTTTGATTTTTTAACCTAAAAAAATCACTTTAAAATCAATCCATATTCGTACATGAGAGTTTCCTTTTCTTTTTTAAGTAGCTGCATCGTATTATTCCATTAAGTGGATAAACTATAATATATTCAACCAGTTGTTTATGGATGGGCATTCAGCTTGCTTCTAATCTTTTTATATTACAAATAGTGCTGCAATAAAGAACTTTGGACATAGGTCATTTTGCCTTTATGTAAGCCTACCTGTAGTATAAATTCTTAGAAGTTAAATTGTTGGGTCAAAGGTCATATACATGTATAATTTAAAAAATAGACTTTATTTTTTTAGAGCAGTGTTAGGTTACAGCAAAATTCAGTGAAAAGTATTGAGTTCCCATATTATCACCCGTTTACCCATATTCTCAGCCTGTGTCACTATCAATATCATGTATCTAGTCATACATTAGAGTTCACTCCTGGTGTTGTATGTTCTATGAGTTTTGACAAATGTATAATAATATGTATCCACAATTATAATATCATACAGAATAATTTCACTGCCCTAAAAACTCTCTGTATTCAGGTATTCATTCCCCTTTTCTCTAACTCCTGGCAGCCATGGATCTTTTTTACTGCTTCCATAGTTTGTCTTTTATGAAATGTCATATAGTTAGAATTATATATATAGCTTTTTCAGATTGGCTTCTTTCACTTATTAATATATTTTTAACATTCCTTCATGTCTTTTCATGACTTGAAAGCTTACCTCTTTTTTTTAAAAACAAGATTTTATTTATTTATTTGAGAAAGAGAGATATCAAGAGAGAACACAAGCAGGAGGAGGGGCAGAGGGAGAAGCAGAGCAGACACCTCATTGAGCAGGAAGCCTGATAAGGGGTTTGATCCTAGGACCCTAAGATCATGATCTAAGCTGAAGGCAGACACTTAACTGACTGAGCCACCCAGGTGCCCCTAGATTTCTTCATTTTATCATCAAGTAATATTCCATTTTCTTCATGTACCACAGTTTATTTCTTTATTCACCTAATGAAGGATATCTTGATTGCTTCCAGGTTTTGGCAATTATGAATCAATCTGCTATAAACATCTATGTGCAGGTTTTTGTGCAAACATGTTTTCAACTCCTTTGAGTAAATATCAAAGTGCACAACTGCTGGATTTTTTTAAAAAAAGATTTTATTTATTTATTCATGAGAGACACACAGAGAGAGGCAGAGACACAGGCAGAGAGTGAAGCAGGCTCCAAGCAGGGAGCCTGATGTGGGACTCAATGTGGGACTCAATCCCAGGACCCTGGGATCACACCCTGAGCCTAAGGCAGGTGCTCAACTACTGAGCCACGCAGGTGTCCCACAACTGCTGGATTGTATATTGTAGTGTAGGAATATGTTTAGTTTTGTAAGAAACTGCCTGACTTTCTTCTAAAGTGGCTGTACCATTTTTCTTTCTTTCTTTTTTTATTTATTGATGATAGTCACAGAGAGAGAGAGAGAGAGAGAGAGAGAGACGCAGAGACATAGGCAGAGGGAGAAGCAGACTCCATGCAGGGAGCCTGATGTGGGATTCGATTCCGGGTCTCCAGGATCGCGCCCTGGGCCAAAGGCAGGCGCTAAACCGCTGCGCCACCCAGGGATCCCTGTACCATTTTTCTTCTGCACCGGCAATGAATGAGAGTTCCTGTTGTTTCCCATCTTTGCCAGCATTTGTTGTTGTCAGTGTAATGGGTTTTGGTCATTCTAATAGGTGTGTAGTGGCGTCTTGTTTTAATTTGTAATTATCTAATAACATGATGTCAAGCATCTTTTCCTATGCTTATTTGCATATTAAAAGATATCTGTATATATTATTTGATGAAGTGTCTGTTCAGATCTTTTGCCTACTTTTTGTTTTTATTTTTTAAATATTTTATTTATTTATTCATGAGACACAGAGAGAGAGAGAGAGAGAGAGAGAGGCAGAGACACAGGCAGAGAGAGAAGCAGACTCCATGCAGGGAGCCTGATGTGGGACTCCATCCTGGGACTCAAGGATCATACCCTGGGCCGAAGGCAGGTGCTCAACCGCTGAGCCACCCAGGTATCCCTTTATTATTTTTTATTATTTTTTATTTTATTTTATTTTATTTATTTATTTTAATAAATTAATTTTTTATTGGTGTTAAATTTACCAACATACAGAATAACACCCAGTGCTCATCCCATCAAGTGTCCCCCTCAGTGCCCATCACCCACTCACCCCCACCCCCCATCCTTCTCCCCTTCCACAGGTGTCCCTTTAGCCTACTTTTTAGATGGGTTATTAATTTTCTTATTGTTAACTTTTAAGAGTTCTTTAAAAAGAATATTTTCTTTTTTTAAATTTAAATAAAAAAACCCCAAAAACAAAAAAATAAAATTTAAATTCAATTTGCCAACATAGAGTATAACACCCAGTGCTCAATCCATCAAGTGCCCTCCTCAGTACCTGTCACCCAACCTCTTGATATAATTTTGATGGATGCTCTCAAATTACCTGTTGGAGGTGGTACCAATATAAGCTCCAATCTGTGTGACAGTACATGTTTTCTCTTACAACACGATGTATTAACAATTTGTTTGTAATTTTTTTCAGCCTGATAGGTAAAAAATAGTATCTTACTGTAGCTTTACTATGTCATTTTTAGAAAGAGATTGGACATCTTTTAATATGTTTATATGTCATTATATGTCATTTGTATTCCTTTTTTTTTTTATTTATGATAGGCACATAGTGAGAGAGAGAGAGGCAGAGACACAGGCAGAGGGAGAAGCAGGCTCCATGACCGGGAGCCCGACGTGGGATTCAATCCCAGGTCTCCAGGATCGCGCCCTGGGCCAAAGGCAGGCGCTAAACCGCTGCGCCACCCAGGGATCCCTGTATTCCTTTTTTTTTTTTTTTTTTTTTTAAGAGAAAGTGTAAGCAGTGAGGAGGAGGATCAGAGAGAGGGAAAAGGAGGATCTTTTTATTTTTATTTATTTATTTAAATTTTTAAAGGAAATGCTTCTATTTTTTTTTTAAGATTTAATTCATTTATTCATGAGAGACACACACACACAGAGGCAGAGTTGCAGGCAGAGGGAGAAGCAGGCTCCATACAGGGAGGCAGATGTGGGACTCGATCCAGGGATGGTGGGATCACACCCTGAGCCAAAGGCAGATGCTCAACTGTTGAGCCACCCAGGCATCCCAGGATCTTTTTATTTTTTAAAATATTTTATTTCTTTATTTCAAAGAGAGAGAGAGAGAGAGAGAGAGAGAGAGAGAGAGAGAGGTTTGGACTGTATATATATATATATATATATATATATATATATATATATATTTGTTCATTTTCCTGTTGGGGCTGATTCTTACAGTTGCTATAGATGGTGAGATTGTGGATGCACAAATCTTGTGGTCCAGTTCAGAGCAGAGCTCAATATCCTCAAATTCTCACCTCTCTATATCCTTCATTTATACACAGTTTTTTGGCATTTGGATCTGTTTACTGTCAGTATCTTCTGGCTCAAGGTCCTGAACTTTCCAGTGACTCTGTTGTTGCTATTTTGACCCATGTTATACTTGTTTCATATTTAATACAGAATGTGGTTTTTCACCCAACTGGAATCACTCCCTTTCTTCCCAGGGTTACCATTCTGGGAAACCCTATTCTTCTTAGTCAGTAATACCCTCAAGTCTAGAACATAATCCATTTACTGACACATGCCAATTGTGATCATGAACTAACATAGAGTTAGTCATCTTTATAAATATTTTGAAATTCTCTTTAACTCAATGCTACTGCCATTGTTACAATAGGGGTCATTTTGCTTCATAGTATCGCTGATGTCTGGTGTGTCATACAGATGGAAAGTGTCATAGTCAGAACAGGAAGCAGACCTCTGAACTCTCAGTTCAAAGCACTTTAGTTTACTGATACATCTGTCATCCATTGATATATCTATCCATCCATTCATCCATCTATCCATCCATTATCCTTTCATCCACTCACTCATCCTGTGACTACTCTTATTTCAAAAAGAACTAAGAAAATAACCCACACATCACGTTCATAACAGCATTCGTAATGGCTGAAAGATGGAAGCAATCCAAGTGTCCATCACTGAATAAATGGATAAACAAAATATAACATATCCATACAATGGAATTAGCCTTATAAAGGAAGGAAATTCTTTTTTTTAAAGGAAGGAAATTCTAACACACACTACAACATGCATTAACTTTGAGGACGTTATGCTAAGTGAAATAAGCTAGTCATAAAGGACAAATACTATGATTCCACTTCTATGAGATACCTGGCATAGTTACAGAGACAGAAAGTACAATCGTGGTTGCCAGGGGCTGAGGAGTTATTGTTTAATGGGTATGGAGTTTCAGTTTTGCAAGGTGAAAGGAGTTCTGTGGATGGATACTGGTGATGGCTGCACAATAATGTGAGTGTATTTAATGCCACTAAAACCACACACTTAAAAATGGTTAAGATGGTAAATTTTATATTAAGTGTATTTTATCACAATAAAACCCCCCACCTACAGATAGATTTATTTAGTCAACAGATATTTTTTGAGCTTTGTATGTCCCAGGCCATGTGTGATAGGCATTGGAGATAGAACCTTGAACAAAACAAAGTCCTCTCAGAAGTGAAAATAGGCAGTAATCAAGTAGCAAAGAAATCAACAAGATACTTACGTTTTGTTAGGAGTACTATGAAAGTCACTGAATTGGGGTGGAGGTGGGGCTGTTTTAGTGAGGCTGGTGAAGGAGGGTGGTGGTTCTTAATTTTTTTGGAGTCACTAATCTGAGCATCTGATAAAAACTGGAAACACAAGAAAACACAAGTCTGATCACAATTGTACATACAATTTTAGAATCCATGGATGCTGAAAATCCACCTCTGGGCGGCGCCTATGAATCTAAGGTCAAGAACCCCTGCTTGACTGGCTTCCCAGTATTCCATGGGGTGAATTCTAGGATGCTTAGTATGCCACACAACATCTCTTGGGGTCTAATTCCTGCCCACATCTCTAGCCTTATCTCGGGCAGTTCTGTCCAGTCATGCAGACCACAACCACTTACTGTTCTCTGAATATGCATATTTTGTGCTCTCACATCTCAAAACCTCATCTCAGCTGTGCTGCTTCAGGAGCTCTTATTTTCCCCTAAAGATTCAATGCAACTATACCCTCTTAATGATTATTTCTTTTGCCCCTTTCACTATATCCTTTAGTGAGATAAAGTAAGGTGTGTTCTGTTTCACCTTCCCTCACTGGTAGAACATCTATCACATTATAATTGTTTGTGTTCACTATTTTAATTTATTTATACACCCAACTACTATTTATTGAGCATCTACTATATGCCAGCCCCGGTATTAGGCACAGTGATGGCTAAGAGACACTGGTACTTCTCTCATGATGCTTATAGTCTTGTGGGGTCCATAGACAGTAAATATAGCTATGCAACTAAATATGAATTAGTTCATATTTAGACAGGAAGGATGAAAATAGGGCTTGAGAACTAAGTTCTCAGAGACTTTCAAGACTTTCAAGGTGGGGTGCAAGTCAAGAAGCTTCTTCGAAAAAAATTCAAGTTAAGATGAAAGGATTATGACAGTTAGCCAGGTGAAGACCAAGGGAGAAAGTGTCCTTCCATAGGGAACAGCATGGGCATATCAGATGTAAACTTTCCTTGTCAACTGGGAAGGCCTCAAGGCAGTGAGTGTGTCTTTTTTAAAATTTTTCTTTCGGCTAGTGTGTATTTTCTTGTTTTCTCCCCCCTTACTTTCTTGAGGTGTAATTGGAAAAATTATATATATTTAAGGTGTACAATGTGATTATATATACATACATATTAAAATTATTACTATAATTAAGTTAATTAATGCATCCATCACCTCACATTGTTATCATTTTTTAATATCCAAGAAATTTAAAGGAACTCTGAGAAGTCAACAAGTATACAAAGAGTGTTTGACATCACTAATCTTTGGAGAAATGCAAATCAAAACCATAGTGAAATATCATTTCATGCTTTTTAAAATGGCTGTTATCACAAAGTCAAGAGATAAGTGTTGGTGAGGATGTAGAGAAAAGGGAACCGTGGGCATTGTTGATGGGACTGTAAACTGATGCACCACTGTGGAAAACATGGAGCTTCCTCAAAAAACTAAGAATAGAGTACACATATGAGTGAAATAATATGGTATTTGTCTTCCCCAGCTTGACTTATTTCATTTCACATAATACTCTCTAGGTCCATTCATGTTGTTGCAAATGGCAAGATCTCATCCTTTTTTATGGCTGTGTAATATGCCAGTGTGTGTGTGTGTGTGTGTGTGTGTGTGTGTGTGTGTATGTTGTATCATATATTCCTTATCTATTTGTCTATTGCTGGATATTTGGGTCACTTCTATACCTAAAAAACAAGACAAATGAATAAACAGGCAAACAAAAAAGCAGAATCAGACCTATAAATCCAGAGAACAAACTGATGGTTGCCAGGGGGAAGGAGGGTGGAAGGATAGGCAAAATGGGTGAAGGAGAGTGAGAAATACAAGTTTCAAGTTTTGGGATGAATAAGTTATAGGAATAAAGGGCACAGCATAGAGAGTATAATCAGTGATATTGTAAAAGTGTTGTATGGTGATAGACGGTAGCTACGTTGTGGTGAGCATAGCATAATATATAGAGAAGTTGAATCACTTTTGTTGTATACCTGAAACTGTGTATAAAGTAGATCCAAATAAAAATATTTTTTAAAGATTTATTTATTTATGAGAGAGAGAGAGAGAGAGAGAGATCATATAGGCAGGTGGGGCCTGGGGCAGAGGCAGTGGGGAGAGAGAATCCCAAGGAGACTTCACTCTGAGCATGGAGCCTGACTTGGGGTTCAACCCCAGGACCCTGGGATCACAACCTGAGCCCTGAGCTGAAACCAGGAGTCAGATGCTTAACCATCTATATCACCCAGGCACCCCCAAATAAAAATTTTTTAAAAATATAAAAATATTAGAAATAGAACTGCTATATGATTCAGCAACCCTACTTCTGGGTATATATACCAAGGAAATGAAATCAGTATCTTGAAGAGATAGTTGCACTTTTGCATTTGTTGCAGAGAATGTGTCTTATTCAAGTTTGTAACCCCAGTACCTGGTGTAGAATGGATGCTCTGAAAAAATGAATGAATGAAGTTTCTTAATGTAGAATTATCAGGGCCAGCCATTAGATGGGAGGGGATAGTCTTTGATGGTGAGATAGGCTCACCTTTTCATTCTCGTCAAATGACTAGCTGAACAAATGAATGAAACTCATGAAATTTTAGGACCAGTCAATGGTTTGGGAAGAAATCATCTAGGTGGGAATTAAATTTTAATGTCTCCAGGCCTGATGCCTTGTGCATGATTATGAGTTTTTATTTTTTAATTGAGGTGAAATTCACATAATATGAAATTAATCATTTGAAAGTGAATAATTCAGTGGCACAAGTGCACATGACTGTTACTTCTATCTAGTTTAAAAACACTGTCATCATCTCAAAAGGAAATCCCATGCTCATTAAGCACATGCATATATTTTAAGCTCCTGAAAGACAGGGACTAAATTTTTTTTTCACTTCGATTTTTTATTTTTATTTCTTTTTTACATATTTTTTAATTGGAGTTCAATTTGCCAACATGTAGCATAACACCCAGTGCTCATCCCATCAAGTGTCCCCCTCAGTGCCCATCACCCAGAAACCTCCACCCCCGCCCACCTCCCCTTCCACCACTCCTTGTTCGTTTGACAGGGACTAAATTGATCTTGTTCACTTTATACCCCTGATGCCTAGACAGATGTTCAACTGATATTTGTTGAATATACGAATGACTTGCCATTCCCACTGTTACCTTTGTGGGTTTTTCTGTTGCCCAAGGATTTTTAAGCCTGGTTTTTATGTTCCTGGAATTCTATCCTCAGTATGGGTTGATGGATGGGTGGCAATTAGCTGTGTAGGGATAAGGTTCACAGGTAAGAGCTTTGATGAGTTCTTTAGTCAATACCTGCAGGCCTCCTGCTGGGAGCTGCTTCTCTGTCTCATATCACAGAGGGAGTTAGAACTAATGGGGTGACAGTCACAATGAAGTGTGGCTGTCAGAAAGCCCACTTCTCTAAGACTTGAGTGACAGTTAACTTTGCTACTTCACCTGCTCTCATTGTGGGCTGTGGGTTTTCAAAAAACCAGGGTGCTTGGCAGAAGACGGTGCTGGTAATCCTGCTGACTTTTACCTGCATCCGTTATAATTAGTGACTCTGTGAAATGTTTCACACTTACAGGTAGTTGGGTCCAAGTGTCAATCCAGGGACGAGGCAGTGGAGGAATAGAGGGATGCTAGCTGAGGAGTAGGCTTGGTATCAGTGCTAAGGCTTCACTTTCCCTTCTTTTCCAGTAACTAAAATATAGGCTTTGGTATTACACCCACATGGTGTTGAGCCCTGGCTTGGTCATTTATCTGCTTGAGCAAATTACTTAACCACTTTTGAGTTTCAGCGCTTTATCCATAAA
The DNA here is from genome assembly GCF_011100685.1 of Canis lupus familiaris. NCBI lineage: Eukaryota > Metazoa > Chordata > Mammalia > Carnivora > Canidae > Canis > Canis lupus. Next base: position 25,288,079 of record NC_049247.1, read on the forward strand.
AATAGGGTCATTGTAAAGCTTAAAGTTGTACCACTTGTCCTGAAACACAGTATAGGTTTTCCTTTTTATATCTGTCTTCTGCTCTTTGAGGGCAGGTCCCTAGCTCAGGGCCCTGTAACTTTGAATTGAGACAGGTGGTGAAGATGATGATTAAGGTTAATATTTTATTGAACACGAAATATGTGCTTGGCAGTATGATGAAATATTTTCCATATGAGGTACAATTTCAACTAGATATGCTTCCTATACTGTTTTAGAGCTGCTGAGCTCATCCGGTGAGGAATGTCTAGGGAGGGTCATAGTCCCCCTTTCCAATTTTAGAAATTAGCAGTAGAAAATGTCAGCCCTGGGGCCAGCAGATGGGGTGAGGGGTGAGATTTAGGATGAAGTGGGGTTGATATGCAACTATCAAGGGCTTACTGCTCCCAGTTTATAAATGAGAGACAGAGGTTTAGAGAAAATCAAGGCCCTGAATAAAGTCATAGAATTGGTACCAGGAACCTTCTTAAGAGACCAGTTGGTCAAATTCTGCCAATTTGATAGAAACAAAAACAGTCTTGGGGTGGAGGGAAGTGACTTGTCTAAGACCCCTTGACAGAATAACCAGTGCCTGAACCCAGGTTTCCTGATTCTGGGCCATGTGTTATTCCTGCTGCCCCAGGTTAAGGACCAGGGCTGAGGTAGGCTACGTAGAATCTTCTGCAGCTTCTTCCTGAAACTTGTCTGGGATTTAGGATGTAGAGGAAAGAGCTACAGCCCACCACCAAGCAGCCAGGATTTTGGTCCCAGACCAAACCTTATATGCATAGTGGGATCTCAGCAAGCCTCTGTTAGTTCATTTGAACTAACATCTCTACTATAGAGGTGATTCTCAACAAACATAGGGGGTTTGTCCAAGGTGACCTAGCCAGAGCTCAGATGATTGGATGGAGACACCAGGGGTCAACTCCTGTCGACTTCAGCTTTAGAGGGATGGCCAGGAGCCTTTTGTCCTTCTTAGTGTCTGTCCTTCTGTTTACTCCTTTCATGCCAGATACCAGCTTGGGTGCTGAAGAGGAAGGGCAAGCAGCCTGGGTTCAACTCACTGGTTCCTTTTCCTGGCCATTCTCACTTATCCTCACCTTATCTTTGCCTGGCAGCTTTTTGGCTTTTACTTCTCTAGGCTTAGACTCAACAGTGCCCTCCTTCCTACACCCTTCCCAAAGCAGCTCCAATCCTGCTACCTCCATCAAATCTTTCCACATTCAGACTCCTTTACCATCACTGATTGCAGTAGAGTCATAATGGCCATCCACAGGTACCAGGTCCTAACTGTTGGAACCTGTAAGTGCTACCTTATTGAGAAGGGGGGCATGTCTTTGCACATGTGATTAAGTTAAGGATCTTGAGATGAGGAGAGATGATCCTTGATTATCTTGGTGGGTCCTAAGCGCTATCACAAATGTCCTTAGTGACAGAAGGAGATTTGACAAAGAAGAGAAGGCATTGTAAAGATAGAGGTAGAGGGATGCCTGGGTGGCTCAGCGGTTGAGCGTCTGCCTTCATGCTCAGGGTGTGATCCCAGGATCCTGGGATCAAGTCCCGCATCAGACTCCTTGCGTGGAGCCTGCTTCTCCCTCTGCCGGTGTCTCTGCCCCTCTCTCTGTCATGAATAAATAAATAAAATCTTAAAAAAAGAAGATAGAGGTAGATTGTATGGATCCTCTTGTATAAAGGTACCTAGAATGATGAAATTTATAGAGACAGAAATATGAATGAAGGTTTCCAGGGGAAAGGTTAGAAGTTGGTGTTTAATGGGTAGAGCATTTCTGTTTGGGATGATGAAAAAGTCTTGGGGTATGGATAGTAGTGATGGTAGCACAACATTGTGAATATATTAATGCCACTGAATTGTGCACTTAAAGAGGGTTAAGATGGGCAAATTTTTGTTATGTATATTTTATCACATACAGCCACACCCACACACATACACATGTGTATGTATGTGAAAAGATGGAGACAGAGATTGGAGAGATATGACCACAAGCCAAGGAATGCTGGCAGCCACCAGAGGTTGGAAGAGGCAAGGAAGTATCCTTCCTTAAAATCGGAGCAATGCAGTCCTGCTGAAGCCTGGATTTCCCCCAGTGAAACCAATTTTGGACTTCTGCCTTCCAGAACTTTGAGATGATACATTTCCATTGTTTTGAGCTGTCATATTTGTGGTAATTTTTTAATAGTAGCCACAAGAAGCTAATAACCAATCAACAGGCTGCTTCCCACAAATGAGCTTGCAACAAGGAAAGGGAAAGAAGAGAGAAAATCATAGCAGCCCTCTCAGTACCCACCTTTGCCTTTTTGTTGTCAACGAGGCCACTTCGCACCTTCATCTCATTTGGACCTCATCCATACACAAAACAGTCCTTGTCTATGTCATTATACAGATGTTTAAACAGAGGATCACAGATGTCAAATGAGCTATCTATGGTCTGCTGCTGGTTGATGGCTGAGCTGCAATTCAAATCAGTTATGTGGTTTCCCCTCTCCAGGTAACTTTCCAAACCCATAGCTTCTGCACCTACGCTGGTTATTTCACTGAGTGACAAGAATTCAGGAACTGGCCATCACACCACGGGATTCCTTGCTATGGAGCACGGTTTGGCCAGTGAGAGGTCACACTGCACGTTTGAGGCCTGCTGGGGATGAGCTCCTTGGCTGGTAGAAGGAGGTAGGACTCCAATGGGACCTGGATAGATGAGTAGTATAGAAGGGAGGCAGAGGAGAGGAAACAATTCCCACTCAGTGATGAGTCATTACGCTCCAAATCCTGGGTTCCTCCCCTGCCATCTGTAGATATTAGCTTAGTCACCTCAGAGTCATTTGAATAATATTCTCCTAACAGTCAGGTTTAGCTGTGAATCTGTGGGCACCTGGTTTTTCAAGCTTAGGACCTCTATCTGACCTGAGTTTGTGAATCTGTGTGGACTCAGATGGGGTCTGCATCTTGCTCTTATGTCTATCTTTCCTCATCAGCTTCATCTTCCCCACACTCTGGCTGTTTGGCCAGTTTTTATCTTTCTCTCAGGGTTCTAAGGTAATAAGGTTCCTTTTTGTAACCAGACCTTGATTTGGGCTGGCACCAGTGAGGTCAGGAGAGCAGCCAATAGGATCCTTATTAATTAGCGGTGGCCCAGCAGCTCTGGCCAGCTGTGAGGGGCAGGTGGTGCATCTTACTGTGTTCCCCTGGAATTATCTGCATAGGGGAAATAATTATTTTCTTTAAAAACTAGGTTGTACAGCATGATTTTTTAAAAAGGTGTACAATGTGATGATTTAATTAATGTATAGTGTGATATGATTACCACAATTAAGTTAACTAACACATTCAGCACCTCTTATAGTTACCATTTTGTGTGCTTGTGTCTGTGTGTGTGTGTTTTTTTATGGTGAGAACACTTAAATATACTCCCTTAGCAACTTTCAAGAATACAATATTGTTTACTATAGTCACCATACTCTACATTAGATCCCAGAACTTATTCATCTCTGTTTTCCGGTTTTATGAGTTTGACTTTTATAGATTACAAATATAGATGGGATCATACTGTATGTGTCTTTATTTATGACTTATTTTACTTAGCAAAATGTCCTTCTTGTTCATCCATAGTGTTTTGCAAAGGGCATGATTTCCTTATTTTTCTATGTCTGAATAATATTCCACTACACACACATATACATATATGTAGTATGTATATGTATCACATTTCCTTTATCCATTCATCTGATGATGGACACTGTAACTTTCCAACTGTCTATTGTGGAGAATGCTTCAATGAACAAGGGAGTGCTGATATCCCTTTGAGATACTGATTTCATTTCCTTTGGATATACATACACAGAAGTGGGATTCCTAGATCACATGTTAGTTCTATTTTTAATTTTTTGAGGAATCTCTGCTGTTGTGTTGAGTTAAATTGTCCTTTTAGAGGAGACCACTGAGGAACAGAAATTGTAAAAGGGCCTCAGGCATCCTGGAGATCTCTTTGCCTCCCCCACCCCACCCCCATGGTAGAGGGGTTACTTGCTCGTGACATGCTTGCTTGCTTATTTATTTATTTATTTATTTATTTATTTATTTAGAGGGAGTGAGAGGGGAGAGATGGAGAGAGAGAGAGAATCTTAAGCAAGCTGCACAGCCAGTGTGGAGCCCGATGTGAAGCTTGATCTCACAGCCCTGAGATCATGACCTGAGTTGAAATCAAGAGTTGGATGCTTAACCAACTGAACCACTCTGGCTCCCTATTTATTTTTTATTTTTAGCACGAACTTGTCCTGTCCTGGTACATCCCTCCCTTCCACCTTACCTGGCTCACTCCTCTTTTCATGGCCCTTTTCAAACCAGACCTTTCCAGGCCTTCCCCCAACTCTACCTCATTTCCAGGTCAAAATCCTTGCTACAGATTTGGAATATTAGTATGTCTCTTTCAAAGCACATATCACAATGCTAAGTTTATAGGTATTTGTCTCATTTTTGATGATGGTCTATTTCCCCATCATCAAAGATGGACTAGGGGGATCCCTGGGTGGCGCAGCGGTTTGGCGCCTGCCTTTGGCCCAGGGCGCGATCCTGGAGACCCAGGATCGAATCCCACGTTGGGCTCCCGGTGCATGGAGCCTGCTTCTCCCTCTGCCTATGTCTCTGCCTCTCTCTCTCCCTCTCCGTGTGACTATCATAAATAAATAAAAATTAAAAAAAAAAAAAAAAAAGATGGACTAGAAGCCTTGTGAGGACTAGAAGCCTGTGAATCTTGTACACAGATACACAGCTGTATCCTTGGTGTTGGCACACATGACCTGGCACATAGAAGCTATTCTTTTGTTGCAAGAATGAATGAAAGAATGAACGAATACATTTTCTGGTCTCTTCCAAGCTACCATCTTTTCCTTCTCTGACCATGGTCTGCTGTCTAAGACAGGTCAAAGGTTGGTCTCTCCCTTGTTTGAAGTCCTTTAGTACTTTAGATCCTTCCTCTTGCTCATTTTCAGATGTTCTCATTGCCAGACTTCACTTTTGGGAATTGGCATGAGTTGGCTGCCTGAAGCTGGGGGTTCAGGACTGAATTTTTGCTGTGGATGAGCTCATTTCCAGACCAGATTGGAAGTTCCCTGAGGGCAGAGGTTCTGCTTGGTCAGAGCCAGGTGAAAATGCTCTGCTGAATTTGGGAACAGATAGACATGGATGAAAGGTGAGTTGCTTGAAGCTGTGGCTGATGGCTGAGTTTGAAGTTTTGGAAGGCATCCATGTTGAAGAGCCCCTACTTCCAGGTTCTCCAGAAGAGGAATACCTATTCCCTATGGCCAGCATTATGATGGGTCCTGGGCAACAGGTAGAGGGAAAGGGGGAAGACCTACATGGATGCTGCCCAAATAATGATTCTCTGACTGTAGCTTCAGTAGGAAGAGCAAATGCTGATACGGAAAGGGGGAGTAGACTTCAGAGACAGTGGGGTATAAAGGAATGAGTTGCTGGCATTTGGGCATTGGGTGGTTGTCTGGTGGTGAGCAGGGAGCGCCTGAAACAGAACAGGATCCTGGCAGGGTTTATGTGGTCTTTCCCCCTCCCTATACCTTATCACCCCAGCAAGGTTCCCATCTCCAAAGTGGCTGCTTTGTGGCCTCCAGTGCCAGCGCCTGCAAGCTTCCCCAACCCTCCTCTGAACTAGGCCTGCCCTGGCCTAGGCTATAGGACTAGCTCTGTCACTGGCTCACTATGTGACCTTGAGTGACTCGTGCTTCCTCTCTCAGCCATCTCTGTGTTGAGCCCTGACTTTTGGCTTAGACATGTGTTTCCAGATGGGCAGGCTGAGTCCCCAGGAAGGGTCAGTGTTTGATGAGCTCCATGGAAGGGATTCTCTAGTATCTTCCTTCCTACCTGCCTCAGAAAGGCCCCAAATCACATTATTGGGTGACAGACACAGGGCAAGGAAATAGCTCTCAGTGGGATCCCTTCTCCCAATCTCTCTTCCTCCTCACAATGGGGGTTGCAGTGCCTCTGAGGGCTGCAGGGGAGTCAGAAAGATGGGTATGTGGGTGGCTGTCCCTATGGCCAAGAGACTGCAATTGATCTGAATTTCTTTCCAGCAATATCCAACAACTGGTCCTCCCCAGAATTTTCTCCATGGACACCGAGAACTTGGCTGATTCCTGGGAACAGTCCTACACCCATTTTACACATGGAGAAGCCTGTCCGCAGAGGGCTCAGGACTGGTCCGATGGCAGGTGGCAGGCGACCTGAAGCCTCTAAGCCCCTGGCCCCAGGCAGCCTGGTTCCTCAGTGAGGCCACGCCCTTTCTGCCCCCGGCAGAGCAGGTGAGGCTGCCCTGCCAGGTGCCCGCTGCAGGAGCACAGCGGGCCTTTGTGCCAGACGGGCACCACCCCTTGGCCGGCCCCTCCCCACTCTCTGAACAGCCCTTACCTGCCGGCCTGCCACCCTTCTGCCAACAGCTCCGTCTGCTCCTCCTTCGGTGCGGTTTGCGCCCAAGGCTGCTCCCCGACGGTGAAGCGCGGAGCCCCGGGTGCCCTCTCCCCGCCTCCCCGGGGCTGATCATTAACCCGGAGGCCCTATAAGGAGCAAGGGGCCTGGCAGGGAGGGGAACATCGCCGCCGCAGCCGCCATGGACAGTACCACCTGGAGCCCCATGACCAACGCCACTGCCTCACCCCTCGCGCCCCACGAGCGCATCCGCAATGCCGCCGACATCTCTGTCATCGTCATCTACTTTGTGGTGGTGATGGCTGTGGGGCTGTGGGTATGTGAGGGCCCTGAGACGTGGGCTGAGGGGGCAGGGCCACCAGGGGGAACGGGGGCGGGGGCACAGAGGAGCGACAGCCCTGGGGAGCCTTGAGGAGGGAACCAGGGGCTTAAGAGTCAGTGGAGTGGGTTGAAAATAACTTGGAAGCGCTTGAGAGGAGTTCAGGGGGGCACAGTGTGAGGTGAGAGGGGCAAGCAAGGACCGAGCAGAAGCAAGAGGGGTGTCCAGGGGAGCTGGCCAGGAAGGTCCAGGGAGGACACCCCTGGCCTGCGAGCAGAGGAGGATGAGGGGGGAATTGAGAGGCTGGGCGCCAGTGTGAGGGGCAGGAGAGGGACTTTGGGGTTGCAGGAAAGATCCCTGGGCTTGGGAGGTAAGTCCCAAGGAGCTAGGACTGTCCTGACTCTTCTTAGTCACAGAGTTTTGGATGGAAAAGAAACAATTTAGAGCAGGAAGGGCAGAAGCCTCTGGCAGCTGCAGGGACTGTGGGGCAGCCCAAAATGGACAAGCGCTGCCGGTGTCCTCCTCGGAAAGGAAAGGCTGACGGGCAAGCCCAGGAGGCTGGAATGAGTGAGAGTTGGCAAAGCTGGGTGGAGGAGGAGGAAGGCTGGAGGATGGCCTGGTGCTGGGAAGAGGGAAGTGCTTGTGGCTCCCCTTGGGGACTAGGGACACACCAAACCAGAGAAACTTGTTCTTAGCAGTCTTAGAAATTGGAACTTAGAAATTTCACTATGACAGACTCTGGCACACCCAGCAAGTAGAAGATGAGGTGTTTTGAATGTGCACATATTCTGGGGGTACCTGGGTGGCTCAGTCAGTTGAGCCACTGACTCTTGGTTTCAGCTCACATCATGTTCTCCTGGGTGATGGGATTGAGCTCTTTGGGCTCTGGCTCTGCACTCAGCCGGGAGTCTGCTTGAGAAGTCTCTCTCTGCCCCTCACCACACTTGTGTGCATGCTCTCTCTCTCTCTCATAAATAAATAAATCCTAAAAAAAAAAAAAAACAATCCAAAAGTGCACATTTTCCAGACACTCTCAAAGGCTTTGGTTGGGTGAGTGTTGGGCCAGGAGGCTGTGATGCCAGCTGGTAGTCGAACTCTTGATTTAGAGGGGAAGAGGTGGACATTAACCCTTCCATGATCACAGAGTTTTGTTTTGTTTTTAGGAATAAAAGGAAGTATTTTTTTGGTTTGTTTTTAAAGTAGTTATAGAAACCAGATGTGACTAAAATCTTCTCCAAGTGTCACAAGGGGTAGGTGTGACTGACTCTTCCCCAGTAGTCTCACCTTCCCAGAAGAGTCCAACTAGGAGCCAGGATTCTCAAGTTTATTATTGATTTTGACATGATTCTAGCTATACGACCTTGGGTAACCACCTCAGCCTCAGTTTACTCAAGTATAAATAAGTACAATCTTACCTATTCTTAAGACCGTTCCAATGTTGTTGTGAGGATCTGTAGAGATGAACTTGAAAATGCTTAATGAGTCTGGGAGTCTTTTTAAATATTGTTATCATTTGCCCTCCAAGGTATGAGCCAGGCCCTGAATTTTTTCTGTCCTTTTATATAAAATGGGCAAAAATGATCACCTGGGTAGGATATCTTCACAAAAAGCCTCAAGATGAGGGCAGGAATGCTAACCCCCATTTTACAAGAAAAAATCTAAAGCCTTATGTGGTTGGGATTTGCCTAAGGTTGCAATACATGGAGTTATTCCTGGAACTCAGGTCTTTTGACTCTTGGTTTTCCATAGTACCAGGGGCTTTACCACCTTACCTACCTTCCTCCCCTCATCCCTGCCCAGCTTATAAGTGCTGTAGCCAAGATGTGAATCCATCATTTGCTAGCTGTGCCATACTGCCTGTTTCCCAGACAATCACTGATAATCTCTTTTCCCCTAACCAATCTTATTTTAGCCTCTGCTAGTCCTGCTGATTATGGTGTTTACACTTTTCAAATATTTGTGAATCAGTATCACTTGTCTTGTTAAATGCTACTTAATGAGCCTGCTAATATTTGTCTACATTTACTCTTCACCATTAGTCCAGTGCCTCCGGATCCTGATCATTTAACGTGCTGGATTTCTTCCAGTTTACATTCCTCTTTTTTCTACTGAAGTATCAAAAGTGCCTTGCTTTGGAGATAGGCATCTTAACTCCTGCATGTTCTCTGGGCTGCACAGACAGAGCTATCCTGGCCTATTGTGTTTCCTTATCTTAGAAGGCACCCACAGTTAATGTCCCTCTGTCACCATCCCCATCTCTTCCAACATTATTTTGTTCTGTTTTACCCTCTTCCAGTGCTGCCTCATCCAATCATATTTGGATTTGAACTTATCACTTCTTCACTGTATATTTCCATTTTTCTTTCACCACCTGTTTCTCGGGGGATTTTGTATTTAGGCTGAATCTCTGACTTTATTATTTCTGGAAGATTCATTTAAGCTATCCTGAACCCCCTTATGCTAGGGCTTGTTAAACTACAACTCATGAGCCAAATCTGGCCCATAGCCTGTTTTCATATGGCTCACAAGTTACAAATGTTTTTTATACTTTTAAGGGGTTATAAAAAATAAAAAAGGATCCTATTGTATCTCACAAACCCTATATAATGTACTATCTGGATCTTTTTTTTTTTAACAGAAAAAATTTACTGACCCCTGCTTTATGTAATCATTTGCACTAATAGCATCATTTAATGCCTGAGTAGCAATTGCCCCTGGGGAAACCCAACCTTTCAATTTTACAGGGGAGGATCAGAGGGTGACAAGAAGTCAGATGACTCTGCGCTAAAGCTGGGATTAGAACCCAGGTTTTACAATACCAAAGGCAGGCTCTTTCTACTGTCTTACCTTCCGCCTCCCTAAAAAACTATCATTTATGGCAATACTGTCTCTATGGTCCTTACCACCACTTGCATTGCTGAGACAGTGTCCTGGTGGTGCTGAATTCCTTCTTTCCTCACATACTTTCATAAAGTGAAGACCTAAAGTTTATCAAGTTCATCCCTCTTCATCCTATTCCTGAATCTCTTCTTAAATCACTTGACAAAATTATCTTGACCAGTTGTCCACACTTCACTCGAATATTTCCCCAAGACTCTCCCCAGTGGTACCATTTCCATCTCTGCATAGCTCTGACAGTGAGGAAAATCTTCCTGGTACTGACCCCAGATCTGACATTCTGGAGCTTCTCCATTGTATCTAGTTGTGCCTTATGCAGACCACACTGTCTCACTTTACCTATCAGAAGATGATAGGCCACACCTGAGTCTTCTCTACTTCTGGCCCAACACTCCCAGTTTCTTAAGTATAAGCAAAGGTCTGAAGTTCCTTCCTCTGATTCAATGATACTTTTATTCTTTTAAGAAAAAAATATGGGTCAGTAATTGTGCTTCTTTTGCTCTGCAGCTTGCAGTTGTTAAATAATTCTTTTCTGGCTGCAGGGTGGACAGGCAAATTTAATGCCATACTCTACAAAGTGGTGTCAGTAACCTTAGAGCTTTCCTTTGAGCATCCCTTGCTCATGGAGACAGTGTCTTTCCATTGTAGGGAATGAACAGCAGGGAAGAAGGAGATAGGGTACCTGAGCTAAAATGCTGCTCTGGGAAGCACCTACTGAATGTTGCTGGCAGTCTGAAAAATACTTGCCTGGAGAGGTGTTGCTCATTTCTAGGAGTGGTCAGGGTGGGATATGGGGGAAGAGTGGAGACAGAACACACTGAGAAACCCCTTTATCTAACATTTTATTGAATGCGCACCATGCAAATGGAATTATACTAAGTATTAGGGGGATTAAGATTTTGTAAAATAATTACCACAATCAAGCTAATTAACAATCAATCACTTTACATGGTTACAATTCTTTTGTGTGTGTGTGGTGAGAACACTTAGGTGAGAACACGTACTCTCCAGTAAACTTAACTATGCACAATAGAGTATTATGAACTATAATTGCCATGATGTAAGTTGGATCTCCAGAATTTATTCGTCTTATAATTTTAACTTTCACCTTTGTAAAAAATTTTTATTTATTTTGAGAGAGATAGAGCGAGCGCAAGCACACAGGGAGTGAGGAGGGGCAAAGGGAGAGGGAGAGAGAGAGAATCTTGAGCAGACTCCCCACTTAGTGTGGAGCATGACTTGGGGCTTCATCTCACAGCCCTGAGATCATAACCTGAGTCAAAACCAAGTGTTAAAGGCTTAACCAACAGAGTCACCCAAGTGCCCCTACCTTTTACCTTTTGGTCAACATCTCTCCATTTCCTCCATTGTCTTAGTCCCTGGCAATGAATATATATTTCAAAATATTACATTATATCCCTTAAATATAAACAATTTTTATTTGTCAATATACCCCAATAGAGCTGGAAAAATTGTTATATGGCAACACAAAGTAAAATAGTGTAAGGGCTATGAATGAGGTATGGTGGCAGTTCTCTAGATGTTCACAGGAGAGAGAGATTCTTTTTGTTTGGGCAGGGGAGGAAGCCATAGTAGAGGAGGAGGTTTCTGTGGAGGAGTGTCAGGTAAAGTTTCACGGGGAAGGTTGCATTTGAGGGCCCTTGAAGGATGGGTATGCAGAGTCATCTTGTGGAGATGAGGGGATGAACTTTCTAGAGAAGAAAAGCCTTGGTGTAGATATACCTCTCCTTGCCTTATACCCATCCCCAATATCTTTCTTGAATTATCCAGTTCCCAACTCTAGTCTTTACTATCACGTTCTTCCTCTAAGCTCTTCATTACTGACACCAACTTGCAAATGTTATGTCTGGGCTCCAAACCCACTTTTTGTGTCCCTCCAGTACTACCTGGGACATATCAACCTGCTTTGACTTCAGAATGACTTTCAGAATGGCCTTCCCTGGCAAACTGCTAGAGCCCGAATCCTTGAGACACATTTCTTTTCAGCCCCTAGCTACCTTCTCTGCTCTTTGGGTCTGTTAGTCCTCTTGCTATTCTCAGAAAAACCACTACAGAAGCTCTAAAAGCATGTCCTATGGGAAGGAGACCTGCCAGGAGTCCAGAAAGATCTGAGCCATGCTCTTCCTGGCACTGCCTGGCACACAGGGGAGCTTAACAATCTATATTGATTGTTGGATGTACGAATGACCTTGTTTCCTAATGGACTGAGTCCAGTCCATCTGAGCACTCAGTAACATGCTACCTGTAGTAGGCATGTTTGCTGAATAAATGATGAGTTTCTAAGTGTCTGAAATGTCATCATCTGAGGTTAATTCCTTTGGATCAGTGATGGTCTTCAGCCTCAGGGGTCACATGTGAAAATGCAAACACCTTTAATAGGGCTAAGTCATTATCAGCCATTAGCATTTTCAGGGAGATTAGCAAATGATCAGCTAAGGGAAAGCCATTGACATAGAGAAAGGGAGGGGGAAAGAAGCCATGGGCAGAGTCACTGTCCCAGTTTTGAGCTGGAGGATGGGGCCTGGGCCTGTGCTGGACAGGAATAAGCTGAAGGTTGAGAGGCAACATTCCAAATGTGCTGTGACAGGGGCTGTGGTCATTTATTAAAGATGCATATCATTCTTCTCTTCATAAGCCTTCAGTGGCTCCCCACTGCCTATGGAATAAAGCCTATACTTTTTAACCTGGCATGTGAGGGTCTGCTGTCTGCCTTCACTATTCACCACTCTCCTCATCCATATGCCTCAGCCAGGTTCACCAGATAATACTGTTTACTGTTCCCTTCCTCCCCACACTACTGCCATTCTACCTCTGGGTTATCCCTCATGCTGTTCCCACATTCTGAAACGTCCTTTCCTTCTTCTTCCCTCTAATAAATCCCATTCTATCTTCAAGACTTGCTGAAGTGCTGCTCCTTCTGTGAAACCTTCCCTGACACCCCCAGTCAGAAGGAATCCCCTCTTTCCTCTGTACTCGTAATAATAATTTCGCAGTACTCACAATATGTTGAAAAGTAATGTTTCCAGCAAGCTCTTATCTACATCCTAGAGAGGAAAGTTTTGAATTGAGTTTGATTGTTCCATCTTTAATGTATTCAGTAAGAACACCATACAGTCCTATAGCATTTTTCTTTCTTTCTTTTTTTGTTAATTAGATATAATTCACGTGTTGTATAGTGATTTTATTTTTATTTTTTTGCTTTTGCATTTTGTTTGGTGTTTCCAGTTTTTTTGCATTTTTTTATTGGAGTTTGATTTGGCAACATATAGTATAATACCCAGTGCTCATCCCGTCAAGTGCCCTCCTCAGTGCCCGTCACCCAGTCACCCTGTCCCCCCACCCACCTCCCCTTCCACTACCCCTTGTTCATTTCCCAGAGTTAGGAGTCTCTCATGTCCTGTCACCCTCTCTGATACTTTCCACTTATTTTCTCTCCTTTCCCCTTTAATCCCTTTCACTATTTTTCATATTCCCTGTATGAATGAAACCATACAATGTTTGTCCTTCTCTGATTGACTTACTTCACTCAACACAATACCCTCCAGTTCCATCCACATTGAAGCAAATGGTGGGTATTTGTCGTTTCTAATGGCTGAGTAATATTCCATTGTATATATATTGTATAGTGATTTTAAAAAGAATGATATTTCATTAGGCACCTTGTATGCTTGTAAAAAAGGCACAAAAAGTTCCAATTCCCCTTATTTAACAAACAAACTGGTCCAGGTGGAGTGACTTGCTTGAAACTATACTGTGAACTCATTGCAGAGCTAGCATCAGGGCAAGGTGTTTAAATCTTCTGAGCTCTAGTCTTCTTATGTGTCAAATGTAGGTCCTTGCATCCTTCATCTAAGTATAGAGGAGCGCTAAGGGATGAGGAATGTGGGTGTTTCAGGAAGTGAAGTGGGTAAAAGAAAGTGCAAGTATATGGGAGTGGGAGAGGTGTGTCTGTTTGGCTGGCAAAGTTGCTCTGTTCTAATTTATCATTAAATTTTTGGCCTTTCCTCCTCAGGCTATGTTTTCCACTAATCGTGGGACTGTTGGAGGCTTCTTCTTGGCAGGACGGAGTATGGTGTGGTGGCCGGTAAGTTTTCTCTGAAAAACTACTTGCATTTTTTTTAAAGCTTTTATTTATTTATTAATGACACACACACACAGACACATGCACACACACACACACACACACACATACACAACACACAGAGGCAGAAACACAGATAGAGGGAGAAGCAGGCTACATGCAGGAAGCCCGATGTGGGATTCAATCCTGGGACTCTGGGACCATGCCCTGAGCCAAAGGCAGACACTCAACCGCTGAGCCACCCGGACGTCCATGGAAAACTACTTGCTTAACTACAATAGTCCCCATATTGTAGGAGGCCCTTTTATTCTTGGCTTTTGGTGGCAGTGATTCTTCCTTCCTGCCTTAAATCTCCAGTAATGGGCCTTCTGCTTACCAGGTCTCTTGGTTACCCTTAATCCTTTATGGCAAGGGAATATCCTCTACATAAATAGTGCTTGGAATCTTTGCAGTATGCATAGAGAAGAGACTGCACCAGGTGGACAGTGTGGAGAAGCAACAAGAGCACACAAACTGAAGTGATCTTGGGCAAATCTGAGCTTCCATTTTTGTATGTATAAAATAGGGATGGTGATATATACCCAGGAGCGTTATGAGAAATGGATACCCCGTATGGGGTGGAAACACAATAAAGAGTAGTTCTTTTACTACCTTTTAGTTACTTTAAGTCCCATGGTAGAGAGACTGTCTTACCTTGGGAGCCTAATGCAATGCCTAATACACAAGGGAACCTCAATAAGTATTCAAAGAACAGATGGAGGAGGAGCCCCCTACTGTTCCTACAGTTTCCTTCATCTCTTGGAGGATTTTGTGTATTTGAGAGGTACTTTTTTCAACCAGCTTCGTTCTTTTTTTTTTTTTTTATTGGAGTTCAATTTGCCAACATATAGCATAAGACCCAGTGCTCATCCCATCAAGTGCCCCCTCAGTGCCTGTCACCCAGTCACCCCCACCCCCCGCCCACCTCCCTTTCCACCACCCCTTGTTTGTTTCCCAGAGTTAGGAGTCTCTAATGTTCTGTTTCCCTCTCTGATACTTCCCACTCATTTTCTTTTTTTTGTTTTGTTTTTTATTTTATTTTATTTTTTTAATTTATTTTTTATTGGTGTTCAATTTACTAACATATAGAATAACCCCCAGTGCCGTCACCCATTCACTCCCACCCCCCGCCCTCCTCCCCTTCTACCACCCCTAGTTCGTTTCCCAGAGTTAGCAGTCTTTACGTTCTGTCTCCCTTTCTGATATTTCCCACACATTTCTTCTCCCTTCCCTTATATTCCCTTTCACTATTATGTTATATTCCCCAAATGAATGTTTGTCCTTCTCCGACTGACTTACTTCACTCAGCATAATACCCTCCAGTTCCATCCACGTTGAAGCAAATGGTGGGTATTTGTCATTTCTAATAGCTGCCCACTCATTTTCTTGAGAGGTATTTTTCTCGATACTCATACATGGACAGAATTATCTCAGTCAAAGGACACATGCATGTGTGGAAGAGAAACTGGGAAGCACCTTCCATCTTATCAGCTTAGGGCTCTGCTGGCTCATCAGTTCAGTCCAATGACCATCTCATCAAAATGACTGGTTGACCAAGTTGGCCAAGTTGTGTAATCCCTGGACTTAAGATACAAGCAAGACTGGCGGGTGAAAGAGGTGGGTAATGAAGCATAGAAACAATTAGAAGAATGTGATAACTCTGAGTTGGTTAGAGGAAGAGAAGAAAGTAAAAAGTGTCACTGTCAAATGCAGAGCATGAGAGGAGTTGCAAGGAAATCACACTACACCCTGCAGTTGGCCTTTGATCAGCTGTTTTGGGATGGATTTTAATAACTAGAATCTTCATAGTTGCTTGGGTTATCCCTTAAGTCATATCTGCCTTATCCCTAAGGTGGCCAAGAATACTGAGCAATGCTGATTTATATCATGGCTTCCTTATGGTGCTCCCTCTTGACATATCTTTTCAAGCTTTATACTTTGATGTTTTCCTAAAAGCTGGTGTTTAAGAGGCAGCTCTGGTCACAAAATTCAAGACAAGGCTAGGGTAGTCCCTCTAGAACTGCGCTGTCCAGTATGGTAGCCACTAGTCATGTGGGCTATTTAAATTGAAATTAATTAAATAAAATAAAGAATTTCTTTCCTCAGTCATAATAGTCATATTCCAAGTGCTTAATAGCTACATGTGGATAGTGTCTGCCATATCAGATGGTACAGATCCAGAACGTTTCCATTTTTGTAGAAAGTTTTATTGAACAGTATGCTGTACAGATTTCAGAGCTGAGGTAGATGAAATCTTAGTGGTCTTCAGATTTACTGAATTAGAGAACTGAATCAGAAGTTTACTTTAGTTATTTTGAAAGCAGTGCACCCCCCCATCTATTTTAGTATATGTGCTGCCAAAGCAAGCACACCTCCAACCCCATCTAATGCTTCACTGCTCTCTACAGTAAGCCTGCCAAGTACTCATCTGCCCTCAGTTTACATCCAGGCCTCCTTTTTTTCTTCCCTCCCCGCACTGTGACAGGAAACTCTCATAT
Source organism: Canis lupus familiaris (assembly GCF_011100685.1). Taxonomy (NCBI): domain Eukaryota; kingdom Metazoa; phylum Chordata; class Mammalia; order Carnivora; family Canidae; genus Canis; species Canis lupus. The sequence goes on from NC_049247.1 coordinate 25,304,407, forward strand.
CTCTTTATGTAATATTTCTAGGGCTGATTTACTGGAGGTAAGACCTCAGCTTCTAATTTCTGAGTCAGGGAGAAGCCAATGAGAGTGGAGGGTAGTGTGAGTGGGACAGAACCATCATTAAGAGATATGCATTTTTGTCTAGTCCTAGGAACACATCACATCTTAACTAGCAATGGTGTCTTTCTTCCTGATAGCACCTGGGAATGGGTCTGGGCTGAGATTTGGTTGTTAAGAGAAATTAGCCCTACCCAAAGCATGTAGAGTTCAAGGTTCATGTGGGGTTTCCTGTGGGTGTTGTTTTCCTTAATCATGTTTCAGTGTTGGATTATTCTAACAATGGAAAAGCATGGCATCATTCTTCTTTTGTACAGAAGTCACTACTTCCTTGATTGGGCTGAAATTCAACTTCTTCTTCCAACAGTGGTCTCCATCTAAGGCTTTGTGAGATTACATTAATGATTTTTACATTTTAAAATTTTATTTAAATTTAATTAATTAACATATAGTGTATCATTAGTTTCAAGGGTAAATTTCAGTGATTCATCAGTTGCATATAACACCAGGTGCTCATTACATCACATGCAAACGTACTGATCTGAAGGGGCACCTGCACTCCAATGGCTCTTTGTTATAATCAAACAACCAGTAGCATACCATAGTTTAAGTGGCAATGTTTTTTCTTTCTTGGTGCTACATGGTATGTCTTACAGTAGTTGGTATCTTAGATTCAATAAAGTATGCTTATATTCTAAAATAGTGTGTTTTAAAAATATATTCACTTCAGAAGTACCTCAAAGCCTGCCCATTCCCTTCTTCCTGGCAAACTGACTTTTATTTATTTTATATAAGGAGAATCTGCTAAGATTTTATTTGAGAACAAGGTTCTGCTAATTTGTAAAATTTAAAAACCGTTAATGTAGAAGAAAAATAAGCATAATCATTTTCATTCTAAAATTTAAAATGATATTAAAGCACTATTGCAATGCAATACACATTTGAAAGAAAGGTGAGCACTGGGTGTTATGCTATATGTTGGCAAATTGAACTCCAATAAAAAAATAAAAAAAAAGAAAGAAGGAGTTAAAGGAAGATACAGCATATGAGAAGACATGAATCTAAGTACTTTCCCCTCCAAAATTGAAAAAGATTTTAAACATATTAAACATATACATATAAATTTCTCTTTATATTAAAGTACGAAATCAGTTCAATCCTGTCTATCAGGCCTGGAAGTTCATAACGGGAATATCACTTCTCAAAAGTGCAGGCCCAAGGAGAAAATCACAGGACTACAGTCTTTCCGGAACTCACATCTCTGTCAGAAACTCTCTAACACTTTGCCTGCTTAATCTGCCTTTAGCCATGTCACTTTGTGTTTTAGGAGGAGTGAGCAAATACTCTTTTGTAGTCACCCACAAAAAAAGTAGAAGGAAAAAGGATCTTGCAAAGTCTGAAAGGAGATTGAACAGGGAGGCCAGTTGGGGACATTCCTGGGGCTAGGAGACTTTGTTTTTTTAATTTTTTTTTATTTTTATAAATTTATTTTTTATTGGTGTTCCATTTGCCAACATATAGAATAACACCCAGTGCTCATCCCATCAAGTGCCCCCCTCAGTGTCCGTCACCCAGTCACCCCCACCTCCCGCCCACCTCCCCTTCCACCACCCCTAGTTCGTTTCCCAGAGTTAGGAGTCTCTCATGTTCTATCTCCCTTTATGATATTTCCCACTCATTTTTTTTCTCCTTTCCAGGCTAGGAGACTTTGAAAGGAGCAGTTATGACGTGTAACAGGTGAAGATTTAGGAGCTCTGGAAAAATGCCCCATTCTTTAAAAGTTAATAAGGCTGAGAGAGAGAAGTCATTTGTGCCTCAGCCTGAGAATAGAAGCGAGGGACAATTGAAGAGGAAGAGCAAACACTCTAGGGTTGGATTACAAGAGGAGGCAGCTTACACAGGGGGCCAGGCAGGGAAGCCTCCAGAAGCCTGAGTCATGCGTGAGCAAGCCAAGCCAACTGAGTAGTATGAAACCATACTTTTGTGACTGTGGGATGATTTGATGGCTTAAGATTCCCTTCCATGGTTGGCAGCTTTAACAAACAGCTGCCTATGTGCTATGATTATTTGGGGATCTGAGAGATGGGAAATCAGGAATGTGAGCATTCAATGGCAAATTCCCTACTCCTTGTCTAGTGGTAGCAGAAATTATTCAGAGAGGCTGGGCCACAGATACACAGCCCAGTGGTGAATTCTTGTTTTGGAAGAGGATTTGGTTACATTTACCAGAGTCAGCTCCAAGAGAGTGGTGGGATAATGGGGTTGAATAAACCCTTTGACAAACCCCTTCAATCCAAAGATAAGCATTCCAGAGGGAGTGGGAACCTCACAAGGAACCAAAGGACTTGGCTTGTCCCAGCCTTGTGACATTGGGCAAATCATTAACTTCTCTGAGTCAGTCTTCTCTGTGATGGGGGATAGTCAGATTGAGCATCTCAAAGGCTCCTCCAGTACTAAAATTTTAAGAGTCCACACCACAGAGGAGGAAACAAGAATGGGTTTGGGCATACTATTCAGTCTATTGCCAAAGAGGATCTTGAAAATTGAATGGCTGTGGGTCTGTCAATAAACACAGTTCCTTTCCTTCTTTTATTATTATTATTTTTTCTTTTTTTTTAAATAAATTGATTTTTTATTGGTGTTCAATTTACCAACATACAGAATAACACCCAGTGCTCATCCCGTCAAGTGCCCCCCTCAGTGCCCATCACCCATTCTCCCCAACCCCCCGCCCTCCTCCCTTTCCACCACTCCTAGTTCGTTTCCCAGAGGAGTATATCTTAGTGACTTAGGGCAAGGGTTGACAAATTTTCTCTGTAATGGGCCAAATAGTAAATATTTTGGCTTTGTAGGATATATGGTCTCAGTCACAACTATTCAACTCTGCTATTGTAGCATGAAATTAGCCATGGGCAATATATATAAATGGATGGGCATGACTGTGTTCTAATAGAACTTAAAAAATTTCTTTTATTCATGATAGACATAGAGAGAGAGAGGCAGAGACACAGACAGAGGGAGAAGTAGGCTCCCAGTAAGGAGCTCGATGAGGGGCTCGATCCTAAACCCAGGATCACGCCCTGAGCCAAAGGCGGATGCTCAACCGCTGAGCCACCCAGGTGTCCCTTAATAGTTTTTTTTTTTTTTTTTTTTTTACAAAAAGAGGCAGAAGGCTAGATTTGGTCTATAGGCCCTAGTTTTTGACCCTTTGTTCAGGCCTAGGCTCTGGAGTCAGGCTGCTAGTGTTTAAATCCAGCCTCTGCCCTTAATAGCTGTGTGACCCTGTGTGAGTTACTAAGCATCTCTGTGTCTTACATTTATTATCTCTGTAATGGCAACAATAGTACTTACTTGAGATTATAGTGAGGACATATGCACAGTAAATTTTCAGGCTTAAAAAAAATAAATTTTCAGGCTTAGCTCTTGCTTTTTTTTTCAACTGAAAACTTTTATTTATTTTTATTTTTTTAAATTTATTTTTTATTGGTGTTCAATTTGCCAACATACAGAATAACACCCAGTGCTCATCCAGTCAAGTGCCCCCCACCAGTGCCCATCACCCATTCACCCCCACCGCCCGCCCTCCTCCCCTTCCACCACCCCGAGTTTGTCTCCCAGAGTTAGGAGTCTTTATGTTCTGTCTCCCTTTCTGATTATTTCCCACACATTTCTTCTCCCTTCCCTTATATTCCCTTTCACTATTATTTATATTCCCCAAATGAATGAGACCATATAATGTTTGTCCTTCTCCGATTGACTCATTTCACTCAGCATAATACCCTCCAGTTCCATCCACTCAACTGAAAACTTTTAAAGGACTATCATCGTATCCTATCTGAGTGGTCCAGAAAGAAAAAAGATTAACCCCATGGGTTGCTCAAATTCATACAAGATAATTACAGAGCTATAGCTTTTTATGTCTTTCTTGTTATTCAGGTTCCTTTCTTCTTATCCTTTGGGATGGAAATTTGTGAGATCAATAAGTATACTCTAAAGGTTTATCTGAAAAGCAAGGAATTCTTTCCTTTAGGGTTAACCAGAGACTCTGATGAAACTTTTCCTTGAGGAAAGAAAATAGCTTTTTATACTTACTAAACTTTCTTTTTTTTTTTTTTTTTTAAATTTTTTTTTAAATTTTTATTTATTTATGATAGTCACAGAGAGAGAGAGAGAGAGAGAGGCAGAGACATAGGCAGAGGGAGAAGCAGGCTCCATGCACCGGGAGCCTGATGTGGGATTCGATCCCGGGTCTCCAGGATCGCGCCCTGGGCCAAAGGCAGGCGCCAAACCGCTGCGCCACCCAGGGATCCCTAAACTTTCTTTTTTTAAAAAAAGATTTTATTTATTCGAGAGAGAGAGAGAGAGAGAGAGAGAGGCAGAGACACAGGCAGAGGGAGAAGCAGGCTCCATGCAGGGAGCTTGACATGGGACTCCATCCCAGGTCTCCAGGATCACACTCTGGGCCGAAGGCGGCGCTAAACCGCTGAGCCACCTGGGCTGCCCTTTTTTTTTTTTTTTTTTTTTGGGCTACCCTTTATTAAACTTTCTTGAGTAAAATATATCTGATTTGATATTTAAGTCTTTGAATATTAATGACCAAATCAAAGTTCATCTACTTAGGATGCTACTGGGGTGGTCTTAGAAAAGTCTGACAGGCCTTAGGCCTAGATGGGAACTCATGAATGAGAGAGAAAGAACATGAACTAGGCAAATGGACACAGGAGAGGCAGAGAGCTCACCAAGGGGGCAAAGTTCAGGAAGATGGGAGACCAAAGACAGACAAGTACTTGACCTTCATAAGCCTGGGTAGAAATGACCACCAAGTCCAGTTGATTCTTTCTTCCTGTTCCGATGATTTTCTACTTGCATGTAGCTATGTGTGCTTTTGTTTATCCCAGGGCTGAGCCTATGTTTTTCTTAATCTTTTTTTTTCTTCTAATATTTAGTCCAGGACCTTGTGTTAGTGTGCATTTGAGAAATACGTGCTGAATTAAAGAAATAGGAGGGAGGAGAGGGACATGTCTTTAGATACTCATGCTGGATCCCCTTGTGGATGTCTACCTAACAGACAGCATGCAGCATGCATTGCATGCAGCAGCCTGCATTCTGCTCTCTGGAGGACTGGCTACAGTAGAGTGTAGGCAGTGGTAAGAATTTAGGAGGTTAGGAGAGTGCCGGGTCCAGGTCAAAGCCTTCTCCAACAGTGCTCCACATTTCTGTCTGTGTACAGAGAACATTTTTTTTCTTCAGATTTTTTTTAAAGCTTGTGTTAGTAAAACTGGAAAAGCAAACTGGCTGCAATCAGAGTGCCTGATTTCAGCCCTCATTGGATTCCTTGGAAAAGTCTGGTATTACTATGCTTCCTTACTATCTCAAACATTTGGTTTTTCTCAGGTTGAGTTAAGATTTTGCAAAACTTGGCTGTTCCCATACATATGTATCTCTTTTGTAGTGAGAGCTTAACGTGGCAGTTGCTGCCTTGTTTTGAATGGCCTGTTCTTGCTCTTCTTCTCATTTTCTTATTCCTCTACTGCCACCTCATCCTTCCTCTCTTTCTTCTCTTTCTTTCCTCACTTTCTCCCCCTTGTCCTTTTTCCTCTCTCTCTTTTTGGTGGGGCCATTTCCCTGCCACTCTTTATGGCTTAATCTCCTCTGAGGAGTTCCTCGATTAAGACACAGCCACTCACCACCCCACGTATTCTTTGTGTTCTCAGGCATCAGTTCTTAGCCAATTTCCTGTCACCTTGTTGGTGCATAAACTCCCGGTTTCTTCTTTCTCTCTGGATACCTTCCTATTTTCTAATATATTAGCACTTTCCCAGACAGAGAAAGGAAAAAATAAATTATAATAAACATTTCTAGTTGTTTGAAGTCAGGAGAATGCCGAAACTATTGCCTAAGATGAAGACTTTGGAGTATTTGTGTTAGAAATGTAACTGGGCTTTCCCTTTCTACCATTGGCATGGCACATTTTAGATCATCTAGAGCTATATGTTTCTCTTTGGGTAAATTTTATATTAGGGAGATTACTTAGAATTGGGGCTAAGACCACGGTCTCTGGAACCAGGCTGCTTAGTTTTGAACTCCCCTATTCCTAGCTTTGTAGCCTTGAGTGAGTTACTTAACCTCTCTGTGTTTCAGTTTCCTCAACTTAAAAGTAGAGAACATAGCATCTATCTTATAGAATGTTTTGAGGATTCAGTTTTTTTAAATTTATTTTTTATTGGTGTTCTTTTTTTTAATAAATTTATTTTTATTGGTGTTCAATTTACCAACATACAGAATAACACCCAGTGCTCCTCCCGTCAAGTGCCCCCCCCCAGTGCCCATCGCCCATTCACCCCCACCCTCTGCCCTCCTCCCCTTCCACCACCCCTAGTTCGTTTCCCAGAGTTAGGAGTCTTTATGTTCTGTCTCCCTTTCTGATATTTCCCACACATTTCTTCTCCCTTTCCTTATATTCTCTTTCACTATTATTTATATTCCCCAAATGAATGAGAACATATAATGTCTGTCCTTCTCCACTTGACTTACTTCACTCAGCATAATACCCTCCAGTTCCATCCACGTTGAAGCAAATGGTGGGTATTTGTCATTTCTTTTTTTTTAATAATAAATTTATTTTTTATTGGTGTTCACTTTGCCAACATAAAGAATAACACCCAGTGCTCATCCCGTCAAGTGTCCCCCTCAGTGACCGTCACCCATTCACCCCCACCCCCCACCCTCCTCCCCTTCCACCACCCCTAGTTCGTTTCCCAGAGTTAGGAGTCTTTATGTTCTGTCTCCCTTTCTGATATTTCCCACACATTTCTTCTCCCCTCCCTTATATTTCCTTTCACTATTATTTATATTCCCCAAACGAATGAGAACATACACTGTTTGTCCTTCTCCGATTGACTTACTTCACTCAGCATAGTACCCTCCAGTTCCATCCACGTTGAAGCAAATGGTGGGTATTTGTCGTTTCTAATGGCTGAGGGATATTCCATTGTATACACAGACCACATCTTCTTTATCCATTCATCTTTCGATGGACACCGAGGCTCCTTCCACAGTTTGGCTATTGTGGACATTGCTGCTAGAAACATCGGGGTGCAGGTGTCCCGGCGTTTCATTGCATCTGAATCTTTGGGGTAAATCCCCAACAGTGCAATTGCTGGGTCGTAGGGCAGGTCTATTTTTAACTGTTTGAGGAACCTCCACACAGTTTTCCAGAGTGGCTGCACCAGTTCACATTCCCACCAACAGTGTAAGAGGGTTTCCTTTTCTCCGCATCCTCTCCAACATTTGTTGTTTCCTGCCTTGTTAATTTTCCCCATTCTCACTGGTGTGAGGTGGTATCTCATTGTGGTTTTGATTTGTATTTCCCTGATGGCAAGTGATGCAGAGCATTTTCTCATGTGCATGTTGGCCATGTCTATGTCTTCCTCTGTGAGATTTCTGTTCATGTCTTTTGCCCATTTCATGATTGGATTGTTTGTTTCTTTGGTGTTGAGTTTAATAAGTTCTTTATAGATCTTGGAAACTAGCCCTTTATCTGATATGTCATTTGCAAATATCTCCTCCCATTCTGTAGGTTGTCTTATAGTTTTGTTGACTGTAGAGGATTCAGTTTTAAATTCAGATTTAATATGTAAATCTTCCACAGTAGTATATAATTAGTATTACTCAAGTTGGCTATTCTTTTTTTTTAAGGTTTATTTATTTATTTATTTATTTATTTATTTATTTATTTTAGACATAGAGAGAGAGAGAGAGGGGCAGAGACACAGGAGGAGGGAGAAGCAGTCTCCATGCAGGGAGCCCAACATGGGACTTGATCCCGGGACTCCAGGATTGCGCCCTGGGCCGAAGGCAGGCACCAAACCGCCAAGCCACCCAGGGATCCCTATTTTGCCTATTCTTAATATTATTATCATCATTTTTAAAAAGTAATCTCGACACCCAATATGGGTATCAAACTCATGACCCTGAGATCAAGGGCTGCACACTCTAGAGACTGAGCCAGATAGGTGCCCCCATTACCATCGTTATTATTGTACCTCATCTTCAGATATTCCTTCTTAAACTGTGAATTCAATTACTTGTCCATTTATGCATTACTATTCTTTCATTCTATATTTCTATGTTGATTACCTACTATGTGCCACATTCTGTGTTAGGTGCTGGTGTGTGTGTGTGTGTGTGTGTGTGTGTGTGACACATATTCTTACAAAATATATCCAAGATTACAAATAATGGTAAGTGTTCAGAAGGAAGTATATTTGAGTCCAGAGTGTGAGGAAAGGAAAGGGGTCCTTTTTAACCTACATAAGAGGATCAGGAAAGGCCTTTCCAAAGATTAAGCATTTAGGCTGAGTCATGAAGGATCAGAAGGTGGCAGCCTTATAAAGATTGAAGGGAGAGCAATTCAAGCAGAAGGAACAGAATGGTCAAAGACTTGAAGTGGGAAGGATCTTGGGATAGTTGAGGAACTGAGAGGAGGCCAGTATAGGGGAGACAACGCTTATCAATCAGACCCTTTGAGTGAGGGACCCACAAGTTAGTGATGGTTGCAAGAATGAGCCTATCTGAATTGGTGAGAGGGTTGGTTTCTAGCCTCCTTGACCTATAAATGCCAACAGAAGACCTTACCTATCTTTTGTGCCAACAACCTGTGGGAAAATGCCAGCTTTGGCAGTAGTTTCCTGATTTCCTGCCCTTTTGGTTCTTAGGGAAAGGAGAGAGATTTGTGAAGATAATGACTGAAAGGCCACCATTGTTCATGGAGGACGTAAGCCAACGTAAAGTAAACAGAGATTATGATGGCTCTGGAGCAAAGCCTATGTCTAAATATTTACCAGAATCTCAGAAATAAAATGGTCTGAATATATGAACCCCACCTTCTCTTCTGTTCCAGTCTAGGAATTGTGATCCTTAAGAGATAGCAAGAGTCAAAGGTTAAATCTTTCCAAGCCTCTCCTATGAAAAGACATAATGGAATCAAAATCCTAATTCAGATTAAAGACCAGTTCCCCAGAGGATGAGGAAAGAATCTGAAATACAAGCATGATGCAGATGTACACATGCTATTCCTAAATTTACAGTGAGATAAGTATGGGAATCTGACCCGACTGTGCCCCTTCAGAGATGTTCAGAAGGAAATGTCTGGGGAAGAAGGAGGAAAGTTAGAGTGGTGCTATGGCCTCCCCTTCTGTCCCTTGGATGTTGGTCATGTTTGACTATGGGACCCTGAGCAAATCACTGCTCTGTTCTTCAGTCTTCTCCTCTGTAAAATGAAGATGAGAATAATCCTTATCTCACAGACTATAGTGAGAATGATGTAAAATAAAGTGAATGAAGTACAAGGGCACTTGGGTGGCTCAGTCAGTTAAGTGTCTGCCTCTGGCTCAGGACATGATACCAGGATCCTGGGATCAAGCCCTGTGTTGGGCTCCCTGTTCAGTGGGAAGTCTGCTTCTCTTTCTCCCTCCCTGTACCTGCCTTGCCTGTTGTGCTCGTGGACTGTCTCTCACAAATAAATAAATTAAAAAATAATCTTAAAAAAAAGTGAGTGAAGTGCCTGGCCCCACACTTGGCATAGAGGGGGCACTGTAAAGGTTAGTCATCTGTCTCTCTCTCTTTTTTTTAATAAATTAATTTTTTATTGGTGTTCAATTTACCAACATACAAAATAACACCCAGTGCTCATCCCGTCAAGTGTCCCCCCTCAGCGCCCGTCACCCACTCACCCCCACCCCCTGCCCTCCTCCCCTTCCACCACCCCTAGTTCGTTTCTCAGAGTTAGGAGTCTTTATGTTCTGTCTCCCTTTCTGATATTTCCCACACATTTCTTCTCTCTTCCCTTATATTCCCTTTCACTATTATTTATATTCCCCAAATGAATGAGAACATACACTGTTTGTCCTTCTCCAATTGACTTACTTCATTCAGCATAATACCCTCCAGTTCCATCCATGTTGAAGCAAATGGTGGGTATTTGTTGTTTCTAATGGCTGAGTGATATTCCATTGTATACATAAAGCACATCTTCTTTATCCATTCATCTTTCGATGGACACCGAGGCTCCTTCCCGCCGGGACACCTGCACCCCGATGTGTCTAGCAGCAATGTCCACAATTGTCTCTCTTTTTTATTCTCCCAGGATGGGTCTCTCAAAGTGTAGTTCCCATACCAGCAGCATCAGCAAGATCTGGGCTCTAGTTAGAAAGGCAAAATTTTCAGCCTCAGCCCAGACCCACTGAATTAAAAAAATGAAGGAATAGGGCTCAACCATCTGTGATTTAACAAATTTTCCAGGCGATTGTACTTAGAGTTGCCAGATTTAACAAATAAAAATAAAGGAAGGATAATTAAATCTGAGGTTCAGAGAAACAATGAATATTTTTTTAGTATAATATGTCTCATGCAATATTTGAACATAATTTTATTAAAACTGAATTTGTTTATCTGAAGTTCAGATTTAACTGGGTGTTCTGTATTTTAGCATTAGATTCTGATACATGCTATACTATGAGAACCATTGTCTGAGGATATCTCAAGGGAAGCATCTAGCATAGCCCAGAGAAAGGGTGGAGAGGATGCTCTGGGATATTCTTGTATCATTCCTTTAAGGGAGGATAGAAGATGGGAGTGAAAAGCGTCTCCAGAGCTCTGGACAGTTTGGTCCATTAATAAAGAAAATAGTTTCCTGAAATTAACTGAGTTTATTTTCTGTTTGAACTATGAAGATCTTGCTCCCTCTAAGGAAAAATGGCCACTCTGTCTTTTTCAGGAAATTCAAGGCACTCCATAAACACGTGGGCTGTATAAAAGCATCATAAGTATTAAGAATAGCATGCCTTTGGGGGACAAAGCTTTCTTTCTCTCTCTTTTTAATTTTGTCCTTACCTGCCACTTCCCTTGTATTGGGGCAAAACTTTCTTAAAGGTGTCTCGTATTTATCACCTCATTTAAGCCTGAGAATCCCCTTGTGAGGTAAGCTAAGGATTCTTATTCTCAGTTTATAGTGGAAGAAACGGAAGTCAAGGCAGGGAAGTGACTGGCTCAAAGTCATATACTTTGTTCTGACAGAATCAAGATTAGAACCAGGTTACAAGTCTCCAGTGTGCTTAGAAGAAAAAGAAGAGGGGATCCCTGGGTGGCACAGCGGTTTGGCGTCTGCCTTTGGCCCAGGGCGCGATCCTGGAGACCCGGGATCGAATCCCACATCAGGCTTCCGGTGCATGGAGCCTGCTTCTCCCTCTGCCTGTGTCTCTGCCTCTCTCTCTCACTGTGTGCCTATCATAAATAAATAAAAAAGAAAAAAAAGAAAAGGAAGAAAGTGGGATCCATACCACTTAATTATGCTTCCAAGCATGATAATTGATACGGGATACTTTTTTGCAAATCCATTGGCTGCTTCTGATGGTGTAGCTAGAAAGACATACACAGCTGTTGTCCATTGCCTTAAGCAATTCTTGACTCTTGGGTTAGTTATTTGGAGTGTACACATACTATCTTACTTTCCTAAAGGTGTGGAAGTAAAGATAGCATTAATATGTAAACTTGAATCACTTTCTTCCTTGGGCTATAATTTTGTTTTCACTTGAAAATAACAAGGTTGACCTTAATTATTTCCAAGGTAATTCCAGTTCTAACATCAGATGACTGGATGTTGGCAAGTAAATACATTGTCTCATATATTTCCTATTTTATTTTTCCCGTCACTCAAAATGTGATTTTTAGGTAGCACTCAATGACATTTTCATACCTCCTTTCCCCTTTATTCCCTTTCACTATTTTTTATATTCCCCAAATGAATGAGACCATATGATGTTTGTCCTTCTCCGATTGACTTATTTCACTCAGCATAATACCCTCAAGTTCCATCCACGTCGAAGCAAATGGTGGGTATTTGTAATTTCTAATGGCTGAGGAATATTCCATTGTATACATAGGCCACATCTTCTTTATCCATTCATCTTTCGATGGACACCGAGGCTCCTTCCACAGTTTGGCTATTGTGGACATAGCTGCTATAAACATCGGGGTGCAGGTGTCCTGGCATTTCACTGCATCTGTATCTTTGGGGTAAGTCCCCAGGAGTGCAATTGCTGGGTCATAGGGTAGTTCTATTTTCAACTCTTTGAGGAACCTCCACATAGTTTTCCAGAGTGGCTGTACCAGTTCACATTCCCACTAACAGTGCAAGAGGGTTCCCCCTTGGGAGACAACACTTGTGCAGAAGCAGTGCCATGCCCCAGGAAAGTGCAACAGTGAGGAATGGAAGTAAGAGATTATAGGAAAAAAGAGATCAGCTCTGAATGATGTCAGTGGAGAGATGGGACTGGGATTCCTTTTGAAGAATGAGTTAGTGTTTTGGAGGCATCAGAGTTTGATGGAGAGGAAGTTTAAGCAGAGGGAAATGGCATAAATAAAAACAGAAGGTAAGAAAGCCCAGAGCATATTTAGGAAACTGAGTCAGTATAATTTAGCTGGATTATAAGGGATGCAAAAAGGTATGGGGAGGCTACTGGGGATGGAGAAGGATGAGGGAACTTGAATGCAGACAGCCTTGAAGGCCTATAATTTCTGGTGAGATTCAAGTCCATGGCCAGTGAGGAGTAGACATATAAGAAGAGGAAGCTTAGCCTTAGAGAAGATTTGATAGTGGGAACAGCCCCATTTCCTTAGACATTGGAAGGGCTAGCTTGTGGGAGAGAGACTTGACTTGTTTTGTATCACTTCAGAAGGCAGAAGTAGGGAGATGGGTAGATTTCAGCTCAAGGTGAAGAACTTTTTAACCATTAGAATTGTTCCGCTGTGGATTCAGCTACCTTTGAAGGTAGGGAGTTCTCTGTCACTAGAGACACACATCCAGAAACTGACTATCACTTGGAGGTGTTGCAGAGGGGAGTCAAACTGTGGCATTTGTGGGTCCAGACAACTCTGGAAGACTTATGATTCTATAATTTCTTCATATATTTCTCCTTCTGCCAAATTTCTAGGGTAGGAAGTTTAGACAGTAAAATAGGATTATGAATTTCCCAAAACTCAAAGGAAAATAGTCTTTTTGCCATTTTTGATATCATATTTTGTTATTTCCAATTACCATGCTATAAAACCTGTTGGGTATGGTCAGATCCAGCTCATCTTGCACAGGTACAGTAAAGACATCTAAATACTTGGAATAGCTTCCTGAACCCCATCAAGGGATGAGAAAGGCGTGGAAAGAAGTTAGTTGGAAGCAAGGTCAAGCTGGGGAAATTTTAGATGAAATCTAAAATCCTGAAGTCAGAGGGAATGTGGGTAGAAATTACAGAGAAGGACATGATTATTCATGTCACAGGGTCAATCCCTGGATGGGGCAAGATTCCTACCTGAGCATGAATGTGGGTGAGGAGTAGACAGAGAGTGGGATAAGAGTGATGAAAGCATTGTTAACGAGCTTCAGTGAGAGGAAGGGTGAAAACCTGGCAGGGGAGTGGAAGTGACACAGCAGTGGTATTTGTTGTTAGCCTGCTTGGGCTGCCATAACAAAATACCATAGACTGGGAGGTTTAAACAAGAGAACTTTATTTTTCCACGTTTCTGGAGGCTGGAAGCTCAAGATCAAAGTGCTGTCAAGGTTGGTTTTTGGTGAGACTTCCTTTTTTGGCTTGTAAGTGGGTGCCTTCTGTCTGTCCATTAACATGGCCTCTTTTCTGAGTAGAGAATGAGAAGAAGAGAGGGAAGAAGGGAGGGAGGGAAGGAGAGAAAGAGAAAGAGAGAGAGAGAGAGAGAGACACGATGTCTCTTCCTCTTCTTATAAGGAGCAGTCCTATCATATTAGGGCTCCACCCTTATGACCTAATTTAACCTTAATTACCTCCCTAAATACCCTGTCTCCAAATAAAGTCACATTAGAAAGTTAGGACTACAACACATGAATTTTTGGGGAACACAATTCAGTCTATAAGAGTGTCCATTGTAGCTCTTGTGAATTGTCTTTGTCCTCTCGTGGGAGAGTGAGGACTCTGATTGAGGGCCAACTAAATGTCAGTCACTACTGATTCATAATTTCATTTGACTCCTGAAAAACCCTGTCATGAGAGAAGATTTAAGTTCACTGATATTATGACCATCCAGATAGTAAGAAATCAAGAAAGTATTTAAATTCTAGTATTTTTCCATATATTTTTTAATTGGAGTTCAATTTGCCAACATATAGCATAACACCCAGTGCTCATCCCATCAAGTGCCCCCCTCAGTGCCCGTAACCCAGTCACCCTCACCCCCTGCCCACCTCCCTTTCCACCACCCCTTGTTCGTTTCCGAGTTAAGAGTCTCTCATGTTCTGTCTCCCTTTCTGATATTTCCCACACATTTTTTCTCCTTTCCCCTTTATTCCCTTTCACTATTTTTTTCTAGTTAGTTTCTTTTTTTTTTAATAAATTAATTTTTTATTGGTGTTCAATTTACCAACATACAGAATAACACCCAGTGCTCATCCTGTCAAGTGCCCCCCTCAGTGCCCGTCACCCATTCCCCCCCACCCCCGCCCTCCTCCCCTTCCACCACCCCTAGTTCGTTTCCCAGAGTTAGGAGTCTTTATGTTCTGTCTCCCTTTCTGATGTTTCCCACACATTTCTTCTCCCTTCCCTTATATTCCCTTTCACTATTTTTTATATTCCCCAAATGAATGAGACCATATAATGTTTAGTTTTTAATTTCATAATTCTCACTGGAGGGGACTTTAATTTGAAATATTGTTGAATTCCTAGGACTACATCTTTAAACCTGGAGTCCAGGAAGATTGCTTGACAAGACCATTTGGAGGTTAGAGGAAGGTCTCTGAATAGGAAAGTGGCTTGATCAGAGTTGTGTGTAGGTGGGACTGGAGATCATCTAGAAACCTGATGAGAGATAATTACAGCTTGTATAAAGGGCAGTATAAGTGCTAGATGCCTTTAACATTGTGAAGGCAGAGTCAGAGTTTTGGTAAATGGTTGAATAAAGGCCTTGGGGTAAAGGGAGGAAGTCTAGAAAGAGGCAAGGTAAGAGACTGAGAGAACAGTAGTAACCATGACAGAAATTAACTGAATCTGAGCAGGACATGTGGTACCCCTAAAGCTCTCCTGGCCCCCATTCCATCAGATGGTGAAGGGGTACCTCAGGAAAGCCTGCAACTGCTTAAAGTCCAATGCTCCCATTTGGGGGGATGTTAGAGAGGACTTCTTGAACTTAAGGTTAATCTGATGCAGTTAATCATTACTGGTAATTATGCCCTTAATAGTACAACATTAGGCTTAATAATTTATGAAGTGGGAGATGATAAATGAAAAGATAATGGGCCAGGACAGGCAGGCTACATGCAGAAGGGAGTTCTGATTAAAAGTGGACTGTTATACCCACCAAGCTTTGAGGAAAAGAGGTGAATGTCTCTGATGAATCTGCTTTCCTCTGAATTTCCCCTTCTTCTTTTTAAAATCCTATATGATTAACATACAGTGTTATATTAATTTGAGGTGTATAATATAATGATACAACAATTCAATACAATTCTCAGTTCTCATCAAGATAAATGTACTTTTAATCCCTTTCATCTATTTCACCGATCCCCTGCAACCTCCCCTCTGGCAATCACCAATTTGTTCTCTGTATTTAAGAGTCTGGTTTTTTTGTTTGTATCTTTTTTCTTTTTTTGTTTGGTTTCTTAAATTCCACATATGAATGAAATCATATGATATTTATCTTTCTTTGACTTATTTTACTTGGTATTATACTCTCTAGGTCCATTCAAGTTGTTGCAAATGGCAAGATTTCATTTTTTTAAATGTCTGAGTAATATTCTATTGTGTATATATTACCGTATCTTCTTTATCCATTCATCTATGGATTCGTTTTCTTCTTCTTAATAAATGACATCCACCTATTCAAGTCTTGAATCTAGGAGTTACCCTTGATTACTCTTTCCCTAATTTCCCACATCTGATCCATCAAAGGTAACTCCTGGATTCAGGACTCCTATCAACTTCATTTCTGAAACACACTCCAATCTCTACACTTGCCTTTGTCTTGACTTCTCCTACCAGAGACCAAGCCACTGTCCTCTCACACTGATACAGCAATAGCTTCCCAGTTTCTCTGTTTTCTCCCTTGCTCCCAGCACTATATTCTCCACATGCTTGAGAACAATATTTATTTATTTATTTATTTTGAACTGATGAGTTTTTTTTGTATTTTTTTTATTGGAGTTTGATTTGCCAAAATATAGTATAACACCCAGTGCTCATCCTGTCAAGTGCCCCCCTCAGTGCCCGTCACCCAGTCACCGCATCCCCCCGCCCACCTCCCCTTCCATTACCCCTTATTTGTTTTCCAGAGTTAGGAGTCTCTCATGTTCTGTCAGGAGAACAATCTTTAAAAGCAAATTAAGTCCTGCCCCTCCACTAATTAAAACTCTGTAGTGGAGGGGCACCCAGATGGCTCAGTTGGTTGAGCATCTGCTCTTGATTTTGGCTCAGGTCATGATCTCAGAATCATGAGATCAAGCCCCGTGTCGGGCTCACACTCTGGGTGTGGAGCCTGCTTGAGATTCTCTCTCTCTCCTGCTGTCCACCCCCCCCCAACACACAAGAAAAGCCAACCCCAAAAACAAACCCATTCAGTGACATCTCACATTGAATAAAATCCAAACCTCTTATTCTTGCCTGCTAGGACCTACATGATGTATGCCTGCTTAACTTCTCAGCCTCATCTCACAACACAACTCTCCTTTCCTACCACACTCCAGCCACTCTGGCCGCCTTTTTGCTTCTCAACTATGACTACTTTCCTTCTGATTTTGGCATAGTGGACTTCCTTTATTGCTTCAATCTTAACTTAGAGGTCATCTGCATGGAGAGACCTTTCCTGACTCTCCAATTGGGACTAGTCATTCTATCACACACTCTCTCTATTCTCTTCACAGCACTTGCCATTCTATGATCTCTCTTTTTAAAAAATTTATTTATGTTTCCCCTGTTAGGATATAAGCTTCTGGAACATAGGGATTTTGTCTGTGCTATTCACAGTGGAATCCTCAAGGTCTAGAATAGTGCTTGATACTTTGAGGTAATAAATATTAAATAAATTTAATATTTATTGAGTGAGTGAATGAATGAGCTACTTTTACCATTATCTCACCATTCCAGAGACCTTCTGGCCTGGCCTTTAGGAAACTCCTTCTTCTCTGTCTTAACTATTTGGTACTAAGCAACCATTGCCTTATATTGGGGGTAGGGGATGATATAGCTAAGATAGTTTCTTGGAGTAATCTAGCTTTTGGGAAATAACATTCTGTGTTTTGTTCCAGATTTGTTCAATCTTAGGGATATTAGACAAATAACTACCAGCCTTCCTTCATTGTTCAGCAAGAATGAGGATAATTATACTAGTTTGGTACTTATCAATTAGTGCTATGCTTCTCCTCCTGGGACAGAAGGACTCTAAAACTTTCTAGAGTTCTCTTGGATTTCATATGCAATTGCGTTGATGGCACAGTATTGTGATTGGTTAGTGAAAGATCCCTCACTTGTTTTAGCTGATGTTTTCTCCTTCATCTCCCAATCACAGTCTCATTCTCCTTTTTCCTTCCAGGCTTCCAGTCTTGGGTTTTTAATATATATCCTTCCAATCTGTCTTCTAAACTATGTATTTAGACATACACGTATCCTTGAAAAATGCAGTGTTTTGTGCATGTGTCCATGGAGTCCAGGAGACCTTTGTAAAAATTTAAAATAAAAATACTATATTGACTCAGAGAGTTATTATTAGTAGCATCTCATGTTACTTGGGGGCACATGGGATTATAGAGTTTAATAGTTAGGAATCAAAAAAAATAGTTAGGAATCATTTGTAAATTATAGACTCTACCCCCTGGCCTTCTCTGATAAGTGAGAGGACTGAGGCCCAGAGACTTCCTTCAAATGATTCTTTTTATCAAAACTGTCCACATTTACTGACAGCCAGTATTGGTTAAGGTCCTATGTCAGAAGTGTTGGAGGACGATGTTTATAGCAGCAATGTCCACAATAGCCAAACTGTGGAAGGAGCCTCGGTGTCCATCGAAAGATGAATGGATAAAGAAGATGTGGTCTATGTATACAATGGAATATTACTCAGCCATTAGAAACGACAAATACCCACCATTTGCTTCAACGTGGATGGAACTGGAGGGTATTATGCTGAGTGAAATAAGTCAATCGGAGAAGGACAAACATCATATGGTCTCATTCATTTGGGGAATATAAAAAATAGTGAAAGAGAATAAAGGGGAAAGGAGAAAAAATGAGTGGGAAATATCAGAAAGGGAGACAGAACATGAAAGACTCCTAACTCTGGGAAACAAGCTAGGGGTGGTGAAGGGGAGGTGGGCAGGGGTGGGGGTGACTGGGTGATGGGCACTGAGGTGGGCACTTGACAGGATGAGCACTGGGTGTTATTCTATATGTTGGCAAATTGAACACCAATAAAAAATAAATTTATAAAAAAAGTAAATTTTGGATAAATAAAATATTAAAAAGGCCAAAAAAAAAATAGAAGTGTTGGAGGACACAGATGGAGGACATGAAGATGAATGGCACAGGGCTTGCTTCTGAGCAGACAGTCTCTTGGAAGGCTTATAAGGAAAGCTTGGTGGGCTGTGGAGTTTCCCATGTGTTCTTCGCTATTGGCCATTGGGCTGACAGGACCCACAGATGATCTGATTTGAGGATACCCAGTGCGTATGTGTGTATACATACACACCAAATCCCCAAAGAGGATTCTTTCCCAATACTTTCCATTTCATCTTCACTATTACCCAACACCCCACATCTACCTTGTGAACCAGTGGTCCCTACAGATACACAGTCAAGTTCCTAGCCTGCCTTTGTTCTTTCTTATCCTTCTCATAGGTGACATGCCTCTTCTCTGGTTTACCTCTGAGTACTGGTGGAACATAACATTCTTAACAGACTTTTTCTTTGTGTTTTCAGGTTGGAGCATCTCTCTTTGCCAGTAACATTGGGAGTGGCCACTTTGTGGGGCTGGCGGGGACAGGAGCTGCTGCAGGCATTGCCATGGGAGGCTTTGAATGGAATGTGAGTAACATCAGAGACACTGTGTTCTGGAGCTGGAAGGAAGTTTAGCAGTCAGGCAGTTCAACATATGCTCTAAGTGTTAGGGGACCAATTAGGGCCATCCTTCAATGCAGATGGAGGAGAGGCACAGCTTTAGGAGCTCTAGTCCTGCTCCCCTTCCACCAGAGTAGCATGAGGAAACCACTGATATGATGGCAATAGAGTTTTTTTTTTCTTTTCTTAAAAATCCAAGTCCTCTTGTGTCCTTTTGGCCATATTGGAGGTTTGGAAATTCTTACAACCAGATTACCATTATTATTATTATTATTATTATTATTATTATTATTATTATTATTTAAAAGTTCTCTAAATGGTATTTTACTCCTTATAAACAAGAGAAGAGGCAAAAGAGCTATGATATCGGTGAGCAGACCCCTGCGGTCCCCTCCACTGTTACCCAACTGCCATTCCTTTGGGCCAATCAGGCAGCAAAGGCCTCTTTCAGTTTCTGATGGTCACCTAGGGAGTTGTCCTCAGAGCCCCAAGATAAAATGCTTAGTGATTTTCCCGTAATAGTTGAGGGTCCTGCAGACAGCAGATTGGGCTAACCATCCTACGGGTTTGACTCTACCTTTTTGTTTGTTTGTTTTAGGCCTTGATTTGGGTAGTTGTCTTGGGCTGGGTGTTTGTTCCCATTTACATTAAGGCTGGGGTAAGTATCTGCTCTATTATACATTTCCTACTGAATCTATCTATCATCTATATATCTATCTATAGATATGTATATATAAAAATACATATGTGTAATACACGTGCATATATGATATGAACTCTATCCTCTTGGAAGGCAGAGGAGGCTTTATGGCATAAATGGCAGAGCATGCCTATGCCTTGGCTTTCTTTTCCAGGTTATAAAATTTTTGACTACTTTTGGGAGCATTCAACAAATCCACTCAGCCATGACTTGACTGTCTAAGAAGCCCTCTAAACAACCTCATTCTATTCAGAGCCCTCTTAATCATCATGTTCCTTCACATTGGGTGTGCGCTTGCAAGGCACTGCCATGCATTTGCTCATGGTATACCATGAGCTCATGGTATACCATATAGCTGTGTGCCCCTGCTCCTGGAAGGGAAGCAGCATGAGAAAAAAGAACTATATTTTCCCAATAACTGGTACTCAACTATCAAATGCATGCTCAGTCTCCTGACTAAATCTCTCTGACGTTTTACCTAAGACAGCTTTGGTGGCACCTGTTTAGTGAGATATAATGAATACCTACTAAATCTATACATTAGGAGCTGAAAGAAATACAGAAAAAACATAGGGCAGACTTTATATCTTCTGGAGGCTCATGAACTGTTGGTGATATGTGTGATCCCAGAAGACAGCAGGCTCAGGGTTAAGAGAATGAGACAGAAGTATAGTCAGAATTTGCAGAAAGGAACTGGGAGAACAGTTGAACAGGGCTGTAGCCAAAATACTTGGCAAAGCTTGGGTGCAGAGTAGGTGAAGCACATACCCAGCCTGGTCATTTTGTTTGGTTAACTGAAAAGATGCCACCATTGTTATGATGTCTTGTTCACAGTAGGCACTCTGTATAGGAATATATATCTATTACTGCCTCCTTTAGGGCAAAGATCTGCTTTCTTGGTTATGTACAGTCATGTGTTCATTTAAAAAAGTGTCTATTTGGCACCTTCAATGTCCTGGGATAATACCTTACCCATACAGTGGTAGGGCATATGGGTTGGGATGGGATTAGAGAATGGGAGCCATCTGGCTACCTCACAGACTTTTCTGATCCATGAGGGTTAACCCTTGATCATACTTCTGAAGCCATGGTAGATGCCACTGCTCTGCTTGCTCTGGATCTTCTCATCACTCTGTCTGGCGTTGACCTCTCTTACATCCCATGCAGGTGGTGACAATGCCAGAGTACCTGAGGAAGCGATTTGGAGGCAAGCGAATCCAGATCTACCTCTCTATTCTGTCCCTGTTACTCTACATTTTCACTAAGATCTCGGTGAGTCCACTGCCCCAGGGACTGGCATTGGATGTCTCAGACTCTGCCCACTCTTGCTCCTCAGCCAAGGGGCAGCAATATTTGCTTCTATTAACTTGATCCCTTAGTTCTAATTGCTCCTTAACAAGTAAAGTTCTATTTCATGCATCAAGGAGCCAACACATGGAACTCCTTACTCTCCACCATGTAGAAAGTTAAAAACATAAACAAGTTTAAAAAGTTTCAGTGAAAATTGTTCTTAACAGATTGAAAGGTAATTAGCAATATCTAAGGACTGGTTCCAACATTAGAGTTAGCTTTGAGCCTTTGTGCCTGAAGGTATCATAATCTGGCTCTAGGTGATGTTTCTAATATGCTTAAACATGGGTGGTCAATGACAACTCTTGAAAGGGCCTCAGAAATTCTCTCTCTTCTTTGTGGACAGTGTAATGAAAACTGGGAATGGAAAGTACTTGCTCAGGATCTTGAATCAGGAGTAGAACCCAGACCTCTGGCTCTACCTCACTGTCCTTTTCATTGTTATCATTTTTTAAATTTGTTTTTTTCTGATGTTGCTCATGCTTCTTGTGTAATTTCTAAGAACCCATTGCCAAATCTAAGGGTAGAGAGAAAGTGGCATTTTCTGAGGCCACATAGGGAGTTACAAAGTGTTCACTGCTCTGTCAGAGGGGTTTTCTCATTGGGTATGATCAGTTTTCCTTTGTTTTCTTGTTTTTCCCTGTTCAGGACCAAAGGTAAGATTAGATCAATCTCAGCATCTTGCAAAAAGATCTGTCCTGGATGAAATCTGAGTCAGGTGGGATCTGAAATGAGCCTTCTGCTCTAGCTAGCTAGAGAGTGCTGAAAAAAAAAAAAAAACCAGCTGCTAATGGTTTTATTTTCCTAATTAACTAAAGCCAAAACAACAACAATATTAAATAACATTTACAATTTTTTTTATTTTGGAAAATTTCAAACCTATATACCCAGAGGTAGAATAGTATAATGAATGCTTGTGGACCTAATACTTACTACTCAGCTTTAACAATGATTATTGTTTTATTATTCTTTTCATCTATTTCTTCTACTTTCTTTTTCCAGCAGTGTTTTAAGTCAAATCCCAGATATTATGTTATTTCACTGTGAATTCTTCGGAATATACTTTTGACTTTTAAAACACATAATCGTTGTACTATTATCACACAGCAAAATCTACAGGAATTTCTTAATTTAGGTGATTTAATACTTGGTCCATATTCAGATTTTCCTGTTTATATAAAAAATATCTTCTTACAGTTGATTTGTTTGAATCAGAATCTAAATGAAGTCTACGCATTGTATTTGACTATACTTTCTCTAAGGGAAATATCTATACCTTTATTTATCTTTATTTTTCTTTTTTGTACTATTACCTTCCAGCCCTAGTCCTGGCCTACATGCATATACTGTTTTTCTTTTAATTGGGTTGAATGTCTTTTTTTGTTGTTGAGTTAAAATATCAGAAAGAGAGAACATGAAAGACTCCTAACTCTGGGAAACGAGCTAGGGGTGGTGAAGGGGAGGTGGACGGGGGGTGTGGGTGATTGGGTGATGGGCACTGAGGTGGGCACTTGACGGAATGAGCACTGGGTGTTATTCTATATGTTGGCAAATTGAACACCAATAAAAACAAATTAAAAAAGATTATATATTCTAGTAGTAGACCCTTATTAGAGAGAGGATTTGCAAATATGTCCCTCCATTCTGTAGGTTTTCTATTTATTTATTTATTTATTTATTTATTTATTTATTTTTGTATATATATTTTTATTGGAGTTCGATTTGCCAATATATAGCATAACTCCCAGTGCTCATCCTGTCAAGTGCCCCCCTCAGTGTCCATCACCCAGTCACCCCAACCCCTGCCCACCTCCCTTTCCACTACCCCTTGTTCATTTCCCAGAGTTAGGACTCGCTCATGTGCTGTCACCCTTACTGATATTTCCCACTCATATTCTCTCCTTTCCCCCTTTTTCTCTTTCATTATCTTTTATATTCCCCAAATGAATGAGACCATATAATGTTTGTCTTTCTCTGATTGACTTATTTCACTCAGCATAATACCCCCCCCCCCCAGTTCCATCCATGTTGAAGAAAATGGTGGGTATTTGTTGTTTGTAGTTGCTGAGTAATATTCCGTTGTATATATAGACCACATATTCTTTATCCATTCATCTTTCGATGAACACTGAGGCTCCTTCCACAGTTTGGCTATTGTGAACACTGCTGCTATAAACATTGGCGTGCAGATGTTCTGGCATTTCACTGCATCAGTATCTTTGGGGTAAATCCCCAGCCGTACAATTGATAGTATCTTTTGAGGCACAAAAGTTTTAAATCTTGATAAAGTTTATTTATCTATTTTTAAATTGATTGCTTATGCTTTTACTTTTGTTTCTAAGAATCCATTGCCAAATCTAAGATGATGAAGATTGACCTCTGTTTTCTCTCAGGTATTTAGTTTTTACACTTGGGTGTTTTGAATTAATATTTGTATACTATGTGAGGCAGGGGCCCAACCTCACTTTTTTGCATGTGTATATCCAATTCTTTCAGTACCATTTATTGACAAGACTATTATTTCCTCATTGAATGGTCTTGCACATACATTTTTATACAACTCAGTGTAAACATGCTCTTGCCTATAGGACTGATAGGGTTTTGTCTTGGAGTTGGGACTGATGCCCAGAATACTGCTCCCTTCCTGCCCAGCTTCCTGACTCAAACTGCTACTACTCTTGACTGATGTCTTTGTGTTTTGCCACCAGTGTGATGATTTCACCACCTTTACTTTCTCCTCCCCTCCTTCAGGGTTAGTTTTTAGTTATAAGATGAAGACCTTGGAATTTTCAGTGCTATGTCATTAGATATCAGTGTGCAGAGCCTAGGCTGGAAAATGCTGGGAGTGCTGGAGAAATGAGGCTTCCTGAGGGATAGAAGAGCAGATTTAGAGGAGAAAAGAAATGTAAGCAGGAAGGAGAGGAGGTCACCCTGGAGCTAGACAGGAGCTGGCAAGAGAACTGCTCCTGGTTCAGCTTGTGAGGTGGCACCTGTCTAATGAGCATGTAGAGGAGGCCACTGGATTCCCCTTCTTGGAATCAAGCCTTCTCCAAGTCCACAGTTCAAGCAGGTAAAAGTCTGTTAAGTGTAGTTGCCATGGAAAGGGTACTCTTTGCCCTTGGAGCTGGTGTAGGGTAGTCATATAAATAAACTAAATGCCCAACCTCTCTCCCTGCCTTCCAATCACCTCACCTATTGTTCAGGTTACTGATTAAACCTCCCTTGACTTGGGAGCCCCCAGATAACTGAGGGGCAGTCTTGCTCAGCTCAAGTCCTGATGGAGCCCACCCCCAGCAGTCATTTTTTTTTCTGAATTTTGCTTTTGAATAGTACCACTCCCTCCCAGTATGATTTCTGGGGCTCCTCCCTGGAGGCCTTGCCTAACATCCTACCTGCTCCACCTGCTGCCTGGAGGCAGCAATCTCTTGAATAATGTGTGTAGAAGGATGATAGCTACCCTTTATTTAATGTCAATTTCTTGGCTTAAATTCCAATAGGGGCTTTACTTATTCCATCTCCTGTTCACATAAGAGTACTGCATAGGTAAGGATTTCTATTTTATTTTTTATTTCATGGGTGAGATAACTGAGTCTCAGAGAAGTTAAGTAACTTGTCCCAAATCACATAGCAAGTGTACGGCAAAACCAGGATTGGAATCCAGATATCTCTAGTCCCAGAGTCTGTGTTCTTCTCACAGTTCATCTCTATGTTTGGATGGGATGAAGGCATAGCATGATGGAATGGGATAGATTATTTAGTTCTATGTCCTACGTTCTCATTTTATACCTGGGGAAACTGAGGTCCCAAGAAGGAACTCCATGGGGTTAAACAGTAGCAGAATGCATCCTAGGATGAGCAGCAGATTCCCTGTTATTGAATCCAAACCTTTGACATTATGTAGCCCTTGCCTTCTAAATCTTTCATTCCTCTAGTACAGAGTCAGTTAAAATTCAAGACCTTGACAAATATTAAGATAGCCGTTTAAATGACCTTACAATATAAACAAATTTCCAAGACTAGGATTTGGGAGGACTGAGAAGAGAGCATTGACTGCACACTGGTGTATGAAGGATCTGAAGGAGGGACATTTAGGCAGAGGAGAGGGGCAGGGAAGAGCTGACAGGTGAGACTCTGACTTTATATATTTGGCTGACTTCAGATTCACCATGAGTCATAGAGCATGAAATCACTAAAATAATTACACTGATGTTGAATGTACCTCCTAGGAACTCACGTTAAGATACACATGAGTTCAAAGTTCATGGACAAAAAAAAAGAACTGTTAGTTAACAAAGTATGATAGGTATTTATTTACATTGCCCACAAAGATGAATTATTTTTGTTGTGTGTATATAGAGGCATGGACAGTTTGTGATGGGGAAAAAGAAAAGAAGGGTGGTCTTGTGAGATACAAGTGCATACAGGAAACAGAGATCTGCCAGGAAGGCTTGGGGAAGATATAGGGATCCAGTGGGTATATAATTGATAGGAGAGAAAAAACATTTCAGACGCAGGGCCCAGATGTAACCCAGGCCATTGAACAGCAGTGGTGTGAAATCTTGGCTATGGCTACCATCTTGTGGCCAGGTTTTGGGCTCTGAGACCCAGATTTGATTATTCCTCCATGTGCTCCTCTGAATTTTGTCTTCCTGCTATCCCCTTTACAGCACCTGCTTTATCAAGTTCTGAGAAGCATTCTGCCCTGTAAAATTTCCTAGTATCACATATCTTATTTAAGTGCGCAATCACTTGAGATAAGCCTCAGATTTTATGAATTACATGTGATGACCAAATGTACCTGTTAATATATGCTGGCGCTATTAACATGACTGCAATAAACTTTTACAGCAATTCCACTGTCCATTTTGGATCCTTGAGTGAAAATAAGAGGTTTGGCTTTTGCTTAAGGTTTGAACACTCATTACCTGAGCCTTTCACTTTCACAAATGAAAAGAGAAATTTGAGCAATGGAGCTCTCCATCTCAAATGTCGTTGCCAGGCAGGATTTATTGAGTGCTCAGATATAACTCGGACCAGAATGGGCAGCAAAAGCACAAATATAAAATCATAGGATCTCAAAGCATCAGAGCTGAGATGAAGTAACGTGTACAAGTCTTGTGGTCAGAGACTCAGTTACTCTAAGAGGTGTTACAACTGAATCTGTAATTTTATTATTTCCCATGAGTGTCATGGACATTGTTCAGCCAAATTTTCAAAGTGATGGGAACAAATCTTTCGAGCTGAATCCAACTGCTTGTTTTTGTAGAAATAGTTTAAAAATATTTTATTTATTTGAGGGAGAGAGAGAGAGAGCACAAGTGACAGGGAGAGGCAGAGAGAGAAGGAGAAGCAGACTCCCCATTAACAGGAGCCCTACCTGGGTCTGGATCCCAGGACCCTGAGCAGAAGGCAGATGCTTAACTGACTGAGCCATCCAGGTGCCCCTGTAGATATAGTTTTATTGGAACATGGCCACACTCACTTTATGTATGTCTGTGGCTGCTTTCATCCTTCAACTACAGAGTTGAGCAGGTTAGATAGAGACTGTATGGACTGCAAAACCTAGAACATGTATTACCTCAACCTTTACAGAAAAAATTTGCTGACCCTTAGTCTCGAATATGATAATTTTTGGTTTCACTTCAAGTTAGTTTTGCTTAGCAAAATTGGGGAAATTTGCTTGTTTCCTTCCTTTCTTCCTTTCCCCCCCTTTGTTAAGGGCTAAGAGGAGCTTAGAGAGGGAGCAATCTGGGAAGAGCTGTGAAACAAATGGTCTCTTAGGATTATAGAAGAGTTCTTTTCTATTGATGCTGGTGGTATATTTCCCTATTCATTCCCCTATTTTTATAAATAAAAAAAGTAACAAAATACTTCAAATATACAGAAAAGTACGAATACTAATATAGTAAATACCACAACCCAGATTCTATAGATCTTTAAAAGATTTGTCATTTTTTTTAGTGGGAAATATCAGAAAGGGAGACAGAACATGAGAGACTCTTATCTCTGGGAAACAAACAAGGGGTGGTAGAAAGAGAGGTTGGTGGGGGGTGGGGGTGACTGGGTGACAGGCACTGAGGGGGGCACTTGATGGGATGATCCCTGGGTGTTATTCTATATGTTGGCAAATTGAACACCAATAATAAAAAAAATGTGTCATTTTTTTAAAGAAAGGAAAAAAAACATTACAAATATGATGGAAAATATCTCTACCCTTCTTGGGCCTGTTTCCTTCCGTCTTAAAAGTTACACATGCCTTAGACTTGATATGTTTTCTTCTGGTATGTTTTTATATTTTTACTACATATATATGTATATTTATATACCCATGAAGAATATAATGTGTTTTAAAATTTCTGCTCCTCCCACTTTTGAAACTGTAAGAAAAACGGAACAACTGTATTTAAGAAAATCTAGAGTGGAAAAGCACCCATAATCCCATGACTTTAATACAGATATTTTGTATTGCGGCTTTGCCCATATTATGTACTTTCTTTTACAGACTTCCAATTGGAATGTGCATATCATTTTGTCATCTTTCTTCCCCATCTTAGCATCAAACTGTACATATTTTCCATCTTGATAATTATTATTTTGGGGGGATGTGGAACGTAATGGTTGACATAGAATTTTCTGCAAGACATTTAGAAATCCTTTGGTAGAACAGAAGCTCTCAACAGTGTTTACCTTTGGTCTGCGTGATGGCAGTAGGGACACTTTTAATTTTCAGTATGTAGCTTTCTGTGCTGTTTTTTTTTTTTCCATCTATACCCATAAATTATTTTATTTTAAAAGTAAGTAAAAAATGTTTTTTAAATGATAAAAGATCTTGTTGTCTGCAGAAAATATTCCAGAAAAGAGAACCCCTACTTTTCAACATTGTGAAAGTCACTGGACTTGAAGACAACCAGATTTTAGCTTTTGAGCTTGTCATCAATTTAGTATCCCTCATCTGTAAAGCGGAGTCAATATATTTATCTTATTACCTTGTTTTGGGGATCAAAACAATGATTGTATCTGAAAGCATTTGGTAAACTATAAAATTCCCTGAATATGGAGCAGAAAAAAAACTAATGAAGAAGATAAAGTTTGGGCACCTAGGACTCAAAGACTAATGTCAGAGCACTTGGGCTGACATGAGCTTAGGTATGGTGCAATATCCAGAGGCATTCCTGCTGGCTTTCAGAGTTCTAAGGGCAGAATTTACTCTTGAAGTTAGGAGTGGCTCATGAGAGATAGAAGAGATAGAATTTGCCCCAGATTTCAATTCATGAGGGAGGTTTTATTAGAATTTTTATTTGCCCTGGTAGCCGGAAATAGATTTCTATTAGCCTAACACTTCCTCAAAGTCTTATTGCGGGGCAGCCCAGGTGGCTCAGCAGTTTAGTGCCGCCTTCAGCCCAGGGCGAGATCCTGGAGACCTGGGATAGAGTCCCACGTCGGGCTCCCTTCATGGAGCCTGCTTCTCCCTCTGCCTATGCCTGTGCACGCCCCCTCGGTCTCTCGTGAATAAATAAAATCTTTAAAGAAAAGTCTTATTGGACTTTAATTATAGCATTATCTTAGGAGTTGTGTGTTGTAATTTGTGACTGAAGATAGGAAGGCCAATAAAAAAAATTTATTTATTTATTTATTTGAGGGGCACCTGGGTGGTTCAGTTGGTTAAGCCTCTGCCTTTGGCTCAGGTCATGATCCCAGGGTCTTTATTTTTTTATTTTTTTATTTTTTATTTTTTTAATTTATTTTTTATTGGTGTACAATTTATTAACATACAGAATAACCCCCAGTGCCCGTCACCCATTCACTCCCACCCCCCGCCCTCCTCCCCTTCTACCACCCCTAGTTTGTTTCCTAGTTTGTTACGTTCTGTCTCCCTTTCTGATATTTCCCACACATTTCTTCTCCCTTCCCTTATATTCCCTTTCACTATTATTTACATTCCCCAAATGAATGAGAACATATAATGTTTGTCCTTCTCCGACTGACTTACTTCACTCAGCATAATACCCTCCAGTTCCATCCACGTTGAAGCAAATGGTGGGTATTTGTCATTTCTAATAGCTGAGTAATATTCCATTGTATACATAAACCACATCTTCTTTATCCATTCATCTTTCGATGGATACTGAAGCTCCTTCCACAGTTTGGCTATCGTGGCCATTGCTGCTATAAACATCGGGGTGCAGGTGTCCCGGCATTTCATTGCATTTGTATCTTTGGGGTAAATCCCCAACAGTGCAATTGCTGGGTCGTAGGGCAGGTCTATTTTTAACTGTTTGAGGAACCTCCACACAGTTTTCCAGAGTGGCTGCACCAGTTCACATTGCCACCAACAGTGTAAGAGTTTCCCTCTAGACCACTCTCTTGCACCATACACAAAGATAAACTCAAAATGGATGAAAGATCTAAATGTGAGACAAGATTCCATCAAAATCCTAGAGAAGAACACAGGCAACACCCTTTTTGAACTCGGCCATAGTAACTTCTTGCAAGATACATCCACGAAGGCAAAAGAAACAAAAGCAAAAATGAACTATTGGGACTTCATCAAGATAAGAAGCTTTTGCACAGCAAAGGATACAGTCAACAAAACTAAAAGACAACCTACAGAATGGGAGAAGATATTTGCAAATGACATATCAGATAAAGGGCTAGTTTCCAAGATCTATAAAGAACTTCTTAAACTCAACACCAAAGAAACAAACAATCCAATAATGAAATGGGCAAAAGACATGAACAGAAATCTCACAGAGGAAGACATAGACATGGCCAACATGCATATGAGAAAATGCTCTGCATCACTTGCCATCAGGGAAATACTAATCAAAACCACAATGAGATACCACCTCACACCAGTGAGAATGGGGAAAATTAATAAGGCAGGAAACAACAAATGTTGGAGAGGATGCGGAGAAAAGGGAACCCTCTTACACTGTTGGTGGGAATGATCCCAGGGTCTTGAGATAGGGCCTCATGTCAGGCTCCCTGCTCTGTGGGGAGTCTGCTTCTCCCTTTGCCCCTCCTCCTCTCAGATTTATTTGCTTATTTGAGGGAGAGAGAGAGAGAGCACGAACAAGTGAGGGCAGAGGCAGAAAGAGAGAATCCTTAAGCAGACTCTCTGTTGAGGACAGAGCCCACATAGGGCTCGATCCCAGGACCCAGAGATCATGCATGACCTGAGCTAAAATCAAGAGTGGGCTACTTAATTGACTGAGCCACCCAGATGTCCCAGGAAAGCCAATATTAATGACAGCATAGTCTCCTATGGCATGTTGTCATAAAGCATTAAAAATGAGCTATTCTGGAAAATAAACCAAACAAGGGCATTTTTAAGGCAGTAACATCCTTTTATTGCCCATATATGCTTATTAGCTAACCCACCAAACAAAAGTGTATGCACTTAACAGCATTCCATTGTAATCAATAAATGGGGCCCCTTCAACTGAAATAACTTTATGTGATGATACAGAGGCATGGGAGGGAAGGGTCCAGCATTATAAATATTCATTGCAATTCCAGTGGCTCAGTGTGCAGAGTCAGGAAGGAGTGGATATGAAACTCTTAGCAAAGTTGATGTGCATCTGGGGGGGTCTTTCTTCCTCTTTGGTTTTATAGGATAGAGTGGAATAGGACCTGGGAGGGGAATGCTTTCTTTGACTGTAGGACTTTCCCAGTTCCAGCTACTGAGAATCATAAGCTGTCAGAATCAGAGCTTATTACTTTAAAGATGAGAACACAGAGACATGGAGAGGTGAAATGTTTTATCCAAGGTCACTCAGTCCTATAATGGCAGCACTGGTGTTAAAACTCAGGTCTTCTGACCACTAATCCTTGTGTGTATGATCTCTTTCTATTTTTTAAAATTTTATTTATTCATTTATTTACTCATGAGAGACACAGAGAGAAGGCAGACACATAGGCAGAGGAAGAAGCAGGCTTCTCTCAAGGAGCCTGATGTGGGATGCGATCCCAGAACTCTGGGATCACGCCCTGGGCCAAAGGCAGACGCTCAACTGCTGAGTCACACAGGCATCCCTGTGGTCTCTTTCTAAGTCACTATTCTCTCCTTACATTCTGACTCTATGTCTCCTCCTTTACTAAGAAAGACAATGATATGGGGTCCCCTGGGGCTAGAGAATCTGCAGAGGAGATATGGCGCCAGTCTTCAGGAGACCCATCTTGGGAGAGAGGGCTGTGCATTAGCATATAAGCTTGGATTTGGTGTGAGACAAACTCTCTGCCAACTAGGAGATTTGATTGGTGGGGAGCTGAGCCACTGGAGGGCCCCAGGGAGTTGTAAGGAGGTGGGGGTGGGGAAACTAAGAATGGAGAGGAGATGCAAGGGCACCATTCCCAGGGTTATGACTGGGTGGCCCTTTATACGCCCTGAAATATATTAGGTTTTATGCAATGAAATAGCTTGTGCATTGCATTTAGGGGAGTTCTAGTTTCTTCCACACCAAGCAATCTGGAAATAATAGATTTACCATGATCATCCATCCCTTAATACTACCCATCCCAGGGGTATTTTGGAGCTTCCATGAATATTCATTTTGGGTGACTCCAGTGTTTTCTGGTTTAAATTATCAACTGCACCATCCAGCCAGGTAAAACTTTTTTTTTTTTATGGGGATAAATGAGGCAGGGAAGAGAAAGAAAACTGCATCAAGAATATAACTGGTGAATTTGCTTTGACATGGATGGAACTGGAAGGTATTATGCTGAGTGAAATAAGTCAATCGGAGAAGGACAAACATTATATGGTCTCATTCATTTGGGGAATATAAAAAATAGTGAAAGGGAGTAAAGGGGAAAGGAGAAAAAACAAGTGGGAAATATCAGAAAGGGAGACAGAACATGAGAGACTCCTAACTCTGTGAAACGAACTAAGGGTGGTGGAAGGGGAGGTGGGCAGGGGTGAGGGTGACTGGGTGATGGGCACTGAGGTAGGCACTTGATGGGATGAGCACTGGGTGTTATTCTATATGTTGGCAAATTGAACACCAATAAAAAATAAATTTATATAAAAGAAGAATATAACTGGGGAAGTTATATTTTGGGGTGAAGAGGAAACACTTCTCCCTAAAATTTCTTGAGATAATGTAGATAAAACTACCTAGAAGTAAGCCTGCTGTGCAAGGGATTCTTGGTGATGTTCTGATTGTGTTTGAGTCAAGGTGTACTCCATCTGGACTGAAAGATAAAACTAAAAAAAAAAAAAAAAAAAAAGAAAGATAAAACTATGATATTGCTAAAGTTTCTCTTCACTCCAGAGTATGGGTGGGGTTTCCCTGTCAATGACTTTTTAGTACTTGCATTGGGGAATAGATCTGATAAACTTTTGCACACTGAGGTGTAAATGATGGATAATAGCTTAGAGCAGCAGTTCATAGGTGGGTTGGAGGAATCTCAAGGTGTTAATAGTTATTCCTTGGCAAACAGAGTTCCATAGTTAAATAAGTTTGTCAAGGGTCATTTACCATGTTCCCCTCCTGGGGATTCACAGTACATGCTCTCTGTATATTAAAGGCTCAGGGAAGTAGTGTGGTGAAGAAACTTTTTTAGTTTTATTTAATCCCGCATTTCTTGTTTTTTTGTATGTTTTTTATTTTTATTTATTTTTTTAAAAGATTTACTTATTTATTCATTCAGAGAGAGCGAGAGAGAGGCAGAGACACAGGCAGAGGGAGAAGCAGGCTCCATGCAGGAATCCTGACGTGGGACTCGATCCCAGGTCCCTAGGATCACATCCTGGGCTGCAGGTAGCCCTAAACCGCTGCGCCACCGGGGCTGCCCGTATGTTTTTTAAATTGGAGTTTGATTTACCGACATAGAGTATAACACCCAGTGCTTATCCGGGCAAGTGGTGGCTTCAGGATCTGACACGGGGTCACCCCAAGCCCCCGGCCACCTCCCCTTCCACTACCCCTTGTTCATTTCCCAGAGTTAGGAGTCTCTCATGTGCTGTCACCCTCTCTGATATTTCCCACTCATTTTCTCTCCTATACCCTTTATTTCCTTTCACTATTTTTTATATTCCCCATATGAGTGGAACCATATAATGATTGTCCTTCTCCGATTGACTTACTTCACTCAGCATAATACCCTCCAGTTCCATCCACATTGAAGCAAATGGTGGGTATTTGTCATTTCTAATGGCTGAGGAATATTCCATTGTATACATAAACCACATCTTCTTTATCCATTCATCTTTCGATGGACACCGAGGCTCCTTCCACAGTTTGGCTACTGTATACATTGCTGCTATAAACATTAGGGTGCAGATGTTTTGACATTTCACTGCATCTGTATCTTTGGGGTAAATCCCCAGTAGTACAATTGCTGGGTCGTAGGGCAGATCTATTTTTAACTCTTTGAGGAACCTCCACACAGTTTTCCAGAGTGGCTGTACCAGGTCACATTCCCACCAACAGTGCAAGAGGGTTCCCCTTTCTCCACATCCTCTCCAACATTTGTTGTTTCCTGTCTTGTTAATTTTCCCCATTCTCACTGGTGTGAGATGGTATCTCATTGTGGTTTTGATTAGTATTTCCCTGATGCCAAGTGATGCGGAGCATTTTCTCATGTGCCTGTTGGCCATGTCTGTCTTCCTCTGAGAGATTTCTGTTCATGTCTTTTGCCCATTTCATTATTGGATTGTTTATTTCTTTGCTGTTGAGTTTAATAAGTTCTTTATAGATCTTGGAAACTAGCCCTTTATCTCATATGTCATTTGCAAATATCTTCTCCCATTCTGTAGGTTGTCTTTTAATTTTGTTGACTGTTTATTTTGCTGTGCAAAAGCTTCTTATCTTGATGAAGTCCCAATAGTTCATTTCTGCTTTTGTTTCTCTTGCCTTCATGGATTTATCTTGCTCGAAGTTACTGTGGCCAAGTTCAAAAAGGGTGTTGCCTGTGTTCTCCTCTAGGATTTTGATGGAATCTTGTCTCACATTTAGATCTTTCATACATTTTGAGTTTATCTTTGTGTATGGTGCAAGAGAGTGGTCTAGTTTCATTCTTCTGCATGTGGATGTCCAATTTTCTCAGCACCATTTATTGAAGAGACTGTCTTTTTTCCAGTGGATCATCTTTCCTCCTTTGTCGAATATTAGTTTACCATAAAGTTGAGGGTCCACTTCTGGATTCTCTATTCTGTTCCATTGATCTATGTGTCTGCTTTTGTGCCAGTACCACACTGTCTTGATGACCACAGCTTTGTAGTACAACCTGAAATCTGGCATTGTGATGCCCCCAGCTATGGTTTTCTTTTTTAATATTCCCCTGGCTATTTGGGGTCTTATGATTCCACACAAATCTTAAGATTATTTGTTTCAACTCTCTGAAGAAAGTCCATGGTATTTTGATTGGGATTGCATTAAATGTGAATATTGCCCTGGGTAGCATGGACATTTTCACAATATTAATTCTTCCAATCCATGAGTATGGAGTATTTTTCCATATCTTTGTGTCTTCCTCCATTTCTTTCAGAAGTGTTCTGTAGTTTTTAGGGTATAGATTCTTTACCTCCTTGGTTAGGTTTATTCCTAGGTATCTTATGCTTTTGGATGCAATTGTAAATGGGATAGACTCCTTAATTTCTCTTTCTTCAGTCTCATTGTTAGTGTATAGAAATGCTACTGATTTCTGGGCATTGATTTTGTATCCTGCCACACTGCCAAATTACTGTATGAGTTCTAGCAATCTTGGGGTGGAGTCTTTTGGGTTTTCTTTTCTTTTTTTAAGATTTTATTTATTTATTCATGAGAGACACACACACACACACAGAGAAGCAGGCTCCATGCAGGGAGCCCGACATGGGACTTGATCCCGGGACTACAAGCTCATACCCTGGGCCGAAGGCAGGCACTAAACTGCTGAGCCACCCAGGGATCCCGTCTTTTGGGTTGTCTATGTACAGCATCATGTCATCTGCAAAGAGGGAGAGTTTGACTTCCTCTTTGCCAATTCGAATGTCTTTTATGTCTTTTTGTTGCCTAATTGCTGAGGCTAGGACTTCTAGTACTATGTTGAATAGCAGTGGTGAGAGTGGACATCCCTGTCATGTTCCTGATCTTAGGGGAAAGGCTCTCAGTGTTTCCTCATTGAGAATGATATTTGCTGTGGGCTTTTCGTAGATTGCTTTTAAGATGATGAGGAATGTTCCCTCTATCCCTACACTCTGAAGAGTTTGGATCAGGAATGGATGCTGTATTTTGTCACATACTTTCTCTGCATCTATTGAGAAGATCCTATGGTTTTTGTTTTTTCTCTTGTTGATATGATCTATCACGTTGAGTGTTTTACAAGTGTTGAACCAGCCTTGCATCCAGGGGATAAATCCCACTTGTTCATGGTGAATAATCTTCTTAATGTATTGTTGGATCATAATGGCTAGTATTTTGTTGAGAATTTTTGCATCTGTGTTCATCAGGGATATTGGTCTATAATTCTCGTTTTTGGTGGGGTCTTTGTCTGATTTTGGAATCAAGGTGATGCTAGCTTCATAAAACGAGTTTGGAAGGATTCCGTCCAGAATAGCTATTCTAGTCTAAATATAAATGTAAATAATATAAATATAGTCTATATTTAAACGTTTGATAGAATTCCCCTGGGAAGAATATAAAAGTTATTGAAGGGAAAGGAGAGAAAATGAGTGAAAATAATAGTGAGGGTGACAAACACGAGAGACACTGAACTCTGGGAAACGAACAAAGGGTAGTGGAAGGGGAAGTGGACGGGGTTTGGGGTTTCTGGGTGATGGGTGCTGAGGGGGCACTTGGTGGGGATGAGAACTGGGTGTTTTGCTGTATTTTGGCAAATTGAACTCCAATAAAAAAATAAAAAAAATCCTCTGGGAAGCCATCTGGTCCTGGACTTCTGTGACTTGGCAGGTTTTTGATGACTGCCTCGATTTCCTCCCTGGTATTGGCCGATTCAGGTTTTCTCTTTCTTCCTGTTCCAGTTTTGGTAATTTGTGGTTTTCCAGAAATGCATCCATTTCTTCGAAATTTCCTAATTCATTGGCGTATAGCTGCTCATAATATGTTTTTAAAATCATTTGTATTTCCTTGGTTTTGGTTGTGATCTCTTCTCTTTCATTCATGGTTTATTAATTTATTAAAAGAGCCTTTTCTCTTTTGTTTTTAATAAGGCTGGCTAATGGTTTATGTATCTTATTAATTCTTTCAAAGAATCGACTCCTGGTTTTGTTGATCTGTTCCACAGTTCTGGTTTCTATTTCATTGAGTTCTGCTTGGATCTTTATTAACTCTCTTCTGCTTGTTGTAGGTTTTATTGGTTGTTGTTTCTCAAGTTCCTTTAGGTGGGAGGTTAGTTTGTGTATTTGAGTTTTTTAAATTTTTTGAGGGATGCATGTATTGTGATGTATTTCTCTCTTAGGACTGCTTTTGCTGTATCCCAAAGATTTTGAACAGTTCTATCTTCATTTTCATTAGTTTCCATGAATCTTTTTAAATTCTTCTCTAATTTTCTGGTTGACCCACTCATCTTTATGTAGGATGCTCTTTAACCTCCATGTGTTTGAGTTTCTTCCAAATTTTTCTTGTGATTGAGTTCTAGTTTCAAAGCATTGGGGTCTGAAAACATGCAGGGGACAATCCCAATCTTTTGATATCGGTTGAGACCTGATTTGTTACCTAGTATGTGGTCTATTCTGGAGAAAGTTCCATGTACACTAGAAGAATGTGTATTCAGTTGTGTTCAGATCGAATAATCCAGCATTTCACAAATCTCTTTGACTAGGGAATCGTTTTTTTCATTGTATATCTATTATCATCTGGAATATAGCTTGTTGAGAAACTCAGGAATAGAGCATGACTCTGAGGTACTCATATTTTTCTATGTTTTTTTCGTATTTTTCTATTTTTTATTTTATTTTGTTGTGGTAACAACACTTAACATGCCATCTATCCTTTTGACAAATTTTAAGTGTAAAATACATTATTGTTGACTATAGGTACAATGTTGTGTGGCAGATGTCTTGGGTTTACTTATCTTACTTAATTGGACCTTTATGCCTGTTTAATAACTTCCCATTTCCCCTCCCCCCAGCCCCTGTTAATCACCATTCTAGTCTTTGATTATATAAATTTGATGTGTTTTTTTTTATTGGAGTTCAATTTGCCAACATATAGCATAACACACAGTGCTCCTCCTATCAAGTGGCCCCCTCAGTGCCCATCACCCAGTCACCCCCACCCCCCGCCCACCTCACTTTCCACCACCCCTTGTTCGTTTCCCAGAGTTAGGAGCCTCTCACGTTCTGTCTCCCTCTCTGATATTTCCCACTCATTTTCTCTCTTTTCCCTTTTATTCCCTTTCACTATTTTTTATGATTATATAAATTTGAATGTCAGAGACCTTATATATGTGGAATTGTGCAGTTCTTGTCTTTATATTCTTAACTGGGGATAATAATATGAACCTCTAATTGAGGGACTTTAGCCAAAAGGCAAGGGATATGGGTCAACATTGGGCTCAGAAATCACAGGCATTGATATTACTCAGGAGACACCTTCTGCTACCCTTTCCAAGTTTGCTTCTCTATCTCTGCAACTGAAGTGCCTCTGCCAGGGCAGGGGTTCAGCCTTCAGGCAGCTGGCTTCCTTCACCCTTAACTCTGTCTCTTCTCTTCCTCCAGGCAGATATCTTCTCTGGGGCCATATTTATCAACATGGCCTTGGGTCTTGATCTTTACCTGGCCATCTTTATCTTATTGGCAATCACTGGCCTTTACACAATCACAGGTGAGTCCATACAAATGACTCAGCAAAAGCACAGGAAAAGAGGAGGAAGTAGGAGACATAGCTTCTATTGTGGAAGAGAGATACACAGATACACCAAGGAAATAGTTTTAGGATGGACTCTTTGTTGAGTCCCAACATTCAGACCCTAACAAGTTATAGGGAGCTTCCAGAAAACTCCAGTGTTGGCTGGAATAGTTAGTGTAGCTTCTTCTAGGAAGTGGGGCAGGGATTGGCCTTCCAGGTTATGGATAGAAGTTGGCTGAGTTGGGAGAATCAAGGAGGGTGCCAGGTGCAGGGACAGTGAAAACAAGGGAATAGAGTCAGGAATGGGCACGGCATAGGGTTAGGGTAGGTTGAGCAAGCAGATGCATTTGGGTGGAGAAGGGTGGTCAATGGGAGGTAGTTGGAGTGTGTGTGGGAGCAATAAGGCCTGGTAGTTTAAATGATTGCTGTAACAAGGCAAAGGAGGGAAGGAAGGAAAGGCAGACAGGTGACTGAGAGGTGTGCTCAGAGGATGTGCAGAGAGAGAGGTGCAAGGAGTGGACAAAGGAGGTAGGCTGACAAGTGGTCCTTGTATGTGAGGTGACATGTATTGTTTCCTCTGCCTGCTTAGGGGGCCTGGCAGCTGTGATTTACACAGACACTTTGCAGACGGCCATCATGCTGGTGGGGTCTCTTATCCTGACTGGGTTTGGTAAGTGGGGCTGTGGCAGGCTGAGGGGGCAGGGAGGCAGAGGAAGAAGCCTAGG
The DNA here is from genome assembly GCF_011100685.1 of Canis lupus familiaris. Lineage (NCBI taxonomy): Eukaryota > Metazoa > Chordata > Mammalia > Carnivora > Canidae > Canis > Canis lupus. The sequence goes on from NC_049247.1 coordinate 25,343,150, forward strand.
GAGAAAGAAGCAAATCTAGCCTCCCTGCCTGCTACTGGCCCAGGCGGTGAGCTGGGCATCTTCTGCCCTCCCCAGGGGAGTGGTCTAACCTGGATTGGCTACTCTAGTGAGTGTGTAAGGGCACCTTCCCCAGCCCTGGAGACCTCAGGCTGGTCCTGGCCCAGGTAATACCTGGTCCCTACTGTTCTCTCTAGATGGACTGAGCCAGTGGTCCCCAGCGTGGGCCTCTGATGTCATGGTCTTCCCTCCACAGAGAAACTGGACAAAAAAAGAGATAAGTCTAAATATCCATCAGGCTAAATATATTCAGATGTTGTATTTTAAACCTCAGATTACATCTTGTCTATATTTGATGTTAAATGTCCCTTTTTAATGAATTGATGATAGTAAGTGATCATTTTCTTATTTATGTCCTTATTTGACAAAATTAAAAAAATAGCCAGTCTATGTTGGCGCCTGACCCCAATTTTGAAATTTTGTCTGAAATCCTAAAGACAAGACTGGAGACCCTAGACCTAGAAGTACTTGTCATGGAATAATATATAATGCATTTTGTTTTTCGGGGCCCCACTCTGTGTCCTGTGAAGCCTATTATCAACTCTCTATTCTGTTTTCAGGAGCTTCTGTTTGATTTTCCCTAGTGGTAATTGTTTGTGGGAGGGGAATCTGCAGGGCAGAGGGTGGAATGCTTTATTCAAGGATGCACAACAAAGAGGTGGTAGGGTTCCAGACACCTCACCCTTTCTCTGTCCATCCTACCACACTGCTGTGGCCCTGGGTGGTATGGCTGAGTCTGTGGATCTCTAGGTCTCCATGCAGGATTTTAAAGGCTGCTGCTGACAGTGAAGGGTGATGGGAAAAACATTTCTGAATCTTCAAAACCAAGGTGTTAAAAAAAAAACCAAGGTGTTTCTTTTAATAATTCAAATACTTTTCCTTTCAAAAAAGGTTTGTGATGAAAATACTTCCACAGGTTATTGCTTTGGACACTCACAGTTGCTACCCACCCCGTGTCCCCCCAGCACCCCTTGAAGCCTGGGCAGGGTTAATAATCCCATTCAATGGACAAGAAAACTGAAGCCCAGAATAGGAAAGTGACTTGTCCAAGACCACACAGTGAGGGTGGTTTCTCAGGCATTCTCAGGAATCCCGAATGCAGAGTGGAGAGTTTTAATATGTTTATTGCTGATGTTTTCCAGCTTTTCACGAAGTGGGAGGGTATGATGCCTTCATGACAAAGTACATGAACGCCCTTCCAACTGTGGTTACTGATGGAAACTTCACCGTTAAGGAAGAATGCTATACACCAAGAGCTGACTCTTTTCACATTTTCCGAGATCCCATCAGTGGAGATCTGCCATGGCCTGGGCTCATCTTTGGGTTGTCCATCCTTGCCCTGTGGTATTGGTGCACAGATCAGGTACCCATGCTGGATGTGTAGGGTGGATGGGGGTGTTCTCCAGGTCTTTACAGGGACTCTTGTCTGTCTCTATGACTTGTGGTGTTGGGTATAGTAGGGCAGGGTTCATGTAGTTTGGTGTCACTGAGCCCTAGTAACAAGGGGGTACAAGGCCAAGGACCAAGGACATGTGGAACTGAGAATAGCTAGAGGGCATTGAGAGATCTCTGGCCTGCATCCCTTTCTTACTGGCTTGCCTTGGCAGGTCATTGTGCAACGCTGCCTCTCAGCCAAAAACATGTCTCATGTGAAGGCCGGCTGTATCCTGTGTGGGTACATGAAGCTGCTACCCATGTTCCTTATGGTGATGCCAGGGATGATCAGCCGCATTCTGTACACAGGTGATGCCCTTTGCTGGATTCAGCAGCCCCTCTCACCCACTCTCCTGGTTCTGTGTCACTTCTAAAACCTCGTAGCTCCCTGCTCTTCCTCTTCTGCCGCCTTCTTTTATTCTTGCCACAATTACCAAGTATTATTGTTCTCCCTTTAGGTAGTGAACAACTTGAAGTCACAGAACCTCTGGGGTTGTCTTTCCCGGTTCCTTACACTGACAATTACTTTTTCCCTTTTTGCAAATTCTCTGAAGTCATGATATACCTCTATCTGTAGCTCCTTCCAACTAATATTTGCTAACTTTTTGCTCAGTCTTCCTCAGGCTATGGTAGTGTGTATGATGTCTTTAATGTCAAAGGACCCTGACCAGTCTCTAATTGCTTGATGCTCAGAGCCCTGTTTCTTGGACCATTTCTTTGAAGAGCCCTGAGCCTTATACTTTGTTATCTAGGGTAATAGCATCTTTCTTCACCCCTTTGTGGCTTCTTCAGCATTGCCATTTGCTTTTTTTTTGGTCAGCCATCATAGGTCAAAATTGTTTCCTGGAATATGAAATAATGGCAAAAAAGGAGCACCATGGAGCAAAACTTTGGTGAACTCCCAAAATGAAGACAAGACAATGTGGGGGCACTTGCTGCCGTTGGATGTTCATAGTGTTCCTAATAGGTCTCTTACACTCCTAAACTGGATCATTTGTCATGAGAAAAATAGTCCTAACTGAATAATTTATATTGTAATGGGTATAACGCACATAAAAGTATATCATATAGTGCTATAATGAATCAGTGCTCTAGGGAACAGCACCAAATGATATATCTGTAGTAGATACCTAATAAATGTTTATTGATTTAATTCTAAAGAAGTTACTAAAATTTTCTCCACGTCTCTAGATTATTTCCCCTTCCCCTCCCAGGCTACTTCTTGTCTCTCTCTCTACCCCAGATTTTTCACATTTTGGAAGTACTACCTAATAGCCCTCCCACTGGGGAATTCCCTCAGTCATCTGGGTGTTCAATCCTACTTGCAAAAAAGCTACTTCAGATAAACCTCAGAATTGGGAGCTAAAGGTCACTGTGATCTTCAGGAGAAACAAGACAATGGTCACTGCTAAGTTGTAGGGAGGCCTAGCTAAAGTCTAAACTCTGTGCCCTCTCTCTTCTCACCCTGAGCATTGCTTTGCTTTCCCTCTCCTCTGCCTAAGAATGCTTTTCTCCCTGGTCAGATCTTGGAGATGGGCAAACCAACAAGGCAGGGGCATGGGATAGAAGGGTGCAGCTTGAAGCTGTACTCTCTGTGGAACCAATTCAGGGCCTTGGGTAGGAATGTCTTGTTTGCAGCCTTGTTTCAAGAAAGCAAATCTTGAGATGCTGATGTCTGTCAGAACCCGATGTCTGCTTGCTGACATGGCTTTTCATCTTTCCCTAGAAAAAGTTGCCTGCACCGTCCCCTCGGAATGTAAGAAATATTGTGGTACTGAGGTTGGCTGTACCAACATCGCTTACCCGACTTTGGTGGTGGAGCTCATGCCTGATGGTGAGAGTCATCTTGCTGGCAAAGTCTTTCTTTGGAGGCTGATTTGTCTTATACTTTATGTAGATTTCTGTGTTCCTCTGAGGAAAAGCAATTTTTGAGCCTGGTGGCCCAGTAGGGAAGGCCTCCTTCTGGGTGTCCTCAGTTTTTGAACATGTCTTCCCTCAGTGGAAAGGAGACATATGACTTTGTTGAGCTCTATGAGACCTACCATGTGTTCACCAGTCGGGTATGGAAAAGTGGTGATTTGAAAATGTGCTAGTGAAAAACCCAACTTTTTCATGCTCATATAGGAGGTATTTTGGAGCTCTCCAACAGACATTAACATGGAAGCTTGAACTAAGTAAAGTTTTTCCTTTAGAATGAATTGATATTCCAAGGAAAAACCTGGAGGGAAGGGTAGAGCAATATTAGCGGTAGTATAAGGAAGTTTGAGGCAGTAGATGGATGGGCCACAAGGGGATTTCTCACTACAGAGAATGTGTTATCCTAGGCAATTGAATACTTGTAGTCCAGAGTAGTTAACAGTTTTGGGGTAGACCTATGGGGCTACTGTTCATGTTTCATGTCGAAGGAAAATCTAATTCTGGCTCAAGGGATGCAAACCTCATTAGGTTAAGTGTCTCAGGAGACTAAAATTTCAAAGGTATTGATCAGGAAAATTTACAATAAACTTATAAAATTTTATTACTGAGAGGTCACCTAGAGACTACCTAGTCAGACCTCTTCATTTTATAGTTAGGGAAACTGAGACCTACGGAAGGAAAATGATTTTTTCCAAGCCCACACAGCAACTGGCGGTCTGGCTTGCTTAATTCTGCTCAAGGCTGGAATTGAAGAATTTTTTTTTTTAAACCACAAACTGGATGTGTGACCTTGGGCAAACCATTTTCATTCAAATTCTGTACAAATGGGAGGTAATCGTTAACTATTCTGCTGAGCAGGGCTGCTTATTAATTAAGGTTGCAATTTGAAGAGTCACATGGCTGGTTCTTTTAGAGTTCAGGTTTGGATTACACTGAACTATGTGGGAGTGTTTATGTTAGTTCTCTGTCTTTTTTTTTTTAAGACTTAAAACATTAAAAAAAAAGATTTACTTATTTTAGAGAAAGAGAGCATGAATGATCAAGGGGAAGGGCAGAGGCAGACAGAGAGAATCTCTTTTTTTTGGTATATTTTTTTATTGGAGTTCGATTTGCCAACATATAGTATAACACCCAGTGCTCATCCCGTCAAGTACCCCCCTCAGTGCCCGGCACCCAGTCATCCCAACCCCCCCGCCCACCTCTCCTTCCATTACCCCTTGTTTGTTTCCCAGAGAGAAAGAGAGAATCTTGAAGCAGATTCCCCGCTGAGCATGAAGCCCAAAGCAGGGCTTGATCCCAGGATCCTGAGATCACGATCTGAGGCAAAATCAAGATATCAACTGACTGGGCCACCCACAGGCCACTAAAATCTTTTTTTCCGTCTTCCTACCTTGATAGAAGTACGAACCCTTCTCACTCCATTCCAGCTGTTCTCTCTTTAAATCTCAGGCTGAATTCGTAGGTTTACAGGATGATTTGAAAGTTATCTAGGTAATTTGGTGGGGACAGGTGACTTGGGGATCCTACTCTTCCGCCATCTTGCCCCCTCTCCAACAGGCCACTAAAATTAAAAAAAAATTATTTATTCATGAGACACACACACACACACACACACACACACACACACACACAGAGGCAGAGACATAGGCAGAGGGAGAAGCAGGCTCCCTGCAGGGAACCTGATACAAGACTCAATTCCAGGACCCCGAGATCATGACCTGACAAAGGCAGACACTCAACTACTGAGCCACCCAGGTGCCTAGATTTTCACTTTCTTGAAAAACCTCATCTTTTAAACCCTAGTTTGAATCTTTCTGCTATGCCATGAAATTTTTGAGTAAAAGGCCTTATAAAAGTCCTCCTAGATGAAACCACACACACCATTACCAACATCACCATTCACCACCACCACCACCACCACCATCACCATTTAATTACAAAGTATTTACTTCATATATATTTTGTCCTTATCTCTTTGTTGACTGCTTTGGGCTCACAATATAATTATTTATTTATTTATTTATTTATTTATTTATTTACTATTTATTTATTTATTTTCATTTTTTTCACAATATAATTTAAAGCCACAGTCTATTCCTTAAAATGTTTAGTTTCTGGAGAGATAAGTTGGAGAACACGGCATAGTTTCAGAAGGTAAACAAACCTTGAGTCCTCACAATTCCCAAGTACAAAAGAGCTGAGTAGCTGTGTGTACCACTCAGAACCTCTTTCTCTTTCAGGACTGCGAGGTCTGATGCTGTCAGTCATGTTGGCCTCTCTCATGAGCTCCTTAACCTCCATCTTCAATAGTGCCAGTACCCTCTTCACCATGGACATCTACACCAAGGTCCGAAAGGGAGCATCTGAGAAAGAGCTTATGATTGCAGGAAGGTAAGTGCAGCTTTTTCTTGCTACCTACCATGAAAGTTTGAATGCTCTGCTACCTCCCAAAGTAGAGAAGACTGGTAGATGCTTGGGTAGAATGGGAGTAACTTCTGTGGCCAGTTATATTTGTACTTCAGTGGTATTTAACTTTAAATTGAAGATCATGAAGCATTTCCTGTCTGGAATAAGATATGACATCAGATATCATCTAATGTAACCCTAGTTTATCAACAAACAAATGAGGCTCATCTTGCCTAAATTCAGGTGGTCTGGACAGTGACAGAGCCAGGACTGGAACTCAGGGCAATGGAGTCCTTGTCCAAGGCCCTTTATATTGCCCTACATGACCCTTCTAAGCCTTCTACACTGTAGCTCTTCACATGGGCCATCTTCAAGGCCCAGGTGCCTCTGATGCCTTGACCCTTTGGTGCAACATTTTGCATGACTGTTGTGAGGGTCAAGTGATACCGTGCTTGGCAACATGCTTTGTAAAGTCTAAAACACCAGAATATATGAACATTTGTTATGGCCAAATGGGATAATGGACACAATAGGATACTAAGAGCCAGAGGGTTAATACATGGGTCAGAGGTACTCATAATATTGACTAACCATAGAGCAGATGCTTTGGATAGAAGACTAACCAAAACTCTGCTATGTCTCTTTGTGAGGCTAGGGCAGGTCACCTTCTTCAGAGCAGGTGGATCAAGTCCTTGTGATGTCAAGGGAAAGTTTCACAGTGAGTGTGTGTGCGGGGTATGGGCTTCCACCTCATAGGACTCATCAGCAAGATCAGAGAAAAGGAAGGAAAGGGAAAATGATAGGCCATTGTTAGGTGATGAGATATTTGGTATCTAGTGGAAATCTGACAATGCCTGAATCTACTACTTTGCTGTACAGAAAGCAGCACCATCACCCTGACTGTTTTTTTTCCTTAGAAAGGACTTTACTGTTTTATCCCCCTGTTATCTATAAGGCTCATGATGCAACACGAGAAGAGAACCATTTTGTTGCTTTGCTCAGGGCTGGCTCCCTTGGCTGTAAGGTTGTTGGGGCTCATACTTTGGTGCATCTCATGATTGCTGTCCTGGGGCTTATCCTTGCCCTAGATGAGCATACAGGAAACAATCCCAGACTTTGCTATGGGAACTATAAAAGCAACCAAGAGGTGAATATGGTATGCAGTAGTTGGGGAAAGACCCTAGAAGAGGGATACCTGAGCTAAGTCCAAAATAGTGGGTAGGATGGAGGTAAATGGTGGGCAGTGGGAAGGGCATTCCAGAGGGAGAAATATATGAGTGAAAACACTGTTTTTCAGAGGTTAGATTAAGACTCTTTTGCCTTAAGTTTATGGAAATGAAGTAAGGGAATCGCAGACTTCTTTCTAATTAAGAGCACAAGTGAGAGGAGCTTGTAAGGGAACCCTCCAATCTCTTTAAGACTTCAAGTAAAATTCAAGAGGAGATCTGGAAATACTTGATAGTGTCCTTTTCTATCTAGACTGTTCCTTTATAAACTCTTTTGGGCTGTGGCTTTCACTTTATTATGAGGAAGTGGAGGAGAAGGAGAAGAAAATAAAAATTATGGCCTTTACTATTCATTGAGTCCCTACTGTTTCCTAGGTGTTTTACTATAGTTAATCCTTATTCTAAAATTTCAAGGTCAGTCATATTATTCCCAATTTACAGATGGAGAAATTGAGACTCAGAGAGGTTAAGCATGGTATCCTATGTCACACAGAGAAAAGAAAATTTGAATCCAGGACCGTTTGGCTCCCAAATCCATACCCTTGTTCCAATACTCTACTCTTGTCAAAGTGTGATTCTCTTATGGCAGTGACTGGTTTAGGTTAATCGAGTGCATTTCACTTATTCACAGGCACAGATAATTTTCCCAAAGAGGCAGAATATAGAGGGGAAAAAAAAGCCTCAAGAATGAATTTGCAAATTATTTTTCCTTGCTGTGTCACATTACACACACAGACACACACACCATGTATATATAATATATAATAAATGAAATTATGTACACACATATAAATACATTTATGTGTATATATTTGCTACACACACACTTGATACATAGCAATATATATTTACTCACATAGAGCCATTTATTGACACTGTATTGGGGGTATTTGATTTCAGGTTGTTCATCCTGGTGCTGATAGGTATCAGCATTGCCTGGGTACCCATTGTGCAGTCAGCACAAAGTGGGCAGCTCTTCGATTACATCCAGTCCATTACCAGTTACTTGGGACCACCCATTGCAGCTGTCTTCCTGCTTGCTATTTTCTGCAAGAGAGTCAATGAGCAGGTAAGTATCATTTATGCGTGTCCTGAAAAGCCACTTGGATACAGAAACGCCCATTGAATGGGATGGATTCTATTTCCCAGGGATCTCAAGCAGGAATAGATGTACCGCTGAAAGTTTGTATGGGAAAGCCTTTAGGGACTCTCCTGGGTTCATGTTCTTTTGGATTCTCCTCTCCTCCTTGCTGCAGGTTCCAAACTCATTACCAAAAAGTGATGTACATTTTCCGTTCAATCTGGGTGATTTTGACCTGATAACATGACAGTATCCAAGAAGTTTATAGCCCCTGGGCAAGCAGCTCCAGAGGAAGTCCTAGCACAGGCTCCCTCCAGTGGTTCTGCAGTGAGCTTGGCTTTCCAGCCAGCACTTCCAGCCAGTGAAGGATGAAGTCCTGATGCTCAAGCTGTTTATATGCAAAACAACAGAAAGCAGATAATAATTGAGGGATAAAACTTGCCACAGAACATGAGAAGGGATTCACAGAAAGGCTATATTAGAATGGGCTGAAACTGAGAGGGAAGAGAGGGTATTCAAAGCAGAGAGAACAGTTACTGGCACTCAGGGGCAGAAATGCAAGGATAAGGGTGAGGGTGAGGGTCTTGAAAGGCATCTCATCTGGCTTGAAAGGGAGTTTGTGTGTATGGAAAATGGAAAACATGCTAAAAGGGCAAGTTAAAGTTGAACTAGGAGTAACTTTTTTGAAAGCCAGGTTGAAGAGTTTGGGTTTTCATTTGGGATGCTGTTACAGGTTTTGAAACACCATGAAAAGGATGCCTTTGGATATGCCTTCTGACTGGGGTGTTGCTCAGCTGTCTTTGTATCAAACCACCTACATTCTCGAGGAAGGATGAGATAGAATGGGGGTGTTGACTATGTGTCTTATTGTCTAAGCAGTATAAATGATGACAATTTTCAGTTAGAGACAGCTCCTTTCTCCCAGTAGGACAGAAACAAATATTTTTTTTTAAATTTTTTTATTTATTTATGATAGTCACAGAGAGAGAGAGAGAGGCAGAGACACAGGCAGAGGGAGAAGCAGGCTCCATGCACCGGGAGCCCGATGTGGGATTCGATCCCGGGTCTCCAGGATCGCGCCCTGGGCCAAAGGCAGGCGCCAAACCGCTGCGCCACCCAGGGATCCCTCAGTAGGACAGAAACAAATATATGCTTGGGAAGTAGTTCACTGGAGTGACCCAACTTTGAAGTGCAAGATTACATGTGCCTCTCTTCATTTAACATTTACCATTAGGAACATAGTCCAGATTTGCTGGTAACACAAAACTGCATGCACAGATAAATGCCCTTGAGAGATCAGAATTAAACCTGCAAGTGATCATGATGGGTTAGAGAAATGGGCACACTCTTAGGATATATCTCTTTTTTTTAAAGATTTATTTATTTATTATAGACAGACAGAGAGAGAGAGAGAGAGAGAGAGAGGCAGAGACACAGGCAGAGGGAGAAGCAGGCTCCATGCCGGGAGCCCGATGCGGGACTCGATCCTGGGACTCCAGGACTGCGCCCTGGGCCAAAGGCAGGCGCCAAACCACTGAGCCACCCAGGGATCCCTTCTTAGGATATATCTCAATAGGGATTGGCAGAAACTGAAATTTCTAAAATACAAGTTAGTGAAATGTGGCTAGAAACCCGGCTGGTTTTTGTTGTGGACTAAAAACACACTCAATTCAACAAAGGACTAGGGTATTCAAAAAATAAGTCTAAGAGTTGAGATAGAGTGTAGTAGTTCTCAACTGGGGGTGATTTTGCCCTTCCCCAAGGGGACTTTTGGTGATGTCTGGCAACATTTTTGATTGCTATGATTTGAATATGCTACTAGTATCTAGTGGGTGGAGGCCAGGGATGCTGCTAAACATTCTACAATAGCCAGGACAGCTCCCTCCCTGCTCACCCCCCACCCTCAAAAGAGTCCAAATACCACAATGCTGAGGTTGAGAAGCCTTTGTCTAGACTAGAGTCTCTGGAGAGTAGCACGTAGAGACTGCAAAGTGATTCTCAGGACTGGTCAGGTATGGTGTGCGATGAAGTGTTACTCTAAGGCTTGAGGAAAATGTCAAAATTTCTCAGATTTTTCAAGAGCCTCTTGAGAATAAAATCGAAGGAACAGGAAGAGGCTAATTGCCAAAAGAGAATGAAAGCTTTATAGCAGATTTTATCAATACTATTTTTTCCTTAGTCATAAAATTTTATTTTATTTTATTTTTTATTGGAGTTCAATTTGCCAACATGTAGCATAACACCCAGTGCTCATCCTATCAAGTGCCCCCTCAGTGCCCATCACCCAGTCACCCCCACCCCCCGCCCACCTCTCTTTCCACTACCCCTTGAGTGTTTCCCAGAGTTAGGAGTCTCTCATGTTCTGTCTCCCTTTCTAATATTTCCCACTCATTTTTCTCCTTTCCCCTTTATTCCCTTTCACTATTTTTTTATTTTCCCCAAATGAATGAGACCATATAATGTTTGTCCTTCTCCGATTGACTTATTTCACTCAGCATAATACCCTCCATAAAAGGACCATTATGTCACTGGTCCTTTTAAAAAGTGGCCTCTAGATTCAGACCTGGTTCTCTAGATGTGGACTGACCAAAAGGAAGCAAGAAGGAAGTAATGAAGGAGGGGAAAGAAGGAAGGAAGGGATTAAAAAAAACTGAAAAAATTGTACTCCAGTATTTTTAGTCTCTTAAAGGTTTTCCATATTTTTTTTTATTTTTTTTCCATATTTTTAATATGCAAACCCAAAACTTAATATAAAGACACATAGTATAATTTTATGTTCTCAAATTAAAAACAGTGACTTTGGATCTTTAGGAGAGGCTAATGAAAAAAGTAATACTTATGTTTTTTAAAATAAATTTACTTTTTATTGTTGTTCAGTTTGTCAACATACAGAATAACACCCAGTGCTCATCCCGTCAAGTGCCCACCTCAGCGCCTGCCACCCAGTCATGCCCATGTACTTATGTTTTGATGGAAACATTCCTTTCTCTTCCATCCTCGAAAGACCCAATTCGTTTTTCAGCGTCTTCAAGGAATACAATGCAGATACTTAGGTTACATCTGAATGTGTCTAAATCTGGACACATTCAGTAGCTAGAGGGAGGAGATTCAAATTATTGGTGGTGATAGTAGCTAGAGGGAGGAGATTCAAATTATTTTTTTAAAATTAAAGAGAGTTTTTGGAATTAAGACTTTGGGTTGACATTTGATACCAAGTATTAGACACTATACTCCATTATATTATGAATCTCATTTTATGACCGAGGTATCATGTCACTGAAACATGATAAACACACCCGCTAAACGCCTGGGCTGGACATCACGTTCCTAGTCATATTCTGAATGCCAAGTTCTAGCATTAGAAGACCTAAAGCTATCATTTGTCTCATTTTTATTCATTTGCCTTTTCCCACTCCCCCTGCCCCAGAAATGCCTAGCTGTTTCATGTGTTTGGTGTTAATTAATTCAGGATTTTTTTCACAGGGAGCCTTTTGGGGACTGATCATAGGATTTCTGATTGGGGTGTCCCGTATGGTGACTGAATTTGCCTATGGAACTGGGAGCTGCATGCAGCCCAGCAACTGTCCCACGATTATCTGTGGAGTGCACTACCTATACTTTGCCATCATCCTCTTTGTCATTTCTGTCGTCATCATCCTGGTTGTCTCTCTCTTCACCAAGCCAATTCCAGATGTGCATGTGAGTATCCATTTTGGGGATGTGTCCTGCCCTTGTTTCATGCTCACGCTGCAACACCCACTTTGTTGTCCTTTGATCAATTAGATATCTCACACTAACATGACTACAACAGTCCATGCTTGAGATTGGTTTTACATAGAAAAACACAAGCAGAAAATATGGTGTGCCAGCAAAGCAATATCAAGCATGTGTCTTCAGCAAGAGTCCTCATAGTAGTACATATTTTGGTCCAGAAGCTGTTCTCTGGATCCTGCTCCCCAAGAGACAGCACAGGTGCAAGGGAATGAATCACATGGATAAGCACAAGAGTTAGTCTGGCTTACATGCTCATGTCTCAAATAGGAACTTAGATTTCTTCTAGCAGTTCCATGGCATAACTTCCACGGGTCCCAACAAGGGAGATACTTAATTACAAAAATTACCACACCCAGGGAAATTTGAAGTCTGATATACCATTAATTTTTCCCCCAATTAACCCTCCAAACAACTATCAGTATAATTTGATAAATTTCAAACAATATCAAAGTCTAATTGATTCAAGACTCCAGAAATGGCAATTACTCTTTTTTAACTCTAGATGTCACCCTTGGTTTAGGATTTATTCATAGCTCCCCCAGTGCAGATGAAGATTTCCAGTTATAGGTCATTTTTTACCATAAGCAGTATTATCTGGTAATCCAACATAGCTAATGTTTTACCTTTCCCAGGCTTCCAAGGAACAGAGCTAGAGTTAACCCAAGATCATATTAACCCATAAAGAAAGAGAAAGGACTTTGTTAACTTTTTACTCATGCATACACAAATATAGGGATTTATGGAATCCCTAAGAGACTTTCAACCTCATTGCCAAATTTTCAAAGCTATGACTAATCTTAATGTCAAACAGACTGTTTTTATAGCAGAAGAACCACCATTATGTTTATTGGCTGAATCTGTCAATAGCTTTCTTTGCACTGTATTAATTGATTCCTGATGTCTCAGTGTTTGCAAGTATTGCAGCTCAAACACATTTAGCTCCATGATTCTTCTTGAAGTAGAGAAGCAAGGTAGTCCCCAAAGAGGGCATAGTTGGAATGAATACATTTCATTGACTTTCAGACTTCTTCAAATTTCTGGTTTCATTTCCAAGAAACTGTGTCTTCAGCTCTATTCTATTCGAATATGACTTATGATTCTACAGTTTATCTGCTTATAATGTGACAAACACATAGTACAAAACTCTGCTCTTATACTACTGGTCTGGACAAATTGGTGTTTAGTCTTCTTTCTTAGCACCAGGGCTAAAAGGAACAAACTTGGTTATCATATGTAAGAAGAGTTCATTAATTTGACAAACATTTCTTTATTCAAGGCAGGCTCTTAGTCTCTGAATATTATAAGGATTTGTATATCCATGCATATAATTTACACTGAAGTACTCAACTTATTTAGAGATAATGTGGATGGAAACTGTTATCTATGTTTTTGTTGGTACTGAGAGACCACAGTACCTCCTTTTTTGTTGTTGTTTTCATTTCTTAATGAGTTTCATTCAGCAAACACTGGCCAAATGAATGCCTTAAATGGAGCACCTCCAATGTTCACTGTGTTCTAGAGCAATAACTAGCCATCCACTGACACCTTCCAAGAAGTGATGCACCTTTTCCTTTCTTGATGCACATCTTTTTTATTCTCTCAACTTCTGGTCCAATATGCTATTTGGATCTTTCTGCCAACCTGTTTTGCTTTCTCCACAGCTCTACCGCCTGTGTTGGAGCCTACGCAACAGCAAAGAGGAGCGTATTGACTTGGATGCTGGAGAAGAGGACATCCAAGAAACCCCAGAGGAGACCCTTGATATAGGTGATTTGTGATTTGGAGCCTATCCCAAGCCTTAAAAAAAGTTACCCTTCCAACAGCAAGACCACCTTACTGAAGTTTTTGCAAAATGCCTACATCAAAGCTCAGATCTCTCTTTTAGGAGTAAGGAGTGAAGTGGGAGATGAGATGGATAAGTGGGTTTTGGGAAGTTCACTCTGAGACCTGGTCAAGGGGAAGAGAAAGGTGCAGAATCACAGCAGCCTCCTTATACCTCATAGTTCACAGTGCGCAGTAAGTATGAGTCGGGTATTTGCCACCCTGACTTGATTTGGGAGCATGGCCAGGGAGAAGGGAAGAGTCAGAGACTGTGAACTGAAAGTAGATGGAACCTGAGCAATGGTGAGTCTAGTGACATCAGGAGGAGAGGTGAGAGGCTCTTGGGGATCTTATCCCGACATAGGATTTAGAAAATAAATTTTCTCTGAAGTTCAGTAAGATAATGCTTAGTGAGGATCCAGAGATTTATCCTGATCATGGAAAAAACTTTCCTCAGCTTGTGTGTTGGAACCTTTTCTTCTTACATTTGGTGCACACATGGACGATGGTTGTGGAGGCATGTGGTGTGCAAAGGTGTGGGAGCATAAGGTCATGTGTGGTTTCATCCGGTGCCAGGCCAGAGGTCTCATCATTCCATCTTAAGGAGAGCACAGATGAAGCAGATTAAGTTCTGAGAATGGCCATCAGAAATGTCATAGAATCCTAGCTCTGGAAAGGGCCCTAGAGAGCTTTTGGTCTTATGCCCTTATATTACAGACATGTAAATTGAGGTCCAGGAAGGGAGAGGTTTTGCCTATTATCCCATCTTTGAAACAATCTGCTTTGGTCTCTAAAGACTTCTTAGTTCTGAAACCTGTGACTCTGCATGTACTGGAAGGAACCTGGAACCATAGGCAGTTGAGATGTTGTTGAAAAGGTATACCTTTCCTGCTTCCTTGGAGCAGGGAGGCAGGAGCATGCTACTTGCTTCTCCTACTTCCAAAAGTGCCTTCACATTAAGTGAGAATATCAAAGATTTAAAAGGGACATAGATGAGAAGTCTTTTGAATGTTTTAATCTGGATGAAGAGATTAATTCTGTAGCAGAGGGCAGATTTAACTCTGGGTGGAATTTTATTTTATTTTATTTTATTTTTATTTTTATATGATTATCCAGTTGTGCTAGCACCATTTTTATTTTATTTTAATCCCAGTATAGTTAACATACAGTTGCACTAGTTTTAGACATATGGTATAGTGATTTAACAATTCTGTATATTACTCAGTGCTCATCAAGATAAATGTGCTCTTTTTAAATTTTTATTTATTTATTATTTATTTATTATTATTATTTTTATTGGAGTTCAATTTGCCAACATGTATCATAAC
Source organism: Canis lupus familiaris (assembly GCF_011100685.1). Taxonomy (NCBI): domain Eukaryota; kingdom Metazoa; phylum Chordata; class Mammalia; order Carnivora; family Canidae; genus Canis; species Canis lupus. The sequence continues at coordinate 25,358,194 of NC_049247.1, forward strand.
ACCCAGTGCTCATCCCATCACGTGCCCCCCTCAGTGCCCATCACCCAGTCACCCCCACCCCCCACCCACCTCGCTTCCCACCACCCCTTGTTCGTTTCCCAGAGTTAGGAGTCTCTCATGTTCTGTCTGTGTCTCTGATATTTCCCACTCATTTTCTCTCCTTTCCCCTTTATCCCCTTACACTATTTTTTATACTCCCCAAATGAATGAGACCATATAATGTTTGTCCTTGTCCGATTGACTTATTTCACTCAGCATGGTACCCTCCAGTTCCATCCACGTCAAAGCAAATGGTGAGTATTTGTCATTTCTAATGGCTGAGGAATATGCCATTGTATACATAAACCACATCTTCTTTTTTTAAATAAAATAATTTTTATTGGTGTTCAATTTACCAACATACTGAATAACACCCAGTGCTCATCCCGTCAAGTGTCCCCCTCAGGGTCTGTCACCCATTCACCCCACCCCCGCCCTCCTCCCCTTCCACCACCCCTAGTTCCTTTCCCAGAGTTAGGAGTCTTTATGTTCTGTCTCCCTTTCTGATATTTCCCACACATTTCTTCTCCCTTCCCTTCTATTCCGTTTCACTATTATTTATATTCCCCAAATGAATGAGAACATACACTGTTTGTCCTCCAATTGACTTACTTCACTCAGCATAATATCCTCCAGTTCCATCCACTTTGAAGCAAATGGTGGGTATTTGTCGTTTCTAATGGCTGAGTAATATTCCATTGTATACATAAACCACATCTTCTTTATCCATTCATCTTTTGATGGACACCGAGGCTCCTTCCACAGTTTGGCTATTGTGGACATTGCTGCTAGAAACATCGGGGGGTGCAGGTGTCCCGGCATTTCATTGCGTCTGAATCTTTGGGGTAAATCCCCAACAGTGCAATTGCTGGGTCGTAGGGCAGGTCTATTTTTAACTCTTTGAGGAACCTCCACACAGTTTTCCAGAGTGGCTGCACCAGTTCACATTCCCACCAACAGTGTAAGAGGGTTCCATTTATCCGCATCCTCTCCAACATTTGTGGTTTCCTGCCTTGTTAATTTTCCCCATTCTCACTGGTGTGAGGTGGTATCTCATTCTGGTTTTGATTTGTATTTCCCTGATGGCAAGTGATGCGGAGCATTTTCTCTGTGCCTGTTGGCCATGTCTTTGTCTTCCTCTGTGATATTTCTCTTCATGTCTTTTGCCCATTTCATGATTGGATTGTTTGTTTCTTTGGTGTTGAGTTTAATAAGTTCTTTATAGATTTTGGAAACTAGCCCTTTAGTCTAGCTTGCAAATATGACTGATACGTCATTTGCAAATATCTTCTCCCATTCTGTAGGTTGTCTTTGAGTTTTGTTGACTGTATCCTTTGCTGTCCAAAAGCTTCTTATCTTGATGAAGTCCCAATAGTTCATTTTTGCTTTTGTTTCTTTTGCCTTCATGGATGTATCTTGCAAGAAGTTACTGTGGCCGAGTTCAAAAGGGATGTTGCCTGTGTTCTCCTCTAGGATTTTTTTTTTAAAATTTTTTTATTTATTTATGATAGTCACAGAGAGAGAAAGAGAGAGAGGCAGAGACACAGGCAGAGGGAGAAGCAGGCTCCATGCACCGGGAACCTGATGTGGGATTCGATCCCGGGTCTCCAGGATCGCACCCTGGGCCAAAGGCAGGCGCCAAACCGCTGCGCCACCCAGGGATCCCTCTCCTCTAGGATTTTGATGGAATCTTGTCTCACATTTAGATCTTTCATCCATTTTGAGTTTATCTTTGTGTATGGTGTAAGAGAATGGTCCAGTTTCATTCTTCTGCATGTGGCTGTTCAATTTTCCCAGCACCATATTTGAAGAAACTGTCTTTTTTCCAATGCATAGTCTTTCCTCCTTTGTCGAATATTAGTTGACCGTAGAGTCAACGGCCCATTTCTGGATTCTCTATTCTGTTCCATTGATCTATGGGTCTGTTTTTGTGCTAGTACCACACCGTCTTGATGACCACAGCTTTGTAGTACAACCTGAAACCTGGCATTGTGATGCCCCCAGCTATGGTTTACTTTTTTTAATATTCTCCTGGCTATTTGGGGTCTTTTCTGAATCCACACAAATCTTAAGATGATTTGTTTCAACTCCCTGAAGAAAGTCCATGGTATTTTGATAGGGATTGCATTAAATGTGAAAATTGCCCTGGGTAGGATGGACATTTTCACAATATTAATTCTTCCAATCCATGAGCATGGAATATTTTCCGTCTCTGTGTTCTTCCTCCATTTCTTTCAGAAATGCTCTGTAGTTTTTAGGGTATAGATCCTTTACTTCTTTGGTCGGTTAGGTTTATTCCTAGGTATCTTATGCTTTTGGGTGCATTTGTAAATGGGATTGACTCCTTAATTTCTCTTTCTTCATTCTCATTCTTAATGTATAGAAATGCCACTGACTCTGGGCATTGATTTTGTATCCTGCCACACTGCGAATTGCTGTATGAGTTCTAGCAATCCTGGGGTGGAGTCTTTTGGGTTTTCTATTTACAGTATCATGTCATCTGCAAAGAGGGAGAGTTTGACTTCTTTGCCAATTTGAATGCTTTTTATTTAATTTTTAAAAATTTCTTATTTATTTATTTAAATCTATTTTTTATTGGTGTTCAATTTGCCAACATATAGAATAACACCCAGTGCTCAGGTACTAACCCCCCTCAGTGCCCCTCACCCATTTATCCCCACCCCCCGCCCGCCTCCCTTTATACCACCCCTTGATCGTTTCCCAGAGTTAGTCGTTTCTAATGGCTGAGGAATATTCCATTGTATACATAGACCACATCTTTATCCATTCATCTTTTTAAAAAATTTTTATTTATTTATGATAGTCACAGTGAGAGAAAGAGGCGCAGAGACACAGGCAGAGGGAGAAGCAGGCTCCATGCACCGGGAGCCCGACGTGGGATTCGATCCTGGGTCTCCAGGATCGCGCCCTGGGCCAAAGGCAGGCGCCAAACCGCTGCGCCACCCAGGGATCCCTATCCATTCATCTTTTGATGAACACCGAGGCTCTTTCCACAGTTTGGCTCTTGTGTACATTGCTGCTATAAACATCGGGGTGCAGGTGTCCCGGCCTTTCATGCTGTGTATCTTTGGGGTAAATCCCCAGCAGTGCAATTTTTGGGTCATAGGTCATAGATCTATTTTTAACTTTCGAGGAACCTCCACACAGTTTTTTTAAATTATAAATTTATTTTTTATTGGTGTTCAACTTGCCAACATATAGAATAACACCCAGTGCTCATCCCATTAAATGCCCCCCTCAGTGCCCGTCACTCAGTAATCCCCACACCCGCCCACCTCCCTTTCTACCACCCCTAGCTCGTTTCCTAGAGTTAGGAGTCTCTTATGTTCTGTCTCCCTTTTTGATATTTCCCACTCATTTTTTTTTCTCCTTTCCCCTTTATTCCCTTTCACTATTTTTTATATTCCCCAAATGAATGAGACCTTACAATGTTTGTCCTTCTCCGATTGACTTATTTCACTAAGCATAATACCCTCCAGTTCCATCCACGTCGAAGCAAATGGTGGGTATTTGTCTTTTCTAATGGCTGAGTAATATTCCATAAATTCTCGTTCAGCCATCTTACTTATAACCTTATTGATTAAATCCCTGGCAGTAAGTACTCCTTCCTGTTGTTTCTTTTGGGATAAATTTCTCCATCTTGTCATTTTGCCCAGCAAAGAAAAGATGAAAGAAAGAGAAAACAACAATATAACAATAACAACAACAATAGAACAACAAGAACAACATACCCCCACTAGATCCTGGGTGTGTTTTTGTCTACTTGTTAAAAGAAACTAGAACCCAAATTAAGAAAGAAAGAAACACACACACACACACACACACACACAGACACACACACAGACACACACTACAATGTAAGGAAACAAAAAGTTAAAATAATATAAAGTATATATTAAAATAAAAATCAACAAAGGATTGACAAAAGTAAAATAACTAAAAAATGTAAAACCAAAAGACTAAAGAATAAAAATACAAAGAATGCTACATATTCTTTTCCCTAAGAGCTGAAGCTTCGAAGCCCTCTGTGATCAGTAAACTTGGTAAGCACCAGTTTTTTCTTCTGGTCTTCTAGGGCAGGGGCTTGTTTCCCTGATTCTCAGGTGGACTTACCCTAGTGGAAAAGTGCCTGCAGTGAGCAGAGGTCGAACTTGAAGTAAGCGGCTCCAGACTTCACTAGGTGGCGCTGTTTTGCCTCCTGAAGGCTTTCAGCGGTGATGGGCAAGATGAATATGGCTGCACACTGCTCTCTAACCTTGGAGCTGAAAATTTGCACCCCCCTCACTCTACAGTAAGCCCTCACAGAAAAGCAACCAATGTGTCTTGTCTACCTGGTTTCTGTCAGAACTCTGTGTTCACCTGATCTGTGACTTTTTATCTCAGGCATGTGACTGAGTCTCAAAACTCCAAATTTTATGGACTCCCATGGCCTGCGCACTGTTCCTCCCAGGGGAATGTGAAGTATCTCTTCAGGATTCTGTCTTTTGTTGGACCCCATCCCAGGAATGCAGTCATATGACCATGCAGTGATTCATAGTTGATGGCAACACAGAGCAGAAAGGCAATACCTAGATTCGTTGTTTTCAGCAAGCATCCCTGCTCCTTTGCCCGGGAACTCAGCTAAACTTAGGCATCACCCATTCTTTTTATAACTCCAGGGATCCTCTTACCATGCTGTCACAGCTGGGATTCTGCTCTGCTTCACCACCTAAGAACTTTTAAGCCAGGCACATCTCGGCTGTAGCAGACTTCTAAAAGTTCTGTTGCTTATAATACATTGTGGTAGCCTTCTTAAGCAGCCTTCCTTATCTCTGCCATATCCTCAGCTATGCTGCACCAGATTCAAGTCTTTACACCTCTTACCTTCCAAATTTTGGTCCACTGGTAGACTTGCAGCATTTGTTTTCTCAGATCTCTGATTGATTTCTTGGGTGTTCAGAATGATTTGATAACTATCTGGTTGTATTTGAGAGACAAGACAAACTTAGGGCCCCCCTACTCCTCTGCCTCTTAACTCCTCTGTTTTGTCCATTTTAATTACTATGTGTGTGGTGTCTACCTCCTTGGGTTGTTGAGGGTTTACTGTGTCTCCTGGATCTGGAATTCTGTTTCCTTCCCCAGATTTGGGAATTTTTCAGCTATTGTTTTTTCAAATAAAATTTCTGCCTCCTTTTCTCTCTGTTCTCCTTCTGGGATCCCTATAATACAAATGTTATTACACTTGATGGTGTCACTGAGTTTCCTAAGTCTATTTTAATTAATTAATTTGTTAATTAATTAATAATATTATTTTTCTCTCCTGTTCAGTTTGATTACTTTCCATTACTCTGTCCTCCAGGTTACTGATTTGTTCTGCTTCCTCTAGTCTACTATTTATTCCATCTAGTGTATTTTTAATTTAAATTATTGAATTCTTCGTTTATGATTGGTTCTTTTTTATATTTTCTGTCTCATTGTTAAGGGTCTCACTGAGGTACGCCACTCTTTTCTCAAGTCCAGTGAGTATCTTTATGACCATTACTTTAAATTCTCTATCAGGCATATTACTTATTTTCATTTTGCTTAGGTCTCTTGCTGTGAAGTTGTCCTGTTCTTTCATTTGGGACATATTCTTCTATCTCCTCATTTTGTCTAACTCTCTGTGTCTGTTTCTATGTATTAGGAGAATCACTTATGTCTCTTGCTCTTGAAAGTAGTGACCTTATGAAGAAGAGGTCCTGTAATGCCTTGCAGTGCAGTATCCTCTGTTCAGCAGTACAGAACTCGTTCAATCTTAACTCAAAGTGAGGAGGCAGGATATTGCAAAGAGATAGTGTGGGATTTGGATTCAGGAAGAACCGGGATTGAATCCTCACTTCTCTATTGACTCCTTGTGCAAATGATTCCATTTTTTCTAAAGCTTGGGTTTTTAATATAAAAGTATTCTAAGTGATAGCATATACTTATAGCAGTGTTAGAAACATTGAGCAAGATAATACTCCATTTTAAGAATTGGTTATAATTGTCACCATTATGATTGCTACTAAGGAATACTTTTCTGAGTTGGTCTGAAAAGGGTGAACAGCAAGAGTGCATCTATCAGGGATTCCATAGAGGAGACTTCCACCCTGGCTGGAGAATTGGCTTAGTGACTTGTGAGGTTCATGACAACACTTGAATTCTGTTGTTTCTTGGTCAACTCATGGTGAAAGCAGACGGAAGGCCCTGACCCATTAAAGTAAAATATTAAGATCTCTTGAGGGCTTTTTATAGATAATGGTTGTCACTGTCACCATTTTCTGAGAAACAGCATGAAGCTGTATCAACTTCATGTTGTCATCATCACCATCATTGTCATCATGATTGATAATGATATGATCATGATATATTTTATTATGAATATCTTACACTAGTGATTCATTTTAGCACCATATTTTACTTTTAAGCAGATAATACAAATATAATTCTTCCAAATTTGTGATGGGGAAAAAAAGATATAGAGACTTTCTTAAGGCCACCCAGCCAACCAGGCATTTCTCCCTTGGGCTGGTAAGTAAGCCCAAACTTTTGTTACTTCTCATATTTCTGTCCTGGTGGAATGAACAAAGTGGAGAGGGACAAGGAAACTTGCCTCTCTTTCTTAAGTGCATGAAAGAAAAGAGAGTAGAAGGAGACTAATACCTCTTGACATCTGCTACACACTGGGCATCCTCTCATAGAATCTTAATGGAGAAGGTATTATTTATCCAATTTTACCTGCACTTGAAGACAGGTGAATTAGCAAAACCATAAAGCTGAGTTTTAGTTCCAGTTCTGACACATATATGTGCTTAATCATTACGGTTATTTGCAATTCTAAAAGTCTGTGACTCTTAAAAAATGGGAGAATGGAGAGAAGTAGTCTCTGACTATGGTATTGAAAACACAGTGGGCTTGATTTCATATCTAGTGAACTATAGACCTGGGATTCTAACCCAGATTTATTAGCCTTTAATGTCACGCTGTCTCAGAGGAGAGAATTGGTTCCCCTGGTGGTCATTCACTTTGAATGGCAGGGCCAATTGGGTGGTTTGATTCAGCAGTATTGATATGCAACATCAGATTTTAAGCTCTGGAAGTTTTCATTTTTGCTGCCCTGTGTCGGGGAGTATTCAGACCAATTATTACCACATGGCTGGATCCATGGCTTTGGAACTTTTTGGAACTTTCAGGTATAACCAATATGCTCCTGAGTAGTGCAAGTCTGACTTTTCCAGTGATGTGGTAAGCAAATATGAGTTTATGTATTTCAGAGGTGGGTTTTCCATGTTGTTCATGTCATAGTTTCCCAGTCTGATGCTAACATTTCTTCTCATAGACTATTTTTTTCCTGTTTGAGCCTGACTTTTCTAAATCAAGATATATTTGGATTGGCCTGATAGAGATAAAGCTTAATTTAGCTGATCACAAAGACGTAGAATCCATCTTTTACCATCATCTTATAAATAATCAAGTTCACTCAAACATTTTGTACAATTTCCACTCCTGCAAACAAGAAAATTGGGATATGTCTGCAGAATGACAGATGTTCCATGTCATGGCATCTTCCCTAAAACCTTTTATACCTTTTCTTTGACACAGAAGTTCCTGAGGAGAAAAAAGGATGCTTCAGGCGTGCCTATGACCTATTCTGTGGCCTGGACCAGCAGAAGGGCCCCAAGATGACAAAGGAAGAGGAGGAAGCTATGAAGCTGAAGATGACAGACACCTCAGAGAAACCTTTCTGGCGAACAGTAGTGAACATTAATGGCATCATCCTGCTGTCTGTGGCAGTTTTCTGCCATGCATTTTTTGCCTGAGCCTTGCCTTCTGCTGCAGGCTTTGTTCAGGAAGGCCAGACTTTTTACTCTGTCTTCTTTAGTTCTGTTCTGTGGTGTTAAGCCTGTGATAAACCAGTCAGTTGTAAATTTTGCCCAGTTGATAAATGTGTAATTTTAGGCTAGCTGAAGAAAAGTCATTAATTTGCTGTTAACTTATGTATTTGAGGCCAGTGTGATATCCTCAGCTGTACATATTAGAGCTGCAGAAGGAAAATCCAACTCAGTCATATCCAGGAAAAGGCACACTAAAAAAGAAGCCCTGCTATGTGTAATGCAAGTTTTTCCTCAGGTAGATTCAGTGTGTCAGTGTTGTTTGTGATTCTTAAATATTATTTTAGGAGTTGTGGTCTCCCTGGTTCATGCCACTTTCCCTTCATGACTTTCCCCTCATTTTTTTTAAGAAAAAATTTCCCCTCTCATCATATACCTGTCAATTTTTTTCTAGCCCAAGAAGAACCAATCTGACAAACTAATGAATGCATTGAAGTTGAAGATGGGAACTTGATAGGGTCCCTGCCCTGGGTGTTTTGCTATTTGAAGAGAAAGCTTGGGGTTGGCAGGACTTACCCCAAGGGGATGGATGCAGGCACCAGCCTCAGACCAGTGTGGGAAGTGGGTAATCTTGAGTCAAGGCGATTTTCTAGTTTTCTTTAAAATGTCCATTGTGAGTTCCTCATGTTTGAGATTTTACTTATTTTGTCATTTAATGTGTCTGGAATGTCTTAGGAACTCAGCAATGCTTATGGACCAAATGGGTGATTTGGACACTTATTTATAAATACTTGCATTATTTTTATGTAAGCTTTGCCCTTGGTTAATTTTTTTCTTGTGTGTGGCTGCACACAATACAGACTGGTGACTCTCATCAATTGAAATGCATTTTCCAGAGACCACTCTTCCTCATGGTGTGGATGTTGACATATGAGCTTAGAAACCGATCTATGTCACATAAAAGAACAAATGTACCTCTTGGGGCATCTGTCATCTCAAAAAAGCCACAGTCTCCTGAAACATAGAAATAATTATCCCAAGATTCTCCTCCCCATGAGTTCATGTGACTGTAGCCCTTCCTTTTTGGGGTATCTTGATTGGTCATCATCTATTGACCAAAGTTAGGGTAGGTACTCCCTGTTCTGAGTGTATTTCTTGTTGAACCTGTTTCCTAGGGAGAAGTTTTAAAATAGAATTTTAATCAATCAATTAATTAGTTAATTAAATTCTTTTAGTCCTACCTGTGAAATCTCAATTATGTTGTAATATAAACTTTGAAGTTAAATTTCATTTTTTGTGAAAGGAAAGATACTATTTGATACACCGTCCATATTGCCCTTAAGTGAGACAGAGAAGAGGGGAAGATGGAGAATTTTATGTGGCTGGCATTACTCAACAGACTCAGTTTCAGATGAGGGTTTGTAGTATTTTTGAGCTTTGATAAGATAAAGGGAAAGGATTGTAAGCTGGTGGATGAAGGAGGGACAAAGTAGATTGTCCTGGATTCAATTTCTGGCATTGCCAATCATTCACTGTGTATATTGTGGTAAATTATTTCGTCTTAACTGTATATTTTTCTCTTTGAAAAATGGGGACCTTGGTGCTCATAGCATCTACCTACCTCCTCTGGGTGTGACTAAGTCACTTTGTAAAGGAGATGAGAGATACATACATGAAAGATGCCAAACAGATGTTATATTAAGCTGCATTTAGTCCCATAAATTAAAATGTATTACTTTGATAATAATAACATTAAAAAATGTAACATCTGGATTTCCTGTTTTCTAGATACTCTAAACAGATACTGACTGTGTGTGGTGAGTTTTGTTGGCATAAGATGCATATTAGGAAATAGGAACCAAGACAGTTGGGAATAGAGTCTAGCAACCTGAATAAAAGGGAGCAAAAGAGAAGATTTCAACTTCAAAATCTCTACTAAACATGAGTTTACATTCAATGCATGCCTTTTTAGGACTTACTAAGTTGCTTGGGTGACCAGGGTCCAGTAAGTGATAAATTGTAGTGGAATAATTTTTTAAAATGAAAAGTTCTATTAAGTTAATTAATTTAATAGATCAATAGATTAATTAATTTAATAGATTAATTTAATTCCAAAATCAGGCAAAGACCCCACCAAAAGGAGAATTATAGATCAATATCCCTGATGAACACAGATGCAAAAATTCTCAACAAGATACTAGCCAATAGGATCCAACAACATTGAGAAGATTATTCACCATGACCAAGTGGGATTTATCCTCGGGATGCAATAACTGGTTCAAGATTCAAAAAGCAATCAATGTGATTGATCATATCAGCAAGAGAAAAAACAAGAACCATATGATCCTCTAAATAGATGCAGAGAAAGCATTTGACAAATAGAGCATCCATTCCATTCCTGATCAAAACTCTTCAGAGTGTAGGGATAGAGGGAACATTCCTCAGCATCTTAAAAGCCATATATAAAGCCCACAGTAAATATCATTCTCAATGGGGAAACACTGGGAGCCTTTCCCCTAAGATCAGGAACATGACAGAGATGTCCACTCACCACTGCTATTCAACATAGTACTAGAAGTCTTAGCCTCAGCAACTAGGCAACAAAAAGGAATAAAAGACATTTGAATTGGCAAAGAAGAAGTCAAACTCTCTCTCTTTGCAGATGACATGATACTGTACATAGAAAACCCAAAAGACTCCACCCCCAGATTGCTAGAACTCATACAGTAATTTGGCAGTGTGGCAGGATACAAAATCAATGCCCAGAGGTCAGTGGCATTTCTATACACTAAGAATGAGAATGAAGAAAGAGAAATTAAGAAGTCAATCCCATTTCTATCCTGCCACACTGCAGGATACCTAGAAATAAACCCAATCAAAGAGGTAAAGGATCTATACCCTAAAAACTACAGAACACTTCTGAAAGAAATGGAGGAAGACACAAAGAGATGGAAAAATATTCCATGCTCATGGATTGGAAGAATGAATATTGTATGTCCATGCTACCCAGGGCAATTTACACATTTAATGCAATCTCTGTCAAAATACCATGGACTTTCTTCAGAGAGTCAGAACAAATCATCTTAAGATTTGTGTGGAATCAGAAAAAACCCCGAATAGCCAGGGGAATATTAAAAAAGAAAACCATAGCTAGAGGCATCACAATGCCAGATTTCAGGTTGTACTACAAAGCTGTGGTCATCAAGACAGTGTGGTACTGGCACAAAAAGAGACCCATAGACGAATGGAACAGAATAGAGAACCCAGAAGTGGACCCTGAACTTTATGGTCAACTAATATTCAATAGAGGAGGAAAGACTATCCATTGGAAGAAAGACAGTCTCTTCAATGAATGGCGCTGGGAAAATTGGACATCCACATGCAGAAGAATGAAACTAGACCACTCTCTTTCACCATACACAAAGATAAACTCAAAATGGATGAAAGATCTAAATGTGAGACAAGATTCCATCAAAATCCTAGAGGAGAACACAGGCAACACCCTTTTTGAACTTAGCCACAGTAACTTCTTGCAAGGTACATCCATGAAGGCAAAAGAAACAAAAGCAGAAATGAACTATTGGGACTTCATCAAGATAAGAAGCTTTTGCACAGCAAAGGATACAGTCAACAAAACTCAAAGACAACCTACAGAATGGGAGAAGATATTTGCAAATGACGTATCAGATAAAGGGCTAGTTTCCCAAATCTCTAAAGAACTTATTAAACTCAGCAGCAAAGAAACAAACAATCCAATCATGAAATGGGCAAAAGACATAAAGAGAAATCTCACAGAGGAAGACATAGACATGGCCAACATGCACATGAGAAAATGCTCCGCATCACTTGCCATCAGGGAAATACAAATCAAAACCACAATGAGATACCACCTCACACCAGTGAGAATGGGGAACATTAACAAGGCAGGAAGCCACAAGTGTTGGAGAGGATGCAGAGAAAAGGGAACCCTCTTACACTGTTGGTGGGAATGTGAACTGGTGTAGCCACTCTGGAAAACTGTGTGGAGGTTCCTCAAAGAGTTAAAAATAGATCTGCCCTCCGACCCAGCAATTGCACTGCTGGGGATTTACCCCAAAGATTCAGATGCAATGAAATGCTGGGACACCTGCACCCCAATGTTTCTAGCAGCAATGTCCACAATAGCCAAACTGTGGAAGGAGCCTCGGTGTCCATCAAAAGATGAATGGATAAAGAAGATGTAGTCTATGTATACAATGGAATATTACTCAGCCATTAGAAATGACAAATATCCACCATTTGCTTCAATGTGGATGGAACTGGAGGGTATTATGCTGAATGAAGTAAGTCAATCGGAGAAGGACAAACATTATATGTTCTTATTCATTTGGGGAATATAAGTGATAGTGAAAGTGAATATAAGGGAAAGGAGAAGAAGTTTGTGGGAAATATCAGAAAGGGAGACAGAACATAAAGACTCCTAACTCTGGGAAACCAAATAGGGATGGTGGAAGGGGAGGTGGGTGGAGGTGGGGGTGAATGGGTGACGGGCACTGAGGGGGGCACTTGACGGGATGAGCACTGGGTGTTATTCTGTATGTTGGTAAATTGAACACCAATAAAAAATAAATTTATTATATAAAAAAGAAACGACACATACCCACTACTTCCTTCGACCTGGAGGGAGCTGGAGGGTATTATGCTGAGTGAAATAAGTCAACCAGAAAAGGACAAACATTATATGGTCTCATTCATTTGTGGAATATAAAAATTAGTGAAAGGGAATAAAGGGAAAGGAGAGACAATGAGTGAAAATATCAGTGAGGGTGACAAAACATGAGAGACACCTAACTGTGGGAAATGAACAAGGGGTAGTGGAAGGGGAAGTGGGTGGGGTTTGGGGTGACTGGGTGTTGGGCACTGAGGGGGGCACTTGGCGGGTTGAGCTCTGGGTGATATGCTATATGTTGGCAAATTGAACTCCAATAAAAAAATAAAAATAAAATGAAATAAAATAAAACAGAGGGAGCCTGGACATAAGGGCCATCATCTAAGAATCCTCTCCAAGGAAAGCTGCCCTGGAAAGTCATCGGACTCACATTGGATTTCACATAAATTAAAAGTAAACCTTAGAAAGAAAATCAAAGAAGATGTGGTATATGTATACAATGGAATATTACTCAACCATTAGAAATGACGAATACCCACCATTTGCTTCGACTTGGATGGAACTGGAGGGTATTTCGCTGATTGAAGTGAGTCAATCGAAGGACAATCATTATATGGTTTCACTCATATTTGAAATATAAAAAATAGTGTAAGGGATTAAAGGGGAAAGGAGAGAAAATGATTGGTAAAAATCAGAGAGTGCAACAAACATGAGAGGCCCCCAACTCTGGGAAATGAACAAGGGGTAGGGGAAGGGGAGTTGGGCATGGGGGATGGAGTGACTGGGTGAGGCGCTCTGAGTCAGGCACTTGATGTGATGAGCACCACGTGTTATAATATATGTCGGCAAATCAAACTCCAATAAAAAAAAGAATTAAAAGGGACTTCCTTAACATAGTAAGACAAAACTTTTTTTTTTAATGAGACAAAACTTTATAAGCCTAAATAATTCTTATTGGTTTCACTTAGAAGTGCTCCATTTAAGTCAAGGATAAACAAACATCATGCAACAAAGGAGGAAATCTCTTGGAATAATTTGTAGGAATAACTTCCTTGGATGTGTACTTATTGGCCATTCTAGACTAGTTTCTAGATTTCAGGAATTACATCACCTTCGGAGAAGCCCAAATCTGTGTCTTTCCTTTCAGATACAGTGCCATGATAAGGCCTATTTGCTGCGTTATCATTTGTTTACGGGAGCTCTTTCTTTTTCTTTTGCTGTAATGCGTTTTAGCCTCATATTTTAACTTCCATTTGGACTACCTTCTGATATAAAAAAATCAATGATTTGTTTAGTTAAATATGTATTTTCAACTCTTGTGGTTTCTAGGTTTCCTGTTTTGCTTTAGAATGTTTCTCATTGGGGCATCAGGGTGGCTTAGTTGGTTAAACATCTTCCTTCGGCTTAGGTCATGATTCTGGGGTCCTGGTATCAAGTCCTGCTCAGCAGGAGAGTCTGCTTCTCTTTCTACCTCTGCCTCTCTCCTTGCCGTTCTCACTTGCTCTCTTTCTCTGTCAAATCAATCAATCAATCAATCAATCAATCTTTAAAAAAAATGTTTCTCATCATAAACCACCAGATAGAAAGCTAGAAAAAGTTTATATATAGGTAACTCACTGAAGTGAAAATAGATGATTAATTAGAACTTCTACAAGGTTTTTTATCAACCAGACTGATCAACAATTTTGAAAAAGCAACGACTTTTTTTCCTACTAAGCCTACTCATTCCCTGTTATTGGTATGCTTGCTAATTGCTTCAACTTTTTGGAAGTTTTTTTGCCAGTATCTACTAAATATATAAATAAATGTATTCATTATTTAGTATACTACTTTGAGGATTATCTCTTATGAAACCACCAGAGGAAATCTATGTATAAATATAATTATTGCAGCATTATTCTGGTGGAAAAAGATATTTAGAAATCAAATGTATTTCATGTTATATTTTATTAGGCAGAAGTTAAAATGAATTCAAGTGACTTACATTAGTTGGACTTAATGATGTCTACCACATATTATAAAGAAAGAAAAGTAAATTGTAAAATAATGTAGGATTTGAGAATTCTTTTTTTAAAAGATTTGTTTCTTTTAGTGAGAGAGAGTTTGAGTAGGGGGAGGGGCAGAGAGAGAGGGAGAGAATCTCAAGCAGAATCTCTGCTGAGTGTGGAGCTTGATGCAGGACTTGATCTCATGACTCTGAGGTCAAGACCTGAGCAAAATCAAGAGTCAGATGTTTAACCAACTGAACCACCCAGGAACCCTGAGAACGTTCTTTAAAACTGTGTGGAGTTTCCTCAAAGAGTTAAAAATAGACCTGCCCTACGACCCAGCAATTGCACTGTTGAGGATTTACCCCAAAGATACAGATGCAATGAAATGCCGGGACACCTGCACCCCGATGTTTATAGCAGCAATGGCCACAATAGCCAAACTGTGGAAGGAGCCTCGGTGTCCATCAAAAGATGAATGGATAAAGAAGATGTGGTTTATGTATACAATGGAACATTACTCAGCTATTAGAAATGACAAATACCCACCATTTGCTTCAACGTGGATGGAACTGGAGGGTATTATGCTGAGTGAAGTAAGTCAGTCGGAGAAGGACAAATATTATATGTTCTCATTCATGTGGGGAATATAAATAATAGTGAAAGTGAATATAAGGGAAGGGAGAAGAAATGTGTGGGAAAAATCAGAAAGGGAGACATAACGTAAAGACTGCTAACTCTGGGAAACGAAGTAGGGGTGGTAGAAGGGGAGGAGGGCGGGGGTGGGAGTGATTGGGTGACGGGCACTGGGGATTATTCTGTATGTTGGTAAATTGAACACCAAAAAAAAAAAAAAAAACTATGACAACAAAATCTCCAAAGGACAAAGTGAGCCACTGAAAATAAGCAACAAAACCCAGGAGGTATAAGGAAAAGATGAATAAATCTGACTAAATAAAAATTAAAGTTTTGTATAATAAAGAATGACATAAAATTAAAAGGCAAATCCGGGAAATACAAATCAAAACCACAATAGGATACCACCTCACACCAGTGAGAATGAATAAAATTAACAATATAGGAAACAAGAATGTTGGAGAGGATGTGGAGAATGGGGAACCTTCTTGTATTGTTGGTGGGAATGCAAGCTGGTACATCCACTCTGGAAAACTGTGTGTAGGTTCCTCAAGAAATTAAAAATAGAGCTACCCTATGTCCCAGCAATTTCACTACTGGGTATTTACCCCAAAGATCCTGATGTAGTGAAGTGACAGGACACCTACATCCAATGTTTATAGCAGCAAAGTCCACAATAGCCAAACTGTGGAAGGAGCCTCGGTGTCCATTGAAAGAAGAATGGATAAAGAAGATGTGGTCTATATATACAATGGAATATTACTCAGCCATTAGAAAGGACAAATTCCTACCATTTGCTTTGATGTAGATGGAATTGGAGGGTATTATGCTGAGTGAAATAAGTCAATTGGAGAAGGACAATCATCAAATGGTTTCATTCTTATGTAGACTATAAGAAATAGTGAAAAGGACTATAAGGGAAAGGAGGAAACCTTGGGAAAAATTAGAGAGGAAGACAAACCATGGGAGACTCTTAACTCTGGGAAACAAACAAAGAAGGGGAGGGGGGAGGGGGATGGAGTAACTGGTGATGGGAACTAATGAGGGCACTTGATAGGGTGAACACTGGGTGTTATACTATATGTTGGCAAACAGAATTTAAATTAAAAAAGATAAGGAATTTTTTTTAAAGATAAAGAATTAAAAGGCAAGTCACAGACTTCAAGAAAAAATATTTGCAATTCATATGCAAATGATAAATATATAGACTAAAATATCTATAAATGAATGAAAAATTGATAAAATATATCAAGGAATTCACAGAAGAAAAAATACAAATAGCTAATGAGTATATGTAAATACATACAATCTCACTAAGTGGAAATACACATTTTTAAAAAAATTATTTTTCAATCATCAAATTGATAAAAATGAATTAAGATTGATAATTAATTATGTGAATAAACAGGAACTTTCATAATCTGATGGTGAGAATATAAATTGGTAAATCCTCTTTAGAACATAACTTTTAAATTTTTATCAAAATATTAAGTGCTTATACCCCTTGCCCCCATATTCCATTATTAAGAATCAATCATTAAAGAAAACAGAAGTGGTTAATGTGACAACAGATGAACGTACAGGTACATGTGGTCAGGTATCATTGATAATAGCAAATAATTGAAACCAAGGTGAATGTTTTTCAGTAGAAAAATTGTCAAATAGCTGTCAAATGATTTCACAGAACAATGTATTATTAAAAAGAAGGAGGGTTTCTGTATGCACTCACAGGCAAAGATTCCAGGATAAATTTTATATGACAAAGCCAGTGATAGAACAACATTTGGAGTAAGATGCATTGTGTAAAAATATGGGTACAAATGAATAGAAAAATTACTTTAACATATACTTTAAACTGTTAACACTTATTCTTTGTAAACTTAATGGGAGTATGGGAGAGACAGATTGTCAGTGGAGAGTGTTTTATTTGATTCTATAGGCCAAAACACTGAATTTTATAACAACATGATAGATAGACATTTCTTATGTAATTTATTAAAACCATTTTAATATGCTGATTTACTTTTAAAAAGGTGTGTTTTAAAACTATATATAGGGACGCCTGGGTGGCTCATAGGTTAAGCATCTGCCTTCAGCTCAGGGCATGATCCTGGAGTCCCAGGATTGAGTCCCACATTGGGCTCCCTGCATGGAGCCTGGTTCTCCCTCTGCCTGTGTCTCTGCCTTTCTCTCTCTTTCTCTCTCTCTCCCCCCACCATGTCTCTCATGAATAAATAAATAAAATCTTTAAAAATAATAAAACTATATATAATCCTACATGAGGTAACTGTCATTCAGAATGTCAAAATAACACAGAAATACAGACAGACAAATATGTATATTCAAGTAATGATTTCAATAAATAATGTTAATGTAGAAAGTTAGATTGTGGTAATTGTTGAACTACTCTGTAAATATTCTAAAATACACTGAATTGTACACCTTATTATATTATTTTTGAAGATTTATTTACTTATTTTATTTTTAAAAAATATTTTATTTATTTATTGGAATGTGAGACAGAGTGTGAATGGGGAAAGGGACAGGGGGACAGGAAGAGCCAGAGAATCTCCAGCAGACTCCACACTGAACATGAAGCCAGTTTGGGGCTTGATCTCGCAACACTGAGATCATGACCTGAGCTGAAATCAAGAGCCAGATGCTTAACCAACTGAATCACCTAGGCTCCCCTTAATTACTTATTTTAGAGACAGAAAGAGAGTATGCAAGTTGGGATGGGGCAGAGGTTGAGGGAGAGAGAGGGGTAGAAAATCAGACTCCACACTGAGCATGAAGCTGGACCCCACAACAGTGAGCTCATGACCTGAGCTGAAACTGAGTCAGATGCTCAACCAACTGAGCCACCCGAGCATCTCACTGAATTATACACTTTACATAGATTTATTTTATGATGTGTGAATTATTTTTATAAAGTAGTTTATGAAATAAATGGCTTAATGGGCAAACATTTAGTAGGAGATGGCTTTATTTAAGACATAAGCTAATAATTTCCAGTAAATTCATAAAATTATTTATAACAGACATTTATAGCTCAATTCCCCTCAACTATTAGGAAATATTTATATTTTCCATGAGGTCAGTAAAGAGAGATTGGGAGGTCACTGTTTTACAGATGAGGCAGTTACTATATGAGGCAGAGTTGGAAGAGGCATTCCTTCTAATTGGAAATCTCTGGAAATAGAAAGCAAGAATAAGGTAGGACAATCTACCTGGTGGGGAAAAAAAGTTTTTTAGACCCAAAGGTCCTAGTCCATACACACATATAAAGTCAGCTCCGTGGCTTTCTAAATTGTCAACTCTTTCTTTATTGACACAAAGGAACAACAAAAGCTAAAAATCAGGTCTATAGTTATCTCATATGATAAAATTACCAAGTTTTTTCTCCTGTTTGAAATTACCTCTCTTTGAAACATAACAAACTTTAAAAGTGAAAAAAATCAATAAAATTATCCTTTGCTTAATAAATTGTTTAATGGCTCAGATAGAATTCAGGCAAAATAGCCATGGGCAAAGACAGCCACTGCTAGGAGTAGAATGGCATTGACATTCACTATAGTCCTCCATAAAGGCTTCTCAGATGTGTCTGTCAGCTTCTTTTTCTGGGCTTCTTCCTCTTCTTTGCTCAGTTTGGGACCTGTCTTCTGCAAACCACAAAATATGTCATAAGCCTTCCTGAGGCATCCACGGGGTTTCTCAGGATTATCTGAAACAAAAAAAGACAAACAAATAATCACAGAACATGGGAAATAAAACTCCTGTAAATGTAGTACAGATGACTGTAAAGAATGATTACAACCACTTTTAAGTGTTAGGGGAATCCCTGAGAAAATATAGATAACTTTGATTATATAAAACTGAAAACTTTTGCATGGCATAAAGTTAAATAAACAAAATAAAAACAAGTGACAAACTGGGAAAAAACATTTGCACCTTATACCATAAAAGGTTTAATATCCTTAGCATACATTGGCCTTTAAAAATAGAAAAGACTTCTGACAATCCCATGTAGACACATATATATACATAGATAAAAAGTTCTTAGGGATCCCTGGGTGGCGCAGCGGTTTAGCGCCTGCCTTTGGCCCGGGGCGTGATCCTGGAGACCCAGGATCGAATCCCACGTCGGGCTCCCGGTGCATGGAGCCTGCTTCTCCCTCTGCCTATGTCTCTGCTTCTCTCTCTCTCTGTGTGACTATCATAAATAAATAAAAATTAAAAAAAAGTTCTTAAATTCACTCAAAAAAGGCAGTTACTATATGAAAGGATAAAGATGTGGTATATATATATATATCTATGTCTATAATGTAATATTACTCAGCCATCAAAAAAATGAAATCTTGCCATTTGCAATGACACAGATGGAGCTACAGTGTCATATGCTAAGAGAAATAAGTCAGAGAAATAGAAATACCATATGATTTCACTCATATTTGGAATTTCGGAAACAAAACAGATGAACATAGAGGGAGGGGGAAAAAAGAAGGAGACAAACTATAAGAGAGTCATAGCTATAGAAAACAAACTGAAGGTTGCTGGAGGGGAAGTGAGTGGGGATGGGTATTAAGTATTAAGGAGGGCACTTGTTATGAGTAATGAGTGTTATCTGTAAGTGATGAGTCACTAAATTTACTCCTGAAACTATATGTTGACTAACCAGAATGTATTAATTTTTAATAAGAGATTTTGTTTATTTTATAGAGAGAAAGAGCACAAATGTGAGGGGCAGCGGGAGAGGGGGAGGGAGAGAGAGTCTCAAGCAGATGCTGCACTGAGTGCAGAGTCCCACACGGAGCTCCATCTCACGATTGTGAGATCATGACCTGAGTCAAAATCAAGAGTCAGACACTTAACTTACTGCACCACTCAGGCACCTTGACTAATTAGAAATTTTTTAAAAAGATTTATTTATTTATTTATTTATTTATTTATTTATTTATTTATTTGAAATGAGAGAGAGAGAGAGAGAGAGAGAGAAAGAGAGAGAGAGAGAGAGAGAGAGAGAGAGAGATATTGACAGGCAGAGGGAGAAGCAGGCTCCATGCAGGAAACCTGATGTAGGACTTGATCCCAGGACTCCAGGATCATGCCCTGAGTCAATGGCAGGCACTAAACCACTGAGCCACCCAGGGATCCCTGACTAAATAGAATGTAAATAAAACCTTGAATAACAAAAAAAGAGAAATTTGAAAAAAATGACACTGAGATACTGCTACTCATCTGTCAGTGACAAAAAAATTAGAAAGTTTCACAGTATCCTATATTAATTTGTGTAGAAGCAGGCACTCTCACACACTGTTGCTACAAAAGCATGATTCAACTTTCACAGATGGGAATTTGGCAGCATATAGCAAAATTGCATAGGTATTGACCCAAAATTCAAACTTCTCAAAATCTATCCCAAAGGTAAACTGGCAAAAATACAGAAAGCTCTAAGTACAAGGCTATTTGTTGTATTGGAGAATTTAAAATATACTTCTAAATTCAAATGTCTATGAAAAAAACATAATAAATGTAAGACTATTCTTATAAACAGGGATGCCTGGGTGGCTCAGTGGTTGAGCATCTGTCTTTGGCTCAGGGTGTGATCCTGGAGTTCCAGGATCAAGTCCTCATTGGGGTTCCCAGCAGGATGCTTGCTTCTCCCTCTGCCTGTGTCTCTGCTTCTCTTCCTGTGCTCTCATGAACAAACAAGTAAAATCTTAAAAAAAGACCATTCTTATAAATAAATGGTAAAGAAAACTCTACAGATTAAAAGCTTGAGATGCAACAAAAGCATTACTTTGAGGAAAATGCATAGCTTTATTTATTTACATTATACAAGAAGGAAGGCTGAAAATTAATGAAGTAATATTCAATTTATTTTATTTTATTGAACTTCAGTTTGCCAACATATAGTATAACACCCAGTACTCATCACATCACGTGCCCTCCTTAATGCTTGTTGCCCAGCCACCTTATCCCCCCATCCTTCTCCCCTTCCACAACCTTTTGTTTGTTTCCCAGAGTCAGGAGTCTCTCATGGTTTGTCTTCTACTCTAATTTTCCCCCACTCAGTTTCCCCCCCTTCCCTTGTGGTCTTTTTCACTATTTCTAATACTGCATATTTGAATGAAACCATATAATAATTGTTTTTCTCCAATTAACTTATTTCACTCAGCATAATACCCTCGAGTTCCATTCCTGTCGGTGCAAATGGTAGGTATCTATCCTTTCTAATGGCTGAATAATATTCCATTGTAGGTATATCTATCTATCTACCTATCATCTATCTATCACATCTTCTTTATCCATTCATCTGTCCATGGACATCAAGACTTCCTCCACAGTTTGGCTATTGTGGACATTACTACTATGAACATTGGGGTGCAGGTATCTTGTCACTTCACTACATCAGTATCTTTGGGGTACTCAGTAGTGCAATTGCTGGGTCATAGGGTAACTCTATTTTTAACTTCTTGAGGAACCTCCATACTGTTTTCCAGAGGGGCTGTACCAGCTTGCATTCCCACCAACAGTGCAAGAGGGTTTCCCTTTCTCCATATCCTCTCCAACATTTGTTGTTTCTTGTCTTGTTAATTTTATCCATTCTCACCCGGTAAAGTGGTCTCATTGTGGTTCGGATTTGTATTTCCCTGATGACAAGTGATGCGGAGCATTTTTTTTCATATGTTTGTTAGCCATATGGAGGTCTTTGGAGAAACATCTGTTCATGTCTTCTTCCCATTTCTTTTTTTTTTAATAAATTAATTTTTTATTGGTGTTCAATTTGCCAACATACAGAATAACACCCAGTGCTCATCCCGTCAAGTGCCCCCCTCAGTGCCTATTACCCATTAACCCCCACCCCCTGCCCTCCTCCCCTTCCACCACCCCTAGTTCATTTCCTCGAGTTAAGAGTCATTTTCTTCTCCCTTCCCTTATATTTCCTTTCACTATTATTTATATTCCCCAAATGAATGAGAACATACACTGTTTGTCCTTCTCCGATTGACTTATTTCACTCAGCATAATACCCTCCAGTTCCATCCACATTGAAGCAAATGGTGGGTATTTGTCATTTCTAATGGCTGAGTAATATTCCATTGTATACATAGACCACATCTTCTTTATCCATTCATCTTTCGATGAACACCGAGGCTCCTTCCACAGTTTGGCTATTGTGGACATTGCTGCTATAAACATCGGGGTGCAGGCGTCCCAGGGTTTCATTGCATCTGAATCTTTGGGGTAAATCCCCAACAGTGCAATTGCAGGGTCATAGGGCAGGTCTATTTTTAACTCTTTGAGGAACCTCCACACAGTTTTCCAGAGTGGCTGCACCAGTTCACATTCCCACCAACAGTGTAAGAGGGTTCCCTTTTCTCTGCATCCTCTCCAACCTTGTGGTTTCCTGCCTTGTTAATTTGCCCCATTCTCACTGGTGTGAGGTGGTATCTCATTGTGGTTTTGATTTGTATTTCCCTGATGGCAAGTGATGCAGAGCATTTTCTCATGTGCCTGTTGGCCATGTCTATGTCTTCCTCTGTGAGATTTCTGTTCATGTCTTTTGCCCATTTCATGATTGGAGTGTTTGTTTCTTTGGTGTTGAGTTTAAGAAGTTCTTTATAGATCTTGGAAACTAGCCCTTTATCTGATACGTCATTTGCAAATATCTTCTCCCATTCTGTAGTTTTGTTGACTGTATCCTTGGCTGTGAAAAAGCTTCTTATCTTGATGAAGTCCCAACAGTTCACTTTTGCTTTTGTTTCTTTTGCCTTCATGGATGTATCTTGCAAAAAGTTACTGTGGCCAAATTCAAAACAGGTGTTGCCTGTGTTCTCCTCTAGGATTTTGATGGAATCTTGTCTCACATTTAGATCTTTCATCCATTTTGAGTTTATCTTTGTGTATGGCTCAAGGGAGTGGTCCAGTTTCATTCTTCTGCATGTGGATGTCCAATTTTCCCAGCACCATATTTGAAGAAACTGTCTTTTTTCCAATGCATAGTCTTTCCTCCTTTGTCGAATATTAGTTGATTATAAAGTTGAGGTTCCATTTCTGGATTCTCTATTCTGTTCCATTGATCTGTTTGTCTGCTTTTGTGCCAGTACCACACTGTCTTGATGACCATAGCTTTGTAGTACAACCTGAAATCTGACGTTGTGATGCCCTCAGCTATGGTTTTCTTTTTTAATATTCCCCTGGCTATTTGGGGTCTCTTCTGATTCCACGCAAATCTTAAGATGATTTGTTCCAACTCTCTGAAGAAAGTCCATGGTATTTTGATAGGGATTGCATTAAACGTGTAAATTGCCCTGGGTAACACTGACATTTTCACAATATTAATTCTTCCAATCCATGAGCATGGAATATTTTTCCATCTCTTTGTGTCTTCCTCAATTTCTTTCTGAAGTAAACACCCACCCAACACTTGATTTTGGCTCAGATCATGATCTCATTGTCCTGACATCAAGCCCCACATAGGGCTCCCTGTCAGCAGGAGATCTGCTTGTCTCCCTCTTCCTTTGTCCCTCCCCCTGCTCAAATTCTCTCTCTTAAATAAATAAATAGATAAATAAATAATAGTTTAAAAAAGAAAAGTAAAATAGACAAGTTAGTGAGATTTATCAAGAAAAAAGGAGAAATCACAAAAAGTTATATTAGGAATTAAACAGAATGCATAACTACAGAGGTAGTAGAGATGGAAAAGCCAATAAGTAATATGAATAACTTCATGTCAATATATTTAAAATGTGTGCTAAATGGACAAAATACTACAAAATAAAATTTTCCAAAACTGATTAACCAAGAAATGGAACTTCCAAATACCTCTAGAGGCATTGCTTAATACAAATTTAATCTGGTTAAACCCCTTCCCATTCCAGGCCCTAAGGCCTAATGATATTATTAGCAAAATACCAACATTTTGATGCAGAAATCATTCCAATCTTATTGAAATGTTTCCAATTCATTTTATGAGAACACTATGATTTTAATACCAAAACCAGACAAAGTATAAAAAAAGAAAAACCATATAAACCATTCTTACTCCAGAACACTGATAAAGAAATCCAAAAGTAGAAGGCCTTTATTCTTTCCTCAAGTTGAAGAATCTAAGCCAAATCAAATGAAACAATTGGACTACATGTCCTGAAGTGCTAAACTTTTTTCAATGGTTTAAAAAATACCAGGTAACCAAAGAGCCATGGGGGTGGACCCTGGAGAAGTTTCCTTGTTGGAAATGAGATTAGAACCTAGTTTCAAAGGATAGGCAATTTTTTTCTCTTAGGAGAAGTAAAAATATTCTAAAGAACTTGGTATATGTGTGTGTGTGGGGGGGTGGAGTGAAGAAATCTGCCTGGCTGGAATGGAGGGTATATTGGAGAGAAGAATGAAAAACAAGGTTGGAGAAAAAGGTGGGACTAGATGCTAGGTGCCTAATCACTGTCAATCAAGATTGATTAGTTGAACATTTAATATGTAACCAGGAAGAGGAGAGACTAGAATTGATTTTCACCTCAGAGCTGGTACACAGATCCATGGATGAATGATAGATGAATAGACAGACTGATGGAGAGGCAGGTGAATGGAGAGATTTCATTTGTAATTAATTGTCTTAATTTTTTTGGAAGGTAAGATTTTGACATTTCAGTTTGCCATAAATCTAACAGCTTTATCAGAAACTGAATTTAGTGGCATTAAAAAATAAAGCAAACATAAAAGCAATTCAGGTACAGAGAGATTCTACATAAAAACTAAATGTAACCAAATATTACCTTCATCAACATTATCATCAGCTTCTTCATATCTTTTCTCTTCTGCATCTAAATCAATCCGTTCCTCTGTACTGTTTCGAAGAGCCCAACACAAGCGATACAGCTGTACAGACACCGTAGACAAACACATTAGTGATGGGCAAATGTTTACAATAATATGATGGTACATTTGTTTATTGTATAGTGCCGAAAAAATCAAATGGCACCGAACACTAGAGGTAACAAAGAAGAGGTCTTCTACAACACGAATTCACGAAAACGCACTGACCATTTACAATTATTTCTGTTTTTAACTCTCCCAGTAGTTATTAAGCACTTTCAAGTAATATGCTTACCACTCTTACTTCTGGATTTATAAATCCATAAAAGTCAAAAATTTATCTAATATATACTAACTTACATTTATCTAACTTATACATTTATAATTTCATAAAAGTTAAAGATTTATCTAACTTGCATATACATCTAACTTACATATACATACTCACTGTCCTTATTCAGCTGTTATTAGCTGCAACATTATTACTTTCAGTTGTCTAGTGGTTACTTTTGTAACTTTTAAGATATCTTCTTTTTTTAAAAAAAGATTTTATTTATTCATTTGAGAGAAAGATAGAGAGAGAGAGTGTGCACATGGATAGGGGGAGGGGCAGAGGGAGAAGGAGAAGCAGATTCCTGGCCAGCACAGAGCCAACATGGGGCTTGATTCTTAGACCCTGAGATATGATCTGAGCTGAAGTCAGATGCTTAACTGACTGAGCCATCCAGGTGCCCCTAAAATATCTTCCTAAGCTTCGTTTCTGGATCCATCATGTTTATATAGTTACTGCTATTAAATCCTGATAGCAATTTATGCCCTTACACATTTATTTCCCAGCCAATCTCCAAGCTTTTGTCAACTGTATCATTATTTTAAAACTATTATAAGCTTTATAGAATTTTGTTTTTTTTTTGTCAATATGATTAATTTTCCATGCTTGGTCTGTGTGTTGATTGAAAATTTGAAAATAAATGGCTATTTATGTTATTATAGCTACTTTTTTCCTGTGCCATAGATCCAAGACATGTGATTGGATACAGTGAATAAATACCAGCTCTAGGTCATTCTAAAGAAATGATTTCAAGTATCAAATGGGTTTCAAAATTATAACCTATCATATGTTTGAAGTCACACTTCATTTTACTTGGTCTCATTATTTGGCTCATGACTTTCTTGTATGGATTTACCAGAATTTGTAATTGGCTTTTTTATTTGTTGTTGACATAACAAGCATATGCTTCCACCTTACAGCTAATATTTCTAATTATAGCTTCATAAGACTTTCTTTAAAAGATTTTATTTATTTATTCATGAAGACACAGAGAGAGGCAGAGACATAGGCAGAGGGAGAAGCAGGCTCCTCACAGGGAGCCTGATGTGGAACTCTATCCGTAGACCCGGGATCACACGCTGAGCCAAAGACAGATGCTCAACCGCTGAGCTACCTGGGCATCCTACTTCATAAGATTCTTACTCATAAAATTTCTTATACAATATCTACTTTCTTTGCTGAAACTCTTTTTTTAATGTATAAATTTATTTTTTATTGGTGTTCAATTTGCCAACATATAGAATAACACCCAGTGCTCATCCCATCAAGTGCCCTCCTCAGTGCCCGTCACCCCAACCCCCCAGCCATCTCCCCTTCCACCACCCCTAGTTCATTTCCCAGAGTTAAGAGTCCATTTTCCTGGAAGGCAAATAACTATTTTTTAAATAAACATATTTCCGCTTTTCATCACTCACATGTACATCAGGAATGGGTTTTGTTAGCAGGGAAATTCCCAGGATGACCAGCATGGAAACAAAAAAGAGAATGATGGCAAAGTACAGATAGTGTACTCCACAGATGATTTCAGGACAGTTACTGGCAGCCAAACAACTACTCGTTCCATAGGCAAACTCTGCAATCATACGAATGAGGCCAATCACAAGTCCAGTGATTAGACCCCAGAAGGCTCCCTGCAAAAGGAACAAGAATAAAATAAGAGTATTTGGAAAAAATGAGACGCTCATTTGAGTAAATCATTATCATCATCCTACCTGTTTTCTTCACTAAGAACCAACAATGGCTAACCTTGAGCATAAACTCATCAAAGATGCAAATACACATGTTTATTAGTGGGCTGCTGCTTTCTGTGATCCTGAGATTTCATTGCACCAGGACACTACTGCCTACTCTGACCCAGACTTAAGTTTACCTTGAATTTTATTTTATATATAGATTTCAAAAGTAGTGACTTATTTTATAGAATAAACAGAACTATGGCTTATGTTGAACAATTTGCAGAGTTGATATTAGATAGTTACGATAGGTCTATTAAACTTTTGACAACTAAAAGGATTTATTTTCTCTAAGAAGTTAGTGCGATTGGAAATATGTATCCCTTGATTCCCTGATCAAGATGTTATGTTTAGGGAAACAGTGTTGCATGGAGATTATGAGTATGAGCTTTGGTTGGAGGTAGACCTGAGTCTGAATCCCAAGATCCCACTTACTAATAATAAGTAACATTTGAAAAGCACATAAGATATTAACCTCTTTGCACCTATTCTTCACTTCAAAATTATAATAAGCTAACAATTGGAAACAATTAAGGGATTAAATGTACATTATCCATAATAATCAGTTACAGATATAAGAATAAAAATTAACATATTTTGAGTTGTTACTAGTGTGGTAGGTTCTTTTCTGAGTACTTCACATTTATTTTTTTTTTTATTTTATTTTTTTTTTTATTGGTGTTCAATTTACTAACATACAGAATAATACCCAGTGCCCGTCACCCATTCACTCCCACCCCCCGCCCTCCTCCCCTTCTACCACCCCTAGCTCGTTTCCCAGAGTTAGCAGTCTTTACGTTCTGTCTCCCTTTCTGATATTTCCCACACATTTCTTCTCCCTTCCCTTATTTTCCCTTTCACTATTATTTATATTCCCCAAATGAATGAGAACATATAATGTTTGTCCTTCTCCGACTGACTTACTTCACTCAGCATAATACCCTCCAGTTCCATCCACGTTGAAGCAAATGGTGGGTATTTGTCATTTCTAATAGCTGAGTAATATTCCATTGTATACATAAACCACATCTTCTTTATCCATTCATCTTTCGATGAACACCGAGGCTCCTTCCACAGTTTGGCTATTGTGGACATTGCTGCTATAAACATCGGGGTGCAGGCATCCCAGGGTTTCATTGCATTTGTATCTTTGGGGTAAATCCCCAACAGTGCAATTGCTGGGTCGTAGGGCAGGTCTATTTTTAACTGTTTGAGGAACCTCCACACAGTTTTCCAGAGTGGCTGCACCAGTTCACATTCCCACCAACAGTGTAAGAGGGTTCCCTTTTCTCCGCATCCTCTCCAACATTTGTTGTTTCCTGCCTTGTTAATTTTCCCCATTCTCACTGGTGTGAGGTGGTATCTCATTGTAGTTTTGATTTGTATTTCCCTGATGGCAAGTGATGCAGAGCATTTTCTCATATGCATGTTGGCCATGTCTATGTCTTCCTCTGTGAGATTTCTGTTCATGTCTTTTGCCCATTTCATGATTGGATTGTTTGTTTCTTTGGTGTTGAGTTTAATAAGTTCTTTATAGATCTTGGAAACTAGCCCTTTATCTGATACGTCATTTGCAAATAT
Source organism: Canis lupus familiaris (assembly GCF_011100685.1). Lineage (NCBI taxonomy): Eukaryota > Metazoa > Chordata > Mammalia > Carnivora > Canidae > Canis > Canis lupus. The sequence goes on from NC_049247.1 coordinate 25,386,816, forward strand.
CTTCTCCCATTCTGTAGGTTGTCTTTGAGTTTTGTTGACTGTATCCTTTGCTGTGCAAAAGCTTCTTATCTTGATGAAGTCCCAATAGTTCATTTTTGCTTTTGTTTCTTTTGCCTTTGTGGATGTATCTTGCAAGAAGTTACTATGGCCGAGTTCAAAAAGGGTGTTGCCTGTGTTCTCCTCTAGGATTTTGATGGAATCTTGTCTCACATTTAGATCTTTCATCCATTTTGAGTTTATCTTTGTGTATGGTGAAAGAGAGTGGTCTAGTTTCATTCTTCTGCATGTGGATGTCCAATTTTCCCAGCACCATTTATTGAAGAGACTGTCTTTCTTCCAATGGATAGTCTTTCCTCCTTTATCGAATATTAGTTGCCCATAAAGTTCAGGGTCCACTTCTGGATTCTCTATTCTGTTCCACTGATCTATGTGTCTGTTTTTGTGCCAGTACCACACTGTCTTGATGACCACAGCTTTGTAGTACAACCTGAAATCTGGCATTGTGATGCCCCCAGATATGGTTTTCTTTTTTAAAATTCCCCTGGCTATTCGGGGTCTTTTCTGATTCCACACAAATCTTAAAATAATTTGTTCTAACTCTCTGAAGAAAGTCCATGGTATTTTGATAGGGATTGCATTAAACGTGTATATTGCCCTGGGTAACATTGACATTTTCACAATATTAATTCTGCCAATCCATGAGCATGGAATATTTTTCCATCTCTTTGTGTCTTCCTCAATTTCTTTCAGAAGTGTTCTATAGTTTTGAGGGTATAGATCCTTTACATCTTTGGTGAGGTTTATTCCTAGGTATCTTATGCTTTTGGGTGCAATTGTAAATGGGATTGACTCCTTAATTTCTCTTTCTTCAGTCTCATTGTTAGTGTATAGAAATGCCACTGACTTCTGGGCATTGATTTTGTATCCTGCCACGCTACCGAATTGCTGTATGAGTTCTAGCAATCTTGGGGTGGAGACTTTTGGGTTTTCTATGTAGAGTATCATGTCATCGGCGAAGAGAGAGAGTTTGACTTCTTCTTTGCCAATTTGAATGCCTTTAATGTCTTTTTGTTGTCTGATTGCTGAGGCTAGGACTTCCAGTACTATGTTGAATAGCAGTGGTGAGAGTGGACATCCCTGTCTTGTTCCTGATCTTAGGGGAAAGGCTCCCAGTGCTTCCCCATTGAGAATGATATTTGCTGTGGGCTTTTCATAGATGGCTTTTAAGATGTCGAGGAATGTTCCCTCTATCCCTACACTCTGAAGAGTTTTAATCAGGAATGGATGCTGTATTTTGTCAAATGCTTTCTCTGCATCCAATGAGAGGATCATATGGTTCTTGGTTTTTCTCTTGCTGATATGATGAATCACATTGATTGTTTTACGGGTGTTGAACCAGCCTTGTGTCCCAGGGATAAATCCTACTTGGTCACGGTGAATAATTTTCTTAATGTACTGTTGGATCCTATTGGCCAGTATCTTGTTGAAAATTTTTGCATCCATGTTCATCAGGGATATTGGTCTGTAATTCTCCTTTTTGGCGGGGTCTTTGTCTGGCTTTGGAATTAAGGTGATGCTGGCTTCATAGAACGAATTTGGAAGTACTCCATCTCTTTCTATCTTTCCAAACAGCTTTAGGAGAATAGGTATGATTTCTTCTTTAAACGTTTGATAAAATTCTCCTGGGAAGCCATCTGGCCCTGGACTCTTGTGTCTTGGGAGGTTTTTGATGACTGCTTCAATTTCCTCCCTGGTTATTGGCCTGTTCAGGTTTTCTATTTCTTCCTGTTCCAGTTTTGGTAGTTTGTGGCTTTCCAGGAATGCGTCCATTTCTTCTAGATTGCCTAATTTATTGGCGTATAGCTGTTCATAATATGTTTTTAAAATAGTTTGTATTTCCTTGGTGTTGGTAGTGATCTCTCCTTTCTCATTCATGATTTTATTAATTTGAGTCTTCTCTCTCTTCTTTTTAATAAGGCTGGCTAATGGTTTATCTATCTTATTAATTCTTTCAAAGAACCAACTCCTGGTTCTGTTGATCTGTTCCACAGTTCTTCTGGTCTCGATTTCGTTGAGTTCTGCTCGAATCTTTATTAACTCCCTTCTTCTCTTGGGTGTAGGATCTATTTGCTGTTTTTTCTCTAGCTCCTTTATGTGTAAGGTTAGCTTTTGTATTTGAGTTCTTTCCAGTTTTTGAATGGATGCTTGTATTGCGATGTATTTCCCCCTTAGGACTGCTTTTGCTGCATCCCAAAGATTTTGAACGGTTGTATCTTCATTCTCATTAGTTTCCATGAATCTTTTTAATTCTTCCTTAATTTCCTGGTTGACCCTTTTATCTTTTAGCAGGATGGTCCTTAACCTCCATGTGTTTGAGGTCCTTCCAAACTTCTTGTTGTGATTTAGTTCTAATTTCAAGGCATTATGGTCCGAGAATATGCAGGGGACAATCCCAATCTTTTGGTATCGGTTCAGACCCGATTTGTGACCCAATATGTGGTCTATTCTGGAGAAAGTTCCATGTGCGCTTGAGAAGAATGTGTATTCAGTTGAGTTTGGATGTAAAGTTCTGTAGATATCTGTGAAATCCATCTGGTCCAGTGTATCATTTAAAGCTCTCGTTTCTTTGGAGATGTTGTGCTTAGAAGACCTATCGAGTATAGAAAGAGCTAGATTGAAGTCACCAAGTATAAGTGTATTATTATCTAAGTATTTCTTCACTTTGGTTAATAATTGATTTATATATTTGGCAGCTCCCACATTCGGAGCATATATATTGAGGATTGTTAAGTCCTCTTGTTGAATAGATCCTTTAAGTATGATATAGTGTCCCTCTTCATCTCTCACTACAGTCTTTGGGGTAAATTTTAGTTTATCTGATATAAGGATGGCTACCCCTGCTTTCTTTTGAGGACCATTCGAATGGTAAATGGTTCTCCAACCTTTTATTTTCAGGCTGTAGGTGTCCTTCTGTCTAAAATGAGTCTCTTGTAGACAGCAAATAGATGGGTCCTGCTTTTTTATCCAGTCTGAAACCCTGCGCCTTTTGATGGGGTCATTAAGCCCGTTCACATTCAGAGTTACTATTGAGAGATATGAGTTTAGTGTCATCATGATATCTATTCAGTCTTTGTTTTTGTGGACTGTTCCACTGAACTTCTTCTTAAAGGGGAATTTTAAGAGGCCCCCTTAAAATTTCTTGCAGAGCTGGTTTGGAGGTCACATATTCTTTTAGTTGCTGCCTGTCTTGGAAGCTCTTTATCTCTCCTTCCATTTTGAATGAGAGCCTTGCTGGATAAAGTATTCTTGGTTGCATGTTCTTCTCATTTAGGACCCTGAATATATCCTGCCAGCCCTTTCTGGCCTGCCAGGTCTCTGTGGAGAGGTCTGCTGTTACCCTAATACTCCTCCCCATAAAAGTCAGGGATTTCTTGTCTCTTGCTGCTTTAAGGATCTTCTCCTTATCTTTGGAATTTGCAAGCTTCACAATTAAATGTCGAGGTGTTGAACGGTTTTTATTGATTTTAGGGGGGGATCTCTCTATTTCCTGGATCTGAATGCCTGTTTCCCTTCCCAGATTAGGAAAGTTTTCAGCTAGAATTTGTTCAAATACATATTCTGGCCCTCTGTCCCTTTCGGCGCCCTCGGGAACCCCAATTAAACGTAGGTTTTTCTTCCTCAGGCTGTCGTTTATTTCCCTTAATCTATCTTCATGGTCTTTTAATTGTTTGTCTCTTTTTTCCTCAGTTTCCCTCTTTGCTATCAACTTGTCTTCTAGGTCACTCACTCGTTCTTCCACCTCGTTAACCCTCGTCGTTAGGACTTCTAGTTTGGATTGCATCTCATTCAATTGATTTTTAATTTCTGCCTGATTAGCTCTAAATTCTGCAGTCATGAAGTCTCTTGAGTCCTTTATACTTTTTTCTAGAGCCACCAGTAGCTGTATAATAGTGCTTCTGAATTGGCTTTCTGACATTGAATTGTAATCCAGATTTTGTAACTCTGTGGGAGAGAGGACTGTTTCTGATTCTTTCTTTTGAGGTGAGGTTTTCCTTCTAGTCATTTTGCTCAGTGCAGAGTGGCCAAAAGCAAGTTGTATTGGGAAAAAGAGAAAAAGAGAGGAGAGAAAGAAGGAAAGAAAAGAGAAAGAGAAAAAAAAAAGGGAAGAAAAAGAAAAAAAAAACGAAAAAGAAAAAAAAAAAAAAGAAAAAGAGAAAGAAAAAGAAAGGAGAAAAAAAGGGGGTGGGGGAAGGAAACAAATCAAGAAGCAAAACAAAACAAAAACAAAAACAAAAACAAACAAACAAAAAAAGAACCACCGGGGAGTATCTTCTGATTCTGTGTACTTTAAGTCCCTTGGCTTCTCCTGGAAGTTGTCAGTCTAGCTGGTGTTCTGGGGGAGGGGCCTGTTGTGCTGATTTTCAGGTGTTAGCAGTTGGGGGAGCTGCTGTGCCCCTGCCTGGTGCAGGGCTCAGTGGGGGTTGTTTACCCCGTGAGGCCGCAGGAGGAACAGCCCCAGTGGCGGGGCAGCTCTGGAAACCTGGATTCAGCTCCGGCAGGAACTCCGTCTGCAGGGCCTGGAGGCTCCGGGCGGGGCCGCTGATCTGCTCAGCTGGGGCAGGAGCGTCCTCGCTGTCCTGGGCCCTCCCGGCCTCTGCCTGTCCCGGGGGAGGCGGGATCCTGGGCTGTGTCCCGGCGCCCTGTGCTCCGGGGCCTGCGCTGTTGGATTCGCGCTCCCGGGCCGCGCAGCCCCCTCCGCGGAGCCGCCGCCCGAGCCCCTCCGAGCTGCTCCTGGAACCGCGCAGCCCCCTCTGCACTGAGCCTCTTCCTCTGCCCGAGCCCCTCCGAGCTGCTCCCGGGGCCGCGCAGCCCCCTCCGCGGAGCCGCCGCCCGAGCCCCTTCAGCTGCTCCGGGTCCCGCCGGGTCCCGCCGTGCGCGCTGCAGCCCTTAGGGAGCTCGGGGCACTCTCCTGGGTGCGCAGTTGCTGTTACTGTCCCGGGGAGCCCGAGGGCATCCCCGCCCTCCTGGGTCCTGCTCCAACTCCCCGCGAGCCCCTTTCCCCCGGGAAGGTCGGTGCAGCTCCTGCTCCTCCGGGACGGGGCTCTCCTGTCCTGGGGACACTCGCCCCGGCCCAAGCCCGGCTCCTCGCGGGGCCCCTCCCCCTTGGAGGCCTTTGTTCCTTTATTTCTTTTTCCCCGTCTTCCTACCTTGATAGAAGCGCGAACTCTTCTCACTGTAGCATTCCAGCTGGTCTCTCTTTAAATCTCAGGCCGAATTCATAGATTTTCAGGATAATTTGAAGGTTTTCTAGGTAGTTTGGTGGAGGCAGGTGATTTGGGGACCCTACTCTTCCGCCATCTTGCTCCTCCCCCCAGTACTTCACATTTAAAAAAAATCTCTTAATCTTCACAGCAATCCTATAAGGTAGGCATATGATTAACTTCATTCTACACAGAATCAAATGGTTTGCTCAAGATCACAATGATATAAAGTGGTAGATCCAGGATTGGATCCTGTCAGTCTTACTCCAAAACTTGTGTTCCTTAGCATCACGTCATGTATGTATATAATATTTTGTAAGAAATATAAAGATTGTACTGAGGTGCCTGGGTGGCTTAGTTGGTTAAGTGTCTGCTTTTGACTAAGGTCATAATCCTGGGGTCCTGAGATCAAGTCCTATGTTGGGCTCCCTGCTCGGTGGGGAACCTGTTTCTTCCTCTCCTCCTTGTTTATGCTTTCTCTCACTATGTCTGTCTCTCTCTCAAATAAATAAATACAATCTTAAAAAAGATTGTACTATAAGTGTGCCCTACATATTTACACACGTTAGTGAGAATCAGGAATTGTAGCTGATTACAATTAAAATTGAGATGGGTGGCTCAGCTGTTTAGCACCTGCCTTCCCCCTGGGGCATGATCCCGGAGACCCGGGATGGAGTCCCACATTGGGCTCCCTGCATGGAGCCTGCTTCTCCCTCTGCTTGTGTCTCTGCCTCTCTCTCTCTCTCTCTCTCTCTCTCTGTCTCTCTCTGTCTCTCAAGAATTGATAAATAAAATCTTTTAAAAAATTGAGATGGGCTTTGAGTTGTATATACAAAGTGGAAAGAATGCATTTTTCTACCAGTGAAAGAATTAACTTTCTTACTCTAGCAGGGAAGAAGTTTTCTGATTTTTACTTACTTGTTCATTGACTCTTTTACAGAAGATGGCAAGCAGGAAGACAGCTGCAACAGGAGGCCCAAGGTAGCTAGAAATTGATTCTATATAATGGAACAGTTGTCCATTTTGAGATACCTGCACTAATGGGACCCACAAAATACTGATGACAATTAATAGAATGATAAATAGCCTGAGGAGAAAACAAAATGATTTAAATATTAAACAAAAAGCATTATCAATACTTCTATTGTTCTTTAGTTCTTAAATTCATTCTTGTGGCCATTCATTGATTTTCCAAATAAAATCAAACTCAACCTCACATGAAGCCATGCCATGCTTAATGATCACTGGTTAGTAAAATGCCAATAAAGCAATTGCTTGTCTACAATTAGTAAAAATAGCTTCAATTATGAGATTAAACATCCATTCATAACAGTTCAAATGTCAGTCACTGGTTAATAATTCTCTAATGCAATTTATGTAATATATCAGTTAGAAAAAAACCACCATACTATTTCTATGAGTAAGTAATTATTTGTTTGATAATGAAAGTCACTCCCATTTTGATCTTTTTTCCTAGCTTGAGAAAAACTAAGTCAGCGTGCACAGGTTAGAATTACAATATTCTTTATTCCAGAATGTGGAGTGAATTGGCCAGAAATGGTAATTTGTGTATTTTACTCCTTGAGTACTTTGACAGGTAGAAAGAATTGGTTAAAATATTGGTAAAACCCTTTTAGAAGTTCCTGGGGTCCAGGGAGAATGACTAATGCTAAACTCCACAATATTCTGTGTTTATTGTATAAATAAACAAACATAATTTACTGGACTGTCATTACTTCTCTGTGCTCACCTGAAACAGAGAGGGGGGGAAAAGTGGGGAACAAGTATTTAGGCAGGAGATTGAGGAACAGGTATCTCATTGAAGCTTCAAAAACTTTCTGCAACCTTGCAATAATTAAATGTGATAAACCATGGAAAGTTTGAGCATGATTCTTAGATAATAAAGTTTAATAAATAAATAATACCCATTTTCCTTGTTTTCCTTGTTATCATCATTGGAAAACAAATCATGTACTTCCCTTACTCTCTTATCTTCAGTTGTTTTCTGTCATATGTGGAATAAAATCCAGTCTTGTTATGGCTTAAGTGGCCCTACATAATTTCACCTCTAGCTACCCTTTAGCCTATGGTTGTTATCACTTTTCCACTTGCTCATCATGTGCCAACCTCACACCACTGTCCTGAGACACACCACATACATGAGTGTTGTAAGAATTCAGCATTTACTGTTCCTTTCCTACAGAGACATAGGGTTCACTTCCACACTTCCCTCAAGACTGTCCTCAAATGGGACCTCCTCAGGGAGTACTCCCTGAACACCTGTCTTGAGGAGCCCCCACCTTTAATCCTTTAAAAAATTTTTTTTATTGGAGTTAAATTTGCCAACATTTAACATAATACCCAGTGCTTATCCCGCCAAGTGACCCCCCCAGTGCCCATCACCCAGTCACCCCAACCCCCTACCCACCTCCCCTTCCACTACTCCTTGTTCATTTCCCAGAGTTAGGAGTCTCTCATGTTTTGTCACCCTCACTGATATTTTCACTCATTTTCTCTCCTTTCCCTTAATTCCCTTTCACTAATTTTTATATTCCCCAAATGAATGAGACCATATAATGTTTGTCCTTTTCCAATTGACTTATTTCACTCAGAATAATACCTTTCAGTTCCATCCACATTGATCCACCTTTAATCCTGCTTTAACTTTCTTCCTAGCACTTTTTGCCATCAGATATGGAATACATTTATTGATTTTCTATCTTTATAACAAAGGCATACATTCTACAAAGCAGGAAATTATTTTTCACATATATGTTCTTTTTCATATTTGTATTCTGGGAACTAGTAGGCATTTAATGAGAGAGAGAGAGAGAGAGAGAGAGAGAGAGAGGGAGAGAAATTCATTACTTTATTATTGAGATAAAGGCATTTATACCCAAGATCATATACCTATTGGCGGACTTCTGCATCTTGGGCTTACTGAACTCAGGTCCAACACTTTCGCTACCAGAAACATAGATGCTTTATTGTTCTTATTCTCCTATAGCATTTTTCCAGAGTCAAGATCTAGACCAAGTGAGCTGCTGGAATTTTCCTTGGAAATGTTTAATTTACTAAGCTATTGCTACTGTCTCCTGCAAAATGCTACTTTTTGCATGGGTGGTCAGTTTCTCTTGGCATCTCATTTCTTAATGAATACAGTTAATAAACTACTCATAGTGGGGTGTTTGACTTAATCTGTGACTTGCTTCATGAGATATACATGGAAACCTCTAGAGACAGTGCATTAACCTATTAGAGTAGGCGGGGAATTTATACCCCATGGGAGACACTAGAGTTTCATGAAGATGTAGTTGGAACAGAGTGTGAGGACAAGAAGAATTCAGAGAAAATCAGAAGCATTTGAAAATTTGGAAATGTGACTATTTCATTTCAAAATGTGGTCCCCAATTTTATATCTGGAAAGAGATAAAGTCCTCTTAATTTCCCTTCCCCACTCTAGAAATCCATCATCTATTTCACTGAACCCAAAGATGAGAAGACACTAGTTCACTTTTATTTTCCAGAGAAATTTTAGACAGAAATCAGGATGCTCTCACCTTCCTGCTATAAGAAGCTCCTTCTCTGATGCCTGTTTCCTAATCTTGGTGTAGAGGTCCATGGTGAAGAGGGTGCTGGCGCTGTTAAAGATGGAGGTCAGGGAGCTCATGAGAGAGGCCAACATGACTGACAGCATGAGACCTCGAAGTCCTGGGGCCAGATGAAAGTGCAAACATTAGTTAGGGATTGGACTCCATGATTTATGAGGGCCTTGCCAAACCAGAGAGTTGTTCAAAAGTGTTACCTGGACCACATACTAAACTGACATGCATGGCTATCTGTCACCCCCTGCATTACATGGTTATCATGAATCCCTGGCTCTGTGGACTGCTGGTTCTAGTGTCCTGAATTCCTTATTACAGAGCTTAATGGTGTTGTGGGTGTCCTTCTGTACAGGCACAGAAATCCTTCATTTTTTTTTAACTCAATCAAGTAATCAGGAATGCCTGTTCTGACACTTTTCTTAATGACATGGTGATATATTTTATGACTGTGCTGCTGGCAGGTGGTCCTTTCACTGGGTTCCTTTACTCTTGTTTCCCCCGTACATAGAATCTCATCATCTTAGAGCAAGTATAAAGCATTTTCTACCTGTGCATCTCACCTCTTGGTTGTCTCCTTATTTTACTCTACAAGCCTAGAAGTGTACTTTAGCTCTGCTGCTCCCCAGAGCTCCCACACAAGTGCAGTGGCCTCGGTGATATACACATAGTCATACCCATGCTGAACCCCTTCATCTATAGTCTGAAGAACAGAGACATAAAGAGGGCTCTGAAAAGAATCTTTGGGGTTCCAGTGATGCAGTGGCCAGTCATCCTGGGGCTGAAGATGTGCCCATGATTGTAAGACTCATAGCCTCAGAGCCAGAAATGCCATTCTTTGATCAGGCTGTGAAAGTAGAATCTGCTCATTCTATTGATTTCCTGGAATTTCCATTTGTTTGACTTCAACTTCTCCATACCTTTAAGTAACTCACTTATTAAGATTCTGCTCTGTCTCATATACAGACTCTTTACCTTTTTCCATTTTCATATATCCCTAATGGCCTCTCTAAACTTAGATCACAAATGCCTGGAAATCTCTTTTTTAATTTAAATTCAATTAGCTAACATAAACTACCTACTTAGCTTCACATGTAGATTTCAATGATTTATCAGTTGTATATAACACCTAGTGCTCATCAAATAGCATGCCTTCTTTAATGGCCACCACCCAATTACCCCATTCCCCACCCACCTCCCTCCTTCAACCCTCAATTTGTTTCCTATAGTTAAGAGTCTCTCATGGTTTTTCTCCCTTCCTAATGACTTCCCATTCAGTTTTCTCTCCCTTATCATATGATCCTCTATGCTGTTTCTTATATTCCGCATATTAGTAAACCATATGATAATTATCTCTCACTCATTGACTTATTTCTCTCAGCAGAATACACTCTAGTTCTATCCACGTCCTTGTAAATGGCAAGTATTGCTCCTGTCTGATGGCTAGGTAGTATTCCATAAAAAAAAAAATAAACTGACGTGCCTGTCAATATGTATCATTGTGTAGTATTTCCTGCATATTTCCTGACCATTTGAGAATACTCAATACAGAATTCTGGTTATAAATATAAACTTAGAGATAATTTGCTGGAACTTAAATCTGGGAGAGAAAAAACAGTGTGCCATCGTTCTTTGGGGGAGAGAACCTCTCAGCTTCCTGAATACTTAGGAAACTAGAGAGGGAAAAGAGAAGTAGATAGTTCTGTTGAAGTTTTTGGTGGGGAGAGCAAAGAGTTTTAGATATTACGGTCACTTCATCCTCCAGTTCTCTCTTATTAGTAATGCCCCTAAAACTCCTGGGACAAAGTGTTGAATGAGGTGGATGGGTGATGTCACTTGTGGGTCATGCTCTCTTCCTCCTAACAATGCTCATGTGTGTCAGGAAGGAGAAAAATCACAAAAGTGTTAGCTGATCTTTGATGGACCTAAGGTACAAGGTTGTTCCTAGTTGTTCCTGAGCCCCATACTCTGCTCTGTTTCTGAACAACACAGAACACCTTCTAGCATCCTAGTAATTTAACTTTTCCACATGTGTAATTTATTTTCTATCTCATTACACTAGAATGTGAGTTCCAAGATATAGGGGATTTTGTGCCTATTTCACTGATGTTTTCTTAGCATCATGGCAGTGTCTGGCACATAGCAGGCACTCAATAAATAGTTTTAAATTAAATAGACTGAGGTCTATTATTTGGGTATAACTGGTCTAAAGAAAGCAGGATAAATATTAACTTCTAGCTTTCTGACTTTATAAGTTTGTATTTATGCAAAACTTTTAATTTTAAAAAAGATTTTATTTATTTATTTGAGAGAGAGAGAAAGAGAGCTAGAGAGAGAGCACATACAAGCAGGGGGGAGGGAGAAGCAGACTCCCTGCTGAGCAGGGAGCCTGAAGTGGGACTTGATCCCAGAACACTGGGATTGTGACCTGAGCAGAAGGCAGAAGGCAGACACTTAACCAGGTGCCCCTATACAGCACTGTTTTAAAAAATATTTTATTTATATTTATTTGAGAGAGAGAGAAAGAGAGAGAGAGAGAACATGAGTTGGGGGAGGGACAGAGAGAGGGAGAAGTGGACTCAGCAGAGAGTCCCACATGGGGCTTGATCCTGGAACTCCAGGATCACAACCTGAGCCAAAGGCAGATGTTTGACTGAGCTACCCAGATTGCACTCTATGCAACTCCTTTATTGACAAATCCATTATTTAAATGCTCTTGATTGCCTTGCCTTGGAAGACGTATTGTATCCAAAGGAGTAAGGATTCTTTTAATGGGAATTATATCTCATTCATCTCTGTATTCTCCAGGCTCAGCACAGGGCTGGTAACCTATAGAAAGTGCCCAAGAGGCAGCCTGGGTGGCTCAATGGTTTAGCGTCACCTTCAGCCCAGGGCCTGATCCTGGAGACCCAGGATTGAATCCCACGTCAGGCTCCCTGCATGGAGCCTGCTTCTCCCTCTGCCTATGTCTCTACCTCTCTCTCTCTTTCTTTCTGTGTCTCTCATGAATAAATAAATGGAATATTTTTTAAAAAGTGCTCAAAAAAGTGCTCAAGAAATGTCTGATGAGAAAGGAGAGAAAATGAGTGGTGATGGGCACTGAGGGGTCACTTGGCGGGATGAGCACTGGGTGTTATGCTATATATTGGCAAATTGAACTCCAATAAAAAAAGAGAAATGTCTGATGAAGACAACTGAATTAATGGAATTTAGGATTATTAAGGATTATACCATAATCCTTCTTCATGGTCCATTTGTAGACCAGGTCAGGTCTCTGAGGCAGTCCCAGCATTACCATTTTTCTTTTTTTTCAGCTTTATTGAAGTATGATTGACAACAATTGTACATAGTTAAGGTGTACAACATCCTGTTTTGATATATGTATACATTGTGAAATGATTACCACAATTAAACTAATTAACATATCTATCTCCTCACAGTTATGGTTTTCTTCTTTTGTGGTGAGCATACTTGAGATCTATTCTCTTAGCAAATTTTAAGCAGAAGTTATTATTATTATTTTTTAAATAAATTAATTTTTTATTGGTGTTCAATTTACCAACATACAGAATAACACCCAGTGCTCATCCCGTCAAGTGCCCCCCTCAGTGCCCGTCACCCATTCACTCCCACCCCCCGCCCTCCTCCCCTTCCACCACCCCTAGTTCGTTTCCCAGAGTTAAGAGTCTTTATGTTCTAGCAGACGTTATTATTAAGTACAATATTCCTGCTGTACATTAGTTCTCCAGAACTTATTCATCTTGCAACTGAAAGTTTGTAACCTTTGACCAACATCTTCCCATTTCCCCCACCCCTCAGCCCCTGGCAACCACCATTCTACTGTTTGTATGTGTTCCACTTCCTTAGATTCCACATATAAGTTACATTATGTAGTATTTGTCTTTCTTTATTTGACTTATCTCACTTAGAATAATGTCTTCTAGGTCCATCTATGTTGTTGCAAATGGCAGGTTTCATTTCTCTAAAGGCTGAATAATATACTATTATCTATACTCATCTATCTACCTATCTATCCATCTATCATCTATATATAATTACATTTTCTCCATTCACTTAAGCATGGACATTTTCTTACCATCAGGCATCAGTTCCAGCACCATCATTGGGTAGGCATAGTTAGTGCAGCCGACTTCAATGCCACAGTGTTTCACACATTCAGAAGGTACAATACAGGCCACCTTCTCTGAGGAGGGATTCAGATAAGTGGGTTCAGTGAGGGGGGTCCACAGGTAAGATCTACAACCATTGGACATAGAGACAAGCTGTACATCATGGATGAAAGGAAAAACATTTGCTGGGACATTGGAGATTCAATTTTGAATTCCACAACATGAATCTGGTCCCTGTTTATTTCATACCTATAGCTTCCCTTGCACTGACGTAAGGGGCAGCGTTTCTCTTTGGGATATGGCCCAGCTAGAACATTAGAGCAAATGGGGGGAGCTGATTCCATCCTCCAGAAAAGCTGTAAGAGCATAAATTCTCCCACAAGCACAGAACTCCAGAGATTAAAAAAATAGCCACAACAATAATATTCAGGAAGTTAGTTCGGTGTCCGGTCATTTAGCCCAGTGTTTTCCACCTATATCTAAGAAGAAGTGTAACTTGTGATTGTTATTGGGGGTGATGTTCATGTAGGTTGAAGCCTCCCTTTGCTGCATCAGTTGTCCAACCCCGTGGCGATTTTTTTTTTTTGCTTAAACAATTTTATGACAACAGATAGCAAAAGATGATTCAAAAAACTCCCAGGATATTAACCCTAAACACATTAGCTTCTTTTAGTTTTTTAAATTCTTTTCTAATCTTTTTCCACAGAAAAATGTCTTTTTTTGTAGCTATGGTAATCATTGAGATAATATTTTGTGGTCTGCTTTTTACATTTAAACATAATAACTTCAGCATTTTACCAAGTTTTGAGAAAGTCTTTGGTCTTTTGTGTGTAATTGTCCATAAAGGGGGTATATAATAATTTCTTTGGCCATTTTCTCCTTGTTGGATATATAGGTGTCAAATATGTCAAATTTTCCTGTTTCTGACCCTCTGCAAAAACTGTTCTCTCCAACTGGAATTGTGTTTTTACTTCCATTCATAATGGGTTTTCTAGCTTATCAAGATTTTAATACATCTTAAAACCATTACTTAGAATTCAAGCATAAAAGAAAGAGAATTTATGAATCAATGGCTTGCCTGTGTATAGGATGCGGCTGATCATTCCTGGCATCACCATGAGGAACATGGGCAGTAGTTTCAGGTACCCACACATGATGCAGGCAGCCTTCACGTGAGACATGTTTTTACCTGATAGGCAGCGCTGCACAATTACCTGCCAGGAAAACATGACATAGTCATTAAACAACTAGAGGATGATTTCAAAGAAGGGGAGTGTTTCTTTTTAGGGATTAATGTTACAATAAGATATGAGTTCATGAATAGTGGAAAATAATGGGTGTCAGAGTAAAATCAGAACTCAAATACCAAAAAAAAAAAAAAAAAAAAAAAAAAAAAGAACTCAAATACCTGCTCCTCTTATGTGAGTATTTGGTTTTGTGAGACACAGGTTTCTCATCTTTGAAAAAATTATCTCTTGTAGGACATTCTGAATATTTGGTATAATGTTTGTAAGACTTTTGTTACATATAAGTCAATGCACATCACTATTATTAAAATGTTTACAGTTCTCAGGTTGCATTGCAACAATGGCCACGTGCTTTTCCAGGTACAAAGCTGTCTCTACTGATCTTCGCCACAAGTTGTGTTTAAGTTGTGCTTTTAGTGTTGTAGGCACCAAATAAGCCATATACTCATCGGTATCTCTCTATCATTAGGGGGAAATCGTCCCTTTGAGAAATCAAGCTAATTGCCATAGAAACATCCATCAGAGTCAAGCAGCCATCAGAAGAGAACTCTGAGGCATTCATCTCTAAATTTCTACACAATATTCTGAGGGTCACATTGAGTTATGAATCAATTATAGTGGTTCTGGGAAATTCAATGCATGTAATTTCATAATTTTCATGTAAGTTGTGTAATCTCTTTACTAAGAATTTTCTAGTAAAGCAGTATTTTTACCCATAATACCATAACTTCTTGACATTTTTCTTCTCAAGGAATGTCAGAAAATAGGCATGGCCTTTTCTGCTTAATTCTCTTTGGAGAGACAAATCTATTAGGGATAGCAACAGTGCTAGGGGAGCGGGTGCCATCTTCAGACAGAGGGCTTGAAGCAGAAAGTTGGAGAGACAATACAAATTACAGGTGAGGAGAGGAAGCAAGAAAGATCAGGTATCAGATTTAAGGGTGAATGTGAGACCATTTACAGGAGATAAGTCAGGTGGTCAGAGACAAAATGTAAATAATAAAGATGGTTGCAGAAATCAATGAACAGATGCATTCTTTGGTATATGTTGAGGAAATCAGTTTATTATATAGAGAAAAAGAAAACTGATCACTCACTGACCCCACAAGTGGCCATTGGTTTAAGATGGGTTAAAATGGTGAAATTACAAGTTTGAAGTGACAGAGACTATTTAAGGTGAAGAAAACTTCAAAACAGAAAACAATAACAAACTCAGATGCTATAAAAAGGAACATCCAGAAAACAAAAAATAAGATTTTGGGAGTTATAATACAAAGGCAGAGGATAATATTGAGGAAATCTAGAAAGTAGAGCAGAAAGGTCAAGAGATGAAATGTGGGGGATGAAAGATAAGAATACTAGAAAACCAGTTGAGGAAGACCAACACCCCAAATTGGAAGGTCTCCAAAGAAAACAAAAAGCAAGCAAAGAAAGAATACCTCCAATTCATTCAAGACATCAATTTACAGATTAAACTGGCTCACAGTGGCCTCACAACGGACAAAAATAGATCTACACAAAATAGTATGTTGTGAGCAAAGGAACAAACAATCCAATCATGAAATGGGCAGAATACATGAACAGAAATCTCACAGACAAAGACATAGACATGGCCAAAAAGCACATGAGGAAATGCTCTGCATCACTTGCCATCAGGGAAATACAAATCAAAACCACAATGAGATACCACCTCAAACCAGTGAGAATGGGGAAAATTAACAAGGCAGGAAACCACAATGTTGGAGAGGATGCGGAGAAAGGCGAACCCTCTTGCACTGTTGGTGGGAATGTGAACTGGTGCAGCCACTCTGGAAAACTGTGTGGAGTTTCCCCAGAGAGTTAAAAATAGACCTGCCCTACGACCCAGCAATTGCACTGTTGGGGATTTACCCCAAAGATTCAGATGCAATGAAGTGCCGGGACACCTGCACCCTGATGTTTCTAGCAGCAATGTCCACAATAGCCAAACTGTGGTAGAAGCCTCGGTGTCCATTGAAAGATGAATGGATAAAGAAGACGTGGTCTATGTATACAATGGAATATTACTCAGCCATTAGAAACGACAAATACCCACCATTTGCTTCGACGTGGATGGAACTGGAGGGTATTATGCTGAGTGAAATGAGTCAATCGGAGAAGGACAAACATTATATGGTCTCATTCATTTGGGGAATATAAAAATTAGTGAAAGGGAATAAAGGGGAAAGGAGAAAAAAATGAGTGGGAAATATCAGAAAGGGAGACAGAACATGAGAGACTCCTAATTCTGGGAACCGAACCAGGGGTGGTAGAAAGGGAGGTGGGCGGGGGGGGGGGTCGGGATGACTGGGTGCCAGGCACTGAGGGGGGCACTTGATGGGATGAGCACTGGGTGTTATTCTATATGTTGGCAAATTGAACACCAATAAAAAATAAATAAAAAAAAGAAAAAAAGAGAAAATATCAGTGAGGGTGACAAAACATGAGAGACACCTAACTCTGGGAAATGTACAAGGGGTAGTGGAAAGGGAGGTGGGCAGGGGGTTGGGGTGACTGGTTGATGAGCACTGAGGGGGTTACTTGGTGGGATGAGCACTGGGTGTTATGCTATATGTTGGCAAATTGAACTCCAAAAAATTTTTTTCCCCCAAAACAGAAAAAAAATAGTATGTTGTGATGAAATTTCAGAATACTGAGGACAAAAGAAAGACAAATTTCCAGAGAGATCAAGAATAACTTCAGGCTTCTCACCAGTAATGGTGGAGGTCAGAAGACAATGAGTTAGTTTATGACTTTGAGAAAATTATTTCCAACCATACACGTGTACATGGCCAGAAGAACACTTTAGGAAAAGCTGGAGTGAAGACATTTTCATATATGAAGACAAATCCATAATAAATTTATCTCCTGTTTTTCTTAGGAACTTACCAGAGAATTCAATTGCCTTGAAAGAAGGAGTAAACCAAGAAAGAAGATATCATGGGATACTGGAAATAAGAGATATAACCCAAGAATGAGACAAAGGGAATCTCAAATATGGTAGTGAAGGGGGTCCTGAATTAGGATGGGCACCAGGCATAGAGATCAACCCAACAGTTTGGAGAGTCCAAAGGCTCTGAGAGAAAATGAGAAAAAGAGTTGATAGGATATTTGATGTTTTTAAAAAAGATTTTGTGTATTTATTCACGAGAGACACAGAAAGAGAGGATTATATATAAGACATAGGCAGAGGGAGAAGTAGGCTCCCTGCAGGGAACCCGATGTGAGACTCAATCCCAGGACCCTAGAATCATGCTGAGCTGAAGGCAGACACTCAACCACTGAGCCACCCAGGAGTCCTGATATTTTATATGTTTTGAAGAACACATAAGGGAGATTTAGGCATTCTGCAGAAGGTTTGGTGTATAATGAGTAATGATTACAAAAAAAATTGAAACAAAAAATTAAGAATTATTTATTCCAGAGAAAAGTGAAAGCTAAAGAAATATCAATCAGAATATCATGTGGCTCAGCTGTGAATTATATTTATGTAATTACAAAAATGGTAGCACTGAATGCTGATCTCACCAAAACTGTGAATTAGTTTTATTAGGAGGATGGGAGAACAGGAGGTAGAGGACTGAATAAAGAAAATTGAAAGGGCTAAACCTCCATCTCTCATTATTGGAAGCCAATAGAAATATCCTAAAACTGGAAAATCAAAAGGAAGCAATATAGTATTTATTTAAATCATTTGAGGATCAAATTCACAATCAAATTTTGATCCAGCGGGTCTGGGTACCTTCTAGAGCATTTATTTCTCATGAGCTCCAAGGTGGTGGCATCTACTCCAATGGTTCACTGATCAAGCATTGAATACAATGATTTAAAGAAGAGATATGCATACCAAAATACTTAACCGAAGGAGCTGAAAATGTTTGACTTTGAGAGACAAGAAAAAGATTAGAGAGCAGGACAATGTATATCTATTTTTCATAACAAGCCTTTTAGAAGTGTCTGACTCTTTAAATGATGTATGTGTGTGTGCATTTGTGTGTGTATGTGTGTACAAAATAGAAACTAGATGCTTTTCTATGAGAGAAAAAAGAGCAACATAAACATTTATACACCACACACAAACTTCACCTGATCTGTGCACCAGTACCACACAGCTACGATGGTCATTCCAAATATCGTTCCTGGCCATGGAAGATCCCCAGTGGCAGCATCTCGGAAAATGTGGAAGGAGTCAGCCTGAGGAGTGTAGCACTTGGGGCTGATTGTCAAGTTGTCCCCCTCAACTATGGATGGGATGGCATTCATGTACTTCTCTGTAAAACTCTCATAGCCTCCCACTTCGGCAAATGCTGCAAAAGTATTGGATAAAATGAAATGTTTCACAGAAATCTAAGACACCTACTGTTTATTCCTTTGTGGTGGAGGTATCCAAGCACCTCCAATTAGCCTGGTCAAGTCCTCAGTATTCTTAGAGAATCCATGTCTTTCTGCTGTCTCCACTGGCATTGACAATGCTATCATGTGTTCACAATGTAGACAAAATGAATCACTCTTTAACCTTTCTTCTTATGTTGCTCTTGAAAAATTTTTTATATGTATATTTTTATTGGAGTTCGATTTGCCAACATATAGTATAACACCCAGTGCTCATCCCATCAAGTGCCCCCCTCAGTGCCCGTCACCCAGTCACTGCATCCCCCTGCCCATGTCCTCTTCCACTACCCCTTGTTCGAAAATTTTTATTTAGTGTCTAGGCTGATGGTAAAAATAAAAATGTTATCCAACAGACTGCTTTGGTGTCTCACAACCATTCAAAACAGAAATAAACAGGTAACAGAATGATACTAACAGAGTTAGCCATCGAAAAGCCCCAACTCCTCTGAAAGGACCAGAAGCAATGGTCTCTGTTCCTGACACAAAGCCTCGCTATTCTGACTTTATGCACAGTCTGGTTTTCTGATGCAATACTCTATTATTCTCATGCTGCAATAAAAAAATGGGAAGATAAGGAACAGAAATTGAAGGTAACAGATTATGTGTGGTGAGATGAAATGGTGAGACTCAGTCCACTGGGGGGTCTGGAAAGGCAAGAGAAGCGTAGAAAAGAACCATAATGGATGGAAACCCTAGAAAGAAGAAGGATGAACCCAGGCATCTAGGCCCACTTAGTATTAGCTTGAAGAGTGCAAAATTCATCAGAGTATCATACATTCATAGAGTTGAGGTTGATATTAATTTACTTCTTCATTACTTATTTCATTTAGCATCAAAATGTTTGTATGTGCCAAACATTTGTACTGGGATCATGCACAAAATGAAAGTGCAAGACAGCAACTCAATCCAATGGAGGATACAGACCATACAAGGAAACTGTTCTGCTAAGGGGAATATGGTTTGTAGCAACAATACATGAAGGATGCTAGGAGATGAGAGAGTCCCCTGTCTTCATCCTAAGGATAGGAGAAGGCTTAGAGAGATTGATGCCAGAGGTGCATAGCCAAAGCTAGACACCAAAGAACCATAAGTAAGAATAGCATAGAAGTTCGCTAAATAGAAAGCTTGTAAGGAATGGTACTAGCAGTTGTCTCTGGAGTTGCTCTGTACAACAGAACTTTCTGCAATGATAGAACTGTTCTATATCTGTGCTGTCCAATACGAAAATTACCAGCCATATATTGAGCACTTGAAATATGGCTAGGCAAGTGAGAAAATGAATTTTTAAAATTCATTTTGAAATAAATTTTGATCAATTCAAATTTAAATAGCTGTATGTGACTAATAGCATCTATGTTGTGTCAAAATCACCAACTCTTTGCGAATTTGTTGTTTTCGTAGTTTTATCAGTTTTTGCTTCATATTATCTTCAAGCTCTGTAATTAGGTGCATGCACATTCAGAGTTGTTTTCAGTGCAGCTTGAGTGAGTGGAACGTGGTGGCTGCAGGACAAGGGAGGGATGTTTTTATCTTATATAAACTTGTTTTTATCTTATATAAACTTATATTAACTGTGTGCATGGATTTCCTGTGCAAAGATAAACAAATACCATAATGAAAGAAAACAAAAATAGGCAAGCTATAAATTAATCAATAATGCTTGCTACATGACTTAAGAGAATGAACTGATACTAAATAAGCAAGCGTCATAAAGGAAAATCCAACCCGTGGTTGTATATTCTAACAACAGAGGGAGTGACGTTGATAATTTCTATCTGAAAGTCATAATGAAGTTAACAGTTATCATTATTTTAACCATTCTTAATATTTAATCTTTCATTTTATGAAGATTCTATATAAGTGGTTTCTGGAGCATTGAATCCCATGCACCAATATTTTTGTAAAATTATCAACCCAGTGACACTAATTTTGTCAATTCCAGACACAAACATATTAAGATTAAACCTGAGCAATAATTTTTTTTAAAGGAAGTAGAGTTCTTCCTTCTCTTTTCCTCATGCTGAGATAATATAGCAATAAAGAAGTTCAGTAGAAGTTTCAATGATGTGAATTGTATAAATGGGTAGAACGTGTGACCGGCCAGATAGAACAGGGAGGCAGCAGTCAAGAGCAGTTGGCCTGAACAGAAGTCTCATGACTTCTGGCCCCAGGGCACTGCACACTATCATCACTTACCATACCCCATGAGAATAAAAGAACCTATTAGCATAATGATGGTCTGGAGGGTGTCTGTGTAGATAACTGAGGCCAAGCCCCCTGTGGAGAGAAAGAAAAGAATCAGGACATTTTATCCTTGTGCCCTCATCTCTTTGCCTTCACCTTTACGTTCTCCGCAAACCAAACCCTAGAAACTCAGCAGAGAACATATGAAAAGTTATTGGCCACAGGCTTCTCTTGGCATCATTATCTCCTTGGTACTTATGTGTCTTATCGATCTCCTGTCTCTCTTGCCTGGCCTTGACTCAAAGTTTCTATGAATTATAGTGCAATTCTACCCTCATGTGAGTTTCTGAATATTAAATAGTAGAAAAGGTAAAACTTGATTATCATGAAAGTTTCTCTTAACAATCCTTCAATTCACTCCATTTAGCATACTATACTGGTCCTCAAAAATTTGAGCACAGCCATTTTGCTCTATATTGGAACATATTATTATTTCATAAGTTGAATGACAGAGTCATTGACTTATGTTTTGCTTCATTGTTGTACAAACAACTTCTTTTTCAACTCTAGACTTGCCAGATTTTCAGTGCTATGGAAAAACAAATCTGATCCTGTAAATAGAAGACTCATGTCTTCATCTTTCACTTATTTCGAAACATATGCTAAGTGTATGAAATGGCTCTAGAGCTAGCTTGATTGTTCCAGTTGTTATTTTTCTTTATTCTTTCCAACTGCGCTGGTATAATTTCATTTTCATAAGTTAGTAGGGGTTGGACATTGGGGGAATGGATGTGGCCCATGGGAACCTGCTTGGACTGTTCCCATATAATTTTTCCCTACAACAAACTCACTGCTCCAATTCTTCCCTCCTGATTCTACCATTCAGAACCCAGGCATCCTGGATTTTCCAGTTTCACATCTGAGCTGCTATTTCATTCTGACTCTCCATGTGTATGATATGCTGGATTCCAAATGCCAGTTTGGGTATTGAACACATGGCTGAGCCAAACTACTATTTCCCCACTTCACACTTGTCACATCATTATCATCAGTCAAGGTGCTCACACCTAATACTGAAGATTTTTTTTGAAATGGAAATGTTCTGGATGTGCAGTCAAATGCTTCCTTCTTCAATTTAGTAAAGAACTTTAAAAATTTTAATTCTAATATACATAATAATATGTTAATATATATAATATATTATATAATAACATAACAATAATGTTAACATACAGAGTTATATTAGTTTAAGTTGTATGATATAGTGATTCCACAATTTCATACATCACCCAGTGGTCATCATGACAAGTGCCCTAAGCCCCATCACCTATTTCACCCATTCCCCAACCCACCTCCCTCTGGTAGTCATCAGTTTGTTCTCTACAGTTAAGAGGTTGTTTCTTTGTGTGTGTGTGTGTGTGTGTGTGTGTGTGTGTGTCTCACACACACTTTTCTTTTGCTTTGCTCTTTTTGTTTTATTTCTTAAATTCCACATGAGTGAAATAATATGATATTTGTCTTTCTCTGATTGACTCATTTTGCTTAGCATTACACTCCCTAGCTCCATTCATATTGCTGATTGATTCCTTTATTCCTCTTTCTGCTGTTTCATTGTTAGTGTATAGAGATGAAACTGACTCTTGTGTTTGATTTTACATATAGCATATCACCCAATGCTCATCCCATCAAGTGCCCCACTCAGTGCCCGTCACCCAGTCACCCCAACCTCCTGCCCACCTCCCTTTCCACCACCTCTTGTTCGTTTCCCAGAGTTAGGTATCTCTCAAGTTCTGTCATTCTCACTGATATTTTCACTCATTTTCTCTCCTTTCCCCTTTATTACCTTTCACTATTTTTTATATTCCCCAAATGAATGAGACCATATAATGTTTGTCCTTCTCTGATTGACTTATTTCACTCAGCATAATGCCCTCTAGTTCTATCCATGTTACACCCACACTTTTGGATTAACATTGAGAGGCTGTATTGATCAAGGTAACCCTGTTCCCTGGGCACTGACTTGAGCAGGGTTGGAAGAGATTTTGATGTTGGACCACAGAAAGTCAGGTTGAGTACCCCTAGTGATGGATCTCTGAGATGGAAAATCCAAGAGCTGCAAGTAAACTGGACAATTCCCAAGTAGGTAGAAAGAGAGAGGGTGGGGTATTTCTGAGAGAGAGAGTGGGCAGAGAGGCAGGAGGAGGGGGAGCAGAGGGGAACATCAGGTCTCAGAACTTCAGTGTCACTTTTCAGCTAGTGGTTGGCTGGAGTCACAAAGGAACACAGGAACATCTATTCACTTCAGTAAAGGGTTATTCTCTATGAAGTGTTTGCAAAAGGCCTCCCATATAGTTACTTTATTTTTTATTTTTTTCAAAGCAAAAAAAATTATTTATTTTTCATTTGATTATTATTATGTTTTTATTGGAGTTCAATTTGCCAACATATAGCATAATACCCAGTGCTCATCCTGCTAAGTGCCCCCCACAGTGCCCATCACCCAGTCACCCCAATCCCCCGCCCACCTCCCTTTCAACTACCCCTTGTTTGTTTCCCAGAGTTAGGTGTCTCTCATGTTTTGTCATACAGGTTACATTAGTGGGATTTTTCTCCACAACTTACTTTGTTGGGGAAGGTAGTCAGGAGGATTGTCCCCAAGTCACCTCCCCACCAACTTACCTAGATAACTTTCAAATCATCCTGAAAACCTACAAATTCAACCTGAGATTTAAGAGAAAATGGCTGGAACGCTACAGAGAGAAGAGTTGGCGCTTCTAACAAGTACAACTTGTTTTTAGCCAACCTGCATTGAGCAAAATGACTAGAAAGAAGAACTCACCACAAAACAATGAATCAGAAACAGTACTCTCAGCCATAGAATTACAGAATTTGGATTACAATTCAATGTTAGAAAGCCAACTCAGAAGCACAATTAAAAGCTACTGGTAGCTCTGGAAAAGATTCAAGAGATTCATGAATGCAGAATTTAGATCTAATCAGGCCGAAATTAAAAATCAGTGAAATGAGATGCACTCCAAACTGGAGGTCCTAACGATGAGGGTTAATGAGGTAGAAGAAAGAGTGAGTGACATAGAAGACAAGTTGATGGCAAGGAAGGAAGCTGAGGAGAAAAGAGAAACAATTAAAAGACCATGAGGAAAGGTTAAGGGAAATAAACAACAGTCTCAGAAGGAAAAAAAATCTACATTTAATTGGGGTTTGAGAGGGCCCCGAGAGGGACAGAGGAACAGAAAGCAGATATGAACAAATCATATCTGAGAACTTCCCTAATTTGAGGTGGGAAACAGGCATTCAGATCCAGGAGATGGAGAGTTCCTTGCTAAAATCAATAAAAACCATTCAATACCCTGACATTTAATAGTAAAACTTGCAAATTCCAAAGATAAAGAGAAGATCAGCAAAGCAAGAGAAAGCAGCAAAGGCAAGAGATCCCTAACGTATATGGGAAGAAATATTAGGTTAACAGCAGACCTCTCCACAGAGACCTGACAGGCCAGAAAGGGCTGGCAAGATATATTCAGGGTCCTAAATGAGAAGAGCATACAGCCAAGAATACTCTATCTAGCAAGGCTCTTATTCAGAATAGAAGGAGAGATAAAGAGCTTCCAAGATAGGCATAAACTGAAAAAAAATGTGACCACCAAACCAGCTCTGCAAGAAATATTAAGGGGGACTCTGTAAAAGAAAGAGGATACCCAAAGAAATAATCCATGAAACAGGGACTGAACAGGTATTAGGATGACACTAAATTCATATCTTTCAATAGTAACTCTGAATGTGAATGGGCTTAATAATCCCATCAAAAGGCGCAGGGTTTCAGACTGGATAAAAAAGCAAGACCCATCTATTTCCTGTCTACAAGAGACTCATTTGAGACCTAAGGACACCTATAGCCTGAAAATGAAAGGTTGGAGAACCATTTACCATTCAAATGGTCCTCAAAAGTAAGCAGGGGTAGCCATTCTCATATCAGAAAAATAAGTTTATACCAAAGACTAGTAAGAGATGAAGAGGTACACTATATCATACTTAAAATATCTATCCAACAAGAGGACCTAACAATCATCAATATTAATGCCCCGAATGTGGGAGCTGCCAGGTATGTCAATCAATTAATAACCAAAGTTAAGACATACTTAGATAATAATATACTTAAACTTGGTGACTTGAATGTAGTGCTTTCTACAATTGGTAGATATTCCAAGCACAACATCTCCAGTTTAAGTTGTATGAGAGAAACAAGAGCTTGAAATGATACACTGGACCAGATGGATTTCACAGATATTTACAGAAGTGTACATCCAAACACAACTGAATACACATTCTTCTCAAGTGCACATGGAACTTTCTCCAGAATAGACCACATACTGGGTCACAAATCAGGTCTGAACCGATACCAAAAGATTGGGATCATCCCCTGCATATTTTCAGACCATAAAGCCTTGAAATTAGAACTAAATCACAAGAAGAAGTTTGGAAGGATTTCAAACACGTGGAGGTTAAGGACCATCCTGCTAAAAGATGAAAGGGTCAACCAGGAAGTTAAGGAAGAATTAAAAAAATTCATGGAAACTAATGAGAATGAAGATACAACCATTCAAAATCTTTGGGAAACAGAAAAGCAGTCCTGAGGGGGAAATACATCACAATACAAGCATCCATCCGAAAACTGGAAAGAACTCAACTACAAAAGCTTACCTTGCATCCAAAGGAGCTGGAGAAGAAACAGCAAATAGATCCTACACCCAGCAGAAAAAGATAGTTAATAAAGATTTGAGCAGAACTCAATGAAATCGAGACCAGAAGAACTGTGGAACAGATCAAGAAAACCAGGAGTTAGTTCTTTGAAAGAATTAATAAGATAGATAAACCATTAGTCAGCCTTATTAAAAAGAAGAGAGAAAAGACTCAAATTAATAAAATCATGAATGAGAAAGGAGAGATCACTACCAACACCAAGGAAATACAAATGATCTTAAAAACTAATTATGAACAGCTATACACCAATAAATTAGACAATCTAGAGGAAATGGATGCATTTCTGGAAAACCACAAACTACCAAAACTGGAACAGGAAGAAATAGAAAACCTGAACAGGCCAATAACCAGGGAGGAAATTGAAGCAGTCATCAAAATCCTCCCAAGACACAAGAGTCCAGGGCCAGATGGCTTCCCAGGGGAATTCTATCAAACGTTTAAAGAACTAACCGTACATATTCTACTAAAGCTGTTCCGAAAGATAGAAAGGGATGGAATTCTTCCAAACTCTTTTTATGAGGCCAGCATCACCTTAATTCCAAAACCAGACAAATACCCCACCTAAAAAGGAGACTTATAGACCAACATCCCTTATGAACACAGATGCAAAAATTCTCAACAAGGTACTAGCCAATCAGATCCAACAGTACATTAAAAATATTATTCACAAAAAACAGAAGGTTATTCACCATGACCAAATGGGTTTTATCCCTGGGATGCAAGGCTGGTTCATTCATTCTAAAGCAATCAACGTGATAGGACATATCAACAAGAGAAAAAACAAGAACCATATGATCCTCTCATTAGATGCAGAGAAAGCATTTGACAAAATACAGCATCCATTCCTGATCCAAACTATTCAGAGTGTAGGGATAGAAGGAACATTCCTCAGCATCTTAAAAGCCATATACAAAAAGCCCACAGCAAATTTCATTCTCAATGGGGAAACACTGGGAGCCTTTCCCCTAAGATCAGGAACAAGACAGGGATGTCCAATCTCACCATTGCTATTCAACATAGTACTAGAAGTCCTAGCCTCAGCAATCAGAAAAGAACCAATAACACCCACTCAAATTGGCTAAGAAGAAGTCAAACTCTTCCTCTTTGCAGATGACATGATACTGTGCATAGAAAACCCAAAAGACTCTACCCCAAGAGTGCTAGAACTCATACAGCAATTCAGCAGTGTGGCAGGGTACAAAATCTGTGTCTAGAAATCAGTGGCATTTCTATACACTAGCAATGAGACTGAAGAAAGAGAAATTAAGGAGTCAATCCCACTTACAATTGCACCCAAAAGCATAAGACACCTAGGAATAAACCTAACCAAAGAGGTAAAGGATCTATACCCTAAAAACTACAGAACACTTCTGAAAGAAATGGAGGAAGACACAAAGAGATGGAAAAATATTCCATGCTCATGGATTGGAAGAATTAATATTGTGAAATGTCCATGCCACCAGGGCAATATTCACATTTAATGCAATCCCTATCAAAATACCATGGAATTTCTTCAGAGAATAGGAACAAATAACCTTAAGATTTGTGTGGAAACAGAAAAGACCCTGAATATCCAGGGGAATATTGAAAAAGAAAACCATAGCTGGGGCATCACAATGCCGGATTTCAAGTTGTCCTACAAAGCTGTGGTCATCAGGACAGTGTGGTACTGGCACAAAAATAGACCCATAGATCAATGGAACTGAATAGAGAATCCAGAAATAGACCCTCAACTTTATGGTCAACTAATATTCAACAAAGCTGGAAAGACTATACCCTGGAAAAAAGACGTCTCTTCAATAAATGGTGCTGGGAAAATTGGACATCCACATGTATAAGAATGAAACTGGACTATTGTCTTACACCTACACAAAGATAAACTGAAAATGGTCAAAAGATCTAAATGTGAGATAAGAATCCATCAAAATCCTAGAGGAGAACACAGGCAACACCTTTTTTGAACTTGGCCACAGCAACTTCTTGCAAGATACATCCATGAAGGCAAAAGAAACAAAAGCAAAAATGAACTATTGGGACTTCAACAAGATAAGAAGCTTTTGCACAGCAAAGGATACAGTCAACAAAACTAAAAGACAACCTACAGAAAGGGAGAAGATATTTGCAAATGATGTATCAGATAAAGGGCTAGTTCCCAAGATCTATAAAGAACTTATTAAACTCAGCAGCAAAGAAACAAACAATCCAATCATGAAATGGGCAAGACATGAACAGAAGTTTCACAGAGGAAGACACAGACATGGCCAACAAGCACATGAGAAAATACTCCGCATCACTTGCCATCAGGGAAAACAAATCAAAACCACAATGAGATACCACCTCACGCCAGTGAGAATGGGGAACATTAACAAGGCAGGAAACCACAAATGTTCGAGAGGATGTGGAGAAAGGCGAACCCTCCTGCACTGTTGGTGGGAATGTGAACTGGTGCAGCCACTCTGGAAAACTGTGTGGAGGTTCCCCAGAGAGTTAAAAATAGACCTGCCCTACAACCCAGCAATTGCCTTGCTGGGGATTTACCCCAAAGATACAGATGCAGTGAAACGCTGGGACACCTGCACCCCAATGTTTCTAGCAGCAATGTCCACAATAGCCAAACTGTGGAAGGAGCCTCGGTGTCCATCGAAAGATGAATGGATAAAGATGTGGTCTATGTATACAATGGAATATTACTCAGCCATTAGAAACGACAAATACTCACCATTTGCTTCAACGTGGATGGACCTGGAGGGTATTATGCTGAGTGAAATAAGTCAGTAGGAAATATCAGAGAGGGTGACAGAACATGAGAGACACCTAACTGTAGGAAATGAACAAGGGGTAGTGGAAGGGGAGGTGGGTGGGGGTTTGGGGTGACTGGGTGACGGGCATTGAGGGGGACACTTGACGAGATGAACACCGGGTGTTATGGTATATGTTGGCAAATCAAACTCCAATAAAAAATATACAAATAAACAGTTTTTCTTGTTTTTCTGTTTGGATGACCTGTCCATCGATGTAATTGGGGTGTTAATGTCCCCTATTGTTGTATTACAATTGATTAGTTTCTTTATGTTTGTTAGTATCTATTTAGGTGTTTGTGTGCTTCCATGTGGGTGCCTAAATATTTATAATTGTTATATTTTTTTGGATTTTGCCCTTTATCATTATGTGGAATCCTTTTTTGTTGTTTCTTTTTAAACTCTTTGTTTTAAATTTTATTTTGTTCAGTATAAGTACTGCTACCCTGGCTTTCTCTTGACATCATATGCATGGCAAATGTTTCTTCATCCCCTCACTTTTAATCTGCAAGTGTCTTTAAGTCTGAAATGAGTCTCTTGCTGGCAGCATATAGATGGGTCTAATATTTTAGTAACTCTGTCACCCTATAATACAGAGGATTCTGTTTGCTTGGCTCTTGTTATGTTTCTGTGCCTGTGCCTGACAGTCATATTGAGAATAAAAGGGTAACCATAAGCTTGGTGGTGACAAGGCTAATACTGAAGTTGCTAATTGCTGTTTGGTATGAGATCAGCAAAAGATACCATGATTAAGCTAAACAAGCAACAAACTCACCAGTAATTGTGTAAATAGCAGTGATAGCCAAGAGGATGAAGATCGCCAGGTAAAGATCCAATCCCAAGGCCAGTTTGATGAATATGGCTCCAGAAAATATATCTGACTAAAAAGGGAACAGTCAGGATGGGAAAGAAACATGCTCTGCATCACTTAGCTCTTCACCAATGACTTCCCACTAATATTTGCTGTATATAAACATGGCATTTCTGCAATCCATTTATGAACTCCTTGGAAGCCAGAGCTTATCCTCAGAGGACTGATTATTGGACTGACCATACAGAGGAACAATGAGTAAGTGAACAGAAAGTAAGAAATGTCTACACTACAGCTTGCATAGAATACTCTCTCATGATTGTATGCAGAAAAACAATGATAAAAACTAGAGTGGTAAATATAAGAGCCACAGTAAAGCAGTGGTTTTTGTTAAGGAGGAGGATGCTTGAGCACATTTGAGGTAATAGAAAATAAGAAGAAAATATGATAGAGAGGTAATTACGAAGGAAATTTCAGAAACATCGAGAAGAGATAGGATGAAGATAGGCACAGGTTGGGAGGTTGGTCTTTGACAAAAAGAAGACTCTTCATCTTCAGACTGGTGAAAAGGAGGAAAGAAGGAGGCAAATGTAGATCGTTTAAGTGAGAGATGAGTGGTTCACACTTAAATTTTTTAGATAAAGTGGGAGATGAGGCTTTCTGATAAGAGGCAGAGGTATAGTGGCTAAAAAAAGTTGTGAATCATTTAGAATAGTTATTGAGAGGACCAGAGAAAAATCCTAATGTAACACAGATAAAAGGATTATTGGTTGAGGTTTAGAGGCCAGCAGAGGGTACTGCAGAGATCATGTGCACCCTGCACTACCTGGATGTGTGTGCCTGCACAGCATCCTTCCCAGCTTTCTGGATCTTTTTGCAACACAAACTTGTGCTGGCCCCACTTGGATCTGCCCCTTCAACTCTGACCCTCTCAGGTTCCATATCAAAAACCCAAAACCAAGCCAAAAGGCTAGACACATCACATAAGCATGTTGGCTAGAAACACACAAGTAAAAATCCTTGGGTGCATGCACAGAGTAAGTGGGAAGCTAGTTTGGAGTTTTTCTTGGAGAGTTCAATGTAAGAAAAGATAGACAAAGAAATTGAGGGTATGTGCAGAAGAGTGATTATAAGGATGGATCATGGAATTGAAGAAAAAGGAAAGCATGAGTGAACTGAGGGATAGGATAAGATGTCAGGATTCAGAATTGGAGGAATTAAAGGTAGGTTTCTTTGTAGAACTTGAATTTGGAAGAGGTGTCCAGGATATGATTAACTTTCCCCCCTAATATTTGAAATAAAACCTGACATATCAGTGGGTGAAAAGCCTATTATTAATTGAGCCTAGAACCTGACTCTGAGTTATGAACAGAAACTGCTTTCTGCTACTTTATCAGTGAGTTTTCAAGGAATTCAACTGCTGTGTAAATTGAGGCAAGATAAAGCTTTTTACAAAATTGGATGTTTGCAAAAAATTTATTTACCATTTCTGAAAAGCTATCTCCTAGCGATGCCACTTATTATATTTGAGTTGCCATAAAACATACCTGCATCTGTCTGCATTTATAGCTGTTACATTCATCCTGATTTACATAGCAAGGGGAGTTATTTAACCACAGCATTAACCACTTGTACATTCATGCTGAATCATTTACATATTAAAACACACATTATCATATTATGAATTTCTTGACTTTCATTTCTCTTATATAATGCAATTAAGGCATTAAATTGATAGTTTTGAAATTACATATAAGCCTCTATTACCAATGATTTTTTTTCACTGTGGTAAGATAAATAACATAAAACTTGCCATTTTAGTATGGATGATTCAATGGGATTAATTAAATTTGCAATGATTATAAAGTATTTCTCATGAAAAAAGCAACTCATGATCCAGGGATTTCTTTTGTTATTAAAAGATATTATTAAGATAATTGTCATATCTGAATAAATCCTGTAAGTTACGTATTATTTTGTATCGAGATTAAGTTCCTGACTTTTAAATTTGCAGTTGGGCAGCCCCAGTGGCTTAGCCACCTTCGGCCCAGGGCGAGATCCTGGAGACCTGGGATTGAGTCCCACGTCGGGCTCCCTGCATGGAGCCTGCTTCTCCCTCTGCCTGTGTCTCTGCCTCTCTCTCTCTCATTCTCTCTCTCATGAATAAATAAATAAAATCTTTAAAAAAATAAAATTTGCAATTGGTTTTCTAACAGAATATCAGTATGTTATTAAGATACTACATACAGACTGAAATATTTAGAGGTTAAGTTGCATCATGTCTGCAATGATTCTCAATATAATGTTGGTATAATTGGAAGTATTATTGGAGGTTAAAAACCAGTGAATAAGATGATCTCTTTCAAATTTGGGGCAGGGGAGACTGAAAGCTAACCTTTTGTTAACTCCTCTTAATGATCTGTTTAATGAAAAACTATAGCAGACTCTGTTATCAGAGTGTAGTAATATACAAAAGGTCGTGTGTAAGATTAATCACTATTAATATCACTTTAAAGATAACCTTGTAGGTAAGAATGCACCCCTCCCACTGTGTATTTCCAGTCAACCACAGACCTTGCATAGTTATACACATGCTCTTGGGCTTTCCTGCTCCCCCATCCAGCTCCATAAGAATCCATGCCCTCCTCCCATTGGGAATCTTCCACTTCTGGACACTGCATCCCTCAAGGTCCTGTGGTCACTGTTATTTTGCTCCAGAACCTTATGTTCATGTTTTTTTAGGACTACAAAATGTAGATGTCAGAGCCAGAGGAGAAGTGGGAGATCACTGAAATTCAGTCACTTGTAGAACATATAGGCTCCTCTGCTTCTTTGAGCCTTTCCTAAATTTCTCATCCTGAGGACTTGTTTAAGCACTGCGCATCCCCCCCCCCATGAGAATGATGTCCAATTCTGCTCTCCTGGGACCACCCCTTTTCATAAGTGTCTGTAGTATGTCTCTTCTACTTGTCCACACATCTATTTCAGCTCACATCGTAATATATTTTCATATATTGTCATAAAGTGCTAATGATTTCATGTGTATAGTTTTTATATCTTTAACCATATAGTGAACCCCTAGAGCACAGGAATCTTTATTATCTCTAGCACAGGTAGCAATATACATTGGGTAATGGAAAATGCTCACATTGCATTAGGAAGCTCATGCCATCTAATCTGAGCAGCTGGTTTACTTACGATAAGGACTCAACAGAAGAGCAAATATGAGGATCAGATTCTTCTCTCATGAACTTCCTAAACCATAAACTTGGAGGAAATTATTTCATTAGTCACCAAACATGAAGAGAAAATGTTACTCTCTTTGTTTTCTACATGTGTTGTTGAACCTTCAAATTCCTTTCTTTTCTCCTCAGTGATTATCTTCCAAGGAACTTTCCAAAAACTTTAGAATTCTTCTAACACTTATTTGTGACATCTGTATTATAAGAGCAGTCTTAGATAAAATAGAATAAATTTAAGAAGTTAGTTTAATGATATAAAGAATTTTCCATTTGGTTCATGTGCCAGATAAGTTGAAAATGAAAATATAAACCCCCTAGATTGGTTCTGACAAAGAGAATAAGGAGGTTATTTTGCACTAGAAAGCAGGGGACCAGAAAATCCTTCTCTTTTCTACTACTAAATTAGGTGTTTTTTGAATGAAACATTTTGTTCCTCCTGTACCTCCATTTTTTCCCATATCCTTAATGAATAGGTAGGTTTACACTCTGGAACCTCTCATGACTTGTAATTATTTTACTCTATGAATGCAGGATTTCTAAAGCTTCTTTTCTTTTTTCATAAAAAATTGGTAGTAAGATCCTAGGTAGGTTAGGACATCCATATAGCCAGACACATAAAGGCCGTCAATAGTTGATACACCAATGTCTCTGATTCTAGCATTCTAGTCCCACCAAAGTAATCTCAAGAATTGAAAATGCCAGAATCACTGAACTCACTGAGATTCTCAAAGCCACACAGATGAAGAGGGAGAGGACAGAGAGGTAGATCTGGAGTCTCTTCCCACCAAACCTCTTCCTCAGATATTCTGGCATTGTCATCACCTGCAGAAACAGATATCAGCAGGGATTCACCTTCAGAGCACAGCACATTCAGATTATTCAACACTTAGTAAGCACTTGTGCACCTGCACGTGTGTAACTGTGTGGTACCTTGGGAATACAGAGGTGAGAAAAGCACACTCCCTTGGGAGAGCAGGCTTTCCTCCAAACACAGGCATTGGAATCAGATGATCTTAGAATCCAGATCAGGCATTTACTAGAAGTGTGACCTTTGGCAATTGACAATCTCTCTGACCCTCCATTTTCTCATCTGTAAAGTGGGAGTTTAATATGAAAGTACATGTAAAATACCCACAACAACACCAAATGCATGGCAGATGCTCAATAAGTAATTTTTATTATTTTCACCAATAATGTTGCTGTCTAGTAAAAGTGATATTATTTATAATTAATGAACCACAATTAATGGTTACATGATAAATTGATAATTAAATAAACTGTTAATATATACTTGGGTATATACTTATGTGATTATCTTTACTGGGAAGAAGGAAATTATATTAAATCCCTACTTAGAGAAAAGTCTGAGATTATCATTACTGAAATATGAGATTAATTATGTGATGTGTAGGTAGTATAAAAGGTGCAGCTTTCCAGTTTCTTCATAGCAGATTAAGCTCATGATTTAATCTCCCCCAGTACAAAAGAATACATACTTATATAATATCAGCAGATAAATATCAGCAAATAAAATTTGCTTTTAAGCAAAAAAGGAGCTCTTGGTGGCTCAGAAATTGTGTGAAACTCCCTTAAGCATTGCACAGTACATTCAAAAATACATGCATGAGTTCTGTGGCATTGGTCCATTGGTCCAGAACTCATGAAGGAGAGCATCTTTCAACAGAAATTGTTCAGTCCTGATATTAGAAAGGACCCAAGATGAGCAAAGAAAGAATAAATGGTGGCCTACAGAGGAATGAGCCAGAACGCTTGTCTGCTGAGCACCCTCATCCCAGGAATTATTCCAGGATACAGCACATCATGGTCTGAGTACCAGCAGCAGAAGAAAAAAATGTGGGAGCTAGGTTCAGAGAAGCACAGCAGTGGTTGACAACACAAGGGTTGAAAGGGAGTTGGTGTAACTGTGGTATATCCTACCCTTAATTTAAAAAATAAACTACTTTACAAATCTCAGAATGGCAAAAATTAGAATGAAGAAAAATACCATGTGCTGGTGAGGATGTGGGAAAATGGGAACCTCCACAATAGTGATCAAGAGGACAGCTGATTGCAGCCATTTTCAAGAGCGTGAGATAGCATTTAGTGGATTTAGGTAAGCGTAAGCCCAGAAACCCTGGGGCAAGTGATAATGGTTTCATGATTGAGCAGAAAGAATGATTAAATGAATGCCTGACTGATGCAAGATAACACCTATAGGATACTCACGTCTGCCTTGATGTATATGGGGACAAAGACCCATCCTAGAACCAGCAATAGCAGTAGAGCCTGCAAAAAAACAAAACAAAACAAAACAAAACAGAAAAGAATATGTAGTTCAAGAGACTTGGCTTGTATCACTTCATTATCTCTAAGTCTGAAAATAAAGTAAGTTTGCATGGATCTTGTCCCATCAACCAATTATGAGTTCAAGACAGCTGTGGATTCCTTTCGTCTGTTCCATGATTCAGATACCACACTTTCCTGGGGCTTAAAGTGGGACAAAAGATGTGTGAAGTAAAATGGACAGAAGATGAGAGATCTGGGCCCAGCTGGACTCCCAGATCATACATTCTTTGCTAAAAGGAATAATCCTCGAATGGAAGGAATTATATACTGAGTAACAAAGCAATGAGAAAACAATTTGATGGTAGGAGGATATTCCCACTGTCCTCCAAGTCTTGCCACATATAATAATGGTAATGGTATAATCTTGCATTAACAATACTATTTACAAAGAATCTTTGCATATATCACTCATGCTGCCCTCACAACAACCAGGTAAGGAAGATATGATAAGCAGTTACTCCTGTTTTATGTAAGGGGAACCCAAGCCTCACAGAGATTAAGGAAGTCCAAGGTTACACGTTTAAAGAGCCACACTCTTGATAGCCTGATAACCACACCCACTGGGGCCATAAGGGCATGTTGTTCGTTTCTCTGGAAGCTGGCTCCATCCTGGAGTTTATGGTGCTATCAAAAGAGAACTCAGGCCATAGAGCATGTGTGGAGACTGGGTCCATTCTGGAGTCCCTGATACTGCTAAGGCAAAGCTAGGGGCAAAATCTTCAACAAAGGAGGAGTATATACACGGACTGAGTTTGGATTTAAAGGAAAAATCCTATGATGTTACTTACGTTCCATTCAAAGGCTGCAGTGGCAATTCCTGAGGCTGCTCCTGTCCCTGCCAGCCCCACAAAGTGGCCGCTGCCAATGTTACTGGCAAAGAGAGAGGCGCCCATCTGGAATCCAAAAAAACCAGACTAGGATCAGAGTTAAAAGACCTATATCAGATTTCTTGAAAGCAGGTAAATGTTGAGATGTTTCCATCACACCTCCTTAGGGCAAGAGTCCTGTGGGCTGAATCTAGCCAGTCCCCAGTTTTTATATGGTTGATAGGTAAAAAATGTTTTTTTTAAAAATATTTTCAAATGGCTAAAAAAAACCCTAAAGAAGACTAATATTTTGTGAAATGTGAAATTATATGAAATTCAAGTTTCAATATTCACAAATAGTTTTATTGGAACACAGCCACTCTTGTTGGTTTTACATGTTCATGAGGGCTGTGTTGCAACACCAGATCTCTTCCCTGACGGATTTTTATCTCTGACCACCTTGGCAAGAGCCCCATTGCACCAGAGAGTGCATCTTCTTCTCTGAATCCATATGGTATCAACAGAGGGTTGGGTATACAGTGGGTGCTCAGTACATTCTTCCTTCATGGATCTGCTAATTATATAATATGAATGAAAGTGGAGATTGGGAAGTGACCCGGCCAGAGTGGATTTTTTATCGGAGTGTCCCATCAGACATTGCCTTCTTAAGATTGTTTTTATGAAACATTCAAGGCTCAACCAATCCCATAGCCATAAATGAGCTTCTATTCACTCTCTGACCTAAAATGTCTGAATAGAAAAGGTGATGTTACTGAGGGCTGAAAAGATGGGAACGGAAGAATGGGCATTACAGCAGTTCCACATCCCAATTCTATTTTGTCAGGACTAGTGCTTGCCTCTGATTACTCAAAAGATTTCTCTTCATCTTTGAGACTCAAGAACAGTGATGGAAGAGGAGGTAGGTGGGAAGAAAGTCCTTATGACTGGAAGGATGAAGAGGAACTTCTTAAGAAGGAAATATCTGATTGGACACTCCAATAAATATCAATTTCAAGCTTGGTTGGTCTGCTTTAACCACTCTGGCCAAGTCACTTCTTGCTCTCATAATGGGTGACACACTCTCGTTTACTGGAATGACAGGACAGATCTTCGGGGTCAGGGATTTAGGAAGAGACACCAGCAAGTGGACAGCCCATGCACATCAGAAACTATCAGCATTCCCAATGTTTTCTTTACTCATTCTTAAACATGTACATAGGAAATTGATCTCTGAGAAACTTAGACACACTCACCGGCCACCAGGCTACATCTCGACCAGCCAAAAAGAAACCTCCAATGGTGCCCCGGTTGGTCTTCAGCATTGCCTACGCAGAAAGGAGGACATGTGAGGGCCAAACTACTGAAGGTTCAACCAGGATGCTACAGATGCTCTGGCTGGAGTGTTCATAGTGGTCACTCCTTCAGCACGCCTAAAGAGAAATATTTTCCTAGAAAATGTGATTTAGCATCAAATTTAAAAGGATCTCAAAATCATAGTTTTGTAGAAATGAAGGGACTTTGAGAAATCCTATTCCTCAACTTCTGTCCTAATTGTTCTGTTTATTTTCATT
Source organism: Canis lupus familiaris (assembly GCF_011100685.1). Lineage (NCBI taxonomy): Eukaryota > Metazoa > Chordata > Mammalia > Carnivora > Canidae > Canis > Canis lupus. The sequence goes on from NC_049247.1 coordinate 25,424,003, forward strand.
TATGAAAATAATGTGGGGTATCGCTAAAGTTGTGCTTGGAAGTAAATTTGCAGCTTTATGCTTAACACTAAAAATAAGGAATGAATGCAAATTAATTAAGCATCCAACTGACTCACTTAGAAAGTGAGCAAAATAACAAAGGAAAATAAAAGAAATGAGATAATAAAAGTAACATCTTTATTCATTATGCCAGGAGTTGGAGATGGTGAACAGAATAAGTCTGAGGTATTTACCCCAAAGATACAGATGCCACTGATGGAACACCTGCACCAGGATGTTTCTAGCAGCAATGTCCACAATAGCCAAACTGTGGAAGGAGCCTCGGTGTTCATCAAAAGATGAATGGATAAAGAAGATGTGGTCTATATATGCAATGGAATATTCCTCAGCCATTAGAAACCCACCATTTGCTTCGACGTGGATGGAACTGGAGGGTATTATGCTGAGTGAAATAAGTCAATCAGAGAAGGACAAACATTAGATGGTCTCATTCATTTGGGGAATATAAAAATTAGTGAAAGGGAATAAAGGGGAAAGGAGAGAAAAATGAGTGAAAATATCAGTGAGGGTGAGAATAAGTCTGAGGTGCTGCTTGCTGGCTCTGATCAAATGATGCAGTTGGTAGGAGAATAAATTAACTGAGCAAACATTACTCATATCACACACAAGACAATGATTCTGAGAGAAGGATTATGAAATCTAACAATTGTTAATGTTCTCTTAGCTTTATCACATTGTCACACCACACTCTTCCCTTCAGGTTCCCATCCCAAACACCACTGGACTTCTACGTACCCACAGCCCAACAGCCATCACCACCACGAAATAGATGACAATGACAGAGATGTCAGCAGCATTGTGGATGCGGTCCGACATTTCAGGAGGACCAAGGGTCCCAGTTACGGTGCTGGGGCTTAATGTGCTAGCCATGGTTGCAGGTGGTGCTTTCTCATCCCAGGGATGGCCCTTTCCTTATATTAACTCTAGGTTAATAATCAGCCTTGAGCAGGTGGGGCATGGTATCAGAGCCAGCTCCTGGATATGAGGACCTTTAAACCTCTTCTTTAAAGCTCTGAGATCTGTTTTTCAGTAATCAGTGTCGGCTTAAGTAGATTGTGGGAATGAGCAGTGAAAGATGAGAAATGGAATGAGAATTGCAGGTGAAGAGTAGGGGGTTCACCAAATGGAAAGATGGGTTTTTAAAGATTTGACCAGGTTGAATGAAGATTAGGGAGAGATGAAGGGAACAAGGAAGGAAGAAGGACCGTGAAGGGGCAAGAAAAGAGCCAAGAGGGACAGGGGGTGAGGGGCCTTCATGGAACAGATAAGATTCCCCACCAAAGAATTATATTCCCTTAAAGTGAAGTTAATTGTGCATTTCATGGGTTCCAGAGCCTCATATTTTTCTGGAACAGGTAATTTAAGTAGGCTTTATATGACACATTAGGACTGTGGTAGCCCGTGCTGGAACGTGAAGTGGTTTTGTAAGGTTGAACCAGAGGTTTTGACAATGAGTGAATCAACCTGAAAGCATGGAGTAGTGATTTTCTTTTATGTATTATTATTTTTTTAAAATAATTTATTTACTCGTGAGAGATGCAGAAAGAGAGGCAGAGACATAGGCAGAGGGAGAAGCGGGCTCCCTGTGGGGAGCTCCAAGTGGGACTCGTTTCCAGGACCCTGGGATCATGACTTGAGCCAAAGGCAGACACTCAACCCAGTGGCCACCCAGGCGCCCCTAATAGTGATGTTCTGATTTGTATTTCTAATGCATTCCTTTTCAAAGCTGAATAATAATCATATACCATTGCACGTATATAACACATTTTGTTTATCTGGGGCACAGGACCACATCAACTTCCTAAAGTTAAAAGTAAAGCTTCAACATTTTTCTTCCCTTCATTTTTTTTGTAAAATAATGTGGTAAAATATACATTACATAAAATTGGCATTGTTGGCATTTTTTAAAGTAAGCTCTACACCCAATGTGGGACTTGAACTCATGACCCCAAGATCAAGATCACATGCTCTATCAGCTGAGCCATCAGCCACCCCCATTGCTGTCATTTTTTAAGTGTATAGTTCAGTGGCATTAAGTACATTTTCAATATTGTGCAACTGTCACCATGATCCATTTTCAGAACTTTGTCATTATCCCCACCAGCGGTTCTCTACCTAATAAATGATAACTCTGTGTTCTTTCCTCTTCCCAGCTGTTGGTAACCTCTATTCTACTTTCCGTCTCTTTGAATTAGCTGTTCCAGGTACATAAAATAAGTGGACTCATATAATATTTGTCCTATGAATCCTTCTTATTTCACTTAGTGTGGTGTTCTCAGGATTCATTCATGTTGTAGCATACAACAGCATTGCATTCCTTTTCAAAGTGAATAATATTCCATTGAATGGATATATCACATTTTGTTTATCTATTTATTTGTTCATGAACATTTGGGTTATTTGTATCTTTTAGCTATTGTGAATAATATAGCTATGAACATTGGTGGACAAGTACCTATTCACTGGTGGACAAGAATCTATTTGAGCGCTTGCATACAAATCTTTTGAGTACACACTCAGAAACAGAATTGCTAGTTCTTATGATAATTCTATATTTAACATTTTAAGGAACCACTACATTGTTCTACACAGTAGTTGCATCATTTCACTTTCCTACCAGCAATGCAGAAGATTTTCAGTTTCTCCATATACTCACCAATATGTGTTATTTTCAGTTTTTAAAATTATGGCCATCCTTGTAGGTGTGAAATATCTTGTAGTGGTTTTGATTTGTACTTCCTTTTTTATGCTTTTATTTTTTTTTGTAGAGAAAGAAAGAGCTCCTGTGCATGTAATGGAGAGGGGCAGAGGGAGAGAGAGAGAATCTTAAGCAGGCACCATGCCCTATGTGGAACCCATAGCTGGGCTCAATCTTACAACCTTCAGATTATGACTTGAGCAGAAATCAAGAGTTGGGCACCCAGGTGCCCCTTCAGTTGATTTTTGTTTTTTTTTTTCCTCCCATTTACTGATTTGTTTATGGCTGATCTAATCTTTATCATTCCCTTCATTCTTATAGCTTTGATTTTAGATATTTTTTAATAAATTTATTTTATATTGGTGTTCAATTTACCAACTTACAGAATAACACCCAGTGCTCATCCCATCAAGTGCCCTCCTCAGTGCCCGTCACCTATTCACCACCACCCCTGCCCTCCTCCCCTTCCACCACCCCTAGTTCGTTTCCCAGAGTTAGGAGTCTTTATGTTCTGTCTCCCTTTCTGATATTTCCCACACATTTCTTCTCCCTTCCCTTATATTCCCTTTCACTATTATTTATATTCCCCAAATGAATGAGAAAATACACTGTTTGTCCTTCTCCGATTGACTTACTTCACCCAGCATAATACCCTCCAGTTCCATCCACGTTGAAGCAAATGGTGGGTATCTGTCGTTTCTAATGGCTGAGTAATATTCCATTGTATACATAAACCACATCTTCTTTATCCATTCATCTTTCGAGGGACACCAAGGCTCCTTCCACAGTTTGGCTATTGTGGACATTGCTGCTAGAAACATCAGGGTGCAGGTGTCCCGGCGTTTCATTAGTTTTTTTTTTAGAGTGCTTTAAGGTGTAAAATTAGTTATTGGATTTGAGATCTTCTTTTTATTTATTTATTTTTAAATTTAAAAAGATTTTTTATTTATCTATTCATGAGAACACACAAACACACACAGAAAGAGAGAGAGGCAGAGACACAGGCAGAGGAAGAAGCAGGCTCCATGCAGGGAGCCCGATGTGGGATTCAATCCCAGGTCTCCAAGGATCATGCCCTGAGCCAGAGACAGACCCTCAACTGCTGAGCCACCCAGGTGTCTTGAGATCTTCTTTGTAAATGTAAGTCTTTACAGCTATAAATTTCCCCCTTAGTACAGCTTTCCTTGCATCTCATAAGTTTTGATATATTGTAATTTAGTTTTCTCTCGTCACAAATTATTTTTTCCCAATATTTATTCAGGTGTAATTGAAAAAATAAAAATTGCATAATTTAGGTGTATAGGTGATATATTTGATGCATGTATACCTTGTGAAATGATTACAACAGGAGGAGGGGCAAGATGGTGGAAGAGTAGGGTCCCCAAATCACCTGTCCCCACCAAATTACCTAGATAACCTTCAAATCATCCTGAAAATCTACGAATTCTGCCTGAGATTTAAAGAGATTTAAAGATTTTCAGTGGCCTGAAACGCTACAGTGAGAAGAGTTTGTGCTTCTATCAAGGTAGGAAGACGGGAAAAAGAAATAAAGAAACAAAAGGCCTCCAAAGGGGAGGGGCCCTGCGAGGAGCCGGGCTGAGGCCGGGGCGAGCGTCCCCAGGAGAGGAGAGCCCCGTCCTGGAGGAGCAGGAGTTGCACCAACCTTCCTGGGCGGAAAGGGGCTCGCAGGGAGGTGGAGCAGGACCCCAGGAGGGCGAGGATGCCCTCAGGCTCCCCGGGACAGTAACAGAGCAACTGCGCCCCGGGAGAGTGCGCCGAGCTCCCTAAGGGCTGCAGTGCGCACGGCGGGACCCGGAGCAGCTTGGAGGGGCTCGGGGGCGGCTCCACGGAGGGGGCTGCGGGGCAGGAGCGCGAATCCAACAGCGCAGGCCCCGGAGCACAGGGCGCCGGGACACAGCCCAGGATCCCGCCTCCCCCCGGGACAGGCAGAGGCCGGGAGGGCCCAGGACAGCAAGGACCCTCGTGCCCCGAGCTAAGCAGATCAGCGGCCCCGCCCCGGAGCCTCCAGGCCCTGCAGACGGAGAGCTCCGGAGTTACTGCGGGAGCTGAATCCGGTTTCCAGAGCTGGCCCCGCCACTGGGATTGTTCCTCCAGGGGCCTCACGGGGTAAACAACCCCCACTGAGCCCTGCACCAGGCAAGGGGCAGAGCAGCTCCCCCAAGTGCTAACACCTGAAAATCAGCACAACAGGACCCTCCCGCAGAAGACCAGCTAGACGGACAAGTTCCAGGGGAAGTCAAGGGACTTAGAGTATACAGAAACAGAAGATACATCCCCGTGTTTTTGTTTTGTTTTGTTTTGATTTCTGTTTGCTTCCCCCACCCTTTTTCCCCCCTTTCTTTCTTTTTCTTTCTCTTTTTCTTCTCTTTTTTCCTATTTTTCTTCCTTTATTCTTTTTCTCTTTTCTTTCCTTCTTTCTCTCCTCTCTTTTTCTCCTTTTCCCAATACAACTTGTTTTTGGCCACTCTGCACTGAGCAAAATGACTAGAAGGAAAACCTCACCTCAAAAGAAAGAATCAGAAACAGTCCTCTCTCCCACACAATTACAAAATCTGGATTACAATTCAATGTCAGAAAGCCAATTCAGAAGCACTATTATACAGCGACTGGTGGCTCGAGAAAAAAAGCATAAAGGACTCAAGAGACTTCATGACTGCAGAATTTAGATCCAATCAGGCAGAAATTAAAAATCAATTGAATGAGAGGCAATCCGAGCTAGAAGTCCTAACGAAGAGGGTTAACGAAGTGGAAGAACGAGTTAGGAGTCTTTATGTGACATAGAAAACAAGGAGTGACATAGAAGACAAGTTGATGGCAAAGAGGGAAACTGAGGAAAAAAGAGACAGACAATTAAAAGACCATGAAGACAGATTAAGGGAAATAAACGACAGCCTGAGGAAGAAAAACCTACGTTTAATTGGGGTTCCTGAGGGCGCTGAAAGGGCCAGAGGGCCAGAATATGTATTTGAACAAATCATAGCTGAAAACTTTCCTAATCTGGGAAGGGAAACAGGCATTCAGATCCAGGAAATAGAGAGATGCCCCCCTAAAATCAATAAAAACAGTTCAACACCTAGACATTTAATAGTGAAGCTTGCAAATTCCAAAGATAAAGAGAAGATTCTTAAAGCAGCAAGAGACAAGAAATCCCTGACTTTTATGGGGAGGAATATTAGTGTAACAGCAGACCTCTCCATAGAGACCTGGCAGGCCAGAAAGGGCTGGCAGGAGATATTCAGCGTCCTAAATGAGAAGAACATGCAACCAAGAATACTTTATCCAGCAAGGCTCTCATTCAAAATGGAAGGAGAGATAAAGAGCTTCCAAGACAGGCAAGAACTGAAAGAATATGTGACCTCCAAACCAGCTCTGCAGGAAATTTTAAGGGGGACTCTTAAAATTCCCCTTTAAGAAGAAGTTCAGTGCAACAATCCACAAAAACAAGGACTGAATAGATATCATGATGACACTAAACTCGTATCTGTCAATAGTAACTCTGAACGTGAACGGGCTTAATGACCCCATCAAAAGGCGCAGGGTTTCAGACTGGATAAAAAAGCAGGACCCATCTATTTGCTGTCTACAAGAGACTCATTTTAGACAGAAGGACACGTACAGCCTGAAAATAAAAGGTTGGAGAACCATTTACCATTCAAATGGTCCTCAAAAGAAAGCAGGGGTAGCCATCCTTATATCAGATAAAGTAAAATTTACCCCGAAGACTGTAGTGAGAGATGAAGAGGGATATTATCTCATACTTAAAGGATCTATCCAACAAGAGGACTTAAGAATCCTCAATATATATACCCCCAATGTGGGAACTGCCAAGTATTTAAACCAATTAATAACCAAAGCGAAGAAATATTTAGATAATACTACACTTACACTTGGTGACTTTCATCTAGCTCTTTCTACCCTCGATAGGTCTTCTAAGCACACCATCTCCAAAGAAACAAGAGTTTTAAATGATACACTGGACCAGATGGATTTCACAGATATCTACAGAACTTTACATCCAACCTCAACTGAATACACATTCTTCTCAAGTGCACATGGAACTATCTCCATAATAGACCACATACTGGGTCACAAATTGGGTCTGAACCGATACCAAAAGATTGGGATTGTCCCCTGCATATTCTCAGACCATAATTCTTGAAATTAGAACTAAATCACAACAAGAAGTTTGGAAGGATGTCAAACACATGGAGGTTAAGGACCATCCTGCTAAAAGATGAAAGGGTCAACCAGGAAGTTAAGGAAGAATTAAAAAGATTCATGGAAACTAATGAGAATGAAGATACAACAGTTCAAAATCTTTGGGATGCAGCAAAAGCAGTCCTAAGGGGGAAATACATCGCAATACAAGCATCTATTCAAAAACTGGAAAGAACTCAAATACAAAAGCTAACCTTACACATAAAGGAGCTAGAGAAAAAACAGCAGATAGATCCTACACCCAGCAGAAGAAGAGAGTTAATTAAAATTCGAGCAGAACTCAACTAAATCAAGACCAGAAAAACTGTGGAACAGATCAACAGAACCAGGAGTTGGTTCTTTGAAAGAATTAATAAGATAGATAAAGCATTAGCCAGTCTTATTAAAAAGGAGAGAAGACTCAAATTAATAAAATCATGAATGAGAGAGATCACTACCAACACCAAGGAAATACAAACGATTTTAAAAACATATTATGAACAGCTATACGCCAATAAATTATGCAATCTAGAAGAAATGGACGCATTCCTGGAAAGCCACAAACTACCAAACCTGGAACAGGAAGAAATAGAAAACCTGAACAGGCCAATAACCAGGGAGGAAATTGAAGCAGTCATCAAAAACCTCCCAAGACACAAGAGTCCAGGGCCAGATGGCTTACCAGGGGAATTCTATCAAATGTTTAAAGAAGAAATCATACCTATTCTACTAAAGCTGTTTGGAAAGATAGAAAGAGATGGAATACTTCCAAATTCGTTCTATGAGGCCAGCATCACCTTAATTCCAAAACCAGACAAAGACCCCACCAAAAAGGAGAATTAGAGACCATATCCCTGATGAACATGGATGCAAAAATTCTCAACAAGATACTAGCCAATAGGATCCAACAGCACATAAAGAAAATTCTCCACCATGACTAAGTAAGATTTATCCCTGGGACACAAGGCTGGTTCAACACTCGCAGAACAATCAATGTGATTCATCATATCAGCAAGAGAAAAACCAAGAACCATATGATCCTCTCATTAGATGCAGAGAAAGCATTTGACAAAATACAGCATCCATTCCTGATCAAAACTCTTCAGAGTGTAGGGATAGAGGGAACATTCCTCGACATCTTAAAAGCCATCTATGAAAGCCCACAGCAAATATCATTCTCCATGGGGAAGCAGTGGGAGCCTTTCCCCTAAGATCAGGAACAAGACAGGGATGTCCACTCTCACCACTGCTATTCAACATAGTACTGGAAGTCCTAGCCCCAGCAGTCAGACAACAAAAAGACATTAAAGGCATTCAAATTGGCAAAGAAGAAGCCAAACGCTCCCTCTTCGCTGATGACATGATACTCTACATAGAAAACCCAAAAGCCTCCACCCAAGATTACTAGAACTCATACAGCAATTTGGTAGCGTGGCAGGATACAAATCAATGCCCAGAAGTCAGTGGTATTTCTATACACTTACAATGAGACTGAAGAAAGAGAAATTAAGGAGTCAATCCCATTTACAATTGCACCCAAAAGCATAAGATACCTAGGAATAAACCTAATCAAAGAGGTAAAGGATCTATACCCTCAAAACTATAGAACACTTCTGAAAGAAATTGAGGAAGACACAAAGAGATGGAAAAATATTCCATGCTCATGGATTGGCAGAATTATTATTAATTTTTAAAAATAAATTTATTTTTTATTGGTGTTCAATTTACCAACATACAGAATAACACCCAGTCCTCATCCCATCAAGTGTCCCCCTCAGTGCCCGTCACCCATTCACCCCCATCCCCCGCCCTCCTCCCCTTCCACCACCAATTGTTCGTTTCCCAGAGTTAGGAGTCTTTATGTTCTGTCTCCCTTTCTGTTATTTCCCAAACATTTCTTCTCCCTTCCCTTATATTCCCTTTCACTATTATTTATATTCCCCAAATGAATGAGAACATATAATGTTTGTCCTTCTCCGATTGACTTACTTCACTCAGCATAATACCCTCCAGTTGGATTGGCAGAATTAATATTGTGAAAATGTCAATGTTACCCAGGGCAATTTACACGTTTAATGCAATCCCTATCAAAATACCATGGACTTTCTTCAGAGAGTTAGAACAAATTATTTTAATATTTTGTGGAATTAGAAAGGACCCCGAATAGCCAGGGGAATTTTAAAAAAGGAAACCATAGCTGGGGGCATCACAATGCCAGATTTCAAGCTGTACTACTAAGCTGTGGTCATCAAGACAGTGTGGTGCTGGCACAAAAACAGACACATAGATCAATGGAACAGAGTAGAGAACCCAGAAGTAGACCCTGAACTTTATGGTCAACTAATATTCGATAAAGGAGAAAAGACTATCCAGTGGAAGAAAGACAGTGTCTTCAATACATGGTGCTGGGGAAATTGGACATCCACATGCAGAAGAATGAAACTAGAGCACTCTCTTTCACCATACACAAAGATAAACTCAAAATGGATGAAAGATCTAAATATGAGAGAAGATTCCATCAAAATCCTAGAGGAGAACACAGGCAACACCCTTTTTGAACTCGCCCACAGTCACTTCTTGCAAGATACATCCATGAATGTAAAAGATACAAAAGCAAAAATGAACTATTGGGACTTCAACAAGATAAGAAGCTTTTGCACAGCAAAGGATATAGTCAACAAAACTAAAAGACAACCTACAGAATGGGAGAAGATATTTGCAAATGACGTTTCAGCTAAAGGGCTAGTTTCCAAGATCTATAAAGAACTTATTAAACTCAACAGCAAAGAAACAAACAATCCAATCATGAAATGGGCAAAAGACATGAAGAGAAATCTCTCAGAGGAAGACATAGACATGGCCAACATGCACATGAGAAAATTCTCTGCATCACTTGCCATCAGGGAAATACAAATCAAAACCACAATGAGATACCACCTCACATCAGTGAGAATGGGGAACATTAACAAGGCAGGAAACAACAAATGTTGGAGAGGATGTGGAGAAAAGGGAACCCTCTTACACTGTTGGTGGGAATGTGAACTGGTGCAGCCACTGTGGAAAACTGTGTGGAGATTCCTCAAAGAGTTAAAAGTAGACCTGTCCTACGACCCAGGAATTGCACTGTTGGGGATTTACCCCAAAGATTTAGATGCAATGAAACGCTGGGACATCTGCACCCCAATGTTTCTAGCAGCAATGTCCACAATAGCCAAACTGTGGAAGGAGCCTCGGTGTCCATCGAAAGATGAATGGATCAAGAAGATGTGGTTTATGTATATAATGGAATATTACTCAGCCATTAGAAACGACAAATACCCACCATTTGCTTCAACGTGGATGGAACTGGAGGGTATTATGCTGAGTGAAGTAAGTCAATCGGAAAAGGACAAACATTGTATGTTTTCATTCATTTGGGGAATATAAATAATAGTGACAGGGAATATAAGGGAAGGGAGAAGAAATGTGTGGGAAATATCAGAAAGGGAGACAGAACATAAAGACTCCTAACTCTGGGAGACGAACTAGGGGTGATGGAAGGGGAGGAGAGCGGGGGGTGGGGGTGAGTGGGTGACGGGCACTGAGGGGGGCGCTTGACGGGATGAGCACTGGGTGTTATTCTGTATGTTGGTAAATTGAAGAGCAATAAAAAAATAATTTATTTAAAAAATAGCAGATCAATTAACTCAATTTATGAGAGAGTAGTTGGAATCAATTGCTTTATTAATGTACATGATTTATAAAATATTCAAAATATGTACATATTCTGAAACACATACCACTGGAGGGATATGACGTTTGCAGTATCTTTTGTAGGGTGTATACAACTTAAATTATAGTTGTGGTAAATGTTTGCATCTCCCATAGACTAATACTATTACTGACAGTGAAAACACTATAGTAATCATGGACATCGCTATGAGATCACACTATCTGTGGATCATATCACTGATGTGTGAATAGACAGGGACCTGGTGAGCTGCAAAAGCCAGCAAGTTTCTTGTGGCTTTGGACCAACGTGAGTTTTGTGCTCTATTACCAGAAGAAAGTGCTGTGGGACTGCCCTGTGGTCCCTCCACAAGTCCTCAGCGAGGACTATTCACTCAAAAGAGTCTGGGCCTGTGGCCTGGTCCCTGTGCTCCCTAATGGGGACTCAGAAGCTGTGTCCCTTCTGGCCTTGTGAGGGGACTAACTCGAGGGGACTGTGTGTGGTCTCAGCAGATGCTTCCTCCCAGGGTTCCCCAAGGTGAATCATTCTTTCATTCTCATTGGTGAGTGGTGTGAACTGAGCTCCAGCACCAGGACTCAGGGTGGGGCTGGGCAGTCAGTGGGTGGAGCCCATGTGCATGGACAGCCCCTCCTGTGACAGAGGGTGGAGGAGAAAAGGAGGCCTGGGGCAGCCCAGCCCACTGTGGGGACCAGAGGCTGCATCACCCTGGCCTGGATTGTGTTCCTCCTCCTGCTCCTCTTTCACTGCACAGGTAGATAGGCCTTGGGGGACATAGAGCAACCCCACAGTATGCATCAGTCCCTCTAGACAGAGGCCCTCGACCATCCTAGCAGTTGGACAATAGTCCACAGCATGGATTTGCCTTTCCAGGGTTCAGAGTAGAGCTCTTTCTTTTTGTCCCAGGTGCTTGTACTCAAGACAAGCCAAAGCTCCCTGGATCCAGGGGTGAGACACGAAGATGTCAGTTGCTCTGTGAGGACATGGGCCTGTGAAGAGTTACAAGCATAGGGGCTGGATCTCTTGCTGGGCAGTGGACCCTTCAATTTTTTTTTAATTTTTATTTATTTATGATAGTCACAGAGAGAGAGAGAGGCACAGAGACACAGGCAGAGGGAGAAGCAGGCTCCATGCACCGGGAGCCCGATGTGGGATTCGATCCCGGGTCTCCAGGATCGCGCCCTGGGCCAAAGGCAGGTGCCAAACCGCTGTGCCACCCAGGGATCCCGGCAGTGGACCCTTCAGTTGTGAAGTCAGGCAGAAGAGAGTTAGTCAAAGGGTAAATTTGGGGCCTGAGACCAGAAATCCCTTTATGGGCCTTCAGAGTTTGGGAAAGCTCCATAGCTGATGGAAAAATGCTGAGGCTACTCCAGGGAATTTCGGTTAGATAGGTCCAGGGAGGTCCAGCTACAGCGGATGCCAGGGCCCATGGGGACTCCATAAAGGGGTGTCCTGAGCCCTCAGATACAGACTATGTCTTGCTCTTCCCTCAAATTCCATGGAGACTTTTCCATAATCCAAGGAATGGGGATATGGGGGAATGTCCAGAGGAGGAACGCCCATATGTGCATGTGCCACTCCCTTGAGGAAGCTCTGGAGCACCCCAGATCCCAGGTCATCTCCTCCTGCACAGGAGCAGCAGAAATACTGCAGGTTACCATGGAAACAGTATCAAGGCTTCAGGCAAAACCCCTACATTATGACCTAGGAGAGCACTGAGAGACTGCCTATGTGTTTATGCCCAATTATGCAGTTCCAGATGTACTGACAAACCCTCTTTAACTGCCTCTGTGCTCCAGTCTGAGGAGACAGAGGCTGGTCACCATTGCTGTAGAGCTACAACCAAATGTCACACAGAGGTCCTGTTAAACAGGGACATGAGATAATTTATACCCTCCACCCTGCCCTGGTCTTATTCATCACTCCCCTGTCCATTTCTGGGACCAACAACAGCTCAGATTATGGTTTCTAACTTTATGTATCCTACTAAAAGCAGAGGGCTTCAATATCTGGAATCATGTAAATTTATAAAGTCAATGAATATATCTCCTTTTGCAGGTTGCCCTCCTAATGCAAAAATAGTTACTGTGTTAGCAAAATGGTCTACATATTTACTGGGTTGGAAAGACAAGAAGGGGAGTAGTGAAAGATATGTGACCCAGGCGAATCAGGTGACCCTCTGCCTAACCCCCTACATGAGCCCTAGTACTATCTTGGGCGTTATTAAGAATGCCCTGAGCTCAAAAATCTTAAACATACTCAGTTTCTCCCTTTCTCCTGAGATGAAAGCTTTGCTGAACTCCTGCGTTCCTGGGTGCTGGACAATGCTTCCCCAGTGAGTAGATATGAACAGACCCCTTACCAAAGGAGGCACATAAATGATTATTACACTGCATGGAGAACTCCACCCTGAGCATCATGGACATACACATGAAGGGTTGGAGGATTCAGGCCTGGCTGCAGGCCTCAGCAAACAGTCTTCAGTGTCTCTACTATGGCCTGGGCTCTCTTGCTCCTTACCTGCCTCACTGACTGCACAGGTGATTTCCAAGTACCCCTGAGGGGCAAACACCCCAGGCTGAGGTCAAATCACATATTCTTAAATATTAGACAGCCTTTATTTTTTAAAAGTTTTATTTATTTATTTATATCTAGGCAGACTTTGCTTTACGTTTTCTTTATGCCATTCACTGAATGGAGGCTAGATGAAATAAGATGGACAGATTGATGTCACTCGACAAGATCTGGTCTTCTGATACAGTAAATTGTGAATAAGTCTGCTCTCATGTGAGTCCTCATTGCCTAAAACAAATCCCCCTCTTGGGAAAAGGTCTTTGAGACACTTGCCCTTTAAATCCAGAATCAGCTTCATGGAGAACCATCCCTCAGGAGAAGTCATAAAGGGATATGATGTCATATGGCCACACTTTTGGTCACACACACACACACACACACACACACGCACGCACACACACAGCTCTCTCTTCTCTCTGAGGAAATACTGTGCTACTCTCTGCAGTTTCTGGGCTTCACTGTCTCTCTGGAAGTCAGGCTCAGCCAGTGCTCATCCAGCCATCCTCAGGATCACAATCTCTAGGAGGCAGATTCTGCATCAGATGAAACCCCAGGGACATCGAGTGTGACTGGAGTTCTGTCACCAAGGGCAGCCAGGATGTGGCCTAAGTACCTGCTCCCCTGGGATGAGGCTGATGCTCAGGAATCCCAGGGGGAGTCTCTTTTCTCACGGGCAGCTCAGCCCCCAACCATTTCTGGACTCCACTCAGTGCCTGAGGCTGATCAGTACATTTATTCTGAGAACCCAGCCTCAGTGCTGCTCCCATGGATCTCAAGGCTCCTAGGGATGTGGGACACACCATTCCTGTGCTCTCAGGGCTGGGCTGTCGCTCCCTCAGACACACCAGTGTCACCTCTAGCCACGCTGGACCTCTTCTGGAGTCTTTCTGTCCCCACCCTGGGCCACAGGCCTTTGGCTTCAGGAACACAATCTGTCTTATCTCCATTTCTCTACCATCGGACTCAAGAGCTTGACAGAAACTCTGGCTTCAGGTGGCCTTGGGTAATAGAAATTAACTCCTCTACTCATGGATGGCCGAATGATGAGTTGCTCTATTCTGAACATTCTGAACACAGGGTGCAGAGACTACAGCTGTGCCCACGCTAGAGACAAGACTGACCCAAATCACTTTGTCCTGGAAGCTCTGTCTGACTTTGGTAATTCCTTCACTGAAATGGCTCTGAAGTTCATAGGAACAGGTCCCTCATGGGATTTCATTGGGCACCAAGTGACAGCTTTCAAATTTGCAAATCAGTCTTCCAGATCCCAAAGAAAACTTGAAACTAAAGAAAGATGGAAAGAGAGAGAGAGAGAGGGAGAGAAGAAAGACAAGAAAGAAAGAGAGAAGGAAAAAAGAAAAAAGAGAGAAATCAAGCAATTTTAGGAAAACAAATGTAATTATTATACTTCACCTAAAGCAGAAAGCTTTACTTTATTTTTTCATCTTTTATCCATAATTTCATCAACATTCTCTTTGCAATAGCCATGACTTTTGAAAAGTGTACTACTGATTGTACTTTCATCGTCAGAATGTCATAGAGTTTTTAAATCAGTCTTGTTAAGGCGAAATGCACAAGTGTATTTCAAGCACACAGTTTGTTCACTGGCACAATTATATGAACTCTTTAGTCTATCCCACAGCTGAGATACAGAACGTCAGCGGCACCCATTCACCTCCCTCCTCCACTTCTCAGTCAATATCCACCCAGCCTGACCCCAGAAACCCACAAATCTGCTCTCTGCCACTGTGGCTTACATGTACTTTCCCTATAATTTTCCCTCCTTGCAGGCATACAGTAGAAGTTCTACTGTGTCTGCCTCCTGTCACTCAACATAATTTTCTCTTCCATCGATGTCTGTGCATCAGTAGTTTGTGCTATTTTATTGCTGTGCACACTCCATTCTATAGGCATATTATTATACATTCTATATATGCACTTAGTTGCAACTTTTAGGGTTGTTTCCAGTTTGTTGTATTATAAATAAACCTGCTATGAGCACTCTTGTAAAAATCTTTGTGTAGGCATTCATTTTCATTTCCCTTTGATAGCTCACTAAGGATTGAATGCTAGAACATATGGAAAAGTGTATGATAACTGCATAAGTAAATTACCAGGTGGTCACCAAAGTGGTTATGTTCCTGTTAGTGCTATATGGGAGTTACATTTGTTTATGTCCTTGTCTATACAGAATATTGTCAGTCTGCTCACTCTGAGCCACCCTTGTGTTTGTGTAATGGAGATATTGTCATGACTTAATTTTTAATATTTTCTGCATTATGGTGTAAATTATGTGCTTGTTGGCTATTTACATATCTTCTTTGGTAAATTAACAACTCACATTGTCTCACCATTTTAAATTACATTGCTTCTTTCCTTACTGATTTAAATCTTCTTGATATTTTCTAAACATCGATCTGTTTAGAAGTTAGACATTACAGATATTTTCTCCCTGTCTTTAACTTGAGCTTTCAAGCCACAGACTTTTTTTTAAACATCTTTTTAAAAATTATTTATTTATGATAGTCATACAGAGAGAGAGGGAGACAGAGACAGGCAGAGGGAGAAGCAGGCTCCATGCACCGGGAGCCTGACGTGGGATTCAATCCCAGGTCTCCAGGATTGCGCCCTGGGCCAAAGGCAGGCGCCAAACCGCTGCGCCACCCAGGGATCCCCTCAAGCCACAGATTTAATGAGGACATGACTTACAGAAAATCGATGCCAAATCCTATCCACCAGGTATTGATTTGAAATGCAGTAGTGTCAGGGCAGATGAAAAGCAATACAAGTATTCTTATGATGCCTTCATTTCCTTGACAGAGGAAGAAAGATGAAAGAGGCTGAAGATACTCTCTCCTGAAAACAACCCACCACCATCTAGGTGCCACTTCTCCACCTGCCTCTCCTTTAGGTGAGGATCACTCCGGAGGCCCAGTGCAGTCCACTCTAGACACACACTCCATGACTGGCCCCTTCATTTCTGATCCTCCAATCTATTGTCCCCACGTGACTTTAGAATCATTTTTGAGGATCCTCACCTCACAGAGTCCTGCCCATTGGAGGCCCTATCACAGACACCTTTCTTTTCTGTGTCCTTGAAGCTGAGGTCAGAGGTAGTCTGAATTACTAAGGCAAACACCTGATTCTTTTATAAATGTGGAGTGAACAAAAGTGAAATAGTTTATTTAACTTATGTATTAATGAAGACAGCATTAAAATGGTGAAGCTTGATCAAAGTGCAGATCAAAGCCGTTGGGAAAAGTACTTTTGAAGTAAAATATTTTAGTGTATTTGAGACACATTGCTGAACTTATAGCAAGGGAAAGATCACATTAGTGGAAAAAGACCATCCTGCACAGAAGTGGCCATGTGACCATGGAGACCTGTCACTGTTAGTACTTGATCCTGTTCTAAGAAGTTTGTGTAGAGATACCACTTCAGTCCTGACCCATGAACAACCAAGGGAGCCATGAACAGACTCACCCTGAGGAGTCTGAGTAGAGCATAAAGTCTGTCCTGAGGTGATGAGAGGCCATAAAGGACACCTGGCCTGGCCCTAAAGTAGAGACAGTGGCCAGAGCAGATGGGGAGTCAGGAACTGTCTCTGATGGGCTCTGGTCACCGTGTCACACATGATGTATCTTGGTCTGGACACCAGAGGGTGCTCAGGGCCATTTTTTGAGGGTCAAGGGTGATCAAAACTGGAATCTAAAAACAAACAAACAACCCCCCCCACAAAAACTGGAATCTTCCACCTGTCACTGCCTGTGCCCTCTGCTCCGGGCTCACAGCTGGGACCTCCCCAACCCATGGCCCCACACAGTCCCACCTTCTGTCCCTCCCCCCCTGACATCTTTAGGTAGAGGGACTTGACTCAAGGCCAGTGAAGAGTCAGAGAGCTGGGGTCTCATTTGCATGGATGGGCCCTCCCTCTCTGAGAGGATGAAGAGGGGAAGGGAGAGATGGGGGGAGGCTCTGCTCAGCTGTGGGGCCACAGAAGGCAGAATTGGTAATGATCTCCACCATGGCCTGGTGCCCTCTCTTCCTTATCCTCCTCACTCACTGCACAGGTGACTGGATTTGGGGTTAGGGGAAGGGGCCCTGGGAGGACATGAGGGGTCCTGCATCCTTCTCTTGTCTCTAGACTCAAGAATCACCCTCTCTGTGTCTCTCCCCCTTGCAGGGTCCTGGGCCCAGTCTGTGCTGACTCAGCCATCCTCAGTGTCTGGGACCCTGGGGCAGAGGGTCACCATCTCCTGCACTGGAAGCAGCTCCAACATTGGGGGTGATTATGGTGTGAACTGGTACCAACAGCTCCCAGGAAAGGCCCCTAAAACCATCATCTATGCTAGTACTAATCAGCCCTCTGGGGTCCCTGAACGATTCTCTGGCTCCAGGTCTGGCAGCTCAGGCTCCCTGTCCATCACTGGGCTCCAGGCTGAGGATGAGGCTGATTATTACTGCTCAGCATGGGATAGCAAACTCAGTGCTTACACAGTGCTGCAGGCCTGTGGGGAAGTGAGACAAAAACCTTCTGTCCACCCCCGCCCCACAGCAATGGATCTTCCTTTGCAGCTCCCACTCATTGGCTAAGTCAACTCCTTCCTTTGTTTGGTCTAAACTGTAGTCTGAGACTAATCTCACTTTGGCTACAAAATCATCCACATTCTCCTAAATTCAGCCTCTTCACCCTTTCCTTAGCATGAACACATTGTATGGTTTTCTCATATTGAAGAAAAATTCCTGGGTGCCAGGGGCAGGCTGCCCTGGTCACAGTGTCTGTTGATGAGGAAAACAAAGGGAAGAGAAACGTAGCTTAAATTAAATGTCCTTATAGTTTGCAGTCCACTGATTAGATGCATGACACATGCAGAATGTGACATTCCTCCAGGAATTCATGGCTGTCTTAATGCCTTAATGTTTATTATGTTTTATTAAATACTGAGAATAACTTTATCTTAACAGCAACTAGGTCCTTAAGGTCCTTAATGCCTTACTTCCAAATTCCTTAGGGACTTATACTATCCCTAACCTATACCCATATAAAAGCATATAATGTCACTCCTCACAATCCCAGTGCAGCTTTCTGCCCACAGGTCCTGTCCCCATTCTATAATAAAGCCACCTTTTTGCAACATTAAAGGTCTCAAGAATTCTTTCCTGACCATTGGGGTTGACAATTCCGTATCACTGTGACAGGTCAGGACAGAACCAGAGACACAGAGTCTGTGTCTGACTGAGGATAGAGCACTGTTCAGATAGTGCACATGTACACCTCTCACTGAACACCTAGTATGTGCCACATGTAAGCCTAGGGATGAGGAACATACGTAGGCATGACAGGAAGGGTCCTCATGTTCAGAGATCTGACAGTGTCTGGGGAAAGAGAGAGGACATAGAAGCTAAACATGGCATAAAGGAAATTTGTGTCCCAGGATAATGAGGAAGTGTGATGTAGGTGGAGTGGAGCTGGAACATTGGAGGAGGATGTCTGATGTCCCATAATGATGTTCCAGTTCTGCACAGGCATTGATGAAGCAGAATGAGAGCATGTAGGTGGGATGTGGCAGTTGTGTGGACTCTGTCCCAGTCAGACTAGGAGTTCTGAATATGAAGATGGAGAAGAAAGAGCGATCATAATTTGGATGAAGCTGGGACTGAGGATGGGAGCTGGAAGGAGAGAAAGGAGGTGGGGGTCTTGTGAAGGGTCTCTACCAGCTGGGACAGTATGAGTACCCATCTCTGATGCAGGATGACTTGTACCTCATGTTTCTAGGAAATAGGATCAGCCCCTGACCCAGGGGACTGTTCATCAGGAGTCCTAGGGATGTATATCATTGCTTACTCTTGTTTGACTTGATGAAACTTCATGTCTGCCAGTTGCTGGGGAGGAAGTATTTACTGTACTTTTCAAGATCCTTCTTGATGAATCAGAATCAAATTGACATTTGGCACATTAACAGGAGAAAATCAAATTTCATAGCTGGTGTAAGGGAAATCCACACATATGGAGAATTCTTGAGAAGTCAGCAACATGATACTTACATGAGCAAAGGAGAAGGGTAGGGGTCTGAGGATCAAAGAGGAGAAAGCATTAGCAGGAAGTTGAGAGGAGATGTGCAGAAAACAAAGGTTGTCCTGCTATGTAGATATGTGTCTTAGGTAAAGAGGAACACCTGGTAATAGCTCTCTTCCTGATACAATATGGCAGTTTGGGGGAAGGTAAAGAGCTTTTCCTAAATCTGCTGAGTTTCATTTGCTTTTAACTTAAAAAAGTGTTCATGACAAAGTGGCTCATCTTGAGGCAGCCTATCTTTGGTCAGTTCTTTCCCTCCTCTGAAATGTCCCTGAAGTTCCACATATTAAAAGTTGGGCCGGTAGATTGTTCAGTTTTGTTGATCCCCACCTGACAATAACCAGTTCATTAAAATTGGTTTAATTAAGCTGATGCAGGTGTAAGCTGTATGCAGGCCTGTGGTTCAAGAAACCAGGTATTTTTTTTAAATTATTAATTACATTTTTAATTGGAGTTCAATTTGCCAACATTAGGATATCACCCAGTGCTGATCTCGTCAGGAGCCCCTGTCAGTGCCCTTCACTCAGTAACTCCTGCCACCCACCCACCTCCCTTTCCACTACCCCTTGTTCATTTCAGTTAGGAGTCTCTCATGTTCTGTCATCCTAACTGACATTTTCACTCATTTTCTCTCCTTTCCCCCTTATTCCCTTTAAGTATTTTTATTATAATTTTTTTTATTGGGGCTCTATTGCCAACATATAGCATAACACCCAGTGCTCATCCCATCAGTGCCCCCCTCAGTGCCCGTCACCCAGTCACCCCCACCCCCACCCACCTCCCTTTCCACCACCCCTTGTTCGTTTCCCAGAGTTAGGAGTCTTTATGTTCTGTCTCCCTTTCTGATATTTCCCACTCATTTTTTCTCGTTTCCCCTTTATTCCTTTCACTATTTTTTATATTCCCAATACGAATGAGACAATATAATGATTGTCCTTCTCCGACTGACTTATTTCACTCAGCATAATACCCTCTAGATCCATCCACGTCGAAGCAAATGGTGGGTATTTGTCGTTTCTAATGGCTGAGGAATATTCCATTGTATACATAAACCACATCTTCTTTATCCATTCATCTTTCGGTGGACACCGAGCTCCTTCCACAGTTTGGCTATTGTGGACATTGCTGCTAGAAACATTGGGGTGCAGGTGTCCCAGCGTTTCACTGCATCTGTATCTTTGGGGTAAATCCCCAATAGTGTAATTGCTGGGTCGTAGGGCAGGTCTATTTTTAACTCTTTAAGGAACATCCACACAGTTTTCCAGGGTGGCTGCACCGGTTCACATCCCCGCCAACAGTGTAAAAGGGTTCCCTTTTCTCCACATCCTCTCCAACATTTGTGGTTTCCTGCCTTGTTAGTTTTTCCCATTCTCACTGGTGTGAGGTGGTATCTCATTGTGGTTTTGATTTGTATTTCCCTGATGGCAAGTGATGCGGAGCATTTTCTCATGTGCTTGTTGGCCATATCTGTATCTTCCTCTGTGAGATTTCTTTTCGTGTCTTTTGCCCATATCAGGATTGGATTGTTTGTATCTTTGCTGTTGAGTTTAATAAGTTCTTTATAGATCTTGGATACTAGCTCTTTATCTGATACGTCATTTGCAAATAACTTCTCCCATTCTGTAGGTTGTCTTTTAGTTTTGTTGACTGTATCCTATGCTGTGCAAAAGCTTCTTATCTTGATGAAGTCCCAATAGTTCATTTTTGCTTTTGTTTCTTTTGCCTTGGTGGATGTATCTTGCAAGAAGTTACTGTGGTCGAGTTCAAAAAGGGTGTTGCCTGTGTTCTCCTCTAGGATTTTGGTGGAATCTTGTCTCACATTTAGATCTTTCATCCATTTTGAGTTTATCTTTGTGTATGGTGAAAGAGAGTGGTCTAGTTTCATTCTTCTGCATATGGATGTCCAATTTCCCCAGCACCATTTATAGAAGAGACTGTCTTTTTTCCAGTGATAGACTTTCCTCCCCTTTGTGGAATATTAGTTGACCATAAAGTTGAGGGTCCACTTCTGAATTCTCTATTCTCTTCCATTGATCTATGTGTCTGTTTTTGTGCCAGTACCACATTGTCTTGATGACCACAGCTTTGTAGGACAACCTGAAATCTGGCATTGTGATGCCCTCAGCCATGGTTTTCGCTTGTAATATTCCCCTGGCTATTCGGAGTCTTTTCTGATTACATACAAATCTTAAAATAATTTGTTCCAACTCTCTGAAGAAAGCCCATGGTATTTTGATAGCGATTGCATTAAACGTGTAAATTGCCATGGGTAACATTGACATTTTCACGATATTAATTCTGCCAATCCATGAGCATGGAATAGTTTTCCATCTCTTTGTGTCTTCCTCCATTTCTTTCAGAAGTGTTCTATAGTTTTTAGGGTATAGATCCTTTATGTCTTTGGTTAGGTTTATTCCTAGGTATCTTATGCTTTTGGGTGCAATTGTAAATGGGATTGACTCATTTTTTTAATAATAAATTTATTTTTTATTGGTGTTCAATTTGCCAACATACAGTGGGATTGACTCCTTAATTTCTTTTTCTTCGGTCTCATTGGTAGTGTATAGAAATGCCACTGACTTCTGGGAATTGATTTTGTATCCCGCCACACTGCCAAACTGCTGTATGAGTTCTAGCAATCTTGGGGTGGAGTCTTTTCAGTTTTCTATGTACAGGATCATGTCATCTGGGAAGAGGGAGAGTTTGACTTCTTCTTTGCCAATTCAAATGCCTTTTATTTCTTTTTGTTGTCTGATTGCTGAGGCTAGGACTTCTAGTACTATGTTGAATAGCAGTGGTGAGAGTGGACATCCTTGTCTTGTTCCTCATCTTAGGGGAAAGGCTCCCAGTGTTTCCCCATTGTGAATGATATTTGCTGTGGGCTTTTGTAGATGGCTTTTAAGATGCTGAGGAATGTTCCCTCCATCCCTGGACTCTGAAGAATTTTGATCAGGAATGGATGCTGTATTTGTCAAATGCTATCTCTGCATCTATTGAGAGGATCCTATGGTTCTTGTTTTTTCTCTTGCTGATATGATTTATCTCATTGATTTCTTTCTGAGTGTTTTTTTTTAATTTATTTTTTTATTGGTGTTCAATTTACTAACATACAGAATAACACCCAGTGCCCGTCACCCATTCACTCCCACCCCCCGCCCTCCTCCCCTTCCAACACCCCTAGTTCGTTTCCCAGAGTTAGCAGTCTTTACGTTCTGTCTCCCTTTCTGATATTTCCCACACATTTCTTCTCCCTTCCCTTATTTTCCCTTTCACTATTATTTATATTCCCCAAATGAATGAGAACATATAATGTTTGTCCTTCTCCGACTGACTTACTTCACTCAGCATAATACCCTCCAGTTCCATCCATGTTGAAGCAAATGGTGGGTATTTGTCATTTCTAATAGCTGAGTAATATTCCATTGTATACATAAACCACATCTTCTTTATCCATTCATCTTTCGTTGGACACCGAGGCTCCTTCCACAGTTTGGCTATCGTGGCCATTGCTGCTAGAAACATCGGGATGCAGGTGTCCCGGCGTTTCATTGCATTTGTATCTTTGGGGTAAATCCCCAACAGTGCAATTGCTGGGTCGTAGGGCAGGTCTATTTTTAACTCTTTGAGGAACCTCCACACAGTTTTCCAGAGTGGCTGCACCAGTTCACATTCCCACCAACAGTGTAAGAGGGTTCCCTTTTCTCCGCATCCTCTCCAACATTTGTTGTTTCCTGCCTTGTTAATTTTCCCCATTCTCACTGGTGTGAGGTGGTATCTCATTGTAGTTTTCATTTGTATTTCCCTGATAGCAAGTGATGCAGAGCATTTTCTCATATGCATGTTGGCCATGTCTATGTCTTCCTCTGTGAGATTTCTGTTCATGTCTTTTGCCCATTTCATGATTGGATTGTTTGTTTCTTTGGTGTTGAGTTTAATAAGTTCTTTATAGATCTTGGAAACTAGCCCTTTTCTTTCTGAGTGTTTAACCAGCCTTGCATCCCGGGGATAAATCCCACTTGGTCATGGTGAATAATCTTCTGAATATATTGTTGGATCCTATTGGCTAGTATCTTGTTGAGAATTTTTGCATCCATGTTTATCAGGGATATTGGTCTATTATTCTCCTATTATTCTCTATTATTCTTTGTCCAGTTTTGGAATTAAGGTGATGCTGGCCTCGTAGAATGAGTTTGGAAGTTTTCCATCTCTTTTTATCTTTCCAAACAGCTTTAGTAGAATAGGTATGGTTTCTTCTTTAAACGTTTGATAGAATTCTCCTGGGAAGTCATCGGGCCCTGGACATTTGTGTCTTGGGAGGTTTTTGATGACTGCTTCACTTTCCTCCCTGGTAATCAGCCTGTTCGGGTTTTCTATTTCTTCCTGTTCCAGTTTTGGTAGTTTGTGGTTTTCCAGAAATGTGTCCATTTCTTCTAGGCGGCCCAATTTATTGGTGTACAGCTGCTCATAATATTTTTTTAAAATCGTTTGTATTTCCTTGGTGTTGGTGGCGATCTCTCCTTTCTCATTCATGATTTTATTAATTTGAGTCTTTTGTCTCTTTTTAATAAGACTGGCTAATGGTTTATCTATCTTATTAATTCTTCCAAAGAACCAGCTCCTGGTTTTGCTTATCTGTTCCACAATTCTTCTGGTCTCGATTTCGTTGAGTTCTGCTCGAATCTTTATTAACTCTCTTCTTCTGCTGGGTGTAGGATCTATTTGCTGTTTTCTCTCCAGCTCCTTTAGGTGCAAGGTTATCTTTTGTAGTTGAGTTCTTTCCAGTTTTTGGGTGGATGCTTGTATTGTGATGTATTTCCCCCTCAGGACTGCTTTTGCTGTATCCCAAAGATTTTGAATGGTTGTATCTTCATTCTCATTAGTTTCCATGAATCTTTTTAATTCTTCTCTAATTTCCTGGTTGACCCTTTCATCGTTTAGCAGAATGGTCCTTAACCACCATGTGTATGAAATCCATCCAAGCTTCTTCTTGTGATTTAGCTCTAATTTGAAAGCATTATGGTCTAAAAATATGCAGGGGACAATCCCAATCTTTTGGTATAAGTTAAAACCTGATTTGTGACCCATTATGTGGTCTATCTATTCTCAGTACGTTCCATGTGCATTTGAGAAGAATGTGTATTCAGTTGCGTTTGGATGTACACTTCTGTAAATATCTGTGAAATCCATCTGGTCCAGTGTATCATTTAAAGCTCTTGTTCTCTGGAGATGTTGTGCTTAGGATATCTATCAATTGTAGAAAGCGCTACATTCAAGTCACCAAGTTTAAGTATATTATTATCTAAGTATGTCTTAACTTTGGTTATTAATTGATTGATATACTTGACAGCTCCCACATTCAGGGCATTAATATTGTGATTGTTAGGTCCTCTTGTTGGATAGATCCTTTAAGTATGATATAGTGTCCCTTTTCATCTCTTACTACATTTTGTGATGAGTCTTAATTTATCTGATATAATGATGGCTACCCCTGCTTTCTCTTTAGGACCATTTGAATGGTAAATGGTTCTCCAACCTTTTATTTTCAGCCTGTAGGTGTCCTTATGTCTAAAATGAGTCTCTTGTAGACAGCAAATAGATGGGTCCTGCTTTTTTATCCAGTCTGAAACCCTGAGCCTTAGATGGGGTCTTTAAGCCCATTCACGTTCAGAGTTACTATTGAAAGATATAAATTTAGTGTCATCATGATACCTATTCAGTCCCTGTTTTTGTGGATTGTTCTCTTGGACTTCCTCTTTCTTTTACTGATTCCCCCTTGTGTGTGTGTGTGTGTGTGTGTGTGTGTGTTTTAATAAAATAATTTTTTATTGGTGTTCAATTTACCAAAATACAGAATAACACCCAGTGCTCATCCCGTCAAGTGTCCCCCTCAGGGCCCGTCACCCACTCACCCCCACCCTCCACCCTCTTCCCCTTCCACCATCCCTAGTTCGTTTCCCAGAGTTAGGAGTCTTTATGTTCTGTCTCCCTTTCTGATATTTCCCAAACATTTCTTCTCCCTTCCCTTATATTCCCTGTCACTATTATTTATATTCCCCAAATGAATGAGAACATACAATGTTTGTCCTTCTCTGATTGACTTACTTCACTCAGCATAATACCCTCCAGGTCCATTCACATTGAAGCAAATGGTGGGTATTTGTCATTTCTAATGGCTGAGGAATATTCCATTGTATACATAAACCACATCTTCTTTATCCATTCATCTTTCGATGGACACCGAGGCTCCTTCTACAGTTTGGCTACTGTGGACATTGCTGCTAGAAACATCGGGATGCAGGTGTCTTGGCGTTTCATTGCATCTGAATCTTTGGGGTAAATCCCCAACAGTGCAATTCCTGGGTCGTAGGGCAGGTCTATTTTAACTCTTTGAGGAACCTCCACACAGTTTTCCAGAGTGGCTGCACCAGATCACATTCCCACCAACAGTGTAAGAGGGTTCCCTTTTCTCCACATCCTCACCAACATTTGTGGTTTCCTGCCTTGTTAATGTTCCCCATTCTCACTGGTGTGAGGTGATATCTCATTGTGGTTTTGATTTGTATTTCCCTGATGGCAAGTGATGCGGAGCATTTTCTCATGTGCCTGTTGGCCATGTCTGTGTCTTCCTCTGTGAGATTTCTCTTCATGTCTTTTGCCCATTTCATGATTGGATTGTTTCTTTGGTGTTGAGTTTAAGAAGTTCTTTATAGATCTTGGAAACTAGCCCTTTATCTGATACGTCATTTGCAAATAACTTCTCCCATTCTGTAGGCTGTCTTTGAGTTTTGTTGACTGTATCCTTTGCTGTGCAAAAGCTTCTTATCTTTTTTTTTTTTTTTTTTTTTTTTTTTTTTTTTTTTTTTTTTTGTCCTTTCATTTTTTTTTTTTTTTTTATTGGTGTTCAATTTACTAACATACAGAATAACACCCAGTGCCCGTCACCCATTCACTCCCACCCCCCGCCCTCCTCCCCTTCTACCACCCCTAGTTCGTTTCCCAGAGTTAGCAGTCTTTATGTTCTGTCTCCCTTTCTGATATTTCCCACACATTTCTTCTCCCTTCCCTTATTTTCCCTTTCACTATTATTTATATTCCCCAAATGAATGAGAACATATAATGTTTGTCCTTCTCTGACTGACTTACTTCACTCAGCATAATACCCTCCAGTTCCATCCACGTTGAAGCAAATGGTGGGTATTTGTCATTTCTAATAGCTGAGTAATATTCCATTGTATACATAAACCACATCTTCTTTATCCATTCATCTTTCGTTGGACACCGAGGCTCCTTCCACAGTTTGGCTATCGTGGCCATTGCTGCTAGAAACATCGGGGTGTAGGTGTCCCAGCGTTTCATTGCATTTGTATCTTTGGGGTAAATCCCCAACAGTGCAATTGCTGGGTCGTAGGGCAGGTCTATTTTTAACTGTTTGAGGAACCTCCACACAGTTTTCCACAGTGGCTGCACCAGTTCACATTCCCACCAACAGTGTAGGAGGGTTCCCTTTTCTCCACATCCTCTCCAACATTTGTTGTTTCCTGCCTTGTTAATTTTTCCCATTCTCACTGGTGTGAGGTGGTATCTCATTGTGGTTTTGATTTGTATTTCCCTGATGGCAAGTGATGCAGAGCATTTTCTCATGTGCATGTTGGCCATGTCTATGTCTTCTTCTGTGAGATTTCTGTTCATGTCTTTTGCCCATTTCATGATTGGATTGTTTGTTTCTTTGGTGTTGAGTTTAAAAAGTTCTTTATAGATCTTGGAAACTAGCCCTTTATCTGATATGTCATTTGCAAATATCTTCTCCCATTCTGTAGGTTGTCTTTGAGTTTTGTTGACTGTATCCTTTGCTGTGCAAAAGCTTCTTATCTTGATGAAGTCCCAATAGTTCATTTTTGCTTTTGTTTCTTTTGCCTTCGTGGATGTATCTTGCAAGAAGTTACTATGGCCGAGTTCAAAAAGGGTGTTGCCTGTGTTCTTCTCTAGGATTTTGATGGAATCTTGTCTCACATTTAGATCTTTCATCCATTTTGAGTTTATCTTTGTGTATGGTGAAAGAGAGTGGTCTAGTTTCATTCTTCTGCATGTGGATGTCCAATTTTCCCAGCACCATTTATTGAAGAGACTGTCTTTCTTCCAGTGGATAGTCTTTCCTCCTTTATCGAATATTAGTTGACCATAAAATTCCGGGTCCACTTCTGGGTTCTCTATTCTGTTCCATTGATCTATGTGTCTGTTTTTGTGCCAGTACCACACTGTCTTGATGACCACAGCTTTGTAGTACACCCGGAAATCTGGCATTGTGCTGCCCCCAGATATGGTTTTCTTTTTAAAAATTCCCCTGGCTATTAGGGGTCTTTTCTGAATCCACACAAATCTTAAGATGATATGTTCTAACTCTCTGAAGAAAGTCCATGGTATTTTGATAGGGATTGCATTAAACGTGTAAATTGCCCTGGGTAACATTGACATTTTCACGATATTAATTCTGCCAATCCATGAGCATGGAATAGTTTTCCATCTCTTTGTGTCTTCCTCCATTTCTTTCAGAATTGTTTTATAGTTTTCAGGGTATAGATCCTTTACCTCTTTGATTAGGTTAATTCCTAGGTGTCTTATGCTTTTGAGTGCAATTGTAAATGGGATTGACTCCTTAATTTCTCTTTCTTCTGTCTCATTGTTAGTGTATGGAAATGTCACTGATTTCTGCGCATTGATTTTGTATCCTGCCACGCTACCGAATTGCTGTATGAGTTCTAGCAATCTTGGGGTGGAGGCTTTTGGGTTTTCTATGTAGAGTATCATGTCATCAGCGAAGAGGGAGAGTTTGAATTCTTTGCCAATTTGAATGCCTTTAATGTCTTTTTGTTGTCTGACTGCTGAGGCTAGGACTTCCAGTACTATGTTGAATAACAGTGGTGAGAGTGGACATCCCTGTCTTGTTCCTGATCTTAGGGGAAAGGCTCCCTGTGGTTTCCCACTGAGAATGATATTTGCTGTGGGCTTTTCATAGATGGCTTTTAAGATGTCGAGGAATGTTCCCTCTATCCCTACACTCTGAAGAGTTTTGATCCGGAATGGATGCTGTATTTTGTCAAATGCTTTCTGTGCATCTAATGAGAGGATCATATCGTTTTTGGTTTTTCTCTTGCTGATATGATGAATCACATTGATTGTTTTACGAGTGTTTAAATGCACATTTTTAATGGAAGAAGAACACATCAATGCTACATCCACATCATTGAATTTCATTGGATTTTGAAAGAGGTGGGAATGTAGAGGTGGTAAGGAGGCCAGGGATTGACGGGCGGGGGGCGGGTGGAATGAGGAGGGGGAGTGTGGGAGGTGATTGTATTTGTGGTGATGTTACTCTCTTACATGGCACTCTGACGCCGGCCACACCACACTGATGTGTTGTCACAACTCAGTAAACTGTACTCCAGGGTGACAGCACCTTCGTGCAGGCAGAGAATGTCTTCTAGGAATTTGGGGTCCATGACAGAGCTCACAGGGAGACATCATCCCATCCAGTGCTCCAAGGAGGTGTGACTCCATGTCCCCGAAGGGCGGAGACTGGAAGGTGGGGACCTGAGGGAGATTGGACAGTTTGAAAAGGGAGCAAAGAAACTGCACCTGAGCTCCTTAGTCCAGATGACAGACTGTGTCCCCTGGGCAGAGGGGTCAGTCATTGTGATGTTTCAGAGCCGTGCCTGGAATTGAACCACAACCTCTAATGTCACAGATGGTGGGAGCCAGCGTAGTCCCTTCAGAAACAGAAGGTCCTCTGTTGTGAGGGTCTCGGCCTCTCCATAACCAATGTCATGGTCGGTTCTGTCCTTGTGGTTCTGATGGCGACTGCAGGACGGTCCTTCAGCTGCAACACAAGGACTTTGAAAACTAAAGATTGATTACTTATAAACCTGGAAATTGGGGCCAGAAACAGAAATCATTGTAGAGGCAGGTCTAGCCTGTGGCCTCCCCACCAGGAGTGTGGACAGAGGCTCAACTGACAGAGGTAGGAACTGGGGTCAGAGACAGACACAGAGAAAGAGAGAGACCAGGATTCAGGGACCCACACTGAAGTCCATGGGGACAGCATCCCTGATGTCTTTGTTCATGTGCTCCCTGCCCTGGGGATTGTGCTGACCTCAAGCTTCACTCTAATCCTGGAGAAGCAGTGGAGCAGTGGGGACTTTGGAGACAGTCCCCATGGAGGAGCCACAGCAGGGGATTCTGAGCCATTTGGGGTCATGAGGTGAAGCTTCAAGAAGGTTAGGTTTGACCTGGGTGTTGTCTACTCCAAGCATAATGGGTAGGGGACTCACAGCACTGGAGGCAGGGGGCTATGTTCTGGGCTCCTGTCCCCTCATCTTAGCTAAGGGAGACCGGGTCTGGGGCAGCAGGGGACTGGAAGCCTGTCCCTAGGGTCTATGGGGTGTTGGCAGCTGGGAAGGAAGTCGCTGCCTGAGCCTGGGCCCAGGACCCACCTGCTATAAAGCCCAGACCACTACAGTTCAGGAGGATCCTCCTGCCCAAGAGGACATCAGGAAGAAGATAGGGTGTGGAGCAGTGACTGACCAGGATGACACCCTCTCCCCAGGGGTTGAACGGATGATAGAGAGCCCCTAGCTCTCCCTCCCTGTGGCTGGGGTCCTGGGGATGTACAGGTGGAGGGAGAGTTGGGTTCTTCTCCATCCCCACTTCTTCATGACGCCCACTGTCCCGGACACTGCAGCCTGACCTTGGACATTCCGCTCATGCTCCTCCATGAATCCTCTTTCCTGCTGGAGTGTGAAGGTCTGCAAACATACCCCCCAACACATGCTCACTGTTCTAAGCCCTCCATGAACATTCCCATGGGGAAACCAAGAGGGGCAGGTATCACTTCATCTGACAGCGAGCTCACCCTGGGAGACCTAGAACTGTGAGGAGGATTCACAGGCCCACAAGCTGTAGGCTCCTTGCAGGGGAGGCCCCGGAGCCAGCCTGGACTGAGGGATGCTGCCTACAGGACTCCTGTCCCCCATCCTGTACCCAGGGAGGGGGCCCAGGTTTCTTTCCTAGACTCCTGTCCCCCCCTACATGACCACACCCACCCCGGGGTCTGCTCACCCGGCCTGCACACCAGCCCCATGCCAAGGGCACTGCTCCTGCTGCTCAAGGTCAGGGTCTCCCATTTTTGAAATAGGAAATCAGTGTTTGTGCTCCTTCCCCAGATCTTCCACTCCTTCATGCACAAAGAAGCCCCTCCTTACCTGAGGCTCCCCTGCAGTGACACTAGCACCCTCTCAGGGGCCCATGATAGCAGAGACCTCTGTCCCAGCCTGTGCTGACCCAGTCGCCCTCAGGGTCTGGGTGCCTGGGTCAGAGGTTCACCATCTTCTGTTCTGGAAGCACAAACAACATGGGTGATAATTATGTTAACTTGTACAAACAGCTTCCAGGAACGGCCCCTAAAATCATCATCTAAGTGGATCATATCAGACCCTCAGGGGTCCTGGAGAGATTCTCTGGCTCCAAGTCTGCCAGCTCAGCCACCCTGACCATCTCTGGACTCCAGGCTGAGGACTAGGCTGATTATTATTGCTCATCCTGGGATGATAGTCTCAATGCTCCCGCGGTGCTCCAGGCCTGGGGGAAAGTGAGACAAAAACACACTCATGTGTGAAGAGGGTGACACACCAGCAGTTCCTCCTCAAAGTAGCCTGTGATTGTGCTTATTCTTTCCTGATGCCCTGGGCCCAGGTCCATCCCAGGGCCTGCCTGAGGTGAGGCTCCTCCTGCCCCTTCTGTCCTCAGTGTCACTCAGAGAAGCCCCTCCTGAATGAAGAGTCTTCCTGTAAACAGACATGTCTTGTCTTCTTCAGCTGTGAGCAGTTACCTCTAGACTGGTTGATATTCATTTTTGCCTTCTGAGTCTAAAATAAATGAAACATTTTCTTTTGCCTCTGAATATACCATGGTTCTCAACAATACCCACTTTGTGCTTAAATAAGTCAGCCTTATTTCCTTTTGATTTTATACACTATCCGGTTATAACTAGTGCTGGCTGTTTTGTCTTATTTTCTGATTTTTTTTGTTAAATAGATGCAAACGTAAAATTATAAACATAAATCCAAAAACTTTTGCTCAGGGAAAACCTGCACAAGAATGTTTATACCAGCTTCATTCACAGCTTGTAAAAACTGAAGGCAACCAGATATCTGCCCCTGGAGGTTTATTGCAGGTTTATATATAATGAACACACAGCTGTTCCTGACTAACATGTCATCCAATTGGTGGCACATTTGTAAAACGATATTTTTCACAGTATTATGATTATGTATTACATTTTTGAAGAGCCATTGTCTTGAGAGTGTAATGATACCTGCTGTTTCTTAGAGGCTAAAAGAAGAAAAAGTACATGTGCACAGAGAAAATTGTTTTTGAGCAATGAAATTCTTCAATATGCTACTGTGATGGTACTGAAATGACAATACGGCGCTGTCAGGATTCACTGAACCGTGTAGAGCCACTTGACAGAGCCCTTAAATCTGCATATAAAAGTTAATTAAGAGGTTTAGGGCCCATGAAGGAATGTAGTCTGTGACTAAACCCATGGACCCGCAGGACAAACCTGTGAGCCCACCTCAGTGCAGCGCTTGGGGGAAAGCTGCTCCACTGAGTGACTTTGAACCTGAGTGGAGCCTGTAAGTGTAAAGTCATGAGAGACTGCACGGAGCTCTGTATCTAAGAGACAGGGGTGTGTCCCGGGGAGAACAGGTGCATGGTTTGTTGGGGCTGCACTGTGTCCTGCAACTGCGCAATTGAGTAAATGGATGGACGCTACTGCAAGCTGCTTGCTCACTTCAGGAATGGAGATTCACCAAAGTAGGAGGCCTGAGCGACTGTGGTCATGGATTAGAGCTGGAGATGGCAGTTTGCAATCATGTGTAATTGGTGGAGACTGATAATTGCACATGGAAATCGTCACCACTATGTTCATGTTTGGATTACTTACTGCCACATAGAATTCCTTTGAGTTTCTGCTGTGAGGGATTAGACATAGTGAAGCCTCATAATGTCACTATGGTGCCTTTCCCCAGATATTGCTCTCTAATCCCATTCTTTCAGGAGGACAGTCAGGCTTCTTGGGAGAAATGCTTGATCCCCAGATCAGGGATTACACAGGATGAACAGGGAGTGCCTTGTAGTGCCAGAAAGTGAAGAATCTGTCAGAACAAAGACAAGGACATCAATGCACTCCCACCATGCATACACAGGTACACACACACACACACACACACACACACACACACACACACAATGACAGGATGTGTCGAGGAGTTCATGAGCCAACTGTAAATGCTGCCACTGCGAAAAATTGGAAATATTTGAGGACCAAATGAATGTAATAGCATTGACTTTTAACTCCAAGTCTATAAGAGCTGTCCACGGACCATATTGTTAACTGCACGTACCAATGAATAAACAGAAGAGATACTTTCCTGTGCAGAGGATTTCAAATAACGGGTGTAAACTCTTGGCCCTGAATGATGTCAGGCATAATCCTCACTCAGTAAGTGTGGACATAGACACCACAAACAAGGAAAACCTGAGAGAATGTCACAATAAGAGAAGCTTAAGGAGATACCAGGAATGGAGCAGCCCCGGTGGCTCAACAGTTTAGTGCTGCCTTCAGCTCAGGGTTTCATCCTGGAAACCTTCCTGCATGGAGCCTGTTTCTCCTTCTGCCTCTCTCTCTCTCTCTCTGTCTCTCATGGATAAATAAATAAAATCTTTTTTTAAAAAAGGAGATACCAGGAATGTAACGAAGAATCCTGACCTGGATCTCAGAACAGAAAAGGCACATCAGGTAAAAACTAGAAAATGTGAACAAACTGGAGATATAGATCGTTATGGATTGATTCCAGTCTCCACTCATTCACATGATAAAAAGTTCTCAAACATTTCATGTTTCAGGATGTGTCAAAATCAGGAAATGGAGATGTTTCAGATTTAATCAGATCAGGTGAACCAGTAAGGATTAATCTAATGTGGAGTCTTTCTCTCCCTTTGTTTTTCCTCTGACACTTTGTTTGGAATGATGGTGAAAGGTTTCTCAGTGTGTTAGATAACAGAGCTATGGACTGAGGTTTCATTGTCATAGACAACCTTGATATAACAGAAAAAATATCAATGTTCTGTGGCATTTTTACTGTCAATCCCTGCTGCATTTACCAAATAATTACAAGGCTGAATAGTTGAGGTTGAAAGAAATCCTAATGTTTTTGTATCATATAAATTTTTAAATAAATCCTTATACTCTTAACAATTAGAATCTGGAATAATTAAAAAGGAAAATGAATCATAAGTACATCACAGAGACACAAGAAATAATGAATTCCCAGGCTCACTGCAAAGGGAAAATGAAAACCCAGACTGGGAAGCATGAATAGTGGACACTTTCATGCTGAGATCATTTTAGTCTGTACCAATGCAGACATCATTGCCAGGGCCTGTGCACTGGGGGTCATGTGACCCCGGAGACTCTCATAGTACAGCACTAGAAACATTGGTCCCTCAGGTAGGATAACCCACGTAGATCTTATCAGGTATGAATGAACAGTGAACCTTAAGAAAGAGTTGCCCTTGAATTTGGTTTTGACTGGAGACTGATCGGGACTCCATGGCCATGCAGACAGCAAGCTCAAAGGTTAGGTAACACTAATATATTACCTCACATAAACACTGTTAAATAAATCCTATATGTAGCAGCCTGCATCTTATTAGTAACCTGGAGAAAATTAATGCTTTTGTCCCAAACTCCCTCAGTTCAACCCCGCGATGCCTACTGCTCACTCCATCTGCTTCCTTGGTTGGGAAGGTCTTGGACAAATGTCTGTTCATTGGGCCTAGATCTCAGACATCCATCCCCCATGAATTCTGAACAATAATTCTGGGTTAGGGCCCAATACATGTATCATGAGGGTTCTCAGTGCAGGAGGTGGAAGACCACTCAGTAGAAGAGGCCCCCATTTAAAGTAATGTTCTGTTTATACCAATCCTCATACTGAGTAAAAAACTGGTTTCAAAATATATTAAGTATATGAGAGAGTCCCATATATAAGCAGTTGTCAGGCTAAATTTCAAGGAAACTTTGAACCCAGAAAAGTCAGCAGGTGCAGAAGACACTTTTCCCTGACAGCATTCTATTCTCATGGCAAAGAGAAGCATCTAAGGTCCTTGCAGGGCAGTCTGACAGGACTTCACAGGAGAATCTAAACCCACAACAAGGGTCAAAGTGGAAGGTGGTTCCATGTAGAATTATTATAAGGTATGAATCACTTAGGTACAGTGGGCCTTTATGGCATTTAGTTGGTTCAAGATGATGGTAGACTGGATATGACCTCAGGCACCTGGAAGAGGTAAACTCCACTCTCAGGGATGCTGAAACACTTGGGAACAGAATCCCTGTGCAGTACACCATGTATTTAACCATCCGGGGCTTGTTAGGGAGTTTGAAAAAAAAAAAAAGCCCTGTTAGCCCGAAACTCCATGGTGGGCACCTCTCCATTCATGGCCCTGGGCTATGACATCATCTCCAGTCAACTGCAAAATCTAGACATCATTGCAGGAGTGCTGGGAGGGTCAGAGAGGCTGGAGGACTCAGTGTCTCAGCCCAGCAGGTGTCGCCGTGGGACAGGTCCCTTGAGGCCAGGCTTCTGGTCCAGCCCAACTAGGGAAATACTCTAGTAATTCTTGCACACTTGGCAGGTAGTGTCCTCACTGCAGTGTGACTCTGCAGCATCCATGCCCCTGGAGGTGCATGGGTGCTCAGCTCTGACTTCCTCCCTTGTTCATGTTGCATTCTTCTCCCCGTGTAGTCATTGCCCAGGCTGGTGTTCAGGCAGGACAGACAATCCACTCCTGGAGAGGTTCTCATGATGAAATGAATCACCTGCATTGCTACCTGGTCTAGGACAAGGGACCACTGTGGAGGGGAGGATGGGAATGCCAACCGTGTGGCCTCAGCCAGCAGAGCCCTGGGCTTCTCTGTCCTGTCCTCTCCTCCCCTCCTCCCTCATAGACCAGGGGTTCCCTTCAGGGATGCATAGAAAAGATGCAGGGGTGGGGGAAGCATTTGTACTACTTGGTTCCCATCATCGTTGTGTGTTTGGTCATCACCCTGTTCCTGCTGTCACCTTATGGCCTCCAGCTTTCCTTTCAGGACCCCTCAGACTAAGCCCTCAGGCTTGTGGTTAATGTAGCACTCACATCCTTCCATTGGGGGAAGGAAGGCTTCCCTCAGCCCTGGTTGTCTGCGAATGTCTCCACACCTTGTACAAATCATATATGGTCTTTAGGTGACATGGGATCAACAGACCCACCACCAGCCCTCCACCTGCTATCCCAACTGACCTCACCTGTGTCTCTCCAGGCATTCCTGACTCTGTGGGCATCGCCTTCCATCCACCTGACACTATGGAACATCCCTCCCTCTCCCACAGCCTGGAGTCCAGTCAGTCAGCTCCCACTGTCCCACCTGGGGACACAACCCCCTGTACCCTTCCCCATTGCCTTGGCTGTCATGATCCTCCAGCCCCTCCCTCCTCCTAATGAGCCTCCTAGGTCTCCCTGTCCCACTATCTGTACTTGGATGTCCACTGAAGCTAATTCTCTGATGAGCACCCCTGAGGACAGGCACAGCTGGGATGAAAAATCTCACAGTAAATGGAGGGGAAGGAGGTCACAGGATGGCCCTGCACTGGTCCCTGCTTGATGCCCAGGCCATTCTCTGTTCCCAAAACCCTGGCAGTTTCATCAGACTTTTCTGTGTCCTCTCAACCCTGCTCAGGAAGTGCCCAGCATTCCCACCTCTGTGTCCTCCTCTGTGAAGATGTGTGTCCCCTCCCCACAAGCTCCTGCTCACATCCAGCACCCAGAGCCAATCTACCTCCCCTGAGCCCCTCTGGCAGGAACAGAGACCCTCTGCTCTCTGTTCCCTGTGTCTGATCCTCAGCTCCACAGCAGTTCCTGGCTCTCCTGGAAGAGGACTGCACAGATCCCTCCTTCTAGAACCCAGTCCGTGTAGGAATCCTGATCAGAGACAACACCCCTGGACATCTACCAATCCCTGGAGGGTTACTCTCACATGGTGGGAGTGCAGGAGTCAGAGAAGCAGGGGAAGAGGAGGCTTGCCTGAGGTGGGAAAGAAGGAGAGTTGCCCAGAGACTAGCAGGGGGAAGTAGGATGGAGTCTGGGGGTCTGCAGGACAGGGGCTCGCAGTTATGAAATCCCTTCTCTGAACCAGTCTTGAGGCTGGGTACCTTGCTTTCAGTGGGAACTAAATAGTCATGTTCTCTCTGAGCTGAGATGGGTCCTTGGACATGGGCCTGCGGGGGTCCCAGCAGCTGCTTCCTCCAGGTCAACCAGAGGGAAGCTAATGCATCAGGAATCCTCCCTGTCAAATGGCCACAGACCAAAAAATGCAGAGGACGGAGAGACAGGCATGATCACATTAGTATGAGCTGCCCTTCTTCTGTGAGGCCCTGGAACAGGAGATAACAGGACAGGGTCACCCTGGCCTCAGCTCTGTGACCATGGCCTGGACCCCTGTCCTCCTTGTGCTCCTCCGTCACTGCTCAGGTAGGTACATGCCCCAGTGAAGGGGGGGGACCCCAGCCTGAGTCATATCTGCGTGGCTCAGCTCCTCAATCACAAGCGACCTGTCTCTTGTCTTCATTGTGATGTGTGGGTGTCTTCAGGTTCTCTATCCCAGGCTGTGGAGACCCAGCTTCCTTCTCTGCATGCCTGGGAACAACAGCCAGACTGACATGCACCCTGAGCTGTGGCTTCAGTATTGATAGATATGCTATAGGCTGGTTCCAGCAGAAGGCAGAGAGTCTTCCCTGGTACCTACTGTACTATTACTTGGACTCAAGTACACAGTTGGGCTCTGGAGTCCCCAGCTGCTTCCCTGGATCCAAGACAAGGCCACATTCACAAACGAGTAGACCTATCTCTGGTTGGGTCTAGAGCTCCAGCCTCACCTGAGACTGATGCACAATTGCAGCCACATTGTCTTCATATCGGAAAGAGCAAGAGAACCCAGGGCCTCAAGGAGGGATGTCTGGTCCCCCACCAAGATGATCAGCTGAGATCAGATAAACTGAGGTCTGAGGAGGGGACACTCCCGAATGGCTGGTGCACACAGGAATTTTGACGTCCCCCTCCCTCAGGACCAGCTAGAGCCACGGTGAATGTAAGTTCCCTGCATCCCATTGCATTGAGCCTGCATGAAGGGAGCAGAGTGACGTCAGCCAGATGACAGAGTAGGAGTTTCTTGAACTCCAATAAAAAATACACAAAAATAAACAAAAACAGGAGGTTAAAACACAAATACATTTCTGTGAGAACATGCGGAACTCATGCTTCTAATGCCCACGAGATGGAACCCATTCTGAGAGTCAGACCTGGACATGTCAATGGGGAGGGAACTGGTGAGCCCTGGAAACCAGCTGGGATCTCAGGGCTTTGGGCCTTGCCGAGGTGTGTGCCCTGTGACCAGGAGGGAGGGGGCGCTGAGGGACTGCCTTGTGGTCCCTACAGGGCTGCTCAGTGAGGACCCTTCACTCAGGGTGCCTGGGCCTGAGAACTGGGTTCTGAGCTCCGTGATGGGGACTCAGCATCTGTGTCCCTTCTGGCCTGGCAGTCTCCCCTGGGGTCTTGTGTGTGATCTCAGCAGGTGCTTCCCCCCAGGGCTCTCCCCAGGGCTGAAGCCACCTCCATCTTCCTCATTGTGTGGTGTGAGCAGAGCTCCAGGATTAGGGCCCAGGGAGGGGCTGGGCAGTCAGTGGGTGAAGCCCATGTGCATGGACAGCCCCTCCTGTGGCAGAGGGGGGAGGAGAAGAGGAGGCCAGGGGCAGCCCAGCCCATGGAGGGGACCAGGGACTGTGTCACCCTGGCCTGGGGTTTGTTTTTTTTTTTTATAATACATTTATTTTTTATTGGTGTTCAATTTACCAACATACAGAATAACACCCAGTGCTCATCCCGTCAAGTGCCCCCTTCAGTGCCCAAACACATTCACCCCCAACCCCCGCCATCCTCCCCTTCCACCACCCCTAGTTCGTTTCCCAGAGTTAGGAGTCCTTATGTTCTGTCTCCCTTTCTAATATTTCCCACACATTTCTTCTCCCGTCCCTTTTTTTTTCAATTTTTATTTATTTATAATAATCACACAGAGAGAGAGAGAGAGGGGCACAGACATAGGCAGAGGGAGAAGCAGGCTCCAGGCACTGGGAGCCCGACGTGGGATTCGATCCCGGGTCTCCAGGATCGCGCCCTGGGCCAATGGCAGGCGCCAAACCGCTGCGCCACCCAGGGATCCCTCCATTCCCTTATATTCCCTTTCACTATTATTTATATTCCCCAATGAATGAGAACATATAATGTTTGTCCTTCTCCGATTGACTTACTTCACTCAGCATAATACCCTCCAGGTCCATTCACGTTGAAGCAAATGGTGGGTATTTGTCGTTTCTAATGGCTGAGGAATATTCCATTGTATACATAAACCACATCTTCTTTATCCATTCATCTTTCGGTGGACACCGAGGCTCCTTCCACAGTTTGGCTATTGTGGACATTGCTGCTAGAAACATCGGGGTGCAGGTGTCTCGGCGTTTCATTGCATCTGAATCTTTAGGGGTAAATCCTCAACAGTGCAATACCTGGGTCGTCGGGCAGGTCTATTTTTAACTCTTTGAGGAACCTCCACACAGTTTTCCAGAGTGGCTGCACCAGTTCACATTCCCACCAACAGTGTAAGAGGGTTCCCTTTTCTCCGCATCCTCTCCATTTGTGGTTTCCTGC
The DNA here is from genome assembly GCF_011100685.1 of Canis lupus familiaris. Lineage (NCBI taxonomy): Eukaryota > Metazoa > Chordata > Mammalia > Carnivora > Canidae > Canis > Canis lupus. Next base: position 25,463,213 of record NC_049247.1, read on the forward strand.
CTTGTTAATTTTCTCCATTCTCACTGGTGTGAGGTGGTATCTAATTGTGGTTTTGATTTGTATTTCCCTGATGGCAAGTGATGCAGAGCATTTTGTCATGTGCATGTTGGCCATGTCTATGTCTTCCTCTGTGAGATTTCTCTTCATGTCTTTTGCCCATTTCATGATTGGATTGTTTGTTTCTTTGCTGTTGAGTTTAATAAGTTCTTTATAGATCTTGGATACTAGCTCTTTATCTGATACGTCATTTGCAAATATCTTCTCCCATTCTGTAGGTTGTCTTTTAGTTTTGTTGACTGTATCCTTTGCTTTGCAAATGCTTCTTATCTTGATGAAGTCCCAATAGTTCATTTTTGCTTTTGTTTCTTTCGCCTTGGTGGATGTATTTTGCAAGAAGTTACTGTGGCTGAGTTCAAAAAGTGTGTTTCCTGTGTTCTCCTCTAGGATTTTGATGGAATCTTGGGGACAGGGTTTCTGTCTGCATCTTCCAACTTTGGGCGGGGCTCCTGTGCCCTGGGTTCTCCACACCCAGTTTCCAATCCTTGTGCTCACCAGTGGCTCCAGACCTTCCCAGTAGGAAAGGATTCCTCTGACCTGGGAAGCCTTAAGGATGCCTGAGATAGGTTCTACGGGTGGCTCAGGGCCCCCTTCAAGGTGAGGGAGGCTGGCTGATTACTGTGACTCCCCAGTTAATTCAAGATGACTATATTTCATGCCCTGTGGGAGAGAACAGTGATGTGACAGGATGCACCACAGGGGACACAGTGATCTCTAGAGCGCCCTGGTCAGCCTGCATCAGTATGTCCTCTCAGAGGTACCAGATTGCCCAGAGGAAGCTCCTGCCTGACTCATGTAGAATCACACAGGACCCACAGGGGGCGCTGCTCTATCACCTTCCTGCCTGAGAGGACTCCTGGGGACTCGGGTGATACTGTCTCCAGTCTATCAATCCCTCCATTCTGCTCTGGATGCAGATCACCCCAACCACCCCCCCCCCGGAATCTGCCTCACAGGAAGGTCAAAAGGACCCTGGGGAAGGCCTGGGGCAATGTGTCCAGGTGGCCACCCTCAGGGTCCCTTGCTCGAACTATGACTTTCAATTGTGCTCTTGATTAAATAGGCAGTCAGTGCCTGAGTCCTTTGTCTGCTATCATTTCAGTGCTTATTTCTTATTGGACTTTCTCGTTTATGTCATTACTTTATAGTTATCTATGGAAATAGATACTGTTTGTGTTTTTAGCTTTCCCCATTCCTTCTTTTTTCTTTGTATGAATATCATTCCTCATCTCAAAATTTGATAGATGTGAAATTACCTACTGTTTTCTAAAGTGTCAGGGATGCCTTAGTTTAATTGGAAGATCATGAGTATGATTGTTTTTCTCTGATATGAGTTTAGGATCTCAAACATGAAGAGAAAGGAAAGAAGAACATGCATGGTTTATCAAACCAACAATTTACAAGTAGTTGCAAAATGAATGGTAGGCGTTTTGGTATCTAACACTTGGACAAACATGAGCCCTGAGCCTCATCTTCCCCTGTTCCTGGAGACTCCTTATGCTCCTGCCAGTCCTCCTTCTCCAGGTTCCTTCCCCAGCCTTCCAGGACCCTCTGATTCTCAGCAGAACACAATGGGAAATTGAGTTCAAAATGGTCCATGAGACTCACTTGTTCACAGAGTGTTGGGTTGATTTCTGATAAAGAGACATCCTTGGTCAGCTCGCCCTGGACTACTGCAGACATGGTCCCTGATTAACGAAGAGGAGAGCATCATTGTTACATCTGTCACATGGACTCTGAGATTCCCAGTGTCCTCATGGATGGAGGAGTTACTGCTAAGATCTCCAAAGAGACAAGGAGCAATGTCCCTGGCGAGGGAAGAAAATGTTCCAGAGAGGGGTTAGAGTTGAGGTGATTTAGAGGCTGGGCCAGGAGTTGGAGAATGTATCCATCTCCTCATACAGCTGTCAGGATTCTCAGCGAGGAACTTTGGGATGGACATCACCAGGGTCATAGGTCATTGATTTGGAGAAAGATGTCTTCCTGCCAGTCTGTGTCCCAGGTCACCCTGCAGACATTTTTGTGTGTGAGGTCCCAGCATCTGTCCCTTTCAAGATCTCCCAGGTGACTTTTGGGTGACCGTGGGGCAGGGAGAGAGAGGAAGCTAATTTGCATAAAGCACTTGCTTATTCTCATAGGTCAGGAGTCATGAAAAGGTCCTGGAACACCCTTCGCCAGCCAAAGAGCCTGTGGAGCCCACCTCTAGTGAGGATCCCAACCATGGCCTGGACAGTGTTTCTTCTCGGGCTCCTTGCTTATGGCTCAGGCCAGGGAAATGGACTCTGCATCTGTTGGGGGCACAGAGAAACAGGGATTCATGTCATCCTTGTCTCCCATAATAGCACCTTTCTCTCTTTTTGGTTTTAGGAGCTGATTCTCAGATTGTGGTGACCCAGGTACCATCACTGTCAGTGTCTCCAGGAGGGACACTCACACTCACTTGTGGCCTCAGCTCTGGGTCAGTCACTACAAGTAACTATCCCAGCTGGTACCAGCAGACCCCAGGCTGGGCTCCTAGCACAGTTATCTACAACACAAACAGCCGCCCCTCTGGGGTCCCTGATCGCTTCTCTGGATCCGTCTCTGGGAACAAAGCCGCCCTCATCATCACAGGAGCCCAGCCTGAGGACGAGGCTGATGACTACTCTGTTGCAGAACATGGCAGTGGGAGCAGCTTCACTTACCCACAACATCTCAGATAAGGAGGAAGTGAGACAAAAACCCCTGGGTCCTTTTATCTGGTCCTCTTCATTGAGAAGCTTCTGTGGAGCTTACAGTCAGGTGTATGACAGTGATGCTAAGCACAGTGACAGAGACAGATGAGGAGGTGGGCCACAGTCCTGGGGCCATAGCTCCCAAGCAGGGACACAGGCCCAAAGGTAGTGAATCCCTTTACTGGTGACCTCAGTAGAGCATAATCCTCGGGGATGCTGGCCTGAAATGGTGCCTCCCTATAACTCTTTCCTTTCTTAAAGGCAATATCCATGGACCCTCTAAACTGCTAGATAAAATGTTTATTAATACTAAAATATTAACACCACTAATACTTTCTTGCTCATAAAATGTGCAGAATTGATGAAATCCATACAGATGACAGCACACACCAGCATTCTATGTTTTAGGAAATATTACACTTATATTTATATTTTCCTTTTTCTAAGATTTTGGTTTTCAGGAACCTCTACATCCAGCATCAGGCTCAGGCCTACAACCAAGATCAAGAATCCCACCCTCCAGTGAGTGAGCTAGCAAGGAGCCCCTATAGATGCATATTTATTTTTTCAAAAATTTTACTTATTCATTCATGAGTGCTACACAGAGAGAGGCAGAGACATAGGCAGAGGGTGAAGCAAACCCCCTGTAGGGAGCCTGATGTGGGACTCCATCCTGGGACTCTAGGATCATGCCCTGAGCCAAAGGCAGACGGCAAACTATGAACCACCTAGGCATCCCTAAATGTGTACTTTCAACACAGAAAATATTTTATGTATTTATCTGAAAGAGAGAGATGGCATGAGATAAGGGGTAGCTGAGGGAGAGGGACAAAGGATTCCTTGCTCAGCATGTAGCCCTATACTGGGATGGATATCAGGACCCCAGCATCATGTCTTGCACTGAAAGCAGGTGATTAACCACCTGAGCCACCCAGGCATAATAGTTTTTTAAAAAAATTATTTATTTAAACTCAATTTGTCAACAAATAACACCAGTGCCCATCCCATCAATGCCCTCCTTAGTGCCTGTCATCCAGTCACCCTGTCCCCTACTCTCCTCCCCTTCTGAAACCCTTTTTTTGTTTCCCAGAGTCAGGACTCTCTTATGGTTTGTCTTCCTCTGAAACTTCCCACCACCCAGTTTTGCTCCTTTCCCTTATAGTCCTTTCCCCTCTTTCTTATATTCCACATATGAGTGTAACCATTTGATGATTGTATTTCTCCAATTGACTTATTTCACTCAACAAAATACCTTCCAGTTCCATCAGGTCAACATAAATTGTAGGTAATTCATCCTTTATGACGGCTGAGTAATATTGCATTGTATATATCCCCTTTATCCATTCATCTGTCAAAGGATATGGTGGCTCCTTCCACAGTTTGGCTATTGTGGACATTGCTGCTATGAACACTGGGTGCAGGCGTCCCATCATTCCACTACATCTGGATCTCTGGGGCAAATACCCAGTAGTGTAATTACTGGGACTAGGGTAGCTCTATTTTTACCTTCTTGAGAATCCTCTGGACTGTTTCCCAGAGTGGCTGTAACAGCTTGAATTCCCACCAACAGTGCAAGAGAGTTCTCCTTTCTCCACATTCTTTCCAACATTTGTTGCTTCCTGTCTTGTTAATGTTAGCCATTCTCACTGGTGTAAAGTGGTATCTCATTGTGATTTGGATTTGTGTTTCCTTGACGACAAGTGACGTGCAGCATTTTCTCATGTGCTTTTTGTGCCGCATGCAGGGCTTTGGAGAAAAGTCTGTTCATGGCTTCTGTCCATTTCATGACGGATTATTTTTTCTTGGGTGTTGACTTTAAGTTCTTTAAAGATCTTGGATATTAGCCCTTTATCTTATATGTCATTGGCAAATATCTTCCCACATTCTGTAGGCTGTCTTTTAGTTTTGTTGACTGTTAATGTTGCTGCGCTGAAGCTTCTTATCTTGATGAAGTCCCAATAATCCATTTTTGATTTTGTTTCCCTTGCTTTCTTTTTTTTTTAATTTATTTTTTATTTTTTATTTTTATTTATTTTTTTTATTGGTGTTCAATTTACTAACATACAGAATAACCCCCAGTGCCCGTCACCCATTCACTCCCACCCCCCGCCCTCCTCCCCTTCTACCACCCCTAGTTCGTTTCCCAGAGTTAGCAGTCTTTACGTTCTGTCTCCCTTTCTGATATTTCCCACACATTTCTTCTCCCTTTCCCTTGCTTTCTTATATGTATCTTGCGAGAAGTTGCTGTGGCCACGTTCAAAAAGGGTGTTGCCTGTGCTTGCCTCTAGGATTTTGATGGAATCTTGTCTCACTTTTAGATCTTTCATCCATTTTGAGTTTATCTTTGTGTGTGGTGTAAGAGAGTGGTCCAGTTTCATTCTTCTGCATGTGGAGGTCCAATTTTCCCAGCACCGTTTATTGAGGAGACTGTCTTTGTTCCAGTGGATAGTCTTTCCTGCTTTGTCAAATATTAGTTGACCATAGAGTTGAGGGGCCATTTCTGGATTCTCTATTCTTTTCCATTGATCTATGTGTCTGTTTGTGCCAGTACAAAACTGTCTTGATGACCACAGCCTTGAATTACAACCTGAAATCTGGCATTGTGATGCCCCCAGCTATGGTTTTCTTTTTTAAAATTCCCCTGGCTATTTGGGGTCTTTTTTGATTCCACAAAAATCTTAAGATTTTTTTTCCAACTCTCTGAAGAGAATGACTCCTTAATTTCTCTTTCTACAGTCTCATTGTTAGTGTATAGAAATGCCACTGATTTCTGGGCATTGATTTTGTATCCTGCCACGTTGCCAAATTGCTGTATGAGTTTCACAATCTTGGGGTGGAATCATTTGGGTTTATACATACAGTATTATGTCATCTGCAAAGAGGGAGTGTTTGACATACTCTTTGTCAATTTGAGTGCCGTTTTATTTCTTTTTGTTGCCTGATTGCTGAGGCTAGGACTTCTAGTACTATCTTAAAGAACAGTGGTGAGAGCGGACATCCCTGTCTTGTTCCTGATCTTAGGGGAAAGGCTCTCAGTATTTCCCCATCGGGAATGATATTTGCTGTGGGCTTTTCGTAGATGGCTTTTAAGATGTTGAGGAATGTTCCCTCCATCCCTACAGTCTGAAGAGTTTTGATCAGGAATGGATGCTGTATTTTGTCAAATGCTTTCTCTGCATCTAATGAGAGGATCATATGATACTTGTTTTTTCTCTTGTTGATGTGATGTATCACGTTTATTGTTGTATGATTGTTGAACCAACCTTGAATTCCCCGATTAAATCCCACTTGGTCATGGTGAATAATCTTAATGTACTATTGGATCCTATTGGCTAATATCTTGTTGAGAATTTTTGCATCTGTGTTCATCAGGGATATTGATGTATATTTCTCCTTTTTAGTGGGGTTTGTTTGATTTTGGGATTAAGGTGATGCTGGCCTAATAGAATGAGTTTGGCAGTATCCCTTCCCTCTCTATTCTTTGGAACATTTTTAGTAGAAACGGCATTATTTCTTCTTTATTTTTTTTTTTTTTGGCCTTAATTTTTTTTTTATTGGTGTTCAATTTACTAACATACAGAATAACACCCAGTGCCCGTCACCCATTCACTCCCACCCCCCGCCCTCCTCCCCTTCCACCACCCCTAGTTCGTTTCCCAGAGTTAGCAGTCTTTACGTTCTGTCTCCCTTTCTGATACCTCCCACCCATTTCTTCTCCCTTCCCTTATTTTCCCTTTCACTATTATTTATATTCCCCAAATGAATGAGAACATATAATGTTTGTCCTTCTCCGACATTATTTCTTCTTTAAACGTTTGATAGAACTCCCTTGGGTAGCCATCTGGCTCTGGACTCTTGTGTCTTGGGAGGTTTTTGATGACTGCTTCAATTTCCCCCCTGGATATTGGCCTGTTCAGGTTTTCTATTTTTTTCTGTTATAGTTGTGCATTTTTATAATAAAATATTTGCATTTTTCCAGAAATGTGTCCATTTCTTCTAGATTGCCTAATTTATTGGTGTATAGCTGCTCATAATATGTTTTGAAAATCATTTGTATTTCCTTGGTATTGGTTGTGATCTCTCATTTTTCATTTATGATTTTATTAATTCGAGTCATTTCTCTCTTCTTTTAAATAAGGATGTCTAATGGTTTATGTTTCTTATTACTTCTTTCAAAGAACCAACACCTTGTTTTGTTGATCTCTTCTACAGTTCTTCTGGGTCTACTTCATTGAGTTTTGCTTTCTTCTGCTGCTTGGTGTATGTTTTATTTGCTGTTCTTCTCCAGTTTCTTTAGGTGTGAGGTTATCTTGTGTATTAGGGTTTTTTCAAAAATTTTGAGGATGTTTCTATTGCGATGTATTTCTCTCTTAGGACTGCTATGCCGTTTCCCAAAGATTTAGAATGGTTGTATCTTTATTTTAGTTAGTTTCTCTTTGGAAGCTCCCTGTATCTTATGTCTTTTGAGGAAAAGTTCCTAATAACATTGTGTAATTTTTCTAAGGAAATTGGTTTATTTAAGCATTTTTGGACTTTTTTCTTCTTAATAAAGTGTACCTGTTATTTATTATTAACCCATATTTATCATTCTTTATTTTTGTCCACATTTCATTACTTATTTTCATATTTGCATATGATACATTTTCATTTAAAAGTTTTCAAGAGGTTTATCTTATTCTGAAATTGAAAAACCTGACTGTGAAGCACTATCTTGGATTTAAATACAGGTCATGATTGTGTGGACACCAGGAGGCTCTGGGCCATTGTGACTGACAAGTTAGAAGGACTGATGCCCACCTTCTTGACACATGAGAAGGGCCTGAACCTGCTTCAGTGGGACTTGGAGCAGGACTCCACCAATTTGAGGTTCTCCTCTGCTGTGACTCTATAACCCCTGGTGAAACTGGATGGTGGCATTTCTCAACCCACATGGAAACCTACATCATCTCTTCCTTCTTCCTGTGACTAAAGGCATCACCAGTCCAAAATCATGTAGGGAACAGTCATGGGGAATGTGACTCCATATGTCATGAGTGACTCCATTCCCAAGAGCAAAAGGAAAGAAGGAGTAAGACTCTGTCCGCAGATCTCATCGTTGTGCCCAGGAGGCTGCGCTGTTATTTCCTTCATGGTTCAATGCCCCATTGTGACCTACAATGCACATGAGAACACCGCCTGCTACCCCAGTGTAGCTCAGAGAGCAGATCCTGCCTTCACTTACAGGACGTGGTGCTCACCATGCCCCTCCTCCACAGTGTAGGATTCCAGAATACCCACCTGTTTCTATTCTGCACACATGAGCTCCAGGAACTACAAAGTCAGCATGATTAAGGTCCTTGTTCAGGTGACCAAATGTCAGAGAGGGCAACTGAGGATAGGACCCTTGTGATGGGAAGAATAACTGGGGGGTGTCCTGAGAGGAGTGCGGGGGAGTTCCCTCAAACTGGAAGATTAAGGTGAGTGGCAGATGACAAGTTGTTAAGTTCACAGGGGCTTCTCTGACCTGACAGGAGCCTGAGCTTTGAAAGGATCAATCTTTTTCCCAGGTTTTTTGTATCTATCTATCTTCCTCATGCCCTCATCCATTCACTCCAACACATTCCACAGGTTCCTCAGATAGCTCTCCTTTGGAGGGGCAGGGGCTCTATGCTGGAGAACCCGCAATGATCTAGGCAGAGGAGGTCCATTTCCTTTGCCTTAGATAGTCCTCTCTCACCCTGCACTTTTTGCTTAACCTTTTCTCCTCTCCTGGACATCTTGTAACTTTTGACTTCCTATCCCTCTGTTATTGATTTGGTTCTCCAAATATGAATCACCTCCATTTTCAGAGTACATGGTTAAAATCTCCACTTCATCTGGGATTCCACGAAAAATGCCTCTCTCATTCTTCAACAGGCCCAGCGAGGGCCTTTCCCTGAACCACAATTTTCTATGACAGAGTTTCATAATTCTGTCTCTGACTTCTTCTTCTTACACTTGCCTTTGTCTAAGACCAGAAGCAGAGACGGGCAAATATGTGGAGTAGATGTATGGGGATAGGCCACTACCTTATATAGAGAAGATGCATCTTTACAAGGGAACCTTAATTTTGTTGAAGGTCCATGAATCTTTCCTAGAATCCTCATTCAGATCCTTCCTCACTTGGAGAGTTCAGAGGTGAGGCAGACCCACACATCTCAGGGGAGGACTGCTGGTCTTTGACAACCTCCTCCCCTAAGGACTCACTTAGATGGTCCCTGTTCTCCTCAACACAAATTACCCTTATTTTCACAATCTGACCTTTTTGTTATTCATATGTCATATCCCATCTATATCTATGTATTTAAGATATTTATATACATTTCAGATATTACAGCATATTTTAAAATTATGTACTTTATGAATATCTGGGTCTTAGAGATTCAATGCTGAATAACTTCTATAACTTCTTTATTTGTAACTGAAGAAGTCTCAGTAGTGGAACATATGAATCAATTAAACAAGGTACCATTATCTGGGAAATAGTTTATTACCAGAAACTTATAGTTACTCACTGCATGATTCCAGCATAAACAGACAATAAGGACATCTAATTGGAATGAAATATAGTTTTTTAAAAATCAACCTTCAAATAATCCAGCAGTCGTAGGTGTGCGTCAAATCTTGAGGGTTATTCCCTAGATATCATTGTTCTCAGAGAAGGGGAATTATGGTCCAGTGAGGAGATGGGGGAGATGTTAGAGCTTGGAGGAGGGAGGGGAAGCTGGGGAACCAGCAGAGAAAGGCTGCTTATAGGGAGGAGGGTGTCCTCTACCAGGGGCCACATCCTGAGGAAGCAAAGAGCTGGAAGCATATCTCTCCTCTCCTTCCTGCCAAAATCACTGGGTCAGGAACAAAGAGGGAAGCTCCTTCCTCACCCCACCTCTTACTACTTCGACTGCATCAACCGGAGAATTCTTGGTCCTTGTGAAATACATGTTTCACAAATGATTACATAGGTTCTAGAAAACATAAATCAGGTGTATGTCAAACTGGAAAAGAAGAAAAAGCTTTAGGGTTTTCTATTTTCCCCATAAGGGGTCGAGGCAACAGCCATTTTATTTAGTCATCTATTTTTTCCTGTGCATACAGTCAATCATGTGAGATTGCTTATTTTAAGGTCACGGATGCAGAGCTTCCTTCTCATATTCTTTCCTGTTTCATTACTTGTTCCTACTCTTCCAAAATAGGGAACAAACTCTATCATCAATCCTCAATGAGATCTATCTAGTATCTCCCACAGGAGTTCAAGTGGTAATGCCCTATCACAACCAGGTAGTGTTGTCTATATCCAAAATGAAGAAGCCCAAAAAAGATACTAATAAACAATTCTATTTAGGATAGCATCAAAAAGAATAAAACATTTAGGAGGGAATATAGCGAGTAGGAAAAAATTGTAAACTCAAAACTACAAAAGATTGCCAAAAATTAAGCAGATTTCAGTAGTGAGAAGACACGGTGGCAATGGATTGGATGACTTAATATAGTGAAGCTTCAACCACCGTCATCGAAATACATCTACACACTTGGTGTCATCCTGCCATTTGGACACTCTCCTGGTTCAATCCTTCACTGTCTACTGTTCATCCCCTCTGGTTCCCTGTTAGGCAAGATGTTAGACAATAGCTGTTTATTGGACTCAGATCTTAGACACATAACTCCAGTGACTTCCATGGAACTCTGTACAATATTTCTAGGTTAGAGTCCAATGTAATTAGAGTGCAGGACCATGATGGTTTCAGTGCAGGGGAGGTTGAAGAACACCTCAGAAGTGAGGAGAGGTCCATTTATAGTAAGGCTCTCTTAATAGGAATCTTCATGCTGAGTAAATAACAGAATGAGCCTAGAAATACAAAGTATATCAGAGGGACAAACAAATTAGAATTTCTGGCTAACATTCAGGGGAAAAAATGATCTCAGACAAATCAGTAGGGGTGGAAGACATATTTCCCCTGATGGCATTATATTGTCATAGCAAATATAGGCTGAAAAGCCTTAGCAGTGAAGGATGCAGACTTGACAGGAAATCTATATAGTAACAAGAAAACAACAACAACAGCGTTCAAATGAAAGAAGAATTCACATAGAATCATTAGAAGGTGTGAACCATCTTGGTACCCTGAGAACCTTATGACCTTTACTTGTTTCAAGAGGATGATAGAGTTGTAAGGACCTGAGGCACCTGGAAGAAGCAAACTCAATGACAGATAATTCTGAAGTATCTGGTAATATGAGCACAATGCAATTTATCATGTATTTAACTGTCTGGAGACCATTAGTTTTTTGAAAATAACTGTCAGGGCCAAAATTGACAAGGGCAACTCCTCATTCTCCTTTCCTGGGCAGTGACATTAAAATGATTGAGTTGCACAGTCTGGACACCATTCCAAGAGTGTTGGGTGGAGTCAGAGGAGATGGTGGGCTAAGCATGTTAGCGCAGCAGGGGGCGCTGTCGCATGGGTCCTGTGAGACCAGACTTCTGGGCCAGGTGTCTAAGAAAATACACAAATACACAAATTCTTGCAAACTGGGCAGGCTGTGTCCTCAGTGAAGTATTGTGCTCCCAGGAGTCCCTGGAGTCTCATGAGTTCTCAGTTCTGACTCAATTTCTCCAGGCACATTTCATCCTCAATCCCCATGGAGTCATTTTCAGAGCTGATGTTCAGGCAGAGGGAGACAATCAAATACCTGGTCAAATTTGCATTTTAAAAAATCATCAGTATTGCTACCTGTGTCTAAGGTGAGAGACCTTTGATGAGGGGCAAATGGGAATGCCACCAGTGAGTCCTCAGGGATCAGAGTGGTGGGGCTTCTCTGTCCTGTCCTGATTCTTCCCTTTACCTCCTCCCTCATCAACAAGGGGTTCCTTTCAGTGATGAGGGAAAAGATACAGAGGGCGGTCATTTGTAGACCCTTGCTCTCATTATTTGCACAGGATGGTCATCTCCCCAGTCATCCAGTTGCCTTATGGTTCAAGCTCTTCTTCAGGGGGCTAAACTGGAATATGCTATGCTGTCGTCTGTGGTAACAGATAATTTTTTCTCTTAGAAAAAAAATTCATATTTGCATCTAATTTCTAATCTCTCTCTATATACATAATATATATTTGAAATATATTGTATAAATATGTAAGCATTAAACATATGATAAATATATAATGTATTATATTTCAAGACTATTATTCGAATGAGAGAGAGAGAATGTGTGGGGAAGGGCAGAGGGGAGGAGTGAGAAATTTTAGCAGATTCCATTGTAGAGGTGACAAGCAGATGTGGGGAATTGAGACCGGACGAACCTCCTGAGTTCTGTCCTCAATCCATTGGGCCTGAACAAAATGGCTTGTTGTTTGGAAGCTCATTTGTAGCATGTATGGATTCAGACTGTGTGTTCTCTAGGCCTTGAGATGGGATCGTCATAAGGACTTTTACTACCATCCCTGGTGTCACCCCATACCATAGTTATTTCCTCTTCACCAAGTCATTAGAAACGCTGGCACATTTGGCCAACCTCATAGGCAAAGATTATAGCAGCAGAACAAAGACACTTGGGGTTTCAGAAATACGGAAGCCGATGGAGAGCAGCTGGTGCCCTGACTGGTATGGTTCCACTTCTAGTATGATCTGGATGACTGGAAAATGTGATGTGAAATGTCTCTTAGAGAAGATGTGTCCCATTTCCCCTGAATAATGACAAAAATAAAACCTAACAGACAAAATCAATAAACCAGAGACAGAATGTATTTCAGATAAATTGCCAAACTTCTGGAGAGTTGAGCAGTCATAAATATACAGATACAAATATATATAAGAAGGAAAGAAAGGATATAAAGAGAGAGAAAGAAAGAAAAAGGAAGAAAGAAAAAGGAAGGAAGGAAAAACACTATACAATGTATTTCTCAAACAAAGCACAAGAAAAAACACGTGGCTAAAAAGTAAGTTAAAGACATTACCAGATATATCACAGAAGGAGATAGGGAGATTTCATATAAACATGTGATATTCTATTCCATACTATATATCATTAGGGAAAAGCAAAAGCAAATATGAATGAGCTACCATTGCACAATTATCAGAATAGCCAAAATCCAGTAGACTGACATCAGATAGATTATGAACAGAAAAAGAATCATTTAAAATAGCACCAAATGGGGCAGCCCCAGTGGTTCAGCCATTTCGTAGTGCCTTCAGTCCAGGGTGTGATCCTGGCGACCAGGGATGGAGTCCCGTGTCAGGCACCCTGCATGGAGCCTGCTTCTCCCTCTGGCTGTGTCTCTGCCTCTCTCTCTCTCTCTCTCTGTGTATGTGTGTGTGTGTCTCTCATGAATAAAAATAAAATCTTCAAAAAAATAAATAAAATAAATAAATAAAATAAAATAGCACCGAATATGCATTGTCGCCACCCATACTCTCAATGATATGTCATGTTAGTATGACACATCTTCCCAATGATGCACTAAGAACATCAATTCACTTCTGTGCTATTTTTCCCCAAATCCATAAAATTAATGTAATCATGAGAAAAAAATCAGATAAACCCATGTTCTGGGACATTCTACAATATACCACACCAGCTGTCTCCAAATTCACAAAATCAAGAACAGAGAAAGCCTGAAAACTGATACATTGGAGAATTTTAGTATGTCCTTATGAACATTCTACAATATACCACACCAGCTGTCTCCAAATTCCCAAAATCAAGAACAGAGAAAGCCTGAAACTCATACATTGGAGGATTTTAGTATGTCCTTATGAATAAATGCAATGTTATTACTTGGATTGATTTTAGGCAAAACAGTGTTAAAATAAGTAAATAAATAAATAAACAAACAAACAAATTTTGAAATCCAGATTGAGTCTGCAATTTTTTCAGGATTATCACACCACTGGTAAATACTTGTTTTTATAAACATATCATAACAACACAAAATGTTACCATTAGAAAAAGCTGGGTGAAACATAGAGATCTCTATCCCATATTTGTATTTATTTCCTTAAATATAAACTTATTACAGAATAAAATTTCTATACACAAACAAATAAAAGAAAAAAGGAATAAAAATTTCTTCTCTCCACTCCTCTGCATTTAAGAACAGAAAGACAGATATTTGTGCTCTACTGGTTTCCAGCCGGCCTGTAAAACTTATCACATTGAGTTTTTGGTTATGGAATGTATTTGTTTTTCTTTACACTGTAAAGAGTAATGTAAAAATAACAATCAGGTTCTTTGTCTTTTATTTACACAGCTTGAGAGTCAAGATAAATCTCCTCCCTTCCAGCAGTTCAGCAGGTTCCCCACCATTCTAGCCCTGGAAGAAAGAATTCAGAATGGGCACCATGAGATTCCCCAGCACTGGACAGCAGGAAGTGCTCCCATTCATGCAGGTCTTCTCTCTTACAACTGAAATGTCCTGACACACTACAACAAACAAGTATAGGAAGACTTTTGAAGGTAGAAAGAGGAAGAAGGAAGACTTCAAACAAATTGAGGAAAATGCCAAAGTGAGTACCCTGGTTCCTTTTCTTGTGTTAGGTCCCCTACATGTAAGACAAGATCCTGTAGGTTCCTCCAACCAAGAAACATTCAAAGGCTGAGATCCAGAAAATCAAACCAGAAAACACTAAATCTCAAAAAAAAAAAAAAAAAAGAAAAGAAAAGAAAGAAAACACTAAAACTCCAAAAGCAGCAACTCCTTTGGTCAGAGGATATGTAGATAAGTTGGCCTGAGTGGAGGAAATATTTGGACAAACCTGCCCATGATTTGCACACACTAATGAATCCCCAAAGGGTATCCTCATGCAGGGTTCAATTATTGCTCAGCAGAGACATGGTGTCCATATCCTCCTGGCAGAAGCAGGCAGTGTCCCAATACCCATCCGCCATGGTGTCAGCTACTGAGGAGATAGCTGAGCCTCCATCGCATGGGAACATCATCAATTCTGGGCAAGGCAGTCCTAGTTGACTAGTTTGCACTTCAGGTTTTCTCACCCATGATTTTGGCAGATACTGGGGAGATCATATGAACTCCCTCGCTCAGCAGGGAGAATGAATGCAGTGGTACATGGCAAAGCTGGTTTGTTGCCATAACCCATTGCTAGTGGCGGTCTGAACACTGGGGAACTGAGCCTGGGCTCTCCTTGGGCCTCGAAACACTGAAGTATGATGCAGGAGGCAAGGGAGCTGGACCTGTATTTGATCCTCCACTCCCTGGTGTCAGTGAGGGCAAGGAATGCAGTGGGGAGCAGAGGATCCACTCCCTGAAGGAAAGCAGCTCCATTCAGTCCTGTGCATCCCACCATGGTGTTGACAGGGCCCAGGAACGAGCTTGTCCCACACCCCCACCTGATAAGAGCTGGGAAGTGGCAATCACTGCCCCACCTTCTCCAGCAGAGAGTAAGCAGCAGAGTGGTAAACATTTTCATTTGAGCCACCTGGAAGCTGACATGAACACCCTTCCCCTTTTGCTGCACCTCAGCGGGAGGATCGCTTGTTTGAAGAAAAATAACTGAGGATCAAACATATCATTATATAATAGCCATAATACCCAGGATCCAATAAAAAAGTATGACATGTCAAGTACCAGGAAGATAAAATCCTGAATAAGAAAGGAGAATCAACTGACACCAGCACTGAGATCACTCACATGCTGTAATTATTGGACAGGTAGTTTTAGGCAACTCTCATAAAACCCATGTGGTGTAAAATTACAAGCACTCTACAACAAATGGAAAAAATAGAAATGCAGAAATTAAAGAGAAATCATCAAAACAAACCAAATGGAAATTTTAGAACTGAAAAAGATAACAGAAGTCATTGACAGAAAGGAAACTCTCCAGAGGGACTCAAGAGTAGGTAACACTTCTTTTTTTTTTTTTTTTTTTTTAACACTTCTTATTTGTTTGTTTTCTTGCTTATTTGTTGAAACCAATAATGGGCTCCATTCCTCCTGCACAGTTCCCTCCTCCTTGACTGATCCGCTGAGGCTGTCACCAGGGGGCTCTGTGCACCTGCTCAGAGCTGGCCAGGCCTGAAACCCACTGAAAAGGTTCCACCTGCCTGGGCCCTGCACTGGTGCTTACTGCCAGAGGGAGAGATGACAGCAGCTGTCTCCTCCCAGGGGACAAACCCATAGCTCTCACCCACTCCAGAAATCCACCTTGGATGGAAGCCACTAGCTGGGCTGAGGGTCCAGAATCAGATAGAATTGTGGGCTCCTATTTACACAACATACCCCCAAGCGCACCCTTCATCCCGGAGCTGAGGAGGAGATAAACAAAACATCCCAAAAGAAATAAAAGTTAAACTGAGATATGACTTCACACCAGTCATAACAGCTAATAGACACAACATAGGAAACAGCAGGTGTGGGCAATGGTGTGGAGAAAGGGGAAACGTCTTGCACTATTGATGGGTGTGCAAATTTATGTAGATCCTTTGGAACACAATTTGAAGGATATTCAAAGCGTTAAAAATAGAAATACTCTGTGATTCAGCAATTACCCTCCTGGTATTTACCCAAAGAATACAAAAATAATAGCTCAAAGGGATACATGCTCCCTGATGTTCATAGTGGCATTTTGAGCAATACCAGAGTGAGCCCCACTGATAAATGGTTAAAGTTATATATATATATATATATATATATATATATATATATATATATATATATATATGATGGAATATTACTGAACCACAAAAAGAATCACATTTTATCATTTGCAAAGATGTGGATGGAGCTAGGGAGTATAATGCTAAGTGAAGTAAGTCAATCAGAGAAAGACAAATACTATATAATTTCACTCATGAAGAATTTAAGAAATGAAACAATGCATCATAGGGGAAAAAGAGAGGAAAACAAGAACGAACCCTTAACTCTAGAGAACTAACTAATGCTTACTAAATGGAAGGTGGATGGAGGGATGGGTTACAAAGGTGGTGCAGGGGTTTAGGAGTGCACTTGTGATGAGCACAGTCTCATTTATTTAAGTCTTGAACTACTAAATTGTACTCCTATTACACATTGTGTTAATAATTGAAATGTAAAGAAAAACTTAAATAAAAAAGAGACATCCCAGAGACCAGAGCCAGTTTTAAGGCCAGGGAATCTGTGGAAATTCCACAGCATGATCTTGACTCCTCTCCTTCTTCTCCCCTTCCTCAGCCACTTCCCATGTTCATGGGGATCTCAGAGGCATCCTTAGGAGGGATCCATCCACCTTTCTTCTTCATTCCTAACATGTGCCTATTTTCATTTCAGGGACCAATTCTTAGATCGTGGTGACTCAGGAGACTTCATGGCAGTGTCCCCAGGAGGGACAGTCACTTTCAGGAATGCCTCCAGCGCAGGACTCTATCCATACTGGATCTAGGCAAAGATTGGCCAAGTCTGGAGCATTTATTTATAATAAAAACAATAAATACTGATTTCTCAGGCTCCCTTCTTGGGAACAAATCTGACTTGACCAACTACTAGTGCCCAGCCTGAGGACGAGGATGAGTACCCCTGGGGGCTACACTATAGTGGTGCTGGGCCCAGTGAGAAACCAAGATGAGGAAGGGACACATACACTTTGTTTCATCAAGTGTGGATACAAATATCATGTGATTACTGACATCTAACGGTCAAATACATGAGCCCAGAGCACTATAAATGCAGACTGGTCATGGGGAGATGGGCCTTGGGAAGGGTCTGGTCTGATTTCCATCCCTGGGTGAATGCCAACATTGAAAAGTATATGAGTGACTCAGGAGGCATTAGTTCACAAAAACCCAAAATCAGATATTTTGTATTACAAAATATCTGTTGGATCAGGACTATAGATTGAGGCTAAATACATTTCCTTTACAGAAAAAAATGAAAAATCGAGAAGTGTTCATTTAGTATTTTCTTGATGCTTACTTTATCAGGTTGCATTTCAGTGCAATGAAACTGTGTTGCATACTTAAAAATAATAATAGCAATTTTTTTTAAAGGGAGGCCTGCTTAGTTCAGGGGTTGAACTCCTGCCTTCAGCCCTGGCCTTGATCCTGGAGTACTGGATTCGAGTCCCATTTTGGGCTCCATGCATGGAGCCTGTTTCTCCCTCTGCCTGTGTCCCTGACTCTCTGTGTGTGTGTGTCTTTCTTGAATGAATAAAAACTATTAAAAAATAAATAAATAAATAAATAAATAAATAAATAAATAAATAAAATAGTGATGCTTATAAACCTTTTGGGAAAGGATTCTTCTTTCCTAACATTCTCATTTAAATTCTATCTTACCAAAGAACATATGTTGAAATTGTGGAGCTCAGGACTTCGAATGTGACATTATATGGAAAACGGGTACTGCAGATGTAATTAGTACAGATGCAGTGATTAAGGGGGTTGGGTGGCCTCCTAATTCAATTGATTCCTGTGCTTGTACCATGACAGTCAGATGGAGACAAGCAGGGATCCGTGGAAAGGTGGATACAAAGAATGTGGTTCTGCAGCTGCAGAGAGG
The DNA here is from genome assembly GCF_011100685.1 of Canis lupus familiaris. NCBI lineage: Eukaryota > Metazoa > Chordata > Mammalia > Carnivora > Canidae > Canis > Canis lupus. The sequence continues at coordinate 25,481,483 of NC_049247.1, forward strand.
GAACCCCAAAATTTGTCCTCAAATTTATTACAGTTATGGAGAGGCAAGAAGGACTCCTCTGCAGGTTTCAGACAGATCATGGCCACTCCCTACAAAGGGGGGAGGTGTGTATGAACAGCAGAAATGCATAGACATGGCCAACAAGCACATGAGGAAATGCTCCGCATCACTTGCCATCAGGGAAATGCAAATCAAAAATAATAGTGAAAGGGAATAGAAGGGAAGGGAGAAGAAATGGGTAGGAAATATCAGAAAGGGAGACAGAACATAAAGACTCCTAACTCTGGGAAACGAACTAGGGGTGGTGGAAGGGGAGGAGGGTGGCGGGTGGGGGGGAATGGGTGACGGGCCCTGAGGGGGACACTTGACGGGATGAGCACTGGATGTTACTATGTTGGCAAATTGAACACCAATAAAAAAATAAATTTATTATAAAAAAACCACAATGAGATACCACCTCACACCAGTGAGAATGGGCAACATTAACAAGACAGGAAACTACAAATGTTGGAGAGGATGTGGAGAAATGGGAACCCTCTTGCACTGTTGGTGGGAATGTGAACTGGTGCAGCCACTCTGGAAAACTGTGTGGAGATTCCTCAAAGAGTTAAAAATAGATCTGCCCTACGACCCAGCAATTGCACTGCTGGGGATTTACCCCAAAGATACAGATGCAGTGAAACGCGGGGACAAGTGTACCCCGATGATTATAGCAGCAATGTCCACAGTAGCCAAACTGTGGAAGGAGCCTCGGTGTCCATCGAAAGATGAATGGATAAAGAAGATGTGGTCTATGTATACAATGGAATATTCCTCAGCCATTAGAAATGACAGATACCGACCATTTGCTTCAACGTGGATAGAACTGGAAGGTATTATGCTGAGTGAAATAAGTCAATCAGAGAAGACATTACAATGGTCTCATTCATTTGGGGAATATAAATAATAGTGAAAGGGAATAAAGGGAAAGGAGAGAAAATGTGTGAAAATATCAGTGAGGGTGACACGACATGAGAGACACCTAACTCTGGGAAATGAAGAAGAGGTAGTGGAAGGGAGGTGGGCAGGGGGTGGGGGTGAATGGGTGATGGGCACTGAGGGGGGCATTTGGCGGGATGAGAACTGGGTGTTATGCTATATGTTGGCAAATTGAACTCCAATTAAAAATTTAAAAATTTTCAAAAATATAGTAATAGATGCTGTTGAACACTAACTTCCATAAAGATATCTCAGAATACTTGTTAAATATTGATCTATGAATGTGTCCTGTGCACCTACCAGCCCTTTAAACCAGCTCCACTGTCCTCTGATCAGTGATGCTTGACATGATACACCCTTAACTTTCACCTTTTGTCGTAACTTCTCTGGTGACACATTAATTGGCTATTTGTGCACATGGTTGTTCTTTAGATAGGGAAGCATCACTTCACAGAATGAGACCAGAGTAATCGTGTGCTGTGTATACAAATCATGGTATCTAGAGATAAGACATGGGGGTGTGGACAGGGCCCTGGTAAGCTGGTGAAAGCCCCTGGGCTCCCAGGGCTTTGATCCCAGATGGGGTGGATGCGTGACCAACAGGGGGAGCTGTGGACCTGTAGGTGTGGACCTTACATAACTGTTCAGGGAGGAACCTTCACTCAAGGAAGCCTGGGTCTGTGTGCTGAGCCCTCTGATCACTGATGGGGACTCAAGAGCTGTGTCCTCTCAGGCCTGGAAGAGTCCCCTGAGCAGGGACTGCGTGTGGTCTCAGCAAGTTCTTCCTCCAGGGCTCTCCCCAGGGGGGAAGCCAACTCCCAACCTCCACAATGGGGTGTGAGCTGAGCTCCAGCACCAGGGCTCAGGGAGGGGCTGGGAAATCACTAGATGGACTTCATTTGCATGGACACCCTCTGGTAGAAAATAATGGGGGTAAAAGGAGGCATCTGCAGAAGCCCACCTGGTGTGGGGACCGTCACCATGTCCTGGACTCCTGTCTCCTGATGTCCTTCTCTCAGTGCACAGGTACAGACAGGCCTCACATACCAGGTCCCAGTTCTTAGGCTCCATCAGCCCCTCTGGCTCAGCTACTGGGAAGTTTTCTCTGGTTTTTGCTCCATTACCCATCAGTGTCTGTGTTTGCATGTCTCTATCCCAACCTTTGCGGACCCAGTGCCCTCCCTCTCTGCATCTCCTGGAACAACAGTTAGACTCATCTGCACCCAGAGCAGTGGCCCCAGTGTTGGCAGCTACTACAAACACTGGTTCCAGCAGAAGCCACGGAGCCCTCCCCGGTACCTCCTGTACTACTACTCAGACTCAGATGAGCACCAGGGCTCTGGGGACCACAGCCACTTCTCCTGATCCAAGGATGCCTCAGGAAAGGCAGGGCTCCCTCATCTCTGGGCTACAGCCTGAGGACTAGACTGACCTTCACTGTCTAATCAGAAACAATAATGCTTCTCACAGTGACAGTGGCAAATCAGGACATGGGACAAAATCTTTCATCTCTTCAGATTCTTCTACCATGAAAATTTATACTTGTAAAATAAGTTGTATATATATACTGCGTACTTACAAGTGCCACCTGGTTCATAATGGGTTTATTCTAAATTATCTCTTCAGTGTCTCTATGTCCTTAGAAAAAACATAAAACAAAAATAAAACAAAACACTTATATGTGGTAATATTCATGTTACCTGGGTTTCCAAATGTCATAAAACCGGATTCTCTGCTGGTAAATATTTTTCTCCTGAAATGAGGACAAAGAGCCTTTCTTTGACTTTATCCCCCTCAGAGGTCTTAGACTATCTAAGCAGAGGGTGCCGTCCTCCCCAGCATGGATTCAGCACCTCCAGGGCTCAGAGCAGAGCCTTCCCTTCCCTCCCAGGCTCCAGTGCTCAGAAGTGGTCAAGGTTCACTGTGTCTTAGGCCTGAGCACTAGGATCTGGGATGTTGTGTGAGGACACAGGCCCTGGGAAATTCCATTCTCAGAGCTGGATGGGATCATTTGCTCAGCACCTGAGGCTTCCATTGTGCAATTGAAGAGAAGGGTTCAGTCAAAGAGGGAATTTGGGACCATGAACCATTTTATGGAATATGAGATTTGGGGGATGTTGCACCATTACTGGGAAAATGCTCAGCCTGCCTCAGTGAATTTGGGTGATGTGGGTGCGTGAATGAGCATCTGCTATAGCTGCCAACAGGTTAATGGAGACTCTTGTGAGTGGGTGTCCTTAGCCCAAATGTACTGACTCTGTCTCCCTCTTTCCTTAGTCCCATTGTAGCTTTTCCATAATCCAGGGATGTGAGGGCTGTGGACGTCAAGAGTAAGAACGCTCCCATGTGTACATGTGTCCCTCCCCTAGGGAACCTCTTGATGAGCCCATATCCAAGGTCCCCTTCTCTTGCACAAGAACAGTAGAAACACAGAGGTTACTCTGGCATTGGTACCACAGCTCCCAGGCAGAGATCCTACATTGTGACCCAGAACAGCATTGAATGACCAGCCAGGGGTGCAAGTCTGATTTTCCAGGTATGGGTGTGTTGACAAAAACACCTTCGACCACCTTGGGCTGCTGCCTGTGGAGAGATTGGTCATCATTGCTGTTGAGCAGCATACTACCATTATCACACAGAGAACTTCTGTTTCCTGGGGACGTGTGTTAACGTCTATCCTCCACGTCTTATTCCATCACTCCCCTGTCCCTGCCTGTGACCAACAGAGGCTCAGAATCGGGCTACAAATGCTTTGTATCTTGCAAGAAAGAGAATGATTGATAGTTCAGACTTTTTTAAGTGTAAAATGTTAATGAAAATACCTCCTTTTGAACATATTCATCTCCCAATGAAAAAATAGTTATGTGGATTTCAGAACCGATATGACCCCACTGTTGCTGGGCTGCAATGAGAAGAAGGCCAGTTGTGTGACGCAGAAGAATCATGTGGCCTCTGCCCAGGCCCTGCCTATCCCCTGGTGCATTCCTAAGAATTTAGTAGAATTCCCTGAGTCCTGGAATCTTGGTGATATTGATTTTCTCTCTTTCTTTTCATATTGGAGCTTTGCAAGCTCCAGAATTCATGGGTGCTGGGTCATGTTTTCCCAGTGAGCAGATGCGAAAAGACCCCTTACAAAAATGTACACAGAGAACTACTGCACATGTGTAAAGATTTCCCACATGATGTTTCACTGGAGGATTACACACTGAAGCAGTGAGGTAGCACCAGACTCCCATAAGCATGACGAAAATTCAATACAACATCAACATCAGATGGTGTCCAGGATGTGGCGCAGCAGGAACTCTCCTTCACTGCTGGGGGTGGATACCAAATGCCCCAGCCACTTTGGAACATGCCTGGGCAGTTTCTTGCAGAGGTAAACAAAATCTTAGAGATATAATACAAAATCCACGCTCTTAGGTAATTCTATAAATGAATTACTAGTGTTCACCCAAAATATGTCCCTAAATATTTATTCCTATTTTATTGATGATTGCCAAGCTAACAAATATGTCCTGCAAATGGTGAATGGGTAAAGATATTCTAGTATGTCCATACATGGAATGTGATTCAACAATTCAAAGACATAAATTTTCAGGGCAGAGGAAGACATTGGGGAGATTTCCATGTATATTTCTAAGTAAAAGAAGCCAATCTGAAGAGACTAGATCAGTGAGCATGGAGGAATGGGGGAAAGGACCCCTGGACACCAGATCAGCCCAAGGTCCACATGTCTCTTGGAACCATCAGAGAGCAGTGGTGCTCCCTTGTACATCCCCTGGGAGTGTCTGTCTCTGGGCATTTTGCAGGTGCTCCTGTGTCACTTCTGGGTGAAGCCCTACCCCCGACTCCTATATTCTCTTATGCTAAGCTGGAGCCCTAACTAAAGTCAAAGGAGGAGCTTGTATAACCTTAGGAAAGAGGAAAGTTTGCATGAGAAACCTCCCCCAAAATGTGAGTATCAGGAGAGCACAGAGAATGGATTGGTAGGCCCAGGCTTGGAAGTGAGGCTCAGGATCCAGGTCTGTTTGTCTCTGCCCTGTTCCTCACATCCCTCCCTCACTGCATAGGTAATTTCCAGATACCTTGGGCGACAATATAAAACCATCTGGAGATCCAATGGGTCAAATAACAAAGTCTCCGTTTCTAGGATTTTGCTCTAAGTCCTTCTTATGGGATACACTGGATCGAGACAGATGAGATAAACGGACAGATTTATATCACCCAACAAAACCTGGACTTCGGATTGTTGCAAGGTCTCCTCTCAAATTATTCGTCACCACCAGAAACAAATTCCCCTCCAGGAAATGATCTTTCAGACACATGCCTTTTATTTCTAGGATCAGCTCCAGGGAGAACCATCCATCAGAAGTCACAAGTAGAAAAGGGGGCAAAGTGTCCTCCTCTCTCTCTTCTCTGTACAATATCCTTGGCTCTGCAGTTTCTCAATTTCTCTGTGCTTCCAGAGTTCAGACTAAGCCTGTGCTCACCCACCATCCTCAAGGTCACAATCTCTGGAATGCAGATTCCCAGTCACCAGGAAACACCAGCAACATCCTGTATAACTGGGTTCCTGTCAGCGGGGCAGCCAGGACATGCCCTGAACACCTGATCTCCTGGGACAAGGCTGATTCTCAGGAATCCCAAAGGTATCTCTGTCCCTATGGGCAGATCATCTCCTGACCATCCCTGGGCTCCAGTCAGCACCTGAGGCAATCAATACATTGATTCTGGGAGCCCAGCATCAGTACTATTCCCACGGTTCTCAGAGTCCATGGTGACGTGGAACACACACTCCCAGTACTCACAGGACTGGACTCTCACACACTGAGTCACTCCCCTGACACCTTCAAAGAGGCTGGACTTCTATGGAGAAAACTTCTTTCCCAGCTCTGGACCACATGCTCTCATCTCCATGTGTCCACCACTCACATGTGGGACCTTTGACAGAAACTTTGGGTGCAGCTGCCCTTGGGTATTAGAAATCCCTTCTTGTAGTCACGGGTGGCTGAATGACCAAGAAATCTGTCCTGAACATGCTGGGTACCAGGCAGAGGGACTACAGCTGTGTCCACCCCAGAGTCAAGTCTGACCTCAGATTGCTCTGCCCTGGAAGCTCTGTATGTCTTTGGTGATTCGGTGGCTGACATGGCTCTGAAGTTTGTAGGCATAGGCTCTCCTTGAGCTTCCTTAGCCATCACTTTGGACTTTCCTGATTATAGAATAAAACTCATAATACTAAACCTACGACCAAAAATAGAAAGTCGATTTCATAAAAAGTCTGTTGACTCCCTTTCAACCAAGAACAGAAGGCCATCTTTTACAGTTGTTTTTGCATCCAATTTCTTGGCCAGAGTTTCTATCCATATTCCCTCTCACTAAGCACAGATCTGGGACAGGTGTATAGTGTTTCCACCTGCAGCCTCACAATGACTTTGTCACTGAGTTTAAATAAATCTTACTGTGAGGAACATTGTGTAAAAAGGCCACATCCATTTTAAATGCACAGTTGACTAACTGGTGACTCACACATCACTCTGTCCCTTGGTCTCTGTCAGAGCAACTTCAGCAGTCACTCCTGTCTTACAAGAACTTCCAGCATCTTTATCCCTCTGCTCTGATGTCAGCGACACTCGCAACCTCATAAGGCTGGGCTCCTGCAGTCTTGTGACCATGTGCTGGGAAGAGAGTCCCTAGGAGGGAATCCCTGCCAACAGTGTGTGGGAAACTATTGTGACAACCAAGTGTAAGTAGGGACAGGTGACGAAGATTCTCAGTATATTATCTACTAGGAATGAATTCAAGAGCTTCTACCCAAAACGTGGCCAGATTTCTCCCTGTCTCTTCATCGATGTACAAACCTCTGAGGAAGGAATCCTCTAGAACTCAGGGAGGAGTCACATAACAGGAGAGAACACAGCATCTTGCACAGAAAGTTCCAAATGTGCATAGGGACCCGTCAATGCTCTGGACTTGATCCTGATCCAAGAAGAGTTTGTATAGAGATACCACCTCAGTTCTGAGGGAAAAACACCCAAGAAGCTATGGACACATATCCATGAGAAATCTAAATGAAGCAGAAAGTTTTTCCTCTGGAAATGGGAGGTTACATAAGGGGACTCCTGTCCTGGCCCTAAAGCAGTGGACAGAGCAGTGGGGAGGCACACTTTGTTTTAGATGGGCTCCGATCACCAAGTCACACAATAGTGTATCTGGGATTGGACACCAGGGGGTGATGGGGTCCATTTCTGAAGAGTCAAGGATAATTATAGCTGGGACCTGCCACCAGGCACTGCCTGTGTCCTCTGCTGAGGGCTCACACCTGGGACCTCCCTAACTCAGGTTTCTACACAGCCCCTCCCCTCCCCTGCCCACATCCTTCACATCCCCAGGCAGAGGGACTTGACCCAGGGCCACTGAGGGACCAGACAACTGGGGACTTATTTGCACGGGAGAGCGCCTCCCTCTCCCAGAGGATGAAGAGGGGAAGGGAGAGATGAGGGGAGGCTCTGCTCAGCTGTGGGACCACAGAAGGCAGGATCAGTGAAGACCTCCACCATGGCCTGGTCTCCTCTCCTCCTCACCCTCCTCGCTCACTTCACAGGTGAATGGATGTGGAGACCGTGAAGGGGGCTTGGGAGGATGTGTGCCATCCTGCATCCTTCTCTTGTCTCTAGACCCCAGCATCACCCTCTCTGTGTCTCTCCCCCTTTCAGGGTCCTGGGCCCAGTCTGTGCTGACTCAACCGGCCTCCGTGTCTGGGCCTTGGGCCAGAGGGTCACCATCTCCTGCACTGGAAGCAGCTCCAATTTTGGTTATAGCAGCTATGTGGGCTTGTACCAGCAGCTCCCAGGAACAGGCCCCAGAACCATCATCTATAATACCAATACTCGACCCTCTGGGGTTCCTGATCGATTCTCTGGCTCCAAATCAGGCAGCACAGCCACCTGACCATTGCTGGACTTCAGGCTGAGTACGAGGCTGATTATTACTGCTCATCCTATGACAGCAGTCTCAAAGCTCCCACGTTGCTCCAGGCCTATGGGGAAGTGAGACTTAAACCTACTTACCCATCTACAAAGTGAGTGAGCGCCCCAGCAGCTGCCTGCTTAGGCTCCCCCTGGGTTTCTGCTGATTCTTCAGTTGATGCTCCAGGTCCAGTTGCATCTTGGGGTGCCTCCTGGGAATGGAGACTCCTTCATCGTCTCTCACCTCAGAGTCACTCAGATTAGCCCCATTTGTACACAACGAGTCTTTAAAAATACCGAAAATTTTGTGCTCATGAGCTGGGACAGTTTCTTCTAGACTAGTGAACATTCTCTTATCATCTTCTGATTTTTCAGTAAATGAAACTCTCATAAGTCATGAAGCTGTCATGGTCCTTCAGCCCCGTCCCTGCTCTGCTGTTGCACATGTCAGCGCTCTGTGCAGCTGGGATCATTGTTCCCTTAGCTTCAACCAAATGACTAGTTCTCATTATTTGATGTTGTATTGAACACATAAATCAATGCCATACTCAAAATTATATAAAGTAAAAAAAAATCTTTGTAGAGAAAAATCCCGATGTGCTTGTTTATGGAAACTTTTTTCATATTACCTCAGGTGAAAGGAATAAAAATCTACACATTAATTTTTATACCAGCTTTTTAAAATTATCAGACTTGAATTAAGAAAAGCGTCCTCCAACATTATGAATAGTCATAAAGAGTGATATTAATCAACATTTAAAGAAAATAAGTTTTGAAGTTCAAAAATATGCATGAGTATTAACTGCACATTTCTTTATTTTATTTTTTTATTCATGAGAGAGAGAGAGAGAGGCAGAGACACAGGCAGAGGGAGAAGCAGGCTCTGTGCAGGGAGCTCAACAAGGGACTTGATCCCAGGAGTCCAGGATCACGCCCTGGGCCGAAGGCAGGTGCTAAACCGCTGAACCACCTGGGGATCCCCTAATGGCACATTTCATAGGGAAGAAGAACATACCACAGGCTACATTCCACATCACTGGAATTCATTGTATTTTGGAAGAGACAGGAATCTGGAGGTGGTAAGGAGGCCAGGGATTGACAGCAGGTGGAGGAAGGAGGAGGGTGAGTGTGTGAGGTGACTGTATTCATGATAATGTCACTCTCCTCTACAGCACTGTGACAGCAGCCACACCACACTGCTGTGCTGTCACAGCTCAGCAAACTGTACCCCAGAGTGACAGCACCTTCGTGCAGGCAGAGAATGTCATCTAGGTTTCTGGGGGCTGTGATGGGGCACAGGGTGACATCATCCCATCCACTGATCCAAGGAGGTGTGACCCTGTGTGGGAGTGGGGAGCTGTGACCAGAATGCAGTGCTCCTCCTCTGGGGGATGAAGGTATGAGAGAGACCCCCAGCTCTGCCTCCCTGTGGCTGGGGATCTGGGGGTGTGCAGGTGGGTGCAAAGCTTGGGGTTCATCTCCATCCCCACTTCTTCATGACACCTGATGTCCAGGCACTGCAGCCTGACCTTGGACATTCAGCTTGTGCTCCTCTGTGACTCCTCCTCCCCCTGGGGTTTGAAAGTCTGCAAACATCCCTCCCAACACACACTCACTGTCCTCAATCCTCCCTGAAAATTCCCTTGCAGGACATGAAGAGGGGCAGGTCTCACCTCATTGAACACACGACTCACCCCTGAGGACTCGCAGCAGACAGGAGGACTCACTACGCCACATGCTCCTGGGACGCTGCAAGGAAATCCCCGGGAGTCAGCCTGGTTTGAGGGATCAGGTCTGCAGGACTCCTGTCCCCCATCTTGCACTAGGGGAGGGGACCCAGGAACTGGACTCAGGTTCCTGCCCCCCTACACGACCACACCCACCCCGAGGTCTGCTCACCAGGACTGCACAACCTGTCTATGTCTCTCGTCCTTGCAGGGTCATGGGCCCAGTCTGTACTGACTCAGCCGCCATTAGTGCTTGGGGCCCTGGCCAGAGGGTCACCTTCTCCTGCCTTGGAAGAGTCCCAGTATTGGTGATTATGGTGTGAAATGGTACAAGCAGCTCAAAAGGACAGACCCCAGACTTCTCATCTATGGCAATAGCAATTGATCCTCGGGTCCCCAATCAATTTTCTGGCTCTGGTTTTGGCATCACTGGCTCCTTGACCACCTATGGGCTCCAGACTGAAAAATAGGCTGATTACTAGTGCTTCTCCAGTGATCCAGGCCTGTGGGGCTGTTAGAGGAAAACCTGCTATTCCCAGAGCAGTGGGGATCCCTATGCTGCCCAGACTTCCTGGCCAAGTCAGCTGTTTCCTTTCTCTTTGGCTGAAATCCAGAACTGAGGCTCACTGCAGAGAATTTTGCATACAGTTCTGTCCCCATTGGCTTAAAATCTATCTACCAACCCTGTCCTTGGCAGCAACATATGGGGAATTTTATAAAAATGAATTGAAATTCCTAGTGCCAGGGACTGTCTAGACAGTAGACAGAGTCCACGATGTAAAGGAAGAACCAGGGGCACAGAATTCAACTGCATCTGAGTCAAGACACGTCAGGAATGTCCAATATGTGTCCTGAGACCAAAAGCTCCCATGAATAGGCCCCCAAATTCCCATCTACTATGATAGTTAGACCCTTGGAGCACCTGGTCAACAGCAACTCTGGCTCTCTGGCCATCTGTGGGCTGAGGACAGAGGATGAAGGGGCCCCCCCTTAAAGCTCCTGTGACAGCATCTCAGGGTTCATGCAGATCCCCTGGCTTGTCATAACTGAGATCAGAACACTTTTCTCATCTGGCAGAATGGGTCTCCATGTATTGGTGAGGTTCAGCCTGTGGCTTCTGTTTCTGAGGCTCTTGCTACTGCTACCATCGGCCCACGTCTTTCCAAGGACACCATGTGGGAATGAGGGCTCCTCCTTCCCTCCCTTCCCCCAGAACTCATAGCAGCCCCTTCCTAGACAAGGGGTCTCAGAAGACACAGAAGGGCTATGGCTCCCATCTGGTTGGGACACAGAATCTCTTTGACCTCAATTCAGAGACAAGGGAGTGGTAAGCCCACTGTGTTCATCTCTCACCTGACATCTGAGGAATCTGGGGTTCCTATTCTTGGTCATTTACCTATTTGTTCAAGTTTCAACGCTATGCTATCCTCCCATTAGTCTTCAGGGGAATGCCTATTTTTTGTATTTCTGTTTCTTATGCTCCTGCTGCTGACGCCATGGACCAAGGTCCATCCAGGGGAACCACATGCAAAAGAGGCTCCTCCTATCCCTTCTGTCCTCAAAGCTACTCAGAGCAGCCCATTTGTAGACAAAGAGGCTTCATGAAAACAAAAATTTCTTGTCTTTATCAGGTGGGGAACACTTACGTCTATGCTGATTTATATTCATTTTTTTCTTTGTGATTTGAATTAAATGAAAGAAATTATTTTGCACTTGAAAATATCATGGGACCTCAACTGTACCCATGAAGTGCTTGAAGACTAAGTCAGCCCTTATTTTAATCTGATATTATTATCTACATGAGTATAACTGGCACTGACCAGTTTCTAATCTTGGGTGTTTTCTAAATAGATGCCAGTGTAAAATTAAATAAATACATCCAAAACATTTGCCACAGGGAAACCTCCATGTGAATAATTACAGCAGATTCATTCACAATCATTAAAAACTGCAAGTGCCTAGAAATCCACATGTGGATATTAATTCCAAGTTTGTATCTAATCACCCAAAGCTGGGACCGACTAAGATGTTACCCAGGAAGGGGCCCACGTATAAAACATGATATGTTCATTGTAGGATCACAGTTTAACCACATTTTAAAAGATGCAAATCTTCCAAGAGAAGGCAGACATCTGCCATCCCTGGGGTCTACGGAAGAAAAGGGGTTGAACGTGTGGACAGTCATCTTCTTATGGCAGGCCCGTCAGACCACTACATTTATCCTTCTGCAATTTTTTTATTTTCAAGCATAAGCCCGGACAGTGAGTCTTCTTTAGTAAGAATGGTGCCACCCACAGTGACAATGATATTTTAGCGGAATTCATATGTTTTCCCTTCCCTCTGAATCTTGGGTCTGTACACAATATCCCCTCACTTACCACAGCTGCCTTTCCTGACTGGCATGTTTCCAAACCAAATCCACGGGACTCCCCGCATTGGAAACTGAGACTAGCAGCTCTGAAGAGGGCAGGAATGTCTACAGAAAGCAGCCCTGGGCTCTGGCTTCAAGGCAGGAGCCCCTCCAGGTAGAGTGGACACATTCCTGCCATCAGGAGGCAGTATGGGTTTGGGAGGCTCAAGGTCCTGAGGGATGCTGGCTATGTCCCCACAGGCCTGTGAGGGTCAGGATCCTGCTCAGATCTGTCAGGTGTGTGATCTGATGACATCTGTGATCAGTTATGTCTGCTGCCCTGGCTGGAGCACAGGGACAGTGAGTACAAACCACTGCCCTGCCTGCAGGGTGTCCACGGTCACACCTGTCACCTGTGGGGTTCCACATCAGGGCCTGTCTGGAGAGGCACAGAGAAGGGGGTCTCCTCTGTGACCAGAAATGTCTCCTCTCCCTGAGGAGGGCAACTCTCCACATGAAGAGCTAGTTGTATGGAGTGAGTCCTTGGAAGAACTGAGCCTTCATGGGGCAGAACTGGGTCTTCTGTTTCCCTTCTCGCCCCAGAGCTAAGGATGGGGACTGGACCAAGGGAGGCGCATCGTAAGTGTCTGTTGAGTATGAGCTGAAGGACTCTTCCATGCAAGATGAGATCTGGGACAGGGTGTTGGGCAGACTCCAGGGTAGTGGATTCAGGGGCTTCATTCCGTGGTGGAACACAGAGGGGCAGGAGTCCTGGGGGGACACCTGAGAAATCAGAAGTGGGGCCTGAGGACTTTCAAGCACTTGCAAGTGAGCTCCATAAACAGGCTTTGGTGCAGGCACCTGGGGAGGCCATGTCTGCGTGTGAGAGATAAAGTCTGGGTGCAGCGATGAGGGAGAGGCACAGGCCGCGAATCTGAGAGAACTGACTTCTCAGTTTGCACCTCCATTCTTGTTAAATACCAACCTTGGAGGAAGCAGATGGGTAGGAAGGTACCAGTCCATCTCAACACTGTGCGGAGGGTATAAGACCTGGGATCCAAGGCTCGGGTGGGTCCTGAAGGCCCAAGAGCTGGTGTCTCCACCATGGACGGAATCCTGTCTCCCTCCTCCATGTAGTCACAGGCCAAGTGAGAAGAGTGGTCACTGTCTCCCAAGAACCAGCCTCTTCCAGGCCTTACCCCTGTACCATTGCTTCCAGCAGTTTATCACCTGCCTCTTAACTGGAGGCCTAATAAGAAATTATTTCCTTTTAAGTTATTGTTTATTTATTTGTGAGAGAGATGAAGAGAAAGGAGGTGGCATAGTAGAATCCTTGCTCAGTGGGGAGCCAAACACAGGACTCCATCCCAGTACATCAGGATCATGACTTGAGCTGAAAGATGATTAACCAACTGAGCCACCCAGGCACCCTCTAATTACACATTCCTAAATACAGATTAAAAATGAGAAAATTGGGGATCCCTGGGTGGCTCAGCAGTTTAGCGCCTGCATGCAGCCCAGGGCGAGATCCTGGAATCCTGGGATCAAGTCCTGCATCAGGCTCCCTGCATGGAGCCTGCTTCTCCCTCTACCTGTGTTTCAGCCTCTGTGTGTGTGTGTGTGTGTGTGTGTGTGTGTGTGTGTGTCTCATGAATAAATAAATAACATCTTTAATAAATAAATTAAAAATAAAATGAGAAATTGGTAGACAGGACACAGGACGAACACTGCATGGCCAGTTGCTGGGGAATATTGTAAAAAGTTGTAATCACAGACTGATTCAGAAGCTGGACTCAGGCACTCTGAGGTAATTCAACTCTGTCCTTGTCTGTGGATGGTGGGTTCTGCTTGACTTAGCTGCTCCCAGAGTGTGCTCCAAGAATGTATCCTTGAAATAGTGATGTGGTGTTTATATGCTGTACACAGGCCTCAACATAGTAAAAGTATCTTCATAAACATAAGACTTAGTGGATGTGTGTGAGGATCTATTTGTCTTGCTGCTGACCAACACAAGCCTTGTATGCAGTCCTCCTTTGCTTATTAGTCATCTGCTGACCTGGAGTAGCCTTCCTCTTTCTCCTGTCTCTGTTCCCTTGAGGACAGGGGCACATTTCTGCTCATACCTGCGAAGCCCCCTAGAGCGTTGGAAACCCACACCAGGTGAGCAGGGCTGGACATCTTCACTCAGGCACCTGGAATGGAGCAGGGACGTGTGAAGGCAAAGGGTAAGCTGCAGAGAGAGCATGGAGGAGGTCATTGTTGATGTTCTGTAGGAGGAGAGGGGTTCTAAGCAGTCAGTGGGCTCCAGATACTCAGGATGATCACTGGTCAGATAATACCACCTACGTGGAGATGTTTCTCTGTGACTGTCTTTGCTGTGTGTCTCACATTTTATTTTTTTTCCTTTTGTGTATATGTGTTATTACTGTATCCACGAAGCTCAAAACCTAGCCTGACACCAAGGACGAATTCAACAAGTCTCTATTTTTTTATAATAAATTTATTTTTGATTGGTGTTCAATTTGCCAACATACAGAATAACACCCAGTGCTCATCCCGTCAAGTGCCCCCCTCAGTGCCCATCAACCATTCACCCCCACCCCCACCCTCCTCCCCTTCCACCACCCCTAGTTCTTTTCCCAGAGTTAGGAGTCTTTATGTTCTGTCTCCCTTTCTGATATTTCCCACACATTTCTTCTCCTTTCACTTATATTCCCTTTCACTATTATTTATATTCCCCAAATAAATGAGAACATACAATGTTTGTCCTTCTCCAATTGACTTACTTCACTCAGCATAATACCTTTCAGTTCCATCCACGTTGAAGCAAATGGTGGGTATTTGTCATTTCTAATGGCTGAGTAATATTCCATTTTATACATAAACCACATCTTCTTTATCCATTCATCTTTCGATGGACACCGAGGCTCCTTCCACAGTTTGGCTATTGTAGACATTGCTGCTATAAACATCGGGATGCAGGTGTCCCGGCGTTTCATTGCACCTGAATCTTTGGGGGTAAACCCCCAACAGTCAACACCAGGTTCTTGAATGAATGTGTGAATTCACCGGAATAGGATTCCCATGAAGAGGAATAGATCACTTGATGGGATGAGCACTGAGTGTTATACCATATGTTGGCAAATCGAACTTCAATTTAAAAAAAAAAGAGGAATAGATCTAAGGCAAAGACAATGACTTCTGCTTGTGGAACATTTCATATTTGGAGGGCTGAATTGATCAAATAAGAGTTGGGAACTAAGCACTTGATATTAGGACAGAAGAAGAGAAGAACACAGACTTCATTCTTGGTGAAGGTGACAGTCCCATGGACTGGATTAAATGGGTTCCTGCAGGGAAGAAGAAAGGACATGATTAGCCTCCAGCTGCTGATTGAAGAAACCAGAGGGAGTGGCTGGATCATAGAGCATATTCTGAGCACTGAAGACAATGTCCTTGAGCAAATGAACTACAACATACAGGTCAGGTGTATGACCATCTGCTGACAATTCACCAAACCAGGTACCAGGAAAATTGTCATTTGCTTACATAAGCATGAACTTGGTAAAAACACACCATAGGATCAATAAATTCTAATATTTACCTCCTCATCCAAAATTACTTGGAAAGCTCCCATGGTGGCAAATCTATTGAATAATGTTGGTGCAGGAGTTGAGTGTTGACAGAAAAGAAGTTTCTTCACATGGGGGAGGCAAAGATAGAAGCCCAGATATAAATGTCTAAGAATTGGTTCCTCTATTTCTTTCTATTTTTTGACAGTGTGGCGTGCTGTAAACGTAGAATCTGCAAAATGACATACATCATGCTTCTGTCATGGTAGCGATTAGAGCAGTCTTTCTTTAAGATTTTATTTATTTATTCATGAGAGACACAGTGAGAGAGACAGAGACATAGGGAGAGAGAGAAGCAGGCTCTCTGTGGGGAGGCCCATGTTGGACTCGATCCCAGGACCCCAGGATCACCCCCAAGCCAAACACAGACGCTCAACTGCTGAGCTACCCAGGCGTCCCAGGCAATCTTTCTCTTATGACAACTTGAAGTAGTGCAACACAAGGCAATTTATGGCACAGTAGGTAAAAACTCTTATCTGGAAGCAAAACTGATGGAAAACTAACAATGAACGTTTATCCAAAATCACAGACCAATGAAGTGGTTCAAAGTGTGTAGGGTCTTCTCTGGGGTGAAAATAGTTGCCATTGATGTACATTCCTGAAACTCCTGAGAATGAAACACCACTCGAGTGTGAGATACAAAAGAATCAGGTACAATATACTGGAATCGCCGTCTCTAGAAATCAGATGAGAGATGTGAGAATAGACAGGGACCTGGTAAGTTGCAGAAACCAGCTGGACTCAGGTCTTTGGGCCAGGGTGAGTGTGTGCTCTGCAACCAGCAGGGGGCGCGGTGGGACTGCCCTGTGGTCCCTACTCCACTGCTTACTGAGGACCATTGACACTAAGGAGCCTGGTCCTGGGGGCTGGGCCCTGTGCTCCCTGCTGGGGACTCAGGCCTGGCAGAGATTTCTGAGGGATGTCCAGTGTATAATCCTCTACAATGCACACGACAGCTTCTACCCACAGCCTGGAAAGAGTGCTCCCTGGTCCTCAGTGCTGAGGGAACTTCTGGGAGAAGAGGACTCTCCAAACAGAGAGGAATCAGGTAAGAGGAAAGATATCAGCCTCCTGCACAGAACTGGCCATGTGTCAATGTGGACTCATCCCTGCTCTGGACGTGATCCTCATCTATGTGATTCTACAAGAGACATCACCTCAGTCCTGTCCCATGAACAGCCCAGGGATCTGTGGACAGACTCACTATGTGGAGCATGAATAGGGAAAAATGTGTCCTGTGGGGATGGGAGGCCACATAAGGGGACATCTGTCCTGGCCCTAAGGAACTTGACATTGGGCAGTGTAATGAGGAGGCAGGAGTTATCCCTAATGGACTCGTGTCACTATGTTGTACAATGCTGTGTCTAGGCCTAGACCCAGGGAGCACCCTTCACATGTTTCTGAGGGATAAGGGTTGATCAGAGCAGAAAACCTGCCACCTGATACTGCCTGTGTCAGGGCTCATAGCTGGGACCTCTGCACCCCTGTCCCATGCAGCCCCTCCCAGCCCTAGCCCTTTGTGTCTTAAGACACAGGGACTAGGGTCTTATTTGCATGGATGGCCCCTCCCTCTCTCAGAGGTTGAATAGGGGAAGGGAGAGATTAGAGGAGGTCTGCTCAGCTGTGGGTCCCCAGAAGGCAGGATCAATCACTGATGACCTCCAACATGGCCTGGTCCCCTCTCCTCCTCACACTCCTTGCTTACTGCACAGGTGACTGGATATGGGGAAAGAGGAAGGGATCCTGGGAGGGCACATGGGCTCTAATTTTTCCCCTTTTCTGTAGAAAAGAGCATCACCCTCTCTGTGTCTCTCCCCCTTGCAGGGTCCTGGGCCCAGTCTGTGCTGACTCAGCCGACCTCAGTGTCGGGGTCCCTTGGCCAGAGGGTCACCATTTCCTGCTCTGGAAGCACGAACAACATCGGTATTGTTGGTGCGAGCTGGTACCAACAGCTCCCAGGAAAGGCCCCTAAACTCCTCGTGTACAGTGATGGGAATCGACCGTCAGGGGTCCCTGACCGGTTTTCCGGCTCCAACTCTGGCAACTCAGCCACCCTGACCATCACTGGGCTTCAGGCTGAGGACGAGGCTGATTATTACTGTCAGTCTGTTGATCCCACGCTTGGTGCTCACACAGTGCTCTGGGCCTCGGGGGAAGTGAGACACAAACCTGCCATCCCCACTGTGATGGGGCTGCCGGTGCAGTCCTGAAAGTTTGGCCAAGTCAGTGCTTCTTTGTTTGTTTGATATAAACAGGCGTCTGAGACCCCACCTCAAGGAATTTATCTATAATTTTTCCACATTCTCTTAAACTTCTCCTTGAAGCCTGTACTTGGGATCAAGATATTGTATGATTTTCTAAAATTGAGTACCGACTCCTGGGTGCCAAGGTCAGCTGCCCTGAGGACAGAGTCCATGACAGGTCAGGGCAGAAACAGGGACTCTGAATCCAGCTCTGAGTCAGGACACATCAGGAGTGTCCAATATGTGTCCTGCTACCAACAGCTCCATGAGTGGGCAGTCAAATCCTCATGTATTATGATGGCTTGACCTTCTGTGGACCCTGGTCCATTCTCTGCCTCCATGTCTGGCAGCTCTGGCTCTCTGGCCATTGCTGGGCTGAGCCAGGAGGATGAGGTCATGCTTCACTTCCCCTCCAGTGACAGCATTTCAAGGATCACATAGAATCTCAGGTCCTTGAGAACGGAGACCAGAAACCCCTTTGTCATCTGCTGGGAGGGGGAGGCCCCAGCAGCTGCTCTGTCTCAGTGTGTGGCTCCTGTGTCTGCTATTCCTGTTGCCAACATGGGTCCAAGTCCATGCAGGGCTACCACCTGGGTCTCAGTGCTACTCCTTCCCTTGTGACCCCAAAGACATTCACTGTATCATCTTCCTAGAAAAAGGCCTCAAAGAAAAAGAAAGGCCTCAAAGGACACAGAAAGGTCATCTCCCCTATCAGGTTGTGATACAGGGTCTCTTTCTGCTGAAATACATGGAATGGGCATGGCAGGACCAGGCTGATCACCTCCCACCTGACCTCTGAGGAATCCAGGATCTCCATCCTTGGTCATTTAGCTATTTCTAGAAGTTTCCAGACTCATGGAATCCTCTTACTCATCTTCAATATGATTGCCTGTTCTTTTTGCTCATTGAGTGATTGCTTCTGTCACTGATGCACCAATTCCAGAGTATCTATGTCTGAATCATAGATTTGGATCTTCTGACATAACTCCCTTTCCATTCTCATCAATGCTGAATCCTAACCAGGATTTTTTTTTGTTCACTTGCATTCTCTAATACTTGAAGAAAGATGTTGAGTTTATTTATTTAATTTTAAAGATTTTATTGATTTATTCATGAGAGACACAGAGAAAGATAGAGGCAGAGACACAGGCAGATGGAGAAGCAGGCTTCATGCATGGAGCCCAATTTCGGACTTGATCGTGGATTTCAGGATCATGCCCTGGGCTCAAGACAGGCGCTAAACTGCAGAGCCACCCAGGGATCCCCAAGATGTTGAGTTTAATGGTATTTAGGTCACATTTGCATATTCCTGAAATGGTAGAAATGTCTTCCCCCCCACCTCCCCATTAGCTATTTTCCTCGGTGTGAGACTGAGTTTTATGTGTCTGGGAGAGAGTATGTCATCATTGTAAAATTTCTCTGTTTCTATTTATGTGAATTTTATGAGGATTTTGCTTTCACATAGACAACAGTTCTTTCTAGGTCTAGCGAGATCATGTAATTTGATTCTGTTAATTCATTAGTATGACTGTTGCTAGAGCAATTATCTTTATGAAAACCCACTGCATATCTATCATAATTCATAATGGTTATAGGGTCTGAATATATTAGTCTGACAACGCAATCTCACTGTTCATAATTTATTTAGAACACTTGAATCACTATTTCTTTTTTTTTAGTTCACGATATTCTGCAATCTTTCTTTTTCTGTACTCTATGTGTCATGTGTATGTATCCCTATTGTCTTCATTTCCATAAGAGTTTAAAATTTCCATTGTTTTAAATTTCATGTATATATATATGACATTTATTTTTAGAGAGACAGAGAAAGGAAAAGAATGATTGGGGGAGAGGCAGGGGGAGAGGGAGTGAGGGAATCTCTAGCAGACTCCCCACTGAGTGATGAATCTGACATGGTGGGACTCGATCTCATGACACTGAGGTCATGACCTGAGATAAAAACAAGAATCAGACAATCAAACGCTTTTCTGGCTAGAACCATGGAGGGTGCAGAAGAGAAGAAAAAGAGGGTTCCTGCTGTGCCAGAAACCCTTAAGAAAAAGTAAAGGAATTTCACAGAGTTGAAGATCAAGCATCTGAGAAAAAAGTTTGCCCCAAAGATGCTTCAAAAGGCAAGGAGGAAGCTTATCTATGAAAAGGCTAAGCATTGCTACAAGGACTCCAGGCAGATGTACAGAACTGAGATGCGAATGGCAAGGATGGCAAGAAAAGCTGGCAACTGCTCTGTGCCTGCAGAACCCAAATTAGCATTTGTCATCAGGATCAGAGGTATAAGTCAATCTGAGAAGGACAAACATTATATGTTCTCATTCATTTGGGGAATATAAATAATAGTGAAAGGGCATATAAGGGAAGGGAGAAGAAATGTGTGAGAAATATCAGAAAGGGAGACAGAACATGAAGACTCCTATTCTGGGAAACTAACTAGGGGTGGTGGAAGGGGTGGAGGGCGGGGGGTGGGGGTGAATGGGTGACGGGCACTGACGGGGGCACTTGACGGGATGAGCACTGGGTGTTAGTCTGTATGTTGGCAAATTGAACACCAATAAAAAATAAATTTATTAGTAAGAAAATAAAAAATAAAACAGAAAAAAAAAAAAAGGATCGGAGGTATCAATGTTGTGAGCCCAGAGGTTCCAAAGGTGCTGCAACTTTTTCACCTTTGCCAGGTCTTCAATGGCACTTTTGTTAAGCTCAACAGGCTTCAGTTAACATGCTGAGGATTGTGGAACCATATACAGTAGGGTGTACCCAAACCTGAAGTCAGTGAATGAGTTGATCTACAAGCATGGTTATGGTAAGATCAACAAGAAGCGAAATGCCCTGACAGGTAACATATTGCCCGATCTAGTGGTAAATATGGTATCATCTGCATGGAGGATCTGATTCACAAAATCTATACTGTTGGAAAACATTTCAAAGAAACGAACAACTTTTTATGGCCCTTCAAATTATCTTCTCCATGCGACGGAATGAAGAAAAAGATCACTCATTTTGAAGAAGTTCGAGATGCTGGGAACAGGGAAGACCAGATCAATTGGCTTATTAGAAGGATGAACTAAGGTATCTAGCATGATTATTTTTCTAATCTGATTAGTTAATAAATAACTGCTTTCAAATGGAAAAAAAAGAATCAATCGGCTGAGTCACCCACACATTCGAAAAAGTATATATATAATCAAATCAAACTATGATCTCTGAAGGTTTGTTAGGTTCTTTTGTTTTCTTTTTTTTACGTTCTTTTGTTTTCATTTGTTTGTGTTTTTTAATATTTTTAAAAAGATTTTATTGATTTTTTCCTGAAAATACACAGAGAGGAGGCAGGGGGGGGCAGAGACACAGGCAGAGGGAGAAACAGGCTTCATTCAGGGTGCCAACGTGGCACTGGATCCTGGGTCTCCAGGATCACCCCCCAGGCTGAGGGCGGCGCTAAAACACTGAGCTACCTGAGCTGCCCTTTTTTTTGTATTCTTATTGGAGTCAGTTTTGCCAACATATAGTTTAGCAGCCAGTGCTCATCCCTTCAAATGCCCCACTCAGTGCCCCTCACCCGGACACCCTATCCCCCCGCCCAACACCCCTTCCACTATGCCTTGTTTGTTTTCCAGACTTCGGAGGCATTCTTGTTTTGTCACCCTCACTGATATTTACTACTCATTTTATCTCCATTCCGTTTCAATAGTGCTTATATTTCCCATATGAATTAAACCATATGATGTATGTCCTTCTCCGATTGACTTACTTCACTCAGCATAATACCCTCTAGTTCTATCCACGTTGAAGCAAACGGTGGGTATTCATTGTTTCTAATGGCTGAGAAATATTCCATTGTATACATAGACCACATCTTCTTTATCCATTCATCTTTCGATGGACACCAAGGCTCCTTCCACAGTCTGGTTATTGTGGACATGGCTGCTATAAACATTGGGGTGCAGGTGTCCTGCTGTTTCACTGCATCAATATCTTTGGGGTAAATCTCCAGCAGTACAATTGCTGGGTCATATGGTACATCTATTTTTAACTCTTTGAGGAACTTCCATACAGTTTTCAAGAGTGGCTGTACCAGTTCACATCCCCACCAACAATGATTGAGGGTTCCCCTTTTTCCACATCCTCTCCAACATTTGTTATTTCCTGTCTTGTTAATATTCACCATTCTCACTGGTGTGAGGTGGTATCTCATTGTGGTTTTGATTTGTATTTCCCTGATGGCAAGTGATGGGGAGCATTTCCTCATGTGCTTGTTGGCCACGTCTGTCTTCCTCTGTGAAATGCCTCTTCATATCTTTTGCCCATTTCATGATTGGATTGTTTGTTTCTTTGCTGTTGACCTTACTATGTTCTTTATAGATCTTGGAAACTAGCCCTTTATCTGATACATCATTTGTAAATATCTTCTCCCATTCTGTAGTTTGTCTTTTTGGTTTTTTTGAATGTTTCTTTTGATGTGTAGAAGCTTTTTATCCTGATTAAGTCCTAATAGTATATTTTTGCTTTTGAATCCCTTGCCTTCATAGATATATCTAGCAAGAAGTTGCTGTGGCCAAGTCTAAAAAGGGTGTTGCCTGTGTTCACCTCTAGGATTTTGATGCAATCTTGTCTCACATTTAGATCTTTCATCCATTTTGAGTTTATCTTTGTGTACGGTGTAAGAGAATATGCTAGATTCATTTTTCTGCATGTGGATGTCCAATTTTTCCAGCCCAATTTATTGAACAGTACTGTCTTTTTTCCACTGGATAGTCTTTCCTGCTTTGTCAAATATTAATTGACCATATAGTTGAGGGCGCATTTCTGGGTTCTCCATTCTATTCCTTTGATCTATGTGTCTGTTTTTGTGCCAGTACCATACTGTCTTAATGATCAAATCTTTGTAGTACAACCTGAAATATGGCATTGTCATGCCCTGGCTCTGGTTTTGTTCTTCAATATTCTCCTGATTATTCAGGGTCTTTTCTGATTCCACACAAACTTAAGATGCTTTCTTCCAACTTTCTGAAGAAAGTCCATGGTACTGTGGAAGGAGCCTTGGTGTCCATTGAAAGATGAATGGATAAAGAAGATGTGGTTTGTGTATACAATGGAATATTCCTCAGCCATTAGATATGTCAAATAACCACCATTTGCCTCGACATGGATGGAACTGGAGGGTGTTATGCTGAGTGAAGTAAGTCAATCAGAGAGGGACAAACATTATATGGTCTCATTCATTTGGGGAATATAAGAAAGAGTAAAAGGGAATAAGGAGAGAGGAGAGAAAATGAGTGGGAAATATTAGGGAGACAGAACATGAGAGACTCCTAACTCTGGGAAACAAACAAAGGGTGGTGGAAAAGGAGGTGGGTGGGTGTTGGGGGTGACTGGCTGACAGGCACCGAAGGGGGCACTTGATGGGATGAGCACTGGGAGTTATGATATATGTTGGCAATTTGAACTGCAATAAAACAAAAGAAAGAAAGTCCATGGTACTATGATAGGGATTGCATTGAACGTGTAAATTGCCCTGGGTAGCATAGATATTTTCACAATATTAATTCCTCCAATCCATTAGCATGGAATTTTTTTCAATCTCTTTGTGTCTTCTTCCATTTCTTTCAGAAGTGTTCTGTTGTTTTTAGGGTGTAGATGCTTTACCTTTTTTGTTCTCGTTATTCCTAGTATCTTATGCTTTCGAGTGCAAATGTAAATGGAATTGACTCCTTAATTTCTTTTTCTTCAGTTTCATTGTTAGTGTATAGAAATGCCACTGATTACTGTGCATTGATTTTGTATCCTGTCACATTGCTGAATTGCTGTATGAGTTCTAGCAATCTTGGGGTGGAGTCATTTGGGTTTTCTATATACAGCATCATGTAATCTGCAGAGAGGGAGAGTTTGACTTCTTCTTTGCCAATTTGAATATCTTATATTTCTTTTTGTTGCCTGGTTGTGGATGTAGGACTTTTAGTACTATTTTTTTCCCTCTTTTTTTTTTATTGGTGTTCCATTTACTAACATACAGAATAACACCCAGTGCCTGTCACCCATTCACTCCCACCCCCCGCCCTCCTTCCCTTCCACCACCCCTAGTTCGTTTCCCAGAGTTAGCAGTCTTTACGTTCTGTCTCCCTTTCTGATATTTCCCACACATTTCTTCTCCCTTCCCTTATTTTCCCTTTCACTATTATTTATATTCCCCAAATGAATGAGAACATATAATGTTTGTCCTTCTCCGACTGACTTACTTCACTCAGCATAATACCCTCCAGTTCCATCCACGTTGAAGCAAATGGTGGGTATTTGTCATTTCTAATAGCTGAGTAATATTCCATTGTATACCTAAACCACATCTTCTTTATCCATTCATCTTTCGTTGGACACCGAGGCTCCTTCCACAGTTTGGCTATCGTGGCCATTGCTGCTAGAAACATCGGGGTGCAGGTGTCCCGGCGTTTCATTGCATCTGTATCTTTGGGGTAAATCCCCAACAGTGCAATTGCTGGGTCGTAGGGCAGGTCTATTTTTAACTGTTTGAGGAACCTCCACACAGTTTTCCAAAGTGGCTGCACCAGTTCACATTCCCACCAACAGTGTAAGAGGGTTCCCTTTTCTTCGCATCCTCTCCAACATTTGTTGTTTCCTGCCTTGTTAATTTTCCCCATTCTCACTGGTGTGAGGTGGTATCTCATTGTGGTTTTGATTTGTATTTCCCTGATGGCAAGTGATGCAGAGCATTTTCTCATATTCATGTTGGCCATGTCTATGTCTTCCTCTGTGAGATTTCTGTTCATGTCTTTTGCCCATTTCATGATTGGATTGTTTGTTTCTTTGGTGTTGAGTTTAATAAGTTCTTTATAGATCTTGGAAACTAGCCCTTTATCTGATATGTCATTTGCAAATATCTTCTCCCATTCTGTAGGTTGTCTTTGAGTTTTGTTGACTGTATCCTTTGCTGTGCAAAAGCTTCTTATCTTGATGAAGTCCCAATAGTTCATTTTTGCTTTTGTTTCTTTTGCCTTCGTGGATGTATCTTGCAAGAAGTTACTATGGCCGAGTTCAAAAAGGGTGTTGCCTGTGTTCTTCTCTAGGATTTTGATGGAATCTTGTCTCACATTTAGATCTTTCATCCATTTTGAGTTTATCTTTGTGTATGGTGAAAGAGAGTGGTCTAGTTTCATTCTTCTGCATGTGGATGTCCAATTTTCCCAGCACCGTTTATTGAAGAGACTGTCTTTCTTCCAATGGATAGTCTTTCCTCCTTTATCGAATATTAGTTGCCCATAAAGTTCAGGGTCCACTTCTGGATTCTCTATTCTGTTCCACTGATCTATGTGTCTGTTTTTGTGCCAGTACCACACTGTCTTGATGACCACAGCTTTGTAGTACAACCTGAAATCTGGCATTGTGATGCCCCCAGATATGGTTTTCTTTTTTAAAATTCCCCTGGCTATTCGGGGTCTTTTCTGATTCCACACAAATCTTAAAATAATTTGTTCTAACTCTCTGAAGAAACTCCATGGTATTTTGATAGGGATTGCATTAAACGTGTATATTGCCCTGGGTAACATTGACATTTTCACAATATTAATTCTGCCAATCCATGAGCATGGAATATTTTTCCATCTCTTTGTGTCTTCCTCAATTTCTTTCAGAAGTGTTCTATAGTTTTGATGGTATAGATCCTTTACATCTTTGGTGAGGTTTATTCCTAGGTATCTTATGCTTTTGGGTGCAATTGTAAATGGGATTGACTCCTTAATTTCTCTTTCTTCAGTCTCATTGTTAGTGTATAGAAATGCCACTGACTTCTGGGCATTGATTTTGTATCCTGCCACGCTACCGAATTGCTGTATGAGTTCTAGCAATCTTGGGGTGGAGACTTTTGGGTTTTCTACGTAGAGTATCATGTCATCGGCGAAGAGGGAGAGTTTGACTTCTTCTTTGCCAATTTGAATGCCTTTAATGTCTTTTTGTTGTCTGATTGCTGAGGCTAGGACTTCCAGTACTATGTTGAACAGCAGTGGTGAGAGTGGACATCCCTGTCTTGTTCCTGATCTTAGGGGAAAGGCTCCCAGTGCTTCCCCATTGAGAATGATATTTGCTGTGGGCTTTTCATAGATGGCTTTTAAGATGTCGAGGAATGTTCCCTCTATCCGTACACTCTGAAGAGTTTTGATCAGGAATGGATGCTGTATTTTGTCAAATGCTTTCTCTGCATCCAATGAGAGGATCATATGGTTCTTGGTTTTTCTCTTGCTGATATGATGAATCACATTGATTGTTTTACGGGTGTTGAACCAGCCTTGTGTCCCAGGGATAAATCCTACTTGGTCATGGTGAATAATTTTCTTAATGTACTGTTGGATCCTATTGGCCAGTATCTTGTTGAGAATTTTTGCATCCATGTTCATCAGGGATATTGGTCTGTAATTCTCCTTTTTGGCGGGGTCTTTGTCTGGCTTTGGAATTAAGGTGATGCTGGCTTCATAGAACGAATTTGGAAGTACTCCATCTCTTTCTATCTTTACAAACAGCTTTAGGAGAATAGGTATGATTTCTTCTTTAAACGTTTGATAAAATTCTCCTGGGAAGCCATCTGGCCCTGGACTCTTGTGTCTTGGGAGGTTGTTGATGACTGCTTCAATTTCCTCCCTGGTTATTGGCCTGTTCAGGTTTTCTATTTCTTCCTGTTCCAGTTTTGGTAGTTTGTGGCTTTCCAGGAATGCGTCCATTTCTTCTAGATTGCCTAATTTATTGGCGTATAGCTGTTCATAATATGTTTTTAAAATCGTTTGTATTTCCTTGGTGTTGGTAGTGATCTCTCCTTTCTCATTCATGATTTTATTAATTTGAGTCTTCTCTCTCTTATTTTTAATAAGGCTGGCTAATGGTTTATCTATCTTATTAATTCTTTCAAAGAACCAACTCCTGGTTCTGTTTTCTGTTCCACAGTTCTTCTGGTCTCGATTTCGTTGAGTTCTGCTCGAATCTTTATTAACTCCCTTCTTCTCTTGGGTGTAGGATCTATTTGCTGTTTTTTCTCTAGCTCCTTTATGTGTAAGGGTAGCTTTTGTATTTGAGTTCTTTCCAGTTTTTGAATGGATGCTTGTATTGCGATGTATTTCCCCCTTAGGACTGCTTTTGCTGCATCCCAAAGATTTTGAACGGTAGTATCTTCATTCTCATTAGTTTCCATGAATCTTTTTAATTCTTCCTTAATTTCCTGGTTGACCCTTTCATCTTTTAGCAGGATGGTCCTTAACCTCCATGTGTTTGAGGTCCTTCCAAACTTCTTGTTGTGATTTAGTTCTAATTTCAAGGCATTATGGTCTGAGAATATGCAGGGGACAATCCCAATCTTTTGGTATCGGTTCAGACCCGATTTGTGACCCAATATGTGGTCTATTCTGGAGAAAGTTCCATGTGCGCTTGAGAAGAATGTGTATTCAGTTGAGTTTGGATGTAAAGTTCTGTAGATATCTGTGAAATCCATCTGGTCCAGTGTATCATTTAAAGCTCTCGTTTCTTTGGAGATGTTTTGCTTAGAAGACCTATCGAGTATAGAAAGAGCTAGATTGAAGTCACCAAGTATAAGTGTATTATTATCTAAGTATTTCTTCACTTTGGTTAATAATTGATTTATATATTTGGCAGCTCCCTCATTTGGAGCATATATATTGAGGATTGTTAAGTCCTCTTGTTGAATAGATCCTTTAAGTATGATATAGTGTCCCTCTTCATCTCTCACTACAGTCTTTGGGGTAAATTTTAGTTTATCTGATATAAGGATGGCTACCCCTGCTTTCTTTTGAGGACCATTCGAATGGTAAATGGTTCTCCAACCTTTTATTTTCAGGCTGTAGGTGTCCTTCTGTCTAAAATGAGTCTCTTGTAGACAGCAAATAGATGGGTCCTGCTTTTTTATCCAGTCTGAAACCCTGCGCCTTTTGATGGGGTCATTAAGCCCGTTCACATTCAGAGTTACTATTGAGAGATATGAGTTTAGTGTCATCATGATATCTATTCAGTCTTTGTTTTTGTGGACTGTTCCACTGAACTTCTTCTTAAAGGGGAATTTTAAGAGTCCCCCTTAAAATTTCTGGCAGAGCTGGTTTGGAGGTCACATATTCTTTTAGTTGCTGCCTGTCTTGGAAGCTCTTTATCTCTCCTTCCATTTTGAATGAGAGCCTTGCTGGATAAAGTATTCTTGGTTGCATGTTCTTCTCATTTAGGACCCTGAATATATCCTGCCAGCCCTTTCTGGCCTGCCAGGTCTCTGTGGAGAGGTCTGCTGTTACCCTAATACTCCTCCCATAAAAGTCAGGGATTTCTTGTCTCTTGCTGCTTTAAGGGTCTTCTCTTTATCTTTGGAATTTGCAAGCTTCACAATTAAATGTCGAGGTGTTGAACGGTTTTTATTGATTTTAAGGGGGGATCTCTCTATTTCCTGGATCTGAATGCCTGTTTCCCTTCCCAGATTAGGAAAGTTTTCAGCTAGAATTTGTTCAAATACATATTCTGGCCCTCTGTCCCTTTCGGCGCCCTCGGGAACCCCAATTAAACGTAGGTTTTTCTTTCTCAGGCTGTCGTTTATTTCCCTTAATCTATCTTCATGGTCTTTTAATTGTTTGTCTCTTTTTTCCTCAGTTTCCCTCTTTGCTATCAACTTGTCTTCTAGGTCACTCACTCGTTCTTCCATCTCGTTAACCCTCGTCGTTAGGACTTCTAGTTTGGATTGCATCTCATTCAATTGATTTTTAATTTCTGCCTGATTAGCTCTAAATTCTGCAGTCATGAAGTCTCTTGAGTCCTTTATACTTTTTTCTAGAGCCACCAGTAGCTGTATAATAGTGCTTCTGAATTGGCTTTCTGACATTGAATTGTAATCCAGATTTTGTAACTCTGTGGGAGAGAGGACTGTTTCTGATTCTTTCTTTTGAGGTGAGGTTTTCCTTCTAGTCATTTTGCTCAGTGCAGAGTGGCCAAAAGCAAGTTGTATTGGGAAAAAGAGAAAAAGAGAGGAGAGAAAGAGAAAAAAAAGGGAAGAAAAAGAAAAAAAAAGAAGAAGAAAAAGAGAAAGAAAAAGAAAGGAGAAAAAAAGGGGGTGGGGGAAGGAAACAAATCAAAAAGCAAAACAAAACAAAAACAAAAACAAAAACAAACAAACAAAAAAAGAACCACCGGGGAGTATCTTCTGATTCTGTGTTCTTTAAGTCCCTTGGCTTCTCCTGGAAGTTGTCAGTCAGTCTAGCTGGTGTTCTGGGGGAGGGGCCTGTTGTGCTGATTTTCAGGTGTTAGCAGTTGGGGGAGCTGCTGTGCCCCTGCCTGGTGCAGGGCTCGGTGGGGGTTGTTTACCCCGTGAGGCCACAGGAGGAACAGCCTCAGTGGCGGGGCAGCTCTGGAAACCTGGATTCAGCTCCGGCAGGAACTCCGTCTGCAGGGCCTGGAGGCTCCGGGGCGGGGCCGCTGATGTGCTCAGCTGGGGCAGGAGCGTCCTCGCTGTCCTGGGCCCTCCCGGCCTCTGCCTGTCCCGGGGGAGGCCGGATCCTGGGCTGTGTCCCGGCGCCCTGTGCTCCGGAGCCTGCGCTGTTGGATTCGCGCTCCCGGACCGCGCAGCCCCCTCCGGCGGAGCTGCCGCCCGAGCCCCTCCGAGCTGCTCCTGGAACCGCGCAGCCCCCTCTGCACGGAGCCTCTTCCTCTGCCCGAGCCCCTCCGAGCTGCTCCCGGGGCCGCGCAGCCCCCTCCGCGGAGCCGCCGCCCGAGCCCCTTCAGCTGCTCCGGGTCCCGCCGTGCGCGCTGCAGCCCTTAGGGAGCTCGGCGCACTCTCCTGGGCGCGCAGTTGCTGTTACTGTCCCGGGGAGCCTGAGGGCATCCCCGCCCTCCTGGGTCCTGCTCCAACTCCCCAGGAGCCCCTTTCCCCCGGGGAGGTCGGTGCAGCTCCTGCTCCTCCGGGACGGGGCTCTCCTGTCCTGGGGACACTCGCCCGGCCTCAGCCCGGCTCCCCGCGGGGCCCCTCCCCCTTGGAGGCCTTTGTTCTTTATTTCTTTTTCCCCGTCTTCCTACCTTGATAGAAGCGCGAACTCTTCTCACTGTTGCATTCCAGGTGTTCTCTCTTTAAATCTCAGGCCGAATTCATAGATTTTCAGGATAATTTGAAGGTTTTCTAGGTAGTTTGGTGGAGACAGGTGATTTGGAGACCCTACTCTTCTGCCATCTTGCTCCTCCCCCCCTTTAGTACTATTTTGATTAACAATGGTGTACGGAGTGGACATCCCTGTCATGTTCTTGATCTTAGGGGAAAGGCTCTCGTGTTTCCCCATTGAGAATGATATTTGCTGTGGTCTTTTCGTAGATGGCTTTTAAGATCCTGAGGATGTTCCCTCTATCCCTACTCTTTGAAGAGTTTTGATCAGGAATGGATGATGTATTTTGTCAAATGCTTTTTCTGCACCAATTGACAGGATCATAGGGTTTTGTTTTTCTCTTTTTGATGTGATATATGCTGTTGATTGTTTTACGAGTATTGAATCAGCCTTGCATCTCGGGGATAAATCCCACTTGGCCACGGGGAATAATCTTCTTAATGTATTGCTGGATCCTATTGGCTAGTATCTTGTTGAGAATTTTTGCATCTGTGTTCATCAGGGATATTGGTCTCTAATTCTCCTTTTTGGTGGGGTCTTTGTCTGGTTTTGGAATTAAGGTGATGCTGGCCTCATAGAACGAATTTGGAAGTACTCCATCTCTTTCTATCTTTCCAAACAGCTTTAGGAGAATAGGTATGATTTCTTCTTTAAACGTTTGATAAAATTCTCCTGGGAAGCCATCTGGCCCTGGACTCTTGTGTCTTGGGAGGTTTTTGATGACTGCTTCAATTTCCTCCCTGGTTATTGGCCTGTTCAGGTTTTCTATTTCTTCCTGTTCCAGTTTTGTAGTTTGTGGCTTTCCAGGAATGCGTCCATTTCTCCTAGGTATAATTATATGGGAAATAATTTATAACCATTCCATACATTCTGATGTACAGAACAGTCATGAGGAATAAGACCCCATATGTCATGAGTGACTCCATTCCCAAGAGCAAAAGGAAAGAAGGAGCAAGACTGTCCCCAGATATCATGGTGGTGCCCAAGAGACTGTGCAGTCATATTTCCTTCGTCGTTCAATGCCCAATTGCAACCTGAAATGCACTTGAGAACACCACCTGCTACCCAGTCTATCTCAGAGAGAAGACCCTGCTCTCACGTACAGGACGTGGTAGCCACCATGTGACCCCCTGCCCCAACCATGTGGGATACCAGAACTCCCACCTATTTCTACTCTGCACACATGAGCACCAAGAACTACATAGTCAGCATGATTAAGGTCTTTGTTCAGGTGACCAATTGTCAGAGAGGGCAACTGAGGATAGGACGCTTGTGATGGGAAGAATAACTGGGTGGTGTCCAGAGAGGAATGAGGAGGAGCTCCCTCAAATTGGAAGACTAAGGTGAGTGGCAGATGACAAGTTGTTCAGTTCACAGGGGCTTCTCTGACCTGACAGGAGCCTGAGCTGTGAAAGGATCAATCTTCTCTCAGGTTCCCTATATCCATCCAGCTTCCTCATGCCCTCAGCCATTCACTCCAGAACATTCTGCAGGTTCCTCAGACAGCTCTCCTGTGGAGGGGCAGGGACTCTGTGCTGGGGAACCTGCAAGAGTCCAGGCAGAGGAAGTCCATTCTTTTTGCCTTAGATGGTCCTCTCTCATCTGCACTTTTTGCTTAACCTTCTTTCCTCTCCTGGGCATCTTCATACTTTTGACCTCCTATCCCTCTGGTATTGACTTGGTTCCCCAAACACTAATCACCTCCATTCTCAGAGGACAGGGTGGAAATCTCACCTTCACCTGGGATTCCATTAAGAACGTGTCTCTCATATATTAACAGGCCCAGAGTGATCCTATTCCTGAACCACAATTTTCTAAGACAGAGTTTCATAATTCTGTCTCCAACTTCTCCTTCTTATACTTGCCTTTGTCTAAGACCAGAAGTAGAGACCGGCAAACATGTGGAGTAGATATATGGGGATAGGCCACTACCTCATATGAAGAAGATGCATCTTCTCAAATGAACCTTAATTTTGTTGAAGGTCCATATATCTTCCCCAGAATCCTCATTCAGACCCTCCCTCACATGGATAGTTCAGAGGTGGGGCAGACCCACACATCTCAAGGGAGGACTGCTGGTTTTTGACAACCTCCTCCCCTAAGGACTCAGTTGGTCTCTGTCCTCCTCAACATTAATTACCCTTATTTTCACAATCTGACCTTTGTTATTCAAATATCAAATCCCATCTATATCGATGTGTTTTAGATATTTATATACAATTCAGATATTACCACGTATTTGAAAATTATGTACTTTATGAATATCTGGCTCTTAGTCTAGAGACTCAATACTGAAGAATTTCTATAACTTCTTAATTTGAATCTGAAAAGTTTCAGCAGAGGAACATAGGAATCAATGAAATAAGGTATAATTGTCTGGGAAATAATTTATAACCAGAAACTTATAGGTTACTAACTGCACGATTCCAGCATAAATAGAAAAAAAAAGATGCTTCATTGGAGTGAAATATGCTTTTTTTCTCCACCTTCAAATAATCCAACAGTCCTAGGTGTGTGTTAAATATTGAGGGGTATTCCCTGGATATCATTGTTCTCAGAAAAAGGGAATCATGGTCCAGTGAGGAGATGGGGGAGATGTTAGAGCCTGGAGGTGGGAGTGGGAGCTGGGGAACCAGCAGAGAAAGGCTGCTTGTAAGGAGGAGGGTGTCCTCTCCCAGGAGCCACATTCTGAGGAAGCAAAGAGCTAGAAGCATATCTCTCTTCTCCTTCCTGCCAAAATCACTGGGTCAGGAACAAAGAGGGAAGCTCCTTCCTCACCGGACCTATTATTCCTTCATCTGCATCAATCAGAGAATTCTTGGTCCTTGTGAAATACATGCTTCACAAATGATTACATAGGTTCTAGAAAACATAAATCAGGTATTCCTCAAACTGGAAAAGAAGAAAAGCTTTAGGGTTTTCTATTTTCCCCATAAGAGGTGGAAGCAACACCCATTCTATTTAGTCATCTACTTTCTCCTGTGCATACAGTCAATCATGTGAGATTGCTTATTTTAAGGTCATGGATGCAGAGCTTTCTCCTTATTCTTTCTTGTTTCATTTCTTGTTCCTACTCTTCCAAAATAGGGAACAAACTCTATCATCAACCCTCAATGGGATTTATCTAGTATCTCCTACAGGAGTTCAAGTGGTAATGCCCTATAACAATCAGGTAGTTTTGTCTATATCAACAATGAAGAAGCCCAAAAAAGATACTAATAAGCAATTCTATTTAGGATAGCATCAAAAAGAATAAAACATTTAGGAGGGAATATAACCAGTAGGAAAAAAAAAACTTGTGAACTGAAAACTACAAAAGATTACCAAAATATAAACAGATTTAAGTAAGTGAGAGGACACGGTGGCAATGGATTAGATGACTTAATATAGTGAAGCGACAACCACCGTCATCCAAATACATCTACAAACTCGGTGCCATCCTGCCATTTGTGTACTGTCCCCGGTTTAATCCCTCAATGGCCTCTGCTCATCCCCTCCTGTTCCCTGTTAGTCAAGATGTTGGACAATAACTGTTCATTGGACTCAGATCTTAGAAACACAACTCCAGTGAAATCCATGGAAGTCTGAACAAAACATCTAGATTAGGGTCCACTGTATGTAGAGTGCAGGTCCAAGAGGGTTTGAGTGCAGGGGAGGTTGAAAAACCCCTCAGAAGTGAGGAGAGGTCCATCGTTAGTAATGTTCTCTAGATAGGAATCATCATGCTGAGTAAGTAATAGAATGAGCCTAAAAAATACTAAGTATATCAGAGGGACAAACAAATTAGAATTTCTGGCTAACACTCAAGGGAAAATTTGAACTCAGACAAGTCAGTAGGAGTGGAAGACACATTTCCCCTAATGGCATTATATTGTCATAGCAAATATAGGCTGAAAAGTCTTAGCACTGAGAGATGCACCCTGACAGGAAAATATATAGGCAACAACAGCAACAACAACAACAAAAAAAAAACAATGCTCAAATGAAAGAAGTCACATAGAAATATTACAAGG
This sequence comes from Canis lupus familiaris, assembly GCF_011100685.1. NCBI lineage: Eukaryota > Metazoa > Chordata > Mammalia > Carnivora > Canidae > Canis > Canis lupus. The sequence goes on from NC_049247.1 coordinate 25,515,540, forward strand.
TGTGAACCACCTTAGCACTCTGAGAACTTTATGACATTTACTTGTTTCAAAATGATGATAGACTGATAAGGACCTCATGCACCTGGAAGAAGCAACTCAATGTCAGATAATTCTGAAATATCCAGTAATATGAGCACCACGCAATACATCATGTATTTAATAACTGACGTCAGTAGTGATTTGAAAATAAGTGTCAGGGCCAAAGGCGAGAGGGGGCACCTCCTCATTCTCCTGTCCTGGGCAGTGACATTAAAATGATCCAATTGCACAGTCTGGACACCATCCTAGGAGTGTTGGATGGTGTCAGAGGGGATGGTGGGCTAAGGATGTTAGCGCAATAGGGGGAGCTGTCACATTTGTCCTGTGAGCAAAGACCTCTGGGCCAGACATCTAAGAAAATACACAAATTCTTGCAAACTGGGAAGGCAGTGTCCTCAGTGAAGTGTGATTGTGCTGCACAGGAGTCACTGGAGTCTCATGATTTCTCAGTTCTGACTCACTTTCTCCAGACACATTTCATCCTCAATCCCCATGAAGTCCTTTTCAGAGCTGATGTTCAGGAAGGGGGAGATATCCCATATCTGGGCAAAAAAAAAAAAAACATATCTCTGTTGAAAAAAAGAGAGAGAGAGAGAATCAACCACAATGAGATACCACCTCACACCAGTGAGAATGGGGAAAATTAACAAAGCAGGAAACCAAAAATGTTGGAGAGGATGTGGAGAAAGGGGAGCCCTCCTGCACCTTTGGTGGGAATGTGAACTGGTGCAGCCACTCTGGAAAACTGTGTGAAGGTTCCTCAAAGAGTTAAAAGTAGATCTTCCCTACGACCCAGCAATTGCCCTGCTGGGAATTTACCCCAAAGATACAGGTGCAGTGAAACACCGGGACACCTGCACCCCGATGTTTATAGCAGCAATGTCCACAATAGCCAAACTGTGGAAGGAGCCTCAGTGTCCATGTAAAGATGAACGGATAAAGATGTGGTTTATGTATACAATGGAATATTCCTCAGCCATTAGAAACGACAAATACCCACCATTTGCTTTGACGTGGATGGAACAGGAGGGTAATATGCTGAGTGAAATGAGTCAATCGGAGAAGGACAAACAATGTATATTCTCATTCATTTGGGGAATATAAATAATAGTGAAAGGGAATAGAAGGGAAGGGAGAAGAAATGGTTAGGAGATATCAGAAAAGGAGACAGAACCAAAAGACTCCTAACTCTGGGAAATGAACTAGGAGTGATGGAAGGGGAGGAGGGCAGGGGGTAGTGGTGAATGGGTGGCGGGCACTGAGGGGGGCACTTGACGGGATGAGCACTGGGTGTTATTCTGTATTTTGGCAAATTGAACACCAATAAAAATAAATTTATTATTTAAAAAAAAAGAAACGACAAATACCCACCATTTGCCTCTACGTGGATGGAACAGGAGGGTATTATGCTGAGTGAAATAAGTCAATCGAAGGACAAACATTATATGGCCTCATTCATTTGGGGAATATAAAAAATAATGAAAGGGAATAAAGGGGAAAGGAGAATAAATGATTGGGAGATATCAGAAAGGGAGACAGAACATGAAAGACTCCTAACTCTGGGAAAGGAACTTGGGGTGGTGGAAGCGGAGGTGGGCGGGGGTTGGGGGTGACTGTGTGGCGGGTACTGAGGTGGGCACTTGACGGGATGAGCACTGGGTGTTATTCTGTATGTTGGCAAATGGAACACCAATACAAAATAAATTTATAATAAAAAAATAATAATAAAATTAAAAAAAAAAGAGAATCACCAGTATTGCTACCTGGGTCTAGGGTAAGAGATCCTTGAGGAGGGGAGGATGACAATGCCAACAGTGAGTCCTCAGGGAGCAGAGTTCTGGGGCTTCTCTGCCCTGTCCTGATTCTTCCCTTTACCTCCTCCCTCATCAAAAGGATTTCTTTTCAGTGATGAGGGAAAACATGCAGAGAGAGGTCATTTGTGTTCACTTGCTCCCATTATTTACACAGGATGGTCATCACCCCAGTCTTCCTGTTGCTTTATGGTCAAGCTCTTCTTCAGGGAGCTAACCTGGATTATGCTATACTGTCATCCATATAACTGATTTTCACTTTGAAAAAAATTCATATTTGCGTCTAATTTGTAATATATATATTCATATTATATATTTGACATTATATTTCAAAAATATATAAGCATTAAACACATATGTTAAATGATGCCTGGGTGGCTCAGCAGTAAAGGGTCTACCTTTGGCTCCAGGTGAGATCCTGAAGTCCTGGGATCCAGTCCCACATCAGGCTCCCTGCATGGAGTCTGCTTCTGTCTCTTCCTATGTCTCTGCATCCCTGTCTCTCTGTCTCTCATGAATAAGTGAATAAAATCTTAAAAAAATAAACACATATGATAAATATATAATAAAATATTTTAAAAGACTTTATTATTAGAGCAAGAGAGAGAGAGTGTGTGGGGGAGGTCAGAGCGAGAGGAGAGAGAAATTTTAGCAGATAGCTGAACAGGTTATCAGGCTGAACAGGTAGCTGAGAACAGGGCTAGATTTCAGGTTCCTGGGATCATGATGAGAGTCAGTACCATAAGTGGGACACTTAACCAACTGAGCCACCTCGCACTCCAAAGGAAATACATTTTATCTAGCCTCTTTATTATCTAATGCCTATTATGATTCTCAAAAAAAATGTGAATCAATATTTGTAAGCAAAAAATGTCAATCAGATACAGGGCGACTCAAACAACAACACCAGCAATAAATAACACAGTAATACCCAAGATAATAAGGGAAACCTATGCAGAACTGTAATGACCTGTGGAGTTATGGGATATTCTGGGGACCTCTAACTTTTAACACTGGATTAAGATGGCTCTAGATTGGTAATCACCCCGGGCGCTGGCAGAGGACAACTCAGTGCCAGGTTATGCTGAAACCCCTATAGAGGTGACAAGTAGATGTGTGGAATTGAGGCCAAACCTCCTTAGTTCTGTCCTCAATCCATTGGGACTGAACAAAATGGCTTTTGTTTGGAAGCTGGTTTGTAGCATGTATGGATTCAGGCTGTGTGTTCTCTACGCCTCCAGATGAGATCGTCATAAGGACTTTTACTACCAATGCTGGTATCACTTCAGAGCAGTTATTTCTTCTTCAACAAGTCATTAGAAACACTGGTGTATTTCGCCAAACTCATAGGCAAAGATTATAGCAGCAGAACACAGAGACTTGGGGTTTCAGGAACATGGGAGCTGATGGAGAGCAGCTGGTGCCATGACTGGTATGGAACCACTTCTAGTATGACCTGCCTGACTGGAAAATGCGATGTTAAATGATGTTAAATACCTCTAAGAGAAGATGTGTCCCATTTTCTCTGAATAATGACAAAAATAAAGCCTAACAGAGGGATCCCTGGGTGGCGCAGTGGTTTGGCGCCTGCCTTTGGCCCAGAGCACGATCCTGGAGACCCAGGATTGAATCCCATATCGGGCTCCCGGTGCATGGAGCCTGCTTCTCCCTCTGCCTGTGTCTCTGCCTCTCTCTCTCTCTCTCTCTCTCTATCATAAATTAATTAATTAATTAAAAAAAAACCTAACAGAGAAAATCAATAAACCAGAAACAATATATTTCAGATAAATTGCCAATCTTCTGGAGAGTTGAGCAGTCATAAATACACAAATACTGATATATATAAGAAGGAAAGAAAGAAAGGAAAGAGAGACAGAAAAAGAAAGAAAAAAGGAAGGAAGGTTAGAAGTGATACAATGAACTTCTCAAAGCACAAAAAAAACCTCAATAAAGAGTAAGTTAAAGACATTACTAGATATTTCACAAAAGGAGATAGGCAGATGGAATTTAAACGTGTGACATTGTGTTCCATATTATATATCATTAGGGAAAAGCAAATGCAATCATGAATGAGTTACCATTGCACACCAATCAGAATGGCCAAAATCCAGTAGACTGGCATCAGATAGATTATGTACAGAGAAAGAATAATTTAAAATAGCACCAAGAGGCACGGTTCCCCACCCATATGCTCAGTGATATGTCATGTTAATATGACACATCTTCCCAATGATGCACAAAGAACATCAATGCACCTCTGTGCTTTTCTTGGCACAAATTGATAATATTAGCGTAATCATGAGAAAACCTCAGATAGGGCAGCCCGGGGGGCTCAGCGGTTTAGCGCCGCCTTCAGCCCAGGGTGTGATCCTGGAGACCCAGGATCCAGTCCCACGACAGGCTGCCTGCATGGAGCCTGCTTCTCCCTTTGCCTGTGTCTCTGCGCCCCTCTCTCTCTGTCTCTCTCATGAATAAAGAAATAAAACCTTAAAAAAAGAAAACATCATATAAACCCATACTCAGGGATATTTTACAAAATACCACACCAGGTGTCTCCAAATCCCCAAAATCAAGAACAGGGAAAGACTGGAAACTCATATATTGGAGGATTTTAGTATCTCCTGATGAATAGATGCAATGTTGTTAGTTGGATTGATTGCAGGAAAAACAGTGTTAAAATAAATAAATAAATAAATAAATAAATAAATAAATAAATAAATAATAAACAAATAAATAAACTTTGAAATGTAGATAAAGTCTGTAATTTTGCAAAATGATCAGAACACCAGTAAGTAATTGATTTTACAAACGATTCATAACAATACAAAATGTTACCATTCAGAAAAGCTTGGTGAAACGTAGTGATCTCTATCCCGTATTTGCATTTATTTCTGGAAATATAAAATTATTACAGAAAAAAATTTCTACATACAATACATAATGGAAAAAAGGAATAAAAATTTCTTCCCTCCACTCCTCACATTTAAGATCAGAAAGCCAGACGTCTGTGCTCTACTGGTTTCCACACAGCCTATAAAACTTTTCACATTGAGTTCTTGGTTATGGAATGTATTTACTTTTTATTATGCTGTAAATAGTAATATAAAAATAATAATAATCATGTTCCTTGTCTTTTATAAGTCAAGATAAATCACCTCCATCACAGCAGCTCAGGAGGATACCCAGCATCCTAGCACTGGAAGAAAGCAGACATCAGACACCAGAGGATCCCTAGTTCTGGACAGTAGGAAGTGCTCCTATTCATACATGCTCTCTCTTACAGCTGAAATGTTCTGACACACTACAACAAACAAATACAGGAAGTCTCTGAAGGTAGAAAGAAAATGAAGACTTCAAACAAATTGAGGAAAACACAACAGCATGTACCCTGGTTCCTTTTCTTATTATGTTGCCCACATGTAAGACAAGATCCTGTAGGTTCCTCCAACCAAGAAACATTCAAAGGCTGAGATCCAGAAAATCAAACCAGAAAATACTAAAACTTCAAAAGCACCAACTCCTCTAGTCAGAGGATATTGAGATAAGTTGGCCTGAGTGGAGGGAATATTTGGGTAAACCTGTCCACCACTTGCACACACTAATGAATCCCCAAACTGTGCCTCATGCAGGGTTCACATTATTGCTCAGCAGAGCATGCTGAGCAGAGACATGGTGGCAGAAGCAGGCAGTGCCCCAATACCCACCCGCCATTGTGTCAGTGACTCAGGAGATAGCTGAGCCTCCATCGCATGGGATCATCAACAACTATGGGCAATGCAGGCTTAGATGACTAGTTTGCACTCCAGTTTTTCCCACCTATGATATTGGCAGGTCCTGCGTAGCTCATCTGAAGCCCATTGATCCGGAGAGAGAATGAATGCAGTGGTACAAGGCAAAGCTGGTTTGTTGTCATATACCCAATGCTGGTGACTGTCTGAACTCTGGGGAACTGAGACTGGGCTCTCCCTGAGCATGAAAATACTGAATTTTGATGCAGGAGGCAAGGGAGCTGGACCTGCATTTGATCCTCCACTCCCTGGTGTCAGTGAGGACAAGGAATGCAGTGGGGAGCAGAGGATCCACTCCCTGAAGGAAAGGAACTCCATTCAGTCCTGTGCATCCCACCCTGAGGTTGGCAGGGCCCAGCAAAGAGCTTGTCCCACAACCCCCCACCTGATGGGAGCTGGGAAGTGGCAATCACTGCCCCACCTTCTCCAGCAGAGAGTAAGCAGCAGAATGCTAAGCATTTTCACTTGAGTCACCTGGAAGCTGACACAAACACCCTTCACCTGCTGAGGCACCTCAGCAGGAGGATCATTTGTTTGAAGAAAAATAACTGAGGACCAAGCATCTCATTATATAATAACCATAATATCCAGGGTCCAATAAAAAATACGATATGTCAAGAACCACTAAAATAAAATCCTGAATGAGAAAGGTGAATTGAATGACACCAAAACTGAGGTTACTCACATGCTGTAATTATTGGACAGGTAGTCTTAGGCAACTATCATAGAATCCATGTGGTGTAAAATTACACTCTTCAAACAAATGGAAAAAATAGAAATGCAGAAATTAAAGAGAAATCATCAAAACAAACCAATTGGAAATTTTAGATCTGAAAAAGATAACAGAAGTCATCGAAAAAAAAAGGAAAATCTCCAGAGGGACTCAAGAGTAGGTAACACTTCTTATTTGTTTGTTTTCTGGCTTATTTGTTGAAACCAAAAATGGGCTCCATTCCTTCTGTGCAGTTCCCACCACCTTGACTGATCTGCTGCGGCTGTCAGCAGGGGGCGCTGTGCACCTGCTCAGAGCTGGCCAGGCCTGAAACCCACTGAAATGGTTCCACCTGCCTGGGCCCTGCACTGGTGCTCACTGCCAGAGGGAAAGATGACAGCAGCTGTCTCCTCCCAGGGGACAAACCCATAGCTCTCACCCACCCCGGAAATCCTCCCTGGATGGAAGCTATTAGCTGAGCTGAGGATCCAGATTCCGATGGCATTGTGGGCTCCTATTTGCACAATATACCACCAAGCATCCCCTTCATCCCTAGAGCTGAGGAAGAGATAAAAGAAACATCCCAAATACAAATCAAAACGAAACTGAGATATGACCTCCCTCCAGTCATAACAGCTAACAGAAACAACATAGGAAATAGCAGGTGTGGGCAAAGATGCAGAGAAAGAGGAACCCTCTTGCACTGTTGATGGGTGTGCAACCTTGTGTAGCTCCTTTGGAAAACAATTTGGAGGCCACTCAAAGGTTAAAAATAGAAATGCTCTGATTCAGCAATTATCCACCTAGGAATTTATGCAAAGAATACAAAAACACTAATTTAAAGGATACATGCACCCTGAGGTTCATAGTAGCATCCAACAATACCCGAATTATAGTGTGAGCCCAACTAATAAATGGTAAAGGAGTATATGTATGTATGTATGTATGTATGTATGTATGTATGTATATATACTATTACTCAGCCATAAAAAAAGAATGAAATATTATCATTTACAGAGACGTGGTGGAGCTAAAGACTATAATGCTAAGTGAAATAAATCAATGAGAGAAAGACAAATATATAATTTCACTCATGTAGAATTTAAGAAATGAAACAAAATATCATAGGGGAAAAAGTGAGGAAAACAAGAAACAAACCCTTAACTCAAGAGAACTGACTAATGCTTACCAAATGGAAGGTGGGTGGAGGGATGGGTTACAAAGGTGGTGGGGATGAAGGAGTGCACTTGTGATGAGCACTGGCTCATTTATTTAAGTCTTGAATTACTAAGTTGCACTCCTATTACACATTGTGTTAGATATTTGGGATATAAAGAAAAACATAAATAGAAAAGAGACATCCCAGAGACCAGAGCCAGTTTTAAGGCCAGGGAATCTGTGGAAATTCCATACCATGATTTTGACTCCTCTCCTTCTCCTCCCCCTCCTCACCCACTTCCCCAATTCATGGAGATTTGAGAGGGATCCTTAGGAGGGATCCATCTGCCTTTCTTCTCCATTCCTAAAAAGGGTCTATTTTCATTTCAAGGACCAATTCTCAGGTCATGGTGACTCAGGAGCCTTCATAGCCATGTCCCCAGGAGGGACAGTCACTTTCAACAATGCCTCCAGCACAGGACACTATCCATACTGGATCCAGGAAAAGACTGGCCAAGTCTAGGCCATTTATTTATAATAAAAACAACAAATACTGATTTCTCAGACTCCTTTCTTGGGAGCAAGTCTGACGTGACAATCTCCTGGTCCCCAGCCTGAGGCCGAGACTGAGTACCCCTGGGGCTACACTATAGTGGTGCTGGGCCCAGTGAGAAACCAAGATGAGGAAGGGACACATACACTTTGTTTCATCCAGTGAAACATGGGTGATACAAATATCATGTGATTACTGACATCTCATGGCCAAACACCTGAGCCCAGAGCAGTATAAATGCAGACTGACCATGGGGAGATGGGCATTGGGAAGGGTCTGGACTGATTTCCATCCCTGTGTGAGTCCTAACATTGAATTAATGTATGAGTAACTCAGGAGGCCTTAGTTCACTAAAAGACAAATTCAGGTATTTTGTATTACAAAATGTCTATAGGATCAGAACTATAGATTGAGGCTAAATACATTTCCTCTAGGAAAAAAAAAGGAACATTAAGAGTCTTCCTTTACAGCTAAAGAATGAAAAATGGAAAAATCCTCATTTTGTATTTTCTTAATGTTCACTTTATTGGGTTGTATTTCAGTGCAATGCAACTGTGTTGCGTATTTAAAAATAGTAATAATAATCTTAAGAAAAAAAGGGGACGCGTGCTTGGCTCAGCAGTTGAACTCATGAGTTCGGCCCTGGGCTTGATCCTGGATTCCTGGTATGGAGTCCCATGTCAGGCTCTCTGCATGGAGCCTGTTTTTCCCAGAGTCTGTGCCCCTGCCTCTCTCTGTGTGTCTCCCTTGAATGAATAAATATAAACTTATAAATAAATAAATTAATTAATTTAAAAACCACATAGGGATAATTATAAGCCTTTTTGGAAAGGATTCATCTTTCCTAATATCCTCACTTAAATTGTATCCTACCAAAGAATATATGTTGAAATGGTAGACCTCAGGACTTAAGAATATGACCTTATATGGAAAAGGGATGCTGCAGATGTAATTAGTACAGATGAAGGGGGTGTGGTGATCTCCTAATTCAATTGATTCCTGTGCTTGTAACATGACACTCAGATGGAGACAAGGAGGGATCCCTGGGAGGGTGGAGACAGAGATTGTGGTTCTGCAGCTGCAGACAGGGAACCCCAAAAATTTTCCTCAAATTTCTTACAGTTATGGAGAGGCAAGAAGGACTTCTCTGCAGGTTCCAGACAGATCATGGCCACTCCCTACAAAGTGTGGAGTTGCGTATGAACAGCAGAAATGCATTTTTATTGTTTTAAGCCACTTATTTTGTGGTGCTTTTTAATGGCAGCCTTAGAAATATAATATAATCTAAAAATCAATTTATAGATCTCGGAAGTGTCACTAGTAAGTGGATTACAACTGAACAATGAAATTATTTCTCAATTATAAAATTGGAAGTTATTAAGTTTCATTTTATCCACTGCAATTGTTTGCTCATATAGGATACCTCAAACTTTGATGATGACAGTATGAATTGGCAATCAATTTTGGAACATAAATTTTGAATACTTATCAAATATTAAATATATATATGACCTGCATCACCGTTACAATTTTATTATGTTCTTTGCTTTTCTACCATGTTATTGTATTTTATTTTATTTTATTATTTTATTATTTTTTTACATATTTTTTATAAATTTATTTTTTATTGGTGTTCAATTTGCAAACATGTAGAATAACACCCAGTGCTCATCTAGTCAAGTGCCCCCCTCAGTACCCATCACCCAGTCACTCCCACCCCCTGCCCACCTCCCTTTCTACCACCCCTTGTTTGTTTCCCAGAGTTGAGTCTCTCATGTTCTGTCTCCCTTTCTAATATTTCTCACTCATTTTTTCTCCTTTCCCCTTTATTCCCTTTCACTATTTTTTATATTCCCCAAATGAATGAGACCATATAATGTTTGTCCTTCTCTGAAAGAAGATGTGGTCTATGTATACAATGGAATATTACTCAGCCATTAGAAATGACAAATACCTGCCATTTGCTTCGAGTGGATGGAACTGGAGGGTATTATCTTGAGTGAAATAAGTCAACCGTTACAAATTTTTGAAGTCAATTCTAATGAAAATTATCTAGTTAATACACTCCAAGATAAATATACAGGTACATCTAGTTAAGACATGTTACAATAACAAATAATTGAAACCAAAATGAATATCCCTCTGTGGAAAAGTTGTGAAATTATGGTATATTATCCTATGAATAAATGATGAACTATGAATCAAAATGAGAGCATCCTAATGCTTGTCAAGAATCCTAATGCTTGTCAAAAATCAGTGATTAGGGAATCCCTAGGTGGCACAGTGTATTAGCACCTGCCTTCGGCCCAGGACTTGATCCTGGAGTCCCAGGATCCAGTCCCACATCAGGCCCCCTGCTGGAGCCTACTTCTCCCTCTGCCAGTTTCTCTGCCTCTCTCTCTGTTTGTCTCTCATGAATAAATAAATTAAATCTTTAAAAAATATTTTAAAAAATTCAGTGATTATGTTTTTTAAGGAGCAATGGAACTACAGAAAAAAAATAAGATTATGTTATGTAGTATATATGTGTTGTGTAGGGGTGTGTGTATATAAAATACTAGAACAAATCTAAGACAGTTTTATCAGTTATCCCTTCAGGAAGTAAGTGGCAGCGAAACTGAGGGTGCATTGGTATCATATTAATTCTTGTAAAAGATTTTATTAATTTATTTAAGATAATGAGTGAGTGAAAGAGGAGGATGAGGGAGATGATCAGAGGGAGGAGGAGAAGCAGACTCCCTACTAAGCGAGGAGCCCAGTGCAGGGCTCTATCCAGGATTTCTGGGATCATGATCTGAACTGAAGGCAGACACTTAACCTACTGAGCCAACAAGGCTCTGCATATCAATTTTATAGACCATTTAGAGCAATGTTATTTAATATCAACCTTTGTACTGAGCAAAATTACACAAGTAGGCCAAAAATATCTTAAACGTATCAACAAGTCCTTACAAAATAATTGTTGTAAGGGTAATATCCACAGAAGTAACCAAGAACAAAGGACATGTCATCCCTGAATGCATGATACACTCATTGCCAAGACAGGTACATGAGGGCTGGTGAACCTAACAGGGGATCATGCCAAAAACAACAAAAACCAAGTAAGTCAGCTTATAAGGGTAACCCAAGTAGAAATATTACCCAGGTCGAAACAATGGGTTTCTCTAGAGACTTTAAATCTTGAGCTCACTTTAAGTGCATTAAATCCCAATAATGATGCCAGGGACATGGCCTGTGCAAACTACAATGTCAGGAAATCCTGAAACATACTGTGACATAAATATTCCAGTTAGCTGTCTAAATGACGGCCTTGATGCCCTGGAAAAATTAACAGCTCAATCCCACAGAGCTGACCTGCTCATTCTACTATTCTGGGTGGTGACATCAGAGGTCCAACTGCAAAGATCAGAGGCCATTCTAGGAGGGCTGGGAAGGTTGATACAGGCTGGGGGACATGGTGTCTGAGGCCAGCAGGGGCAGCGAGTGGGCTGCTCCTGGGAGTCAGGGTCTGAGTGAGGAAGACCAGGAACATCTATCACTGGCCCCTGCACCCTAGAGCAAGCAGGGTCCTCCCTGTGAGTGACTTTTCTACACCTAAGGCCTTGGAGCCACAAGAGCTCTCAGCTCTGAATCACACAGGCCTCATGATTTGTCCTCTACTACGTCATGGAGTAACCTGTCCAGACATTATTTCCATGGAATGATAGATGGACAGGACAATCATACAATACAATTATCAGGAGAACACAAAGGGGAATGTCATTCAAAATGCTCCCTAAGCATCACTTGTTCACACAATGTCCTACTCATTTCTGATAAAGAGACATCCCTGTTCAGCTCCCCGTGGTACTGCAACAGGGTCCATGATTAACTGAGAGGAGACCACTGCCCCTAACTCTGTCACAGGGGATCTGAGATTCCCAGTGTCCTCACTGCTGGGAGAGGCACCGCTAATACCCTCCAAGACAGAAGAGGGAATGTCACTGGGGAGGGAAGAAAATGTTCCAGGGATGGGTTAGATTTGAGGTGAAGTAGATATGAGGCCAGGGGGTGAGAACACGTCCATCTCCTCATTCAGCTCTCAGGCTTTGCAGAGAAGAAGCTTGGGACAGAGGTCACTAGAGACAGTATGGTGGTCATTTTCTAAAAGATGTCCTCCTGATACCCAGTGTCTAAGGTCACCTTGCAGTCACTTATGCGTGTGAGGTCCCAGAGTCTGCTCATTTCAAGTCTTCCAAGGGACATGCTGGTGACTCTAGGGCAGAGAGAGAAGAAGCTGATTTGCATGAAGTGCCTTCTTAACCTCATAGGACAGGAGACATGAAAAGGTCCAGGGACACCCCATTCCATCCCAGGACACTGAGGAAGCTGCAATCCGTGAGGGTGCCCACCATGGCTTGGACGGTGCTTCTACTTGGGCTCCTTGCGTATGGCTCAGGTCAGGGAAAAGACTTTGCATCTGTGGGGAGCACATAAAACAGGGACTCATGTGACCCTTGTTTCCCATATCAACACCTTTCTCTCCTTTTGATTTTAGGAGGAGATTCTCAGACTGTGGTCACCAGAAGCCATCACTCTCAGTGTCTCCAGGAGGGACAGTCACACTCATATGTGGCCTCAGCTCTGGGTCAGTCTCTACAAGTAATTACCCTGGCTGGTACCAGCAGACCCAAGGCCGGGCTTCTCGCACAATTATCTACAGCACAAGCAGCCGCCCCTCTGGGGTCCCTAATCGCTTCCCTGGATCCATCTCTGGGAACAAAGCCGCCCTCACCATCACAGGAGCCCAGCCTGAGGACGAGGCTGACTATTACTGTTCCTTGTATATGGGTAGTTACACTGACACGGTGATTTAGATCTATGGGGAAGTGCAGCCAAAATCTCCTTATGGGCTCAGAAAGGCTCAGCTTTAAAGGCAGGAGAGAAAGTGAGATGTGAAAGGGTCAACACCACCATGGGAAGTGAAGATCCCTGGTCCCATTCTCCTGTTCAGTGGTTCATGACAATAACCCAATTTATGTCTCCCAGGGTGTGTCCATCTCTCCAAAGTGACCTTCCAAGACTGTGCTTTCTTCCTCCTTCTCTGTCTAAATGTTGAGGAGTGGGGCTTCCCTTCCATTTTACGTAAACCAGTACTGAGACCCAATCTACAGTTTCAATATGGTCTATTAAACATAGAGCCTTGGGATCCCTGGGTGGCGCAGCGGTTTGGCGCCTGCCTTTGGCCCAGGGCGCGATCCTGGAGACCTGGGATCGAATCCCGCGTCGGGCTCCTGGTGCATGGAGCCTGCTTCTCCCTCTGCCTGTGTCTCTGCCTCTCTCTCTCTCTGTGTGTGACTATCATAAATAAATAAATAATTAAAAAAAATAAACATAGAGCCTTGGTAGATCTCATTTTATTCACTAAATTGATGATGAGGACCAAATTAATATTTTCATCATGTGGAGCTTGATAAAGCTGTAATCCTCCATGTTATACCTCTAAATCTGAAACCACTGTCAGTGTTCATAGATGTGTATTTAACAAGCATTCCAAGAGATTTGTATGGAAGTTAGTGTTACGAAGCATCTATTATTGTATTAATATGAAATTATTTCTGAAAATATACCCTTAAATGCAAAGAGAGTAACATCTCTAACATAATCATTCCCACATTCCACTAACGATCCAACCACACTGAGAAACAGATTCAAAATTGCAATCCATTTGTGGTCACAACAGCCTGCTTTGGAGCAGTGCATGCTGTGACATGAAGAAGCGAAGGACCATACGTGACCAGTAGATGTGAATGTGTAATTCGGTCTGGAGACTGTACGATTTGAGCATCATGGTTCCTGATGACTATTGGCTCTCAGGGAAATATCAAGAGACCTAGGATAGTGTAATTATTACCTGTTTGATGGTTTCTTCTAAATAATTTTTGCAACACTTGCCATTATACTAGGATGGTTTCTATTTATTTTGCTTTAAAATACATTATATTTATTAAATATTAGTAAAACAATCTCATTTGTAATAAAATTAATATTTTAGTTCTTTTCACATCAACAATAATATTAGAGGCACATGTGTGGCTCAGTTGGTTAAACATCTGTCTTCATTTTTTAAAAAGGTTTTATTTATTTGTTCATGAGAGAGACACAGAGAGAGAAAGATGCAGAGACACAGGCAGAGGCTGAAGAAGGCTCCATGCAGGGATCCGGAAGCCCAGGATCATGTCCTGGGCCAAAGGCTGGCATTAAACCACTGAGCCACCCAGGAGTCCCCAAGCATCTGTCTTTAGCTCAGATCTTGATCTTGGTGTTCTGGGATTGAGCCCCACATCGAGCTCCGTTCTCAGGTTTGAGCCTGCTTCTCCCTTGGCCTCAGCCTGCCTCTCCTCCTGATTCTGTGAACTCTCTGAGGTCAGAGATCACTCTGTCAAATACGTAAACAAAATATTAAAAATAAAAATAAAAAATAAACAATGATATTAAACATAAAGGAAAACTACAGCCAGATAAAGCGGAGCCATGGAAATAATTTATGCACTGTAAATTATGTTTAAGGAATGAGGAGTTGCTTCATTTAACTCATGCTGGCCAGCACTTGCACCAAATTATGTGTTCATATCGGCTGCTGACATCCTCAACACAAAGATAACTCCAGGGACAAAGGCTTCTCTAGATAATTCCTTCAAACATTTAAGGAAGAAATAATGAGAATACTACAGAGAAGCAGGGAGGAATGAACAACTTCAAGTATACATATAAGGCTTATGTTCCTCATTTACTATACCGAGACTCAATTTTCAAAACAAAATAAAATCGTTGTTCAGATTCTTCCCATGACAATTTAAAATGTGTCAAATAAGTTGTATATATAACGTGTACTAACAAGTGACACTGGATTCATCATGTCTATTCTCAATTATCTCTTCAGTGTTTCTATGTCCTAAGAAATAGCAAAACAGGGATCCCTGGGTGGTGCAGCGGTTTGGCGCCTGCCTTTGGCCCAGGGCGCGATCCTGGAGACCCGGGATCGAATCCCACATCGGGCTCCCGGTGCATGGAGCCTGCCTCTCCCTCTGCCTGTGTGTGTGTGTCTCTCTCTCTCTCTCTCCTCTCTCTCTCTGTGACTATCATAAATAAATAAAAATTAAAAAAAAAAGAAATAGCAAAACAAAAAATGTTGTAAGGACTCATGTTCCCTGGCTTTCCAAATGTCATAAAACCAGAGTCTGTGCTGCTAAGTGTTTTTCCCCTGAAATGAGGACAATGAACCTTTCTTTGACTTTATTCCCCTCAGATCCTGGACCATCTCAGCAGGGGGCCATCCTCCCCAGCATGCTTTCAGCACCTCCAGGGCTCAGAGCAGAGCCCTCCCTTCCCTCCCAGGCTCCAGTGCTCAGGAGTGGCCAAGGCTCACTGCGTCTTAGGCCTGAGCACTAGGATGTGGGATGTTGTGTGAGGACACAGGCCCTGGGCAATTCCATTCTCAGAGCTGGACAGGATCCTTTGCTCAGCACCTGAGGTTTCCATTGTGCAGTTGAGGTGAAGGGGATCAGCCAAAGTGAGCATTTGGGGCCTTTGGCCATGAACCCTTTTATGGGATGAGATTTGGGGGATGTTGCACCATTACTGGGAAAATGCTCAGCCTGCATCAGTGAATTTGGGTGATGTGGGTGAACAGATGTGAAAAGATGTAAAGAGATGTGAACAGACCCCTTACCAAAAATGTACACAGAAAACTATTGCACCTGTGTAAAGATTTCCCACATGATATGGCACTGGAGGAATACACACTGAAACAGGGAGGTAGCACCAGACTCCCATCAGCATGGCTAAAATTCAATACCACGTCAACATCAGATGGTGCCCAGGATGTGGGGAGCAGGAACTCTCCTTCACTGCTGGGGGGAATGCCAAATGCCCTAGCCACCTTGTTTTTTTTGTTTATAAAAAATTTAAGCTTCTCAATAAAAAAGCCTCAGACACCAGGCCTAAGCCCAGGGGTTATTGTCTCACATCCTCACTACCTGAGAAACTAAAAATCATGATGCCATGAGCTGTATACACAGCATTTGAAAAAGACAGTTTCCTCCTCCTTAAAAAATGTTCTCCATTTGGCATCCAAAGCAGAGCATCCCAGTATTAGTCCTAGTCCTCCACCCCCGCTGATAGACTAGTCGTCAGGCAGCAGTACAGTGATGAGCAGGAGCCCTGCATTGGCCGAGGTTTCTTTGGATCCAGAGACCTGGTGTCTATTACAGGGGAACCTCAGCAGATACCAGGCAGGGCTCCGTGCCTGTGCGGGAGCCATTAAAAGGAACAGCTGCCAACACTGATGCCACTGCTCAGGGTGCAGGTGTGTCTGGCTGTAGTACCTGGAGACACAGAGAAGGGGGTGGCTGGGTAGCAGAGGCTGGGACAGGGTACCTACAAACATAGACATGTGTGAACGATAGGGCATTTTTGCCAGACGGTTCTCAGTCGTAGGGCCTGATAACATCTTGGAAGCTCCCCCAGAGGTCAGATTTGTTCCCTACCTGATCAAAGAGACAGGAACAGGAGGAGGACAGGTATCTAGGCCATGTTGCTGAAGACCCTGCCACCATAGTGGGACTGGCCTGTCCCAGGAGTGTCTTATCTCACTGCTGACCCAGAGAAATGAAAGTGCTTTTCATGCAACTTTGCACCTTCAGCCCGACTCTCAGACTCTACTTAATTAGTGATTCAGGAGCAGAGGTAGGACCTGAGGACAAGAAGGCTGAGAACAGGCTCTGCTCACAGTGGGAAACAGGGATGGGTGGAGGGAGCAGCTGTGGGAACCCCACAGGACCCTGCCCAGAAGACTTTAGCAGGCCCTAAGGGAACCCAGCTGCTAGGGTCTCCGCCTCTGCCCATCCCTGAGGTCCCGGGCCTCCCCCAGCTGGAAGGGTCCCCCTGCAGGGCCCAGGAGATGCACAGTGTTGCCTGCCAGTTACATGTCCCTCTATGGTCCTCGGTATCCTGAGGTGAACATCCAGAGCTGTGTCACCAGCACTCACCTGTGACCTGAAAGACTGTGTGAAGCAGCCTGTGGGGTCTGATGCAAGGAACATGGATACACTGTCTTTGGTTGAGAGCTTCCCACATGGAGGTAACAGTCATCCAGCTATAATCATCCCTGTGACTGTAGGAATGTCTACAAAATAAAAGTCATGCAAAAGACTGAGCCTATCCCACCTGTGGGGCATTTTGGGAACTCCTCAGAGGAGTGCCTTTCAAGTTGATCTCAAGAGAGGAGTAACCATGACCTGCACAAAGAGTCATAGAAGAGAAAATCAAAACAGGGCATAAGGATCCTGAAATCAGGATGGAAGGCAGAGATTTCACAGAAGCACCAGCACCTGGTGACATTTGGGTCACCTCCCTGGTGAGAACCCCTCATTTGGGGATCTGCTCCCTCGATGGGAGGGCAGAGAGGACAGGGCAGGACTGAAAATACCAAGTTGTCAGGGCAGAGCAACTGAGGCAGGAACACTGCAGGTGGGGATGCAAGCAGCTGTGCTCCCAGGAGCCACTCAGGCCTGTGCAGCAGGAGGAAGGCGGGGAGAGAAGGGGGAAGAGGACTGTGTGAACCACGGTCTCTATGATGACAAGCCCTTCAGAGGTGCTGATGTCGCTGCAGGGGAGCCTCAAGTAAGGAGAGGCTTCTCTGTGCATGAAGGAGTAGAAGATCTGGGGAAGGAGCACAAACACTGAATTCCAAGCTCAGAAAGGGGGGCCCCAGGCCTTGAGCAGCAGGAGCAGTGCCCCTGGCCCAAGGCTGGTGTGCAGTCCTGGTGAGCAGGCCCCAGGGTGGGTGTAGCCAGGCAGGGGAAACAGGAGCCTGGGACAGATCCAGAGCCCCCACCCTGGGTGCTGCAGGGAGACAGGAGTCCTGGAGGCAGCATCCCTCGGTCCCCACAGGAATGTTCAGGCAAGGCTGAGGGGAGTGGGCATGTGTTAGGGGGATGTTTGCAGACCTTCACACCCCAGGGGGAGGAGGAGCATGAGCTGAATGTCCAAGGTCAGGCTTCTGTGTCTGGGACAGTGGGCACAATGAAGTGGGGGTGGAGATCGACCCCAACCTCTGCACCTACCTGCACATCCCCAGGACCCCAGCCACAGGGAGGCAGAGATGGGGGCTCTATCTCATCCTTTTATCCCCTGGGAGGAGGAGAATATATCCTGGTCAAGGCTTCCACCCCAAATTCCTCTCCTTGATTTCGGTCATGGAGGGGCCCTGAAGGATCCCCCTGAGGTGTGGGGGCCTGGAGCTGACATCAGGTGTGCCCTGGACCTAGACACATGCAGGAGCTGCCTTCTAGGTGCCAGCACTCCATGGACCCCAGGTGAAGACCCCCAGTCCCCTGCTGTCCCAGCCCGGGTCCCCCCTGACTGATGAGGGGACAGGAACCCAGAGCAGAGCCCCCTGCCTCCAGTGCTCTGGGTCCCGACCCCTTGTGGATGGAGCACAGGCCACACCCAGGTCACACCCAGCCTTCCTGAGGCTGCACCTCATGACAACAAATGGCTCAGAGTCCCCTGCTGTGGCTCCTCCCTGGGAACTGTCTCCAATGGTCCCCACTGCTCCACTGCATCTCCAGGATTAGAGTGAGGCTCCGGTCAGCACGATCACCAGGAGAGGGAGCACATGGACAAAGACATCAGGGATGCTGCCCCATGGACTCCAGTGGGGGACCCAAAACCTGGTCTCTCTCTGTCTCTGTCTCTCACCCCAGCCCCTTACTCAGTCAGCGGAGCCTCTGTACACACTCCTAGTGGGGAGGCTACGGGCTCCCTCTGTCTCTATGAATTCCTCTGTCTGTGGCCCCAGGTATGTGCTGTAATTACAGGTTTATAGATGACCAAGCCTTACTTTTCAAAGTTTCCTGAGTTGCAGCTGAAGGACGTCCTGCAGTCATCACCAGATCTACAAGAGCAGATCCGATCTTGACATTGCTTATGGAGAGGCTGAGACCCACACAACACAGGACCTTCTATTCCTTTTTTTTAATAATAAATTTATTTTTCATTGGTGTTCAATTTGCCAACATACAGAATAACACCCAGTGCTCATCCCAAGTGCCCTCTCAGACCCTGTCACCCATTCACCCCCACCCCCTGCCCTCCTCCCCTTCCATCACCCCTAGATCATTTCCCAGAGTTAGGAGTCTTTATGTTCTGTCTACCTTTCTGATATTTCCCACACGTTTCTTCTCCCTTCCCTTATATTCCATTTCACTATTATTTATATTCTCCAAATAAATGAGAACTTACAATGTTTGTCCTTCTCCGATTGACTTACTTCACTCAGCATAATACCCTCCCTGCGCCTTTTGATGGGGTCATTAAGCCCATTAACGTTCAGAGTTACTATTTCAAGTTATGAGTTTAGTGTCATCATGATATCTATTCAGTCCCTGCTTTTGTGGATTGTTCCACTGGACTTCTTCTTAAAGGGGAATTTTAAGAGTCCCCCTTAAAATTTCTTGCAGAGCTGGTTTTCAGGTCACATATTCTTTCCATCCCTGCCTGTCTTGGAAGCTCTTTATCTCTCCTTCCATTTTGAATGATAGCTTTGCTGGATAAAGTATTCTTGGTTGCATGTTCTTCTCATTTAGGACCCTGAATATATCCTGCCAGCCCTTTCTTGCCTGCCAGGTCTCTGTGGAGAGGTCTGCTGTTACCCTAATACTCCTCCCCATAAAAGTCAGGGATTTCTTGTCTCCTGCTGCTTTAAGGATCTTCTCTTTATCTTTGGAATTTGCAAGCTTCACTATTAAATGTCCAGGTGTTGAACGGTTTTTATTGATTTTAGGGGAGGATCTCTCTATTTCCTGGATCTGAATGCCTGTTTCCCTTCCCAGATTAGGAAAGTTTTCAGGTATGATTTGTTCAAATACATATTCTGGCCCTCTGGACCTTTTGGCGCCCTCGGAACCCCCATGAAATGTAGGTTTTTCTTCCTCAGGCTGTCGTTTATTTCCCTTAATCTATCTTCATGGTCTTTTAATTGTTTGTCTCTTTTTTCCTCAGTTTCCCTCTTTTCCATCAACTTGTCTTCTATGTCACTCACTCGTTCTTCCAACTCGTTAACCCTCGTCGTTCAGACTTCTAGTTTGGATTGCATCTCATTCAATTTTTAATTTCTGCCTGACTAGATCTAAATTCTGCAGTCATGAAGTCTCTTGAGTCCTTTATGCTTTTTTTCTAGAGCGACCAGTAGGTGTATAATAGTGCTTCTGAATTGGCTTTCTGACATTGAATTGTAATTCAGATTTTGTAACTCTGTGGGAGAGAGAACTGTTTCTAAATCTTTCTTTTGAGGTGAGGTTTTCCTTCTAGTCATTTTGCTCAGTGCAGAGTTGCCAAAAACAAGTTGTATTGAGAAAAGGAGAAAAAGAGAGGAGAGAAGAAGGAAAGAAAAGAGAAAAAGAAAAAAGATAATAGGAAGAAAATAAAAGAGAAGAAAAAGAGAAAGAAAAAGAAAGAAAAGGGAAAATGGTGGGGGGAAGCAAACAGAAATCAAAAAGCAAAAAAAAAAAAAATGACACACACCTCGGAGTATCTTCTGATTCTGTAAACTTTAAGTCCCTTGACTTCCTCTGGAACTTGTTCTTCTAGCTGGTCTTCTGGGGGCGGGGCCTGTTTGCTATTTTTCAGGTGTTAGCCCTTGGGGGAGCTGCCCAGCCCCCTGCCTGGTGCAGGGCTCAATGGGGGTTGTTTACCCAGGAGGAGCAACATCAGTGGCAGCGGTCAGCTCTCCAGCCCTAGAGTCAGCTCCCACAGTAACTATGGAGCTCTCCATCTGCAGGGGCCTGGATGATCTGGGGGCAGGGCCGCTGATCTGCTCAGCTTGGGGCAGGATCATCCTTGCTGACCTGGGCCCTCCTGGCCTCTGCCTGTCCCAGGGGGAGGCCAGATCCTGGGCTGTGTCCCCAGCACCCTTTGGTCCCGGGCCTGCACTGTTGGATTCGTGCTCTGGGTGGCGCAGCCCCCTCTGCAGAACCACGGCCTGAGCCCCTCCAAGCTGCTCTCGGAGCTGCGCAGCCCCCTCCGCACGGAGTCTCTTCCTCTGTTGGAGCCGCCTCCAGGCAGCTCCCCTCCCCAGCCACTTTGGAACATACCTGGGCAGTTTCTCCCAGAGCTAAACAAAATTTTAATGATACAATACAAAATTCATGCTCTTAGGTAATTCTATAAATGAATTACTTATGTCCACCCAATATATGTACCTAAATGTTTCTCCCTGTTTTGTTGATGATTGCCAAGACTAGAAAACAACAAATATGTCCTGAAAATGGTGTATAGCGTAAATAAATTCTAGTATGTCCATACATGGAATGTGATTCAACAATTCAAAGATATAAATTTTCAGGGCAGAGGAAGACATTGGGGAGACTACTATGTATATTTCTCAGTAAAAGAAGCTAATCTGAAGAGACTAGATCAGTGCACATGGAGAAATGGGGGGCAGGAGCCCTGGGCTCCAGCTCAGCCCAAGGTGCACATGTCTCTTGCAACCACCAGAGAGCAGTGGTGCTCCCTTGTACATCCCCTAGGAGTGTCTGTCTCTGGGCCTTTTGCAGGTGCTCCTGTGTCACTCCTGGGTGAAGCCCTACCCCCGACTCCTATACTCTCTTTTGCTCAGCTGGAGCCCTGGCTAAAGTCAAAGGAAGAACTTGCAAAACCTTAGGAAAGAGGAAAGTTTGCATGAGAAACCTCCCCCCAAAACGTGAGTATCAGGGAAGCACAGAAAATGGGTTGGTAGGCCAGGCTTGGATGTGTGGCTCAGGATCCAGAGTTGGGCTGTCCCTACCTTGTTCCTCATGCTCCTCCGTCACTGCATAGGTAATTTCCACATACCCTGGGCAACAAAATAATACCCCGAGGAGATCTACTGGGTCAAATAACAAAGTCTCCATCAGTAGGATTTTGCTCTAAGTCCTTCTCATGGCATTCACTGGATCGAGGACAGATGAGATAAACAGATAGACTTACATCACCCAACAAGACCCGGACTTTAGATTGTTGCAAGATCTCCTCTCATGTGAGTCCTCACTGCCAGAACCAAATCCCCCTTCAGGATACGATCTTTCAGACACCTGCATTTTATTTCTAGAATCAGCTCCATGGAGAACCATCCATCAGAAGTCCCAGGTAGAACAGGGTGCAAAGTGGCCTCTTCTCTCTCTTCCCTGTACAATATCTTTGACTCTGCGGTTTCTGGATTTCTCTGTGCTTCCAGAATTCAGAGTATGTGAGCCTGTGCTCACCCACCATCCTCAGGGTCACGATCTCTGGGAAGCAAAATCCCGGTCACCAGGAAACACCAACTTCCTCTATAACTCGGATCCTGTCAGCAGGGCAGCCAGGATGTGCCCTGAACACCTGCTATCCTGGGACAAAGCTGATTCTCAGGAATCCCAATGGCATCTGTGTCCCTATGAGCAGATCATCCCTGACCATCCATTCGCTCCAGTCAGCACCTGAGGCTGATCAGTACATTGATTCTGGGACCCCAGCGTCAGTACTATTCTCACAGTTCTCAGAGTCCATGGTTACGGGGAACACACCCTCCCTGTACTCTAAGGACTGGACTGTCACACCCTGAGTCACCCCCCTGACACCTCCAAAGAGGCTGGACCTCTGTGGAGAAAATTTCTTTCCCAGCTCTGGACCACATGGTCTCCCCTATCTCTATGTCTCCACCACTCACATGTGGGACCTTTGACATAAACTTCGGGTGCAGCTGGCCTTGGTATTGGAAGTTCCTTCTTGTAGTCATGGGTGGCTGGATGAGCAATAAATCTGTCCTGAACATGCTGGGTACCAGGCAGAGGGACTACAGCTGTGTCCAAGCCAGAGACAAGTCTGAACTCAGATTGCTCTGCCCTGGAAGCTCTGTGTGTGTTTGATGACTCCATGGCTGACATGGCTCTGAACTTTGTAGGCATAGTCTCTCCTTGAGTTTCCTTAGCCATTACTTTAGACTTTCCTGCTTATAAAAAAAAAAACCACACCATATTAAACTTATGACCGAAAATCAGAAAGATGATTTTATAAAAATGTTGTAGACTCCTTTTCAAGCAAGAACAGAAGCCCTTCCTTTACAGTTGTTGTTGCATCCAATTCCTTAACCAGACTTTTCATCCATATTCTCTCTGCACTAAGCACAGATCTGGGAAAGGTCCATAGTGATTCCACCTGCAGCCTCACAATGACTTTGTCACTGAGTTTAAATCAATCTCCCTGAGAGGCATTTTGTTTGAAGGAGCCCACATCCCTTTTAAATGCCCAGGTGACTGAGGGGTGACTCACACATAATCTCTGTCCCTTGGTCTCTGTCAGAGCAACTTCAGCAGTCACTCCTGTCTGACAAGACCTTCCAACACTTTTGCCCCCTGTGCTGTGATGTTAGTGGTACACACAGCCTCACCTGGAAGGGCTCCTGCGTCTTGTGACCATGTGCTGGGAAGAGAGTCCCTAGGAGGGAGTCCCTGACCACAGTGTGTGGGAAACTATTGTGACAACAACATGCACATAGGGAGAGGTGACAAAGATCTCAGTGTGTGATCTACCGGGATTAACACATGGGCTTCTACCCACAACCTGAAAAGAATTCTCCCTGTCCCTCATTGTTTTACAAACATCAGTGGAAGGAATCCTCTAGAACTCAGAGAGGAATCACATAACAGGAGAAAACACAACATGTTGCACTGAAGGTTCCAAATGTCCATAGAGACCCGTCACTATTCTGGACTTGATCCTGATCCAAGAGGAGTTTCTATAGAGACACCACCTCTGTCCTGAGTCAAGAACTTCCAAGGGGCTGTGGACACATTTACCCATGAGAAGTCTAAGTAAAGCAGAAAGTTTTTCCTCAGGTTATGGGAGGTTACATAAGAGGACTCCTGGCATGGCCCTGAAACACTGGATAGAGCACTGGGTAGACACCCTTTGTTTTAGATGAGCTCTGATCACCAAGTCACACAATAATGTATCTGGGGTTGGACACCAGGGGGTGATGGGGTCCATTTCTGAAGAGTAAAGGATGATTATAGCTGGGACCTGCCACCAGGCACTGCCTGTGCCCTCTGCTCAGGACTCACAGCTGGGACCTCCCTACCTCAGGTTTCTACACAGCACCTCCCCTAACCTCCCTACACCCTTCACATCTCTAGGCTGAGGGACTTGGCCCAGGGCCACTGAGGGACCAAAGAATTGGGGTTTCATTTGCAAGTAATGCCCTTCCCTCTCTCAGAGGATGAAGAAGGGAAGGGAGGAATGAGGGGAGGCTCTGCTCAGCTGTGGGACCACAGAAGGCAGGAACAAGAATGACCTCCACCATGGCATGTTGCCATCTCCTCCTCACCCTCCTCGTTCACTGCACAGGTGACTGGATGTGAGGACAGAGGAAGGGGCCCTGTGAGGACGTGTGGGGGGTCCTGCGTCTTTCTTTTGTCTCCAGACCCTGGCATCACCCTCTCTATGTCTCTCCCCTTGCAGGGTCCTGGGCCCAGTCTGTGCTGACTCAACCAGTCTCAGTGTCTGGGGCCCTGTGCCAGAGGGTCACCATCTCCTGCACTGGAAGCAGCTCCAACATTGGTTATAGCAGTTGTGTGAGCTGATATCAGCAGCTCCCAGGAACAGGCCCCAGAACCATCATCTATAGTATGAATTCTCAACCCTCTGGGGTTCCTGATCGATTCTCTGGCTCCAGGTCAGGCAACTCAGCCACCCTAACCATCTCTGGGCTTCAGGCTGAGGACAAGGCTGACTATTACTGCTCAACATATGACAGCAGTCTCAATGCTCACACGGTGCTCCAGGCCTGTGGGGAATTGAGACAAAAACCTACTTATCTGTCTGCAGTGAGCGGAGTAGTGAGTGAGCGCCCCAGCAGCTGCCTGCTTAGGCTCCCCCTGGGTTTCTGCTTATGCTTTGCCTGATGCTCAGATCCAAGGTCCATCCTCAGAGCCCTCCTGGAATGAGACTCCTTTATCGTCTCTGACCTCAAAGTCACTCAGAGTAGCTCCATTTGTACAGAGTCTCAAAGGATACAGAAAGTTTTATCCTCATGAGCTGGGACAGTTTCTTCTAGACTCGTGAACATTCACTTATCATCTTCTGATTTTTCAGTAAATGAAACACTCATAAGTCATGAAGCTGTCATGGTCCTTCAGCCCCGTCCCTGCTCTGCTGATGCACATGTCGGCGCTCTGTGAAGCTGGGATCATTATTCCCTTAGCTTCAAACCAGATGACTAGTTCCCATTATTTGATGTGTGCGGGAACACATAATCAATGCCACAGTCAAGATTATAAATGGTTAGAAAAAAAATAGCGTTCTAGAGAAAAATCCCAGTGTGCTGTTTAAGGAAAGTTTTTTCATATTCTCCAGAGCTGGAGGCAATTAAAAATCTGCAGATTGATTTTTTATACCTCTTTTTATAAAATGACCAGAAAGAGGTAAGAAAAACTTCCTCCAACATGATGATATTCATAGAGGGTGACATTAGTCATATTTAAAGGAAATAAGTTGTGAAGTTCAAAAATATGCATGAGTATTAACTTCACATTTTATATGGAAGAAGAACATACCACAGGCATATCCCCATCAACTGGAATTTCATTGTATTTTGGAAGAGGCAGGAATGTAGAGGTGGTAAGGAGGCCAGGGATTGACACCAGGTGGAGGAAGGAGGAGGGTGAGTGTGTGAGGTGTCTGTATTCATGGTGATGTCACTCTCCTACAGGGCCCTGTGATGGCGGCCACCACACTGCGTGTTTTCACGCTCAGTAAAAACCCCAGACGACAGCACCTTCGTGCAGGCAGAGATGTCACCTAGGAGTCTGGGATCCATGATGGGGTACAGGTGACATCATTCCATCCACTGATCCAGTGAGGTGTGATCCCATGTCCCTGAAGGGGGAGGTTAGGAAGGATGGACCTGAGGAAGATCGAACAGACAGTTTGAAAAGGGAGCAAAGAAACTGCACATCAGCCCATAGTCCAGATGACAGAGTGTGTCACCTGGACTGAGTGTAGTCTGTGATGAGTCCGACCCTTTCCTGGAATTGAACCTTGATCTCCATGGTCACAGAGGGTGGGAGCCAGGGTTGTCCCTTCAGGACAGAAGGTCCTGTGTTGTGAGGGTCTCAGCCTCTCCATAACCAATGTCAAGGTCGGGCCTGCCCTTGTGGTTTGGTGACGACTGCAGGACATCCTTCAGCTAAACACAGGAAACTGAAAAGTAAGGCTTGATCATCTCTATAAACCTGTAATTATAGCACATACCTGGTGCAAACAGACAGGAGATCGTAGAGACAGAGTGAACCTGTGGCCTCCCATCAGGAGTG